>NC_132934.1:191081000-191706000 GCF_034638445.1 Ciconia boyciana
AAGCAAAGGTAAATCTGGCATTTCTTAATTTTGCAAGTAAAACATTGTTCTTCTGGTGTTCTTCTGGTACAAGTGCTTGCACAGCAAAGCACTTGCACATTATTGTTACAAGTGCTTTGCTGTACAAGCGCTGAGTATGAGACCAGATCCTACTATACAGCTTGACCAGGCAATGCTTTGTCTTTGATGAACGAGTGCTGTTGCTCAAGTCATTCTGAAACAGATAAAGGAAGCAAGAGAGAAATCACAAGGGAGGATGCAAATAAGGAGCATGGGTCACTGCTGAGTTCCCACAGACTCTGCACCCTTGGGGAGGTGTTTTTTGGTGCCTGCATCTAGAAATGTACCTTTGATGCCTGCTGCAGCTTACCTGGGGATTTGGGGCCCAAATAACACTGAAGTGGCCCCTCTTTTCCATGGAAACTGTAGTTTGGGAAGGCAGAAGGGACTTACTGCACACCGCACTCTTGCCTTGCTATAGGGTTAGGACGTAGCTGGGGTATATGCTTGAATCTAGGTACTGGGGAGAGAAAAGTCTGGTGTGATGGGGGGAAGCAGGAAGAACAGTAAGCTGTTGTTTATGCTGAGTCTCTAGCTTTGTGGTACAGCAAAGCCCAGCCTTCCTTAGACAAGTTCAATGTCAGTGCTGGTCATGAACTTGGAAAAATTAGCTTTAGTATAAAACAACACTAATGGCAGTCTGTCCCTTCCACTTCCTTCCTTTGCTGCTGTGTTAAAAGGTCAAGGACAAATGTTAAAGCATTGAAGAGTTTTCAGCAAGTGTTTTCTTCTCTCAGTTTCACCCCTTCAGTGTGTTCAGACCTCTTTGTGTTAACCTGGTTGACTTGCCAGAAGATGCTGCAGTTTCTGTGAGTAACAGGAGAGCTGCTTAGAATTGGTTTGTGCAGAATATTTTGGTTTTTGATTGAAACCAACTGAACAAATGGAAGTAACACAAATTAATGTGGGCTTTTTTCTGAGTTTTGGCAAAAATAAAAGCAAAATTTTCAGTATTTTTTGGCTAAAGAAGTTCTGGGTTTGGACCAAGAACTGTTTGGGTTTGGCAGTTTTGGGGTTGCAGTTCTTCCATTCTTGAAACCTTCAGTTTTTCATTGGGAAAGTAGATGTCTTCTTTGCAAGTTTTTGTTAGGCTGAAAAATCCCCTTTCCTGTGGTGGCAATTTGTTGAATGGTGCTCCTCAGAGGGGATCTGCTGGCAGGTGCTCTGACATGGGGCAGGAGGATGGGAAACCCTGAAGGAAATGCTTGTGTCTCAGATGCCAGCAAATGACAAAACCCTAAAATGTCACAGAATCATAGAATAGTTTGGGTTGGAAGGGATCTTTAAAGGTCATCTAGTCCAATCCCCCCTGCAATGAGTAGGGACATATTCAACTAGGTCAGGTTGCTCAGAGCCCCATCCAGCCTGATCTTGAACACTTCCAGGGATGGGGCATCCACAGCTTCTCTGGGCAACCTGTTCCAGTGCCTCACCACCCTCATCATAAAAAATTTCTTCCTTATATCTAGTCTAAATCTACCCTCTTTTAGTTTAAAACCATTACCCCTTGACCTATTGCAACAGGCCCTGCTAAAAAGTTTGTCCCCATCTTTCTTATAAGTCCCCTTTAAGTATTGAAAGGATGTCCATTGCTTCCATGTTTTCATCTGACATAGAGTCCATTATTCTGTTCCCAGCTCTTCAGCTGATCCACCAAGGCATGTAGGTAAATACAACCCAACAATTTATTTAAGGCTACAATCTGCTTTCAGGCTCTTAAGGTATGATGTACGTGAAACCAGACTCCAAAAATTCTGATACTTAAGAGGTTGTCCTCCAAATGGATCCAGAAATAGTCCTTTCTACTGGCCCCTGCTAGCAGTTAATTTCTTTCCTTCAGTGTTAGCTCACCTTGGCCACCAAATGGTAGCATTGTCCTGCATGTTACCTGCCACCCATCTGCACTGGGAAAGCAATAGTGACATGAGAACAGGTATTTATTCCTGCATCCTTGAATCTAAACTCTAGGTAGCTTGTTTAGGTGCATTGACACATCTGGATCCTCTGCATTGAACTCCATTCTCTGCTTTTACTCCCTGTTACTCACATAAAGTGCAGATATTCAACCTATGGAGTAAGTTATTGTGATGGTGGACAGGTTAGCCAGGGGTTAAATAGCATAATGTGCCATCTTCGTTCCTCCTAGCTGCTCAAAGCAAGTATGACTAGGAGAGTATATGGAAATTGAGCCAGGAATCATGAAAAGATGTAGAACTTGAACTACTGATACCCCATGTGGACCTATATTGTAGTCATCAGAAGGATGACCTCACACAGCCAACACCTTTCTCCTCTCTGCATGCCCTTTCCTTTATAAGGAACTCCACTGACAGACTATGTCATCCCCTGGGTGTTGCCCTTAGTCATGTTTGATTTTTAAGGAAATTTTGCTAGGTTAGCAGAAATCAGAGTGGTGGAATTTCATTATGACCAACTCACCTCTTGTCATGGAAGCATAATGTCATAACTTGTCAGAAAACTTGTGCTAATAGAGTTTGTTAGAGATGGAGAGGTCTGTCATTAGGTGTTCACATAGCTTTAGCTTGAGTTAGGAACTGATGAGGGTAACGACCTGGAGACAATCTAATGGGGAGTTATCAGAAAGAAGAAAGAAGCCTTCTGGCTTCTAGACTATTGTTAACTCTACCCAGGCCTGGTCAAAGGGAAGAGAACAAGATCAGGCACTCCAACTTGTCTGCTAAGCTTGCCTGTACTTTTTCCATGATTCTTTCAGCTATTCAACATAACCCATTGCAATGATGGTGATCTGCCTTTCGCCTCTTTTTGTGCCTTCTGCCCTAACTCCATTTCATCCCTGTGATTCCTCTTTGGGGCTCTGTTTTCCCATGTGTCCAGGGTGTGGAACAACAGAGACACAAAGGTGCTCTGGAAGGCCTTGACCACTGTGAGAGATGAGCCCAGAATGAGCATGACTAAAATATGCTGGGAAAGTAAAAGACAAGGGCGGGGCTGAAAACCATGCCTGCAACCAAGGAGCCGTTCCAGTGAAGATGAATGGCTGATCCCTTTGTAGGTGAGGTCTGCATGGATTCCCACTTTTTTCTCCTACTTTCTTCAGTTCATGGTCTCTATGTGGATGGAGCTGTGTCCTAACATTTAGATCCCAGTTCTATTTTCGTGTGCTGCCCCAGATTCACCACTGCCTGTGTGGGTGCTCCTTCTCTGTCAACAAAAGACTGTTGCTGGTGGATTTTTGGGTTGACCTTAGTAGTCAAGAAACCAATGTCCTCCCTGGTTTTCATAGAATCATAGGATGGCTTGGGTTGGAAGGGACCTTAAAGATCATCTAGTTCAACGCCCCTGCCATGGGCAGGGACACCTTCCACTAGACCAGGTTGCTCAAAGCCCCATCCAGCCTGGCCTTGAACACTTCCAAGGATGGGGCATCCACAGCTTCTCTGGGCAAGCTGTTCCAGTGCCTCACCACCCTCATAGTGAAGAATTTCTTTCTTATATCTAATCTAAATCTACCCTCTTTCAGTTTAAATCCATTGCCCCTTGTCCTATCACTACATGCCCTTGTAAAAAGTCCCTCTCCAGCTTTCTTGTAGGTCCCCTTCAGGTACTAGAAGGCTGCTATAAGGTCTCCTCAGAGCCTTCTGTTCTCCAGGCTGAACAATCCCAAATCTCTCAGCCTGTCCTCATAGGAGAGGTGCTCCAGCCCTCTGATCATCTTCATGGCCATCATCTGGACTTGCTCCCACAGGTCCATGTCCTTCTTATGTTGGGGGCCCCAGAGCTGAACACAGTATCCAGGTGATGTCTCATGAGAGCAGAGTAGAGGGGGGAGAATCACCTCCCTCGACCTGCTGGCCATGCTTCTTTTGATGCAGCCCAGGATATGGTTGGCTTTCTGGGCTGCAAGCGCACATTGCTGGGTCATGTTGAGCTTCTTATCAACCAACACCCCCAAGTCCTTCTCCTCAGGGCTGCTCTCAATCCATTCTCCACCCAGCCTGTATTTGTGCTTGGGATTGCCCCGACCCATGTGCAGGACCTTGCACTTGGCCTTGTTGAACTTCATGAGGTTCGCATGGGCCCACCTCTCAAGCCTGTAATGGGCCCTCTAGATGGCATCCCTTCCCTCCAGCGCGTTGACCGCACCACACAGGTTGGTGTATCGGCAAACTTGCTGAGGCTGCACTCAAACCCCCTGTCCATGTCACCAACAAAGATATTAAATGGCGCTGGTCCCAACACCGACCCCTGAGGAACGCCACTCGTCACTGGTCTCCACTTGGACATCAAGCTGTTGACCGCAACTCTTTGAGTGCGACCATCCAGCCAATTCCTTATCCACCGAGTGGTCCATCCGTCAAATCTGTCTCTCCAATTTAGAGACAAGGGTGTCTTGCAGGACAGTGTCAAATGCTTTGCACAAGTCCAGGTAGATGATGTCAGTTGCTCTTCCCTTAAGCACCAATGCTGTAACCCTGTCGTAGAAGGCCACCAGATTTGTCAGGCACGATTTGCCCTTAGTGAAGCCATGTTGGCTGTCACCAATCACCTCCTTATTTTCCATGTGCCTTAGCATTTTGTTTAGATGCCTTCTGTTGCTTTTTTGGTACTGACCTCAGAGATGATTGTGGCATATGACTCAGACATCAGGGTCAGTATCCTCTTGCTCAAGTGGTTTTGGAAATAAAGAGGTGGCAGATTTAGAGAAAGAACTGACAATGATTTTTATCTACACTACACTTTTTCTACTTTGTCTCCCTTTCTTATTTTTTAGTAATTTCCAACTCCCTGTTTTTTTTCCCTGGTGATGTCTGATCTTGCACTTACTCTAAAGCCAAGCAGACGCTTACTGACAGACACTGACTTGCATCCTCTGGATGTCTCTTATCAACCAGCACAAACAGGCAGTAATGCAAAACCCATGCCCTGAGGGAGGACTCTCCTCACCTGGATGATCACAAGTGCAAGGGGGCATTCTGAGCCAGTACACATCGCTTCTCAGGAGGACTGGGGAATGTGCAATGTTATCTTGTACCTTGTACATCATGCCACCTGAACCATCATGCATTGTGTTCCCAAGTGCAGCTTGCTGCTTTGTCAGCCTGTGGAAACACGCTGTCTTCAAGTGGTTTTAGGACACTAGTGGTTACTTCCAGGTTCTGACTACCACCTGAGTTTGAGAGCAATAATTTGCCTGGATTTTTCTGCTGTCTGCTGGATGGCAACTGATATTGCACTTTGATCATGTCGGATGCGATTCTTCCCACTCGACTTTGAATGTGATTACAGACATAGGTTTCATCTATGGCTGGTGCGGCATTGGCACTTCTGATTTGCCTGATTTTGATATGACAAAGCTAAATATTTCCTTTGACTAAGAAGAGGTCTAGGCCTGACACTCAGTCTTACCATGCAGATAGCTCTGTTAACTGCAGAAGAAAAATTCACAGAGGAAAGTGTAGGGTGGGAAGGAGGATGAGGGCAGCAGGTCAAAGTCCTTAGTGACTCATGCTGAGGCGAAACTGAGCCTGAATCTATGTGCAAGGTAAACGGTGCAGACATGTGCCATGCTCTTGAGGCTCACATAACTGGCTCCTGCCTTCTGTACCTCAGTTTGAAGTTCATGTGTTTGGAGGCAGCACACCCTCTCCATCATCACTTCATGCTGATGCAGCTGTTGTCTTGACTCATTGTCTACCATTTTAGGTCAATTGCCAGAGTCCATCTAGGGATATGTGTTAAAGGGACTGTGGTACCAGTCTGCAGGTAAGGATGAGTAGCCTGCCTGCCAGTCCTCACCAGCCATCTTCTGCCACTTAGCCTTGTTGCATGATCCGAAACGTAGAGAATGAATCCACTATGCTCTGTGGAGTACATGGTACAGGGGTCTCAGACACTACAAAGTTTGGGAGGTCTGGAGAATGAGACAGACTGTAGGGAGCCTTCTCTATCCTTCCATGCAGGTCTTTTGCTCTTCTTGGTTGCTACTCCAGGACCCATGCCTGGAAAAGAGTGAGTCTGATTCAACCAAAATGTCCTCCTAGACACCCTTTGCAGTGCAACCCTTGTGTCTGCCAACAACGTGTAGTTAATGAGGGGAGAGAGAAATTATTCAGTGTAATTTTTTTGCAGAAAAACCCAGTTGAACTATAGTAAAAGAGAAGACAGTGCAGGCTGAATATCACAGGCAGAAAAAACTTGGCTGTGAGACCTCTCTAATCTTCCAAGGGAAGTGGTGGAAACCTTATCACTTAGGACATTAAAATAGGCAACACAGAGTACTAGAAAAAATGCTGTTGTGAAATACCCTTAACTGGCAAGTAGGTGGACTGATGTGGCTTCATGTATCTTTTACATTTATCAATCCTTCTCAGAGCTATCCTCTGCATCCTAAAGAAACATCCTTTGGCTGCAAGCATTTTGTCTCACAAGTAATTAAGTAGAAATGAGTATATCACTAAGTACATTTCAATGTGTGTCCTCAACTGGCTGGAACTCAACCCGGGGATTCAGGATCTGCTTGTAATTAACATTCCATAGTAAGACTCCACACCCTTTATTTGTCTCTTTCTAATTATGTGTTGGAAATGCACATTTCTCCTGCCATTAGAAATTTCAGCAGAGGAGTTTTAGTTGGGCTTTAAATTGCCTTATACCTCAATTTAAATATTCCCTGTTAATTTAGGTTTGCAGACATTACACAAGTAAACCTTTTCTCAAGCCACTGACTCAAAAAAAAAACCAACCCGCTGAGCTGCCTCCTGGGTTGACAATATCACAGATTTAGGCTGCGATCTGTTAGCTCTTGTGGGTTTCAATACTGGCAATTAAAGGTGTCACTCCTAATTAGCACAAGAGCCTGTGAATTCGAGGGGCAACTGTGAATAGGGCTGCTCAAGGATCTTCTTTCTGTGAAACTGTTTTTCCTGCCCGTTCATTAGAGCAACTTTTTCATGGCGATATATCTGCTGGGGGTGCTTTTCATCGGGAAGGTTTGACTGCATTAGGAGATGGAAAGACAAAATGCTTCAGCTTAGGATGAATGGGGGCTTTAACTGGGGTCTGTCAGCAAGGGACTGAATGGCTGCAGCTCCAGGTGTGATAACAAAGTCCTGCCTGTTGTGGACTACCCTTTAACACATTCATCAGTGACTTGTATCATGCTGCTTGCCTGTTCTCCCTGTCTTTCCTTCAGCCTATCCAAAAGCTCATGTTCCCTGAGCCTGCTGTGCCCAAGGTACGTGCTGAGGTGACTTGTGGCTGGGTCACAGCTGGCACATCTGGCTAGGGACCGACAGCAATAGCATTCAGCCTGAACTTAGAAAAGAGCCTGAACAAGCACCCCTGGATCTTCAGGGAGATACATCACCCCCCTCCTAAGGTGCCCAGGGATACGGGAGGAAGCAAAGGCATCAGTCCCCCTTTTGGTAGGAAATAGATGAGGCCCCACTGGTGGAGCTCCTCCGGCTGGGTACTGCTACTGTGCCACTGCCAGGGCTGTGCTGGGATAATGTGTGTCTGAGGGCAACCAAAACAGTTTGTTCCCAGACTCCACACAGCTTTTAGTGCCCTTGACTGTAATGGTAATTAAAAGCAAACAAATCTGGATGAGTTCTGTGAGGCTGCCAGATCCCCACAGAGACACCTCAGCTTTCCTTTATGTTTTATATGGTAATGGGAGGCCCGGTGGTGAACTCTTTGCTGCTACTAGTAAACGGTGACATATGAGATGTCGCTCTGGAGCCAGTGGATGAAATTGTGGCTCTGCTGAAGACGGTGGCAAAACTCCCATTGACTTCAATAGAGCCAGAGTATTTTGTGCAGTTATTTTCCATATATAATTCACTCAGGGGGACGTCTGCTCCCCCAACACTTCTCTTTTTCTCTAATGATTAATAAGTTAACAATAAGAAAAAGACTTTTTTCTGGAATGGTTCATATTTGGGAAATCCAATTTTGACCTACTAAGCCTGCTCTGACTGTTTTAGCCGTGAGGCAAATTTGCAAACTGGCCTAGGGAAGCTGGTACTTGTTATTGTTGCTTCAAAGACAGTCTATGTGGGAGAGGGAATGAGATGTGTTGGGATTAAAATACCCTAGCCGTAAAAAGCAGTAATAATTACTGTCTACATGTGGGCAAGTCAAAAGGGGTTATTACCAAAAGAAATTTAAACTCCTTCTGTTTGCAGAGAAAACTGCCTGAAATCCAGCATTATTCATCTGTGCAGCATGGATTGTTTTTAAATGCAGTTTTCTTCAAGCACCACTTTTATAAGGCCAGTTCTAAATGGATAGAGACAACGTTAAGAGGTTTGGCATCAGGTAAGTGAGGGTATAATGGGAATTACAGAAGGCAGGTCTGCTCCTAGGAGCACTGGGAGCTGGTGTGCCAATGGAGCTGCCACCCGTGAGAGTGCACAGCAGACCCCCCAGAGTCAGGCTGTGTGCTACTAATCTGGTCAAGATCCTGGGACTTGACAGTGTCAGTGTGCTCACTGAGCAGCTGATCTTTTAATAGAGTATTTTGCTCTGAGAACTCTCTGAGAATTCTATTCTCAGAGAATATCCTCTCCTGAAACTGAGTCAGGCAATTAATAGGTTCATAGATTTGAAAAGGACTATCAGATCATCTGGTGTGACTTCATATAGATACTGTGCACTTCCATGTATCTCCACCTGCATTCCAGTAACTTGTGATTGACTAGTTCATGTTTTCCCGAAATGCGTCTGTCCTCTTGTGAGAATACTGCTGTTTAGTACGTTACATAATTTCATGCTAATTATTTCGCACTCAGTCTCTTCTCGTTGACTTTAATGAAAATCCTCTTCAGACTTATTCATAGAAATGGGAGGAGAATCAGATCCCAGTCCTCCCTGATGTGGTGCTTGGTGCTCTCCAGTCTTCTGCATGGACTTTGGCAGAGAGACATAACAGAGAGCTGTAATTTTTATGGGGTTTGGGCTGCTCTGCTTTTTCACAAAGTCACCAGGTCAGTCCCAAACATGAAGACTGTCCTGTGTGGTTGAAAATATTAACTGAAAATTTTCAGAGTGTGAAGAGAAGTGCTTCTCCATCAGCCATAATTAATAGGACAGTTTCCTAACCTACAGTTGGTTGTGTGAGAAAATTCCTTATGCCTGAAAAATCTTGGCTGGTGATGCCACGTGCCATTCCTCCAGCCTCCAGGTTTGTGTTAGAAGTTGAAAGAGTGTGTGTGTGTGTGTGTGTGTGTGTGTGTGTAATAGCACTGCTTCATTATAACTTCTACTCACAAAATGCCATGCCACAATTCTGTCAGCTCCAAGATTAAGGTATTTAATAACGTCATTTGGGTTGTGTCTTATAGCAAGATTCAATCAGTTTTTTGTTGCATACATTGTTGGCTATCATTTGATTGGGCAATGCCTGAATGTACGTTTGGTTTGGAAAAGCTGTTGCACAATGCTGTATTCCCTGTTGCTTCATGGAAACTTGGACTTCCTCTTAGCTTCACTTTCTGTGAGTTATACACTGCTGGGGAGCTGTCTTTGAACCAGAAACCAGTCATGATGAGAGCATCTGTTTATTTATTTTTTCTATTCCAGGTCCACAAACTCAATCCAGTGACACATGGCTTTCATTTATATGGTTATCAAAGCCTATTTCTTCATTTGCTTCCTGGCTGTATGCAGGGCAGAAGCAAGAACATTTTCCTTCCTTAAGGTCCTTGTATATAAGTTTGGCAAATATCTTCCTTTTATTTTACCGTTAGATATTTCTTTTTCTCACCATCTGTTGAAAAGATTTAGCTTATATAACAACTGTTTTCAGCATTTATATCACCACAAAGTAAAAATCACCTATAGACACAGAGATGTTCATGCACTCGCTATCTATTTCACACCCACCTGTTTATGAGGTGGTTCGAGTATGTATATCCTTAGCAGCTCATGGATCCAAAAATATCCAGCTGCTTTACAGATCTAATAAGAGTTGTACTTGTAGACATGAAGAAATACTGCCCATGAATTTTGCTACGTTTTCATGAGTTCTGCTGATTCATGCTGGGGTGACCCACGAGGTTTCTGAGAGCGGTTTGCCTTCCTTGCCCTCTCCCTCCAGCACCGGCGAATGGATGGGCAGTGCTCCTGCTCTTCCATCCCCATGAATATCACTGCCTTCTGTGCTACTGTCCATGGAGAGAAACAGCACCTCTTGGGTACAATTTATCACATCCTCACGCAGATGTCCAAACCAGCCCAGATGACTTGCATGCTAAAAATTGTCTGTTTCTCTACCAGTAATTATAAAGGGATGCCAGGCCATTGCCTCATGTGTAGGTGTCTTTGGTGTTGGTTTGTTAAGCAGAATGAGACAAATGCTACCCAAGCACCCCAGCTGAGTAGGTGGCTCTGTAACCTCCTGCAAGTGCCTGTTTATTCTTTACACTACTGCTAGCAAACTCATGAGCAGCCCAGGTCCTGCGGGATGGCAGAGCCTATGGTGTCCCCAATTTAACTCACAGCAACTGATGAACAACAAGGGTTGAACTGGGAAGCCAGGAGCATGCAAAGAAGGTATTTTCACTTGGTAACTGAGGCAATCTTCATGCAGTGTTGACTCCAAACCCCCTGATGGAGATTTTGCTGAAAGCAAACTAGACAGGTGTCCTTCTGAGCTTCTGCTGACCAGATTTTGTCTCTGAGGTGGCTCTGTTTTGCACTGGGCCCTGCTCTGAATGGCCTTGTACTTCCACCCCATTCCTCTCCCAGGGGCCAACTGGCCAGTCGTGGCAGTCCAGTTGGTCTGTAAAAGAACGCAGTCACTGGTTTAGCTCTGGGTGTAAGTTGTAGGTACCAGTTCTCCCATACAGCCTTGGCCTTCTGAGGTTTTTCTTTCCTCTCATGAGTGCCACAGCATATGGGAACATGGTGAACTGGCATTCCAGTTGCCCCAACATCCTTGTCCTGGGTCTCTATCCTTTTTGCCATCTGACTTTACTGTGCAAAGACTTTCCTCTGGTTGTCACTTGCAATATCTCTTGTTCCAGTAAGTGATTCCTTACAATACAGGAAAGCTGCCAGTAGGTCCCCAAGGCGATTGATATGATCTGAAATTGAAAGCATCTGAAAATTGCTTAAATGGCCCAAATATCAACACTTGCTGCCAGCTGGTCACTTTGAAATCAGTGGGGCCTTTAAATCAACAAGCATTTACTGCCTCTTGTGTTTTCCTCATGCCATGAACTGAGAAGCAGCTGTTTGTTTTTCCTGTTTTCTTCCCCAGCTTGAATTTGCTCCCTTGCTGTGCAGTTGTCAGGGCACTTGCACTACACCTATATGAGCTTTTTCATTGTCACAATGTGTCAGCTCTCCTGGATACTGATGGCTGAGCTGCAGTGACTGGAGAGTACCTTCTGCTGTAGGCAGGAGGCAATTCTGCATGTAAGACAAAAGTGGGGTATTTGTAGGTGTCCACCCCTGTGATATTAATATGTTCTTGAACTAGAGAGAAATCTGCTGGGAATGGGTGATATATACAAGATCCTCTACTGGGATAAGGGTGATGGACCAGATGATCTTTCTCTAACTCCTCATCCACTCTGTGGTTCAGTACCATGTTGATGAATGTGATCTGGACTTACTGATGGTCTACTGAATGTCAAGCTTAGAGCAGAGGTGGAAAAAAACAGCCATTACTTTAATATTGAGTACTCCTAACTTGAATTCTTTGGCTGATGAAAACAAAAGCATATGCTGCAGCTCTTGCTCTGCACATTCTGCAGAGTCAGGGTATCCCTGGTGTAGATTGCTGAAGGCCAGGATATTTTAGTTAAAAATAAACTCAGAGCAATCATGACAGGCTAGTAAATTAATGTGGTGCATTCTCTGAGCACCAGCTCCCATCAGGGTTACTCTGGTGATCTGTCAGTGTCATCCATCACCAGGGCCCTATTGCTCTAATGATGCATTTCATATTAAAGTGGCTCCAGTTGCTGGGAAGAGATTCTGCACGCTCAAATTGTAAAAAGTATTACTGCTGTTAACCTCAAGTGTTCTCCTTTTACCTATGGTGCCCTGGAGAATAAGGCAAATAGCTTCCACAGACAGAAATCCTATTGAAACCTTTGGCTGCATTCAAAGCAAAATGTTTTCCTTCGCTGCAGCCTTTCAAACTCCGTCGAGAACTTCTGATGAAGTTTAAATGATGAACTGTTTTATAAAGCTGGCATTGCCATCCAGATTAACCTTTATTAAAAGGCTTTTAGGCTGGACCGAAATAATGCAATCTGCCCTGGAGGTGGGGGTAACCGTGTGATTGCCTCGGCCAGCAGCACCATGGGAAACGAGCTGTGACTCAGAGTCTCGCTTCGGTGGCTGGTTCCCCTTTGGTCCCAGGGGAATTCCTATATATGAGCTTCTTCCCAGCTGTAGGTTACTTCCCTCTCTGCACTGGGTCAGCACTGCCTCCCCGCAGAGTTCTCCGTGTTTCCTCCTCGCCCCCCCCTCGCTGGCTGTAGCTCTCCTGGGCTCTTTGCTCCTCTGCCCCGGCACACGAGGCTTTATATCAGCGTAAGCTGTTTCCACTCCTTTAGACAAAAACATCTCCTCTGTACATGCAGAAGCAGGAAGTCAGACGTCTGAATAGTCTTCCCACAAATTTCAAGAATTACTCACATTCATTGTCATCCTCCCTGGGCTGCGCTGCCTGGGGCAGCCTTGGGCTCTGACAAGAGCTGGGGGCACACCCATCGACTTGAGGAAGAGCTGGAACCTGTTTGTACCAGGGCAGACGCTAGCCACTGGTCGTTCGCACACCCCAGATTTTGTCCTGCCTCCGATGCCCCATGACGCACAGCAGATCAGTGCACCAGGGGCCTGAGCTTCCTCCCAGCCCACCTTTCACACCTATCTACCGCTCTGTGGGGTGAAGAGCCTGAGGGCAGGCTTAGATGTGTTTAAACGTATTGCCCTCGTGTTTTGTGCTTGCATTGCTTGTGTTGGATTGGCCACAGCTTGTCTGCCTTCATGGCTTAGCTGTGTAGCATTCCCCTTCACGTTGGGAAAGACCCACTCTGTCTTGCTGCAGAGGACATGAAGCCCTTCTCAAAATAGTCAGTTGGGCTGTGATTCTTCCCACATTGCCTTGGTGTGATCCCTGCAGGCTGACTGAATAGGAGAGCACGGATCCACATATGGAGTGGACATGCTCTGGCTCCTCACCATCCATGAGCTATTAACAGCAGGAGTGGTGCGTGGGTCTGGTTCTCAGAGCAGGCTTGGACCAGAACTTGTGGTTTTTGTGGTACTCACTCGACAGTGTGGGCTTAACTGTAAACATCTGCCTGTTCTGATCACTTCAAATCATGCCTGCCCTCTTACCTCTGAATCTTCTGGGCCAGCAACCCCAATCACCCTCTTCTGAATGCACCTGTGATGCTTCAGGAACAATAAATGGCTCAAACAGTTATTGCAGATCTTCCAGGTGCCCTCACTGGCTCCCTACGAGTTGGGATAGGTCCAGACTTTAAGAAATGTGTGGTGGATGTAGCCTGAGTTTCCACTGTGGTCTGTACCACAGACCTTGGTAACATGCAGCTGATCATGGTTCTGCATACCAAAAGTATGTTCCCTGTAGGAAGATAATCTTTCAGAGAGAAGGTGAACTTCAGACCTGCCATGGATAAGGTAGCAGACATGTGCTGACTAGTGTGTGCTGCAGTTTGACAGCAGTTTGTCTTATACATCACAGAATTAAGGCAAGA
This sequence comes from Ciconia boyciana, assembly GCF_034638445.1. NCBI lineage: Eukaryota > Metazoa > Chordata > Aves > Ciconiiformes > Ciconiidae > Ciconia > Ciconia boyciana. The sequence continues at coordinate 191,094,785 of NC_132934.1, forward strand.
AACTCCTCAGCTCTGTTTTTCAGGCTGCTTCCCTGTATTTCAAACTTCTGATAAACACAATGGTGGTGAAAGTGGATGGTGGATCAAGCTGTCTCTGAACCTCATGCTGTCCCTCTGCTACCTTTTGCTTGAGAAACCGTTATAATATATATTGTTTGGAGTGCAAGGCATCTTTGTTCTCTGTTCGCCCAGAGCAACGACCCTGCCCGGGGCCAGCACACGGGCACTGACCCATGTTGTTAGAGTAATATAAGTAATAATCATTCAAAGTTTCTGAACCCACGGGATGAAAACCACATGCAGTATTCACGATACAACTGTTTTGGTTTGAGAGATTCAGTTAAATACTGACTCAGTGGTTAGGATATGTAGGTTGGGATTATGGCGATAAACAGTTCAGCATTACATCAGTTAGTCATAAGCAGCAATGAAAAAGGGCCCACACTATTTCTAATGCTTCCCTGATGTCATTTAATTGGAAGGAACTGGGTTGCCAGAATGCATGTTGAGATGGTCCATGCATAATCTCTGGTGGGTGGGGGACAGATTTCTACTTTCATGCCATTGTTTTTGCCACAATTAATGTTACAAGTGACTCCTTTATTCTTGCCTATCAGTTATGTTTTGTATAATTAAGGCTAATTACTAGGTATAAATACATCTGACTCTGGTGGAGTAAATTGTACTTAGCATATTTATTCTCTCCATGACTGACCTTTTCTGTGAAAGGCTTTATAAATCCACACTTCTGAGACGTGGGGAAAAGTGTGCTTGCCCCTGTGCTGAATGGTTTGCAGTGCAGTCCAACACTACTTAAACATTTATAGCCTTCGTGACTCCAAATCGCAGTCACTAGAGTGTAAAAAGCTCCTGTTTGACTTCAGGTCTTAGAAGAGAAGAAAGATAAATGAGACACACGGTTCTGGCATAAAGGTTGCCCATCACCTTGCTGCTTGGTATAGAAGAAGGGCTCTTAGATGCTAGCCTAGGAAGCAAAGCTGGTCTGCCGAAGACATTCTGATTGTTCAAATGTCTGCTTTCCATTTCCAGCTATTAAACAACATGAAAAGACAGCTGTCAACAGTGCAAATATTTTCCTTGTTTAGTGTTGCATGTGGTCTGGGGCTGTTGGCGTCACTGGGATGTTATCCCTTCACTGGGGAGACTGTGGATGGAAGAAGCTGGGGTAGGGGAAGAGAAGAGAAGAACTCTCCATGAGATGCCGTCTTTTTAAAAAGACATTTTGACACCTGATGGCTGTGAAAAGAATGTAGAGATGCGGGCTACTTGTCACCAGTGCATGGATTCCTGAGTCTGCAGGCAATCTGAGGCAGTAGCATTTGCCTCTCAATGAGATGAATCTGTTGGCTATGGCTATGCTACTAAATGGTCCAGATCCACTCTGACTCCGAGGGCAAGTGGTACCGCATGGCTTACATATGACTATCTATATGGCTAAACTTGTTTGCCGCCAGAAACTGGGTGGTCTAATCCATGTTCCCTATTAGCAAGGATCAATAGCCTGTGCCTGAATCATGCCCAGGCACTGCCTGGGAGAGTGCTAGTTGGCAAGCAAGCAAACTGCACCAGGGAGCATGGAAACCATTAAACCATTTTGATGATTTCATACTCATGTTTGAACTATGCCCTGGCCTGGGTTAACTTCCCAACACAAGTGTAGCCTCTGAGACCCAGGATGGCCTCTTTCCCAATGCCACCTTGCAGAATATTGCAAGGGGTTTGAAGGAGAGGGTGTTGGGTCTACTCCACCAGCTAATCAGACCTCATCTTACTGGGGCAAGTTTTGGAGGGGACGCCTTTCTGGGAAGAAGGTGCTCTATGGTGCCTGACCTATTTCTGCCTGGTTACCAAGGGGTGAAGTCTTTGCTGTATCCCATTAATGATGAGGTGTGTGAAGGAGGAGAGGGAAGGGCCATATAGCTAAGGTTTTAAGCTAACTCCTTGGCTTCTCTGCACATACATATTTTTACAGACTTTGGTCACAGAATATCCCCAAAGTGTCTTGAAATAGAGAGTCTGGAGCGAGACAGAAATTTCTGGAGCTTCATTGCTTATTGTTTGGCATATTTTCTGTACTAGACACTTACATTTCTTAGTGCTTTCTGAACATGGTAAACAACCCTCAGGTGGAAGTGACAGCCGTACCCAAGAAAGATTGAGAAATCCTGGTTGGGCAAGCGAACTCCCAGTCCTCTCACCCACTCAGTTCACACTGTCTTTGAGGTGGCCTTTTCCCCTTCATGCATCCACTCCCACGTGGGTTCTTCACACGCTCAAGGACAAGACCCATGCTGACATTTGCTCTCTCCTGATTTAAACTGAGGTGCTGAGGCATGCAAGTCTACATTTGCTTAGCCATTGGAGATGGATATGTGATATACCCAATCTACCCAACAGCCTGGTGGTGTGGATGCATCCCAGGAGGTAGAGGCAGCGTTAGGGCTAGTGGGTGAAATCTTGACCAGTCTCAACGCTAGCACTGCCTGTCCTGGGAGGGGGTCTCCTTGCAGCCCCCTGCACTGTGGCCATGGCTGCAGTTGGCCTTGCAGCTCTGCTGGCCTCAGAGTGGGCCCAAGGACCACTGAGCTGCGCCTTGGGGCTGAGCGCGCTTGTGAAAGTCCTGAGCAGGCAGATCGATGCTCCTCCAGCCTCTTTCATTTACCATAATGAAGATCACTCCGTAGGAAGAGGAGGAAGCCTCTTGCCTATTCAGGAGTTTCACAAGCGTGGTGCACTCATGTTTCTGGTGGTGGGAAAGCCCCAGAACGTGGGTTGGGCTGAAGGGACAGCGCAGGTGATTTTACAGAAGTCCTGCCTAGGTCTTGGGTAAACCTCAGTTGCTTGAAAAAATCTCATTTCACTTGAAGGCTTGTACCTGCAACATCCAGACATGCAGTGACTACGAGGACTTACCCAGGTGTTTGTCCCTAAAAGCACTACCCCACCTGTTATCTGGAAAACAGTCTGAACCAGGAGGAGATCCTGGGTACCGTTTCCTGACAAACACGCCAAAACCAGGCAGGAAACGGTGGTGGTCAGAGCTGAGTGCAGTCGCAGTGACAGTGGCAGCGCTACACAGACCCTTCACCTTCCTCGTCTGCCCACCTGCTGCAGTGGGTCTGCCTCTGATACACGGCATGCACTGACAATGCTACTCCAGTGCGAGCCAACAGAACAGCTGGGGGAGAGGCAGGAGCTGGAGAAATGAAGATTTCATTTGAACACCTAGAACCTGTATTGCACTGCGCCGTGTAGCAATATGAGACATGATGCACAATCTGTTACTTACCTGTCCAAAGGAAGCTGGCATATGCAGAACCACACACAGCAGCTATTCCCACTGATGTGATCGTAACTGGCCATCCCTAGTGCAGCCCGCTGTGGGCTGGATTTGGGGCCTGAGGTATTCCTACAGACTAGCATAGCAAATGTAGATAAGTATCTGAGGCTGCTATTCATAAGGAGCGTGCTTGATACAGGGATGTCCTTCTCCCTCACCTTCCTCTTTGAACAGTCTGGGGAGAAGGGCAACTCTGAGCAGGAGCTGTGCAGCACTATTAGGTGCTATGAAATTCCTGCCAAAGCTGCTTCTCACCCTCCATTGACTACAAAGGAAACCTGTGGAGACTAGCTTTGTCAGGCTAATGTTAGCCTTTGTGATTATTGCCCTAGGCTCCCTCCGTAGTCATTGAAGAAAGACAGCAACCCACCCATGAGTTACTCCTGCTTGACCTTTGGAGACTTCAAGTCTTTTGGTTGAGTATAGAGGGGAATGCTTAGTGAAGGCACCTAGGCAGGATCCTCTGAGTTGGTGGTGTGAATCCTCCTTCAGATCTGTTGTGGTTTCTTTGGATATGTTTGGTTCTGTAGGTCATCCTCCAGCCCAATTAAAGTGACTAACTGGGCTTTTTGTTTAAGTGGACTTTCTGATGGTTTCAGGACACTAGAGCAACACAGGTACCACCATGAGGAAGAGTGGTCAGAGAAAGAAGACTTTGCCTGGACATGTTCTTATTTTAGCTTTCAGTGCAGAAACAACTTTTGGGTCATACCTTCTGGAAGAAAAATTGGAGATGTTCGGGTTTCTCTAATCCATCATTCTGACAAGCACAGCTCAGTTGTTTCATCAATCAGGTCACTTTTCAGCCACTGAGGGACAATTTCAGGCTCTAAAGTGTGGAACAGATTGTTCTGGTTGTGTGCACAGGGCAAAGTTCCTCTCGCCCTTGGGGACAGTCCTGGAAGACCTCTGAAGGATTCCCAGGAGGAAACAAGACACTGAGTGTCTCTGTCTTGATCCAGCTCACATGCCGGGTCTGAAGGACGTGGTGGTTGGTGTTACATCAGTGTGCTTTTCCTCCAGTTTTGGGAGGCTGGTGCGGTTGCAAGCTGTGGCGACAGCAGTATTCCTGTGCCCTGGAAGTCAGCAGGGCCTGGTGAAGGGCAAGGAAGATTTCCTGGGATGACCCTCCATGCCTTGCATGTATTAAGTCTGAGTTCACAACAACATAGTCTGCTCCATAAATCTTGTGTTTATTTTCTGGTACAGCTCATCCCCAGCAGACCACGTGCTCAATAACGTACTGCTGCAGAGGGCAGCTCACAGACAACAGAGGAAATATCTCTTAGGCATGTCTTTCCTATCTCATTCCCATCCCAAAACTTTAGTTTTGATCCCTGTGGTCTGGATTCCTTGAGTCTCTAGAAAACCTCACCCTCTGGTGCCTCCCAAGACTTCTCTCCCAGGACTTCAGGGGTTAATATCCTTGGAGCATCACATTGGGAAGCAGCACAAGTCTGTTCATGCAGTTGACAGTGCCCTTTTATTATTGCTTCTATCTCTCCTATCAGATGTCTCACTCTTAACAGGGTTGTTATTAAGATAATTAGTTAATGTGGGTTATTTTATTATTGTAGTCTTATTTGGTTTGATTGCACGCTCAGCTGACACATGTCATAAAAGCAACAAAAGCATTAAGAAGTTGCATAATTGGCAAAACTGAACTGTCAGTGTTGTGGAGTTCAGAGAATCACAGAGGGAAGAAATGTACAGACTCCATAGAGACATGGGTCCTTCCATGAACCTTGGATTTCTCCTCCTAGCATTTATTAGTCAGGAAAATGATTGGCATTTCCTTTTCTGTGTTTTAATTTTCTCTGCTTGTGCTGTATTTTCTGATCTTTACTTTAGCCTGCAGAGGAAGGCAGCTCAGTCTTGTTTATCTTTGCCAGAGATTCCTTCGTTTTGGGAACCGCATCGGAAATAACTTTGGATGAAGGCAGACAAGAGGCTTTAAAAAGCATCTATCAAGTAATCAAGTGGGTCCGTGTGTCATATTTCCTGACCATCTATTGCCTTGGTATCTGCCATTGGCACACGTCCCAGCGCTGTCAGAGCAGTATAATCCTATTTTTATTTACATCCAGCATTCGTCTATTCAAATACTTTATCCAGCTTTGTCAGTGCAAAAACCTGGCAATTTTCATCTTCTTAACCTTGTGAGTTTTCCTTGTGCACTCTCCTGACACATAAGCTGGGGAAAAATGTTACTTTCTTCAGCCCTGGTCTGAGAAGTTGCATTTCAGCCCATCCCAGCAAGGCTCTGTTCTGAGATTTGACCAGTGCAACCATGTCTTTGTTTGTGTTGGTCTTCTCCAGGCTCTGATTGAAGCTGCGAGTGGAACACTCCCCAGGCTGCTAAATTCTGACCAATTTGCAGCCATGTCGACCTGCAAATATTTCCTCCAGAGTTTGAGATTTTTGGCATCCCAGGTTTCCTGGATGTGCTTACATCATCCCTGTGCGGAGGAGGACTTGGCCGTATGGCTTAGAATGTGCTCTGTGTAATTGAACAAGTTGCCTCAAAAATACCCCGGCAATTTTACCAGTTCTTGTCCAGGGTTATGAGGCATGTGATGTAGCCCTGTGGGCAGGAGAGGAAAAAGCCCTCCCAAGAGGCATTTCCTGAGCTAATTTGATAACTTTGGGGTTTGAAATGGTGGGGAAAGAAAAATCTCAAGCAAGAAACAAGCTGGTAAAGCAGAGACATGCACAGACATTTAAAAAACAATACATCTTGATTTTTCAGAGCGCGGCCAGAGGAAATCAATCCCTAATGCAGTAAACAAACTCCAGTGGTTTACGAGCAGTCTATATCCAGAGTAACTCAGCTCCAATCATGGGCACTGCTGCAATGAGGATTTGGCCTTTGAAATCTCCTTTTGCAGTTGCTGCTCTGAAAGAGGAATTTTAGGGACAAGCCTTGCTGCATGCAAAGAAAGCCTGAAAGTCCCTCTACACACACTCCCCTTTCAAGGTGTGCTGCTAAGGCACAAAGCACTGAAGAGAAAGGCTCCCAACAGCTTTCCAAGGCTCTGAACTTTGGGCATTATGTTTTTAGGTCATTGCTTAAAAGCCAAGAGCAGCAAGGAGGGCAGACAAAGGCGTATTAGCTGGAGCTTCTCTCAGTCTCCTGGGAGGGACAATGGGTGCAGTTCACAAGCAGAGGCGCACAGCTGCAGTTTGCTGGTTGGGAGGCTGCACATAGAGTAGAGATCAGAATTCAGAACAATTAAGCAAGTCGCCTGATTGTTACCAACAGATTAAAAAAAACCCTCTGCCAGCTTTACACATTCGCAGCCTCTTGTCTTTGTGAGTCAGGAGGCAGTTCCCGTCGTCAGACACACACACTCTGTAGTACAGGGTGATTTTTGGCAAAGTCTGGATGATCGCGAGCCAGATGGGGCGGGGACAGCATTCCAGTTTTATAACACAATTCCATAATAGGAGACAGCATTCTTTTCATATTAATGTTCATACAATAGGAATTTTAAACTCCAGCTTTTGGATTATGTGGGAAAAAAGTATCTTTTAAATGCTGTAACAACATTATTCTATAATTCAATGGACAGGGCTGCTGGTGGACCAACCACTTCGAGTGCAGAGGGTCTTTTGCAGGATGCTTTCATCTTAGGAAAGAGCAAACTGGAAAGCACTGATGTAGTTATATGCTTGCTGATGCCACCATGACCTCCTCCTTGGATGGGTTACAGGTGTTCAATCCACCTCCTCTGGCCCCAGGGGAAATCTCTGTCACCACTCTCTGTACACTCCTTGTGAGCACCATGAAGTACTTATCATTGCTTCTCCAAAGTTATCAGGCCACAAGATGTGTAGGCATTTCCACGTCTTCTGGTAGTGAGGGTTTTGCAGACTGCAATGTGTGGCTCCTTCAGGACCACCCTTGCCGTGAATGCCACCAGAGACACTTTCTACCTCACCTGTTCTGGTGGCCCAGAGAGGAATCTGAGGCTTTCAAGATATTACTCATGCCCTGACTTACATCTCGCAGTGGAATGTTCTCGAAGGGGAATGTTCAGTAGTGACCATTTTATAATGCTGTTATGATGTTTGGATCGTGCCAAGTGATAGAGAAAACAGAAGTCCTCAGGATGTATGTTTGTGCAAGAGAGTGCATCAGTAGAGTCTGGCAGGTGCAGTTTTTGGTTTTGATGCTAGATGCTACAGTGTACACCACCATGGTGTAATTACAAGTATTGTTTTGGGTAACTGTGATTTTGAAGTGTGGTAATAGAGAGGCTGATCTGCATGTACGTTCTCCACTTAGCCTTAGTGAGTTCACGGGGATTTTCTGCTCAAAGAAGAGCTTGCAGAGCAAAGGCTGTGTGAGAATATTTCTTCCTAATGGCTTGGCTGGTGTCCTTCAGAGCAAGCCTGGCTGTGGCAGCGCTGAGCCTCACCGAAGGCGCTGCGTTCTCTGAGCCGAGGGTGGTAGCTCTGTCCTGGGCTGAGCTGGGAACGGCGAGCTGGGGAAAGAGATGGCTCGGGGGACTGACATGAGCACAACCCAACCTTTACAAAAGAGACTTCCTGCCTCGGTAGAAGTGTTGAAACGTCTCAGTGTGTTTCCCTGCCTTCAAACAAGAGCCCCGTGCGCCTGACGTCACTTCCCCGGGCTGCCGCGCTGATAACAGGATGAACCTGTACTGCTTCTGAACCAGACGTTCCACTGTGTCACTGGTTATTGTGCTCTACGGTGGGGCAGGAGACCTCACTACCAACATTGTTTTCGTAGTTTATGCTTCACGCACACTTTCCCCCTGCTCCTCCCCAGCAGTTCGAAAGGAAATGGCATAGGAACTTGTGTGATGTGCTTACAGGCACACACAAGCAATGTGACTCATCAATAGACCAGGCTTTGGGAGCTGGTGCCTGTTACAGCGTGAAGCCAGCCTGCTTCTTCACAGAGCTCCGAAAGGCAGCTGGCTATGTCAAAAGGGCAGAGAATAAAGAGTGTAGTGTAAAATGGAGACACAATTAAGCAAAGATAAAAAAAAAAGCTATAAAATTTTTAATCTCTTTACTGAAAGTTCCCTTGGGTCGTGTTTGCTGAAACAAATAGTTCTGCAGCTTGTTGCTGTAAATAATGGCACATAGATTTTGCAATAGTGCTAGTTTATTTTTAAACATCTGAATGAGCAGTCATGTAACATCTACCTTGGCATGCACCAAGTTCATCATAGGATACATCTTTATCACTTGGTAGCACTGAGGAAACAGCATTTAAGTGATATCTCTTCTCTCTCAAACCTTCAAATGTTTCAACCTCATCTCAGATCTTGTACTAAACACTAGCCAGTGAGGAGGGAGTGGATAATTTATTGCAATTCATTAATACAGTCTCAAGAGCCTTGATATAGTTCTTTATGTTTCAGAGCATTTTAGGGGGAACCTGGTTTAGCACTGTCTGCATTTTGGAACTGGAAAAATTGAAGCACTTTCTCTGGAAAGGCCAGTAAATTTTAGATACCTCCATTTGGTTTCAGGCATATAACCTCAGAGAAGATGCTAAGCTTGGGCATTGACACCATTGCTTCTGCTTATCTAACAGGTGATACTGCAGTAAGCCCCAGTAATTTGGTTGTGTCGGATTGTGTGGCTGTGCCTGTAGCTGTGGGTTGCTTTTACACCACTGGAAATCTGCGCTGTTTCCACTCACCAATGGAACTTGGAAGAAATGGAGAAAAATGTATGCCAAACATTTGAAAACAAATACTGTTCTCTAATGTGACATTGCTTTAAACATTAAGATTAGTCTGAAATGACCACAAGAGTCAGAAGGATGTAAATTTTGACAGTTCTGATGTCATAGAAGTCAGGTTTTTAGCATATATGATTGTATTATCTGATTTCTTTACATTTCTAGAGAAATAAAATTTCTACATCTATGAAGAAGGCAAATTCATAAAAGCAAGTGCGCTTATTATGTTTCTAGTTACTACCTGTGCTGTCCTAGTTACCACAGCTGTATTCGCATGTCATGGGATGGCAAGGTCAAGTATTAAATACATCTTATAGTGATGCTCAAGGTTATCACTGTTTGGTTATCATTCAAGGTTATCATCTGTTTGTCATTCATCATATAACAATACCAAGCAAAATAGGCTCTCTAAGCATAAATAAAAATAACATTAATACTAATAATTCACCACACTGCAGAACTAATTGCACATTTTTCCACATTTTCAAGTATCTATTAAAAAAAAAAACAAAACAACAAACCTGCTTTCTGTTCACTTGAAAGGACAAGTGTCAGGATGCTCTATTTCTGGACATCCTAGACAGTTTGCCAGCCCAGTGCCTTAGTGTGGTTAGTAGTCCTGTGCCTTTGGTACTGAGACTCACTAGAGAAAACCCTTCAAAGTATCCAGAAATATTCTGTTGTGAGCTGCGCTACCACATAATAAAAAGAGTAAGTCAACTGCTAGGAGAAAATATTGCTCATGAATAGTTAGTTACCTGATATGACAAATGACAAGGTTTAAGACAGGTTAGTCAACCAGTTCCAGTCATCACCTTGGTTTCTCCTTCTGACAATTTTCAGAGTGTTTCTGTGGTTATCTAAAATTATATTTTGTCCATGAGCAATATTTGGTTGAGGCTTGTATCCTCGAGACTTTTTTTTCTACTGTTCTTCCCCAGAAAGTAGTTAATTTTCAGTCAGTGTTCGCTATGGAGGACATACCCTTTGAATAAGCCTATCTATCTTTTGTATACTTCAGAGCTTTTACTCCAGTTTTATCTTCCTTGAAGGATACCTTTTTTCAGTATCTTCTTGTCACTGGAACTGGAGAAAATTTACATTGACAAAAGCTGTAAAATTCCACTTGTAAGCAACTTAAACCTAGATGCTTTCCCTGGAGAGAGTGAAATTATGTGATTATACCGTATATTTGTGTACCCTTGTAATTTATCTCCTTTTATAGTCTTCTGAAATTCCCTCTTGTTCCCTTGAGATAACTTAATGTTATCCACAAAGGAGCATGTCCCAGGCGCATCTGCATGTGGAGTATGACAATGATACACAGCTGAACACCGAGTTCAGTGAGTTGGGTCCCAAGGAGTCACTGTAACCCTCATACTCTTGGTATTTATTCCAGATTAATCTGTGTCAGTCCTACATTTGTTATTTGCCTTCACAATGGGGGACAAGGAGAGGAGACATTGCTGAGCTTGTGAATTTTCTGAGGATGTTCACAATGGTCTAACAAAAGAAATTAAGATCTCTATTTCAAGAATGAAGTCCTCAAAACATTTGAAAGGACAAGTGCAGAAAATTTTCCTTAGGCAGGTGTTTTCCTTTTAATTATCATGTAATTCGTTTAGCCAATATATTAAGGATGTGTTGGAAGGCGAGTCAGAAGTGGAATTATTTTCCTAGTTTAAAAACAGCTTGTTTAACATTTATTCATGCTGGGCTGGGTCTCCAGATGGTACAAATTGGCATAGATCCATTTAGTTTCAGTGGATCTATGCCAATTTCCAGCAGCTGAGAATCTTGTCCGGTAAGTCACTTTTGGTCCCATGGCTTCAGTTCAGTGCTAGTAAGATCTAAAGAGTCAGCCCTTGGGGTGATGCCCAAAAATTCTTAACTTTACCAAAATGAACCATTCTTTTTCAATGATCATCACAGAGCTGAGTGAGCACATGCATATCTACTCTGAACAGACACAACACCTTTTCCCCCCATCTACCTTTCATTACTGGTGGTGTTATATCTAAATATGTGCTTCTCTTCAGCAAGATCCAAATGAGAAGAGGTCAACATGGATAGTTTTATTACAATAGCAGAGCTTCATACGGTAATCCTGACAGTACAGAGCTTGTGAACAGTGCTCCCACTGGTAGATAAATGGGAAGGTACCAATGGAGTTATGCATTTAGTCCATACGTGGATCTGGCCCATACAATGCATCTGCTTTAGGAACTCATCCAACCATCATAGCAATACTTGATCATATCAGCTATTAATGTATTTATCTTTAGATACTGGTTGTGTGGTAGAGATCTATTATCAAGACAATGCCATTCAGACCACAAATGTCAGACTCTTCTATGATAAAAGCAGGACCCAGCATAACACCTTGGTATCTGAAATGAAACTTTGGAAGAGCAGAAGAGACAAAAGACTCAACTGCTACAGAGTAATCAATAAAATCACACTTAGACTTTTGAAACAATGTGTTTCCTCATTAAAACTTACTGCTACTGAATGTGTGGTGGGTGACCCTGGCTGGCAGCTAAGCCCCTATCCAGCTGCTCCCTCAGTCCCCCCACCCAAACAGGATGGGGGAAGAAAATAGGAAGAAGAGGAGCAAGAAAGCTCATGGGTCTAAATAAAGACACTGATTCAGGTACTGAAAAACAAAGATGACAAACATTCAAACACTTAGGGAAAGCACCTTTCCTCTCCCCTTCCTAGTCTCTTGCCTTTGCTATCACCACAGGTTACACTCAGTCCCTTTGGCAAGGCAATGGGTGGCACAGGACATTAGGGTCAGGGTGTAGCAGTTTCTTTCTGTTACTCCTTGTTCCTTACTCTTTTCTTCTGCTCCTCCTTCCTTCTTATTCTTTTCCTGTTCTCTGGTGTGAGTTGTCCATGGGCCACGGTCTGCTCAGGGAGTACCTGCTCTGGTGTGAGTCCTCCAGGAGCTGCAGTCCCTTTGGGGGACTGTTGTGGAGTTGGCTAGTGCTGGCTGTGACTGGCATAGGGCAGCCCCTGACCTCCTCCCATAGAGGTCACCCCTGCAGCACTGCCTCCCTCCTCCCCCCCACTACCAAAATCTTGCCAAAGGTACCCAATACAATCTATAAGCTTTCTTCTTAGCTGAGCAGAACACCTGAGACATAGGTCATTGTGTCGTAGGGATACCACTACACACTTTATTTATGCACTTCATTAAAGGTCTATTGTTGGGTATCTTAAAAGATAGGATATGGGGCTGCTTATATCCTTAGTCTGACTCAGTATGTTATTTTACTTAATGTCATGTTACACTACCTTATTTCAGTCTTCCACTGAAGATTAGGGGGAGTCCAGAGTTTTTGTAGCACCAAGCAGAGGAACACACATCTGTCTTTGGAAGTGGAGGGGCACTAACTTGTCTGGGACCACAGAGGTGGCAATGTTCAAACGGAGCAGCTCCAGGGTAAAGCTATATCAACACATAATTTTCATTTTTTAACATGAATGCTGGAATGAAAAAAAAATATTAAAAAACTTTTGCCATCTTCATCCCCATGATCAAAAATCGCCACCATTTCAATAACATTAATCTGCTCAGATATTAAGCCGTTGAATGAGTAGTTTTGATTTAATGAATTTCTCTCATCTCGGCTTATTTTCTACTCCTCTTCTAGCTTTAATAGCTAGCTGCTTAATATAAGAGCTGTTCCATTTCATTACCTTTCTCCTGTTTTTTTCTTGAGGTGGAACTAATGCAATGCAAATTGTGATGCCTGTCTCTGATTTTTCTATTAGGCAACTTAGGATTCCATACACCCTGTGTTATTGAGTGCAGAGCTAGAAATATATTTGAATTTATGATGAAATCCTGGAGTTTGCAGTATCTGAAGTTCAGGGAGTTTTTTTCAAACAAGTAATGATATTCAATGATATTTAAGTTTTTGATGGAGGTCTTTTCTGCAAAAGTATGTTACACACACGTTTCAGTTCTGTTCTTTCCACCTGATGCAATTCCATAGCAGCTGCCATATAAAATTTCTGACATACAGCTGAGCATAGTATGAGCTCAAAGGGGCACTAAAGCTGCAACAGTGCAATGTGAATAAGTTCACAGACACTGTTGAATTGCTGGTTGGGGTTGGCAAAACCAAATGTAGGAAATGATTGGATGAGTTGTATCATGCCAGAAGGACTGGGAGGGTATCTATTAACACATGCTGGTGCCTGGAGAGCTAGAGTTACCTTAGCAATCAGAGCAATTTCCTCTTTGAGTAAAGAGGAAATAATTTTTGGATTAAGCAACATGTGTGTATGCTCTTTTGAGTATGTAGTTGTGCAGGAGATGCTGCAAACTGCTGCTTTTGAAAACCATGGATGTGGTGTGCATCTCAACTAACACTTCTGCTTTATTTGTTCCTCACTTTTGCTTTTATTTCACAATATAAAATTTGAAGGAATTTGCTGGGCTGTTGTGTTCAATGCTCTGGTCAGTCATATCAAAGAGAACCCCTTTCACTTCTGTCTTGAAAACGGTGAGTTTCTTTACCCCAGTATTTTGAAAGAGGGGATGTTCTGCAGCCTTATTTTTCTTATGGTTAGAGACTTCATTCCCAAGTGACATTTTCAATGTATGCATAGCCAGCCTGTCTCCATTTATAAATCAGTCGTTCTTTTCCTGCCACAAAGGTAAGGTGTTTTCCCTTAAGAAATTTTCTTCACTTTTTGTAGAAAGCAGTACTACCTCTTCCCTGTTTTTGCTTTAATGCTAAGTGAGCCAATCTCTTTTCTTTGCCCAATCTACATAGTGATGGTCTTCCTGATAGTAACGGAAGTAACTCGCAATTTCTATCCTTTCCCTGCACTCCTGTCTGCTGAGAAACAGCTTGCTTTGCTGATTGATACTTTTTCTTCTATTTCCTGTAGCCTTCTCCTTATATGTTGCAGAAGAATGTATTCATCAATTTAAGTGTCTAAACCTCTCCCAAAGGCTTATTTCCCTTCTTGGAATATGAACATCTTTGCCTGGATTAAACCTTAAGCCTCCTTTACTAGAATGTTCCCCTCATCCTTACACAGAGGTGCCTGTGAGAAAATGACCAACTTGCTGAAATGGGTAGCAGTTACCATTTTATTGGCCAGGAAAGGGAAACTCTAAGGAGGTTTGGAAATCCAGAGGAAAAAAAACATGTGTAGAATACAGGAGTTTGCAACACAACAAAAAGTGTTATTCCGGTTACTATTTCCGGGAAGTAAATTTTTGGCTTAGCAGCAAGGCCAGTAGGAAATCCTATAGAAGTGTTAGACCGTGAACATATTTGGTAACTATGCCTGAAAGGAAACCCTGAAGGCAAACTTGGCTTGTGAATACCATATGAAATTGGAGACAACCTCAAATAACCCTCATGATTCAGGAAATATCAGGGGATACAGATGAATGAATTGGTCGAGTGCCTGGAAGGAGGATGAGCTTGATTCTTGAATGGGACAATCCACTTCATTAAAAGAGAAATAATTATAAGGAAAACTCTTAAGAAAACATATCTCTTCTCATGCTGAGGTCATGAAAGGTTTTTTATCTCTCTCTCCCCCTCTTGATTTAAAGGATCCCACTTTCATATGTCAATGACATAATCAAGTTCCAGAGAAACTGACAGCAATTCTATAAGAAGAACTGAGATGGTCAAACTCATCATCTTAAAACAGTATCACAGTGTGATTCTTTTCTCAGAAGAACACATAGAGGGTTTCTTGTTAGGGTAAATGGATGGATAGTTTGGGAGAGCTGAATTGGTTTCATCCTGGAGTTGTGTTAGAGATCATTGCATGTTTCTTTGTTGTGAGAATGAAAGGGATATGCAACATATGAAATTCAAAGGTGTGGGAGATGTGAAGTGGGAGAGGAAGGGTATCAGTGGACTATTTTCCTATTTGGATTATCTATTTCTCCAGTCTTATTTCAAATACTTAAGAGACAATCCAGATGCAATCTTTGGCTCAGGAAGTCCATATACCGACTGATGTGGAAAGGATTTCTATTCTGAAGCTGTTTGTTTACTCTTCTCTTAGTGTCCACTTCTGGCTATTCTCAGAAGATATTTGCCAAATCGACTCTTTGCCTGGCCAAGTACAGTCATTCTGATAATGCGTTCTCAAAAGTATGTGAGGATACATGTCTACAGACTTGGTCTATGTGATAAGTTATAATGTCTCTTAAAAGGAGAATCTTCAGTATCTGCAGAAAGTCATCTGAGCCATGAGTTGGGATGCTTATGGGTCCCAAACATCAGGATTATGTTTTGGGAGTGGAGCTTGCAAGATGGGAATGTGGAAGCCATTCTACAGAGTCCAAACTCAAGACTCAGACAGTTTTTAAGGAACAGTGGGGTAAAATACCAGCAAACCAGACTGAGGAGAGCTGGAGAAATGCACGTGACATCTTCCAAGCTATATACAGTGCTTTCTGATCCAGATTTTTTGGCTGAAGTTACAGGACAACTTGGTGGTTTGTCCTGAGAGGACTTTCAATGCAAGAGTTTTAAAGCTGTACAGTACACTGTGGCAATGGGTGTAGGAAGCTACACCTGAGATAGCACTTTTGTGCAGGAGTGTGATTAGTTTGACAAGCTCTGACTTTTGCTGAAACCACTGGGAATACTTGGAGAAGTAACAAGTTGTTAACGTGAGCAAAGACTTTGAAATTTGCATCTACTGCCCCATAACTTGGTACTTACCTGGGATCATTTTTATGAATCATTGGTGGTTTTACCACTCATGAATAACGTGACCTCCCCAAACTCATCATGAGAAATTCTTGCCACTTGATTGTTGTGTCAATAATTTGTAATTCAGATATCACATACTTACATATATTTGACCTAATTTAACACATATTTAGGACATCTGTTTAAAATAAACGATTACTGAAGCATCCTGAGCTACAAAAAATAAGCTAGCATTTTTGTTTAACTTTCCACATATTCCATGATTTTAATGCTTTTTGAAAATCTGTCCAGGATTTCTGATCCATATTGATTGAAAAACATGTTAGCAAAGTAGGTCAAAAAGCCCTGCTGAAATTCTGTCGAGGCAAAACACATAACTCATCTTCAATTCTAGCAAACTTCACAATGTGTTTTTAACCAGATTCTGAAGAGTGGGTTTTTTCCAGCTGAACCACAGAGGTGTCAGAGATGCTGCATACCTGACATGGAAGTCAGACACCAGACACCTAACAACACCAGTGCTCTGAATCTCCAGCCCAAGTATCTCATTGATGTTTCTCTTGAGTTTGGAATAAAGCTGGTTTTCAAACTCTGGCTCTGGTATGAAAATGATCCTATCTGATGCTTGGTGTTGAAAGAATATAATCAAGCCTGCCAATTTATACTGCAGTGAAAAAATAGAGATTATTTGGGGTTCAAAACAGTGGAGATAAAACTATGGTTCATATGTTGATATTTCCATGACTTTTGACCTGAACACCCGGTGACACCTCGTAAGAAATGCCAGAGCAAAATTACAGCCCTAATTAAATGCTGTTGTTTTGCTTTCAGAGAAAACTTTTTTTTTTTAAAATTTCCAAAAAACAGAGAAGATGGAGGAAATTGCTAGAGGCAGGTTATGATTTTAATCATGTAGGGCATATATATTTGTACCAAACTATGACCAAGTGACCTATGTAACATATGAAGCATGTTATAGAATAGTCTACTGACTGGAGATGCTGCAACAGTATTACAGTACTGTTTCCTTGGCAAGTGTCTGAAGTGGAGGTATGTTGCTGTACAGAGAGATTTCAGAGCCAAGTTTTTAAAGCTATAGAGACACTTGGCTCCCATTAAAATAATCCTTGGCTTCAGAGGGCATTAAGCCACCTGAATACGTCTGAGAATTTGGACCCAAGTGATCTATCCAAAGTCACAAAGGAAAGCAGAGGCAAAGCAAGGGCCTCCTAAGTCACTGTTTTGTGCCCTAAGTAGCACTCACCCTCTTGTTCAATAACAAGACCATCTCTACTCTTAGGATTTCAGTCCCAACGTCATGAAGGATTTGACAAGTTGTTTGATGGGAACAAACAACTCTAAAGAAGACCAGAAATAAGCAAAAAAGCAGAGCATAAGAGCATAATTTACATGTAAATTAATTTGCAAGGCCAGGAATCTTAGCCATAAATCATGGGCCATTACAGTTTATCCATCTACTTTATATTGAACCTCTTAACTTCTACTGTTATCACACAGAAGGATATCCAGGAAAGAGAGAAGCGATCACTGCTTTTGCTAGTTGTCATAATTTTTTCACCTCTACTTTTCCTGTTGAAAAAGAAAGAACGATAGAAGGTAAATTGTGTCTCATAGGTACAATCTGCCTGGTTTCAGTTTGCAGCCACTGGTTCTCATTCTGCCTTTCTCTGCTTAAGAGTTCTTCTCCATCTGGTATTGTCTTCTCATGAATGTGCTTAGACGCCAATCAAATCACCTCTCAGTCTTCTTTTTGAGAAGTTAACAGATTGATCTTGTTAAGACTCATACTGTTAAGGCACTTTCTCCAGCCCTTGAATAATTTTTGTAGCTTTTTTCTGTTCCAGGGATTACTTTCCTGAGGACCACCCTTCACCTCCTTACTTCTAATTGTTGTCCCATCCTTCTCATCTGTTTCCTTCCAGGTTTTCTATCTGCACCTCTGGTCACAAAATCACAAAAGCAGTTTCTGCAGCAGTGCTTGCACACTTTTACTTTGAGGTCCTTCCCAACCTCACTGCTGTCCATGTTATGGTCCCCAATTCTGCCACTCCAGCCTGCAATCGTTGTTGCTACATGTATAGTTTTGTTCTTGACTGTGCTAGAGTGTCTTAAAAAATAAGCCAGATGGATTCTCCTGACAGTTCTCTCTGCATCATTATCTGCCCTTTCTCCCATCAGTATCATCTACAAATTTTGCCAGCAGTAGTTCTGTATTAGATCTTAGGTCATTGTCAAAATGTTGCGGAACATTTTGCCTCTCATCCACCCCTGTAGGAACCTTTATTCAATGATCAGCATTCATCTCTATTCACATCTTCTTGAGATTTCCCCCCCACTAATCCTTTGCCCATTTATCATCACTCTATTCATATTACCATAGAATAATTTAGCTTGGAAGAGATCTCTGGAGCTCATCTGATCTAACTCCCACTCAAAACAAGGCCAGCTTTAAAGTTAGAGCCAGCTATTGTGTAGTGCTGCTCTTTAATGAGAGTGTTGTGCTAAGTCAAACACATTATGGTCTATCCTATGTACTGAATTACCTTCACCAACCAAACAATGCTTCAGTGAGGATATGAACCCTAAAGTTCCTTCCATACCTATTTTTCTGTGTTTCTAATGGCGTGAAAGGTGTTTGACAAAACCTGTTTTCCATCATCTAGCGGACTGACATTTATTGTATTTCCCATTAACTGAACCTCATAGCAACTAGTAAACAGGAAACTATTTGGTGGGAAAATTTTCACTCATTTAGAAACAAAGGAGTTTTTGCTCTGCATCACCCTTTGTCTGTTTCTCTCCTTTTTCCCTGATATTTGTGATTTTTCTATTCTTTTCTCAGCATTTCCTTCCCCTGGTAACTCTTAATTTTCTTACCCTTTGTATTTTGTCTGTGCTCTCTTTGGAGACATCAGGAGTTAGCTGATATGAGCTGACTTCTGTTCACAATGCATAGTCCATACTATGCATTAGCTCTACAGCCCATAGGTGTTTTACCTATATCTATATAACACGTACTGGTGTATACTTCACTTTCTGTTTAGGAGAAGTGACAGTTTTGGGGGGAAGCCCATGCACAATCATTTTCATGATCAGAGTCCAAAGAAAGTCACAAAGTGAGAAGTGATGATGAAAAGGTTTGCTCTGTACACTTGGATGTATTAATTTTGCGCTCCATCCCATAAACACTGTTTTCAGGCTTCAAGTTTTTCTTAAATATGTGTAAACTGAACTTGTGTTTAATAGACCAGGAGACAACTACTATTGTGACTCACAGTGAGAGAGAGAGTCCAGAGGGCGAGAAATATGTGGGGCCCCTGCAGAGTTACGCCTGTGTAACAACTCAAGACATGGTCCTTCCTCTAGAAAAAGGCTGTACTATCTAACTTAGAATGAGTTACAATGAGCGAGGTACCACAAAGTGGAAGAGAAGGCATCAGAGAGGGAAGAGGGACCCATGATTCCATGGGGCAACTGGTCTGAAATCTTTGGCTATATCTGTGCTAGTAAACTACACAGGGCTAGGGCCTGTCCTCTGGCCAGAGCAAGTGGCACAGTATGGCTCGCCTCTCCTCAGCTCCCTTCTTTTCAGCTGGGAACAGGTTGGTCTTGTCTATACTGCCTGGTGGGCACAGAACCAGTCCTCTAGTCCTACATTTCTGCCATCAAACTATTAGTTAACCAGCGTTACACTTCCCCTCAGTGGCTGACCCAGACACTAGGTTACCCTGATCCTTATGATCCTTACCCTCAGCTTTTGGTGCTGGAAATGCCACCTGGTAGCCCTTCTTTCAATCTCACACCAATTAGTGACAGATTTGTGATCCAGCTGAGGTGTGAACTTCTGTGGCCATCTGGTTCTTCAGAAATCTTCTCTCAGGAGAATGTCCTTTACGTAATGTGTATAAAGGACACATTATTACCTATGAATGTATTAAGTGGATTGATTTATACAAGTACACATAGAAGACATGCTATACAAGGTGTATTTTGCCCTTTCCAGTTCTGTTTCTAGTTTGCAATAAAGCACATACACAGAACACAGAATTTTGTGGTTTGAATGAATCCTTTCCATGCACCCTTTTCTAAAAGGCCTCTTCGTTTTGCTGTCCTCTCCATATTCTCTTGTTCCAGATGATCAGTGAGAAAAAAAATAGGTAATTGCCTAACTTGACAGTTAGGCAACTGTAAATATCATTGTCTTCGGTAATATTCTTCAATTATGTTGAAAGAACTCAAAGAGAAGGATGGAGGTAGATGAGCTGGGTGCACAGGGGCCGAGAAGATGACAAGCTGGAGTTGTTCTTCCATGAAAGTTGCGGGTGACCATTGCAGTTCCAACTTTCTTTCCAATCATGGTTGCAAATTTTGTTCTTTTTTAAGTGCTAGGTCTGGACTGTGCTACTCGCTTGATTCAGAGAATATGGAAAAGGTTGAGCAGGTTCTCATCAGCTGTCTCTTTTGACATTAAGGCAACTTGGTTAATATCCCATAGCTTTCCAGCAGTGTTGGTACAGAGTATTCTGGCTCCAGTTGTGTCTTTAACTTTGCAACAGGGTCCAAGATGTTCTTACAGCCTTTTGAATATCTGTGGTAAGGACAAAAGCTTGTCATCATGGTACACTGTGAAAGTAGCTGGTAGATTCTGTGCAAGATCATAATGATCAGAAAAAACAATAATTAGGCTAAAGGGGAAAAATGTTTGTTGCTCAGAAGTGGTAGACTTGCTCCTTGTGGTTGTAGAGCAGAATGTCTATTAGCACAGCAGGGTGCGTTTATTACCTCCAAAAGCAAGAGCAGGCAAGTTTAGACTTGAATTTGTTTCATTTTACATAGGCCAGAGGCACAATATTACTGGAAGCTTTTTTAATGCTAGGTGTGTCACAAGGACGGGAGGCATGAGAAAGGGTGTGTTTTGGAAGACTGTAGCTGAGTTGGATAAGGGCCACTGGCCAGCTTCCTTTTCACACCAAAAGTGCAGCTGGCTTGTCATACAGACCTATGGCCAGCTCCGGATCCAAGCTGCTAATGATATGTTATTTTTCTCCTTCAGGCCCCTTTACAGTTTTAATTAAATCGTACTTGCACTCACAAAGTTTCGCTTCCTGGCATGTGCAGTTTTGTCTGTTCAAATTCTTTTATGCAAGTAGAAAAATTACAGGCCTGCCTTACTACACTTGTAAAGGCATGGGCCCAAAGCTCATCTCAGGCAAGTGCTGGGAGTTAGTGCAACCACAGAAGTCTTCAACCCAGAGACGGATTTACCAGCAGAAAAAGACAGGGAGGAAGAAAGTGTAGGAAAAGGGGACTAAGGTGACAATAGTTTCTCTATCAGCACTGGGTCACAAGAGAAAAGAGTAATGGACCATAAGAGGAAGAATTAATGGACCATCTACTTCAATACTTTTCAGTCTCCATGCAATCACATTCTACCCTACAGAGCTTCTAAAAGCTTCACCTCTGTCAAAATACCTCTATTGCTTATAGGAGCAATGCTGAGTTTCCATTTACATGATCATTCAAGCCTTGGTCACAGTGATAAAGCCTGTAAGAATTGATTGAAGCAGAGTAAGGTGACCAAATTGTTTACCTTTGGATGTACACAGAGAATCCTTAGATTGTAATGAATTTCAGGAACTGGCAACCAGAGTGTATTTGAGGTGAGTGACCTAGAAACAAACTCTGTATCTCATTACTGTGAGCCATCCAGTATGATTTACTTAGTGGGACAATTTGTGACCCACCCTGCTTTCCGAAAATGCCAAAATCTAATATTTTTTGACACTGACCTGTGAAGTGTGTAATTGATACTTTAAATGAGGAACATGACAAAAATAGCAGAGAAAGCTTTTAATTATATGGGATTATTCTTAACATGCACTAAATTTTCCATAACCTCAGACTTAGGACTCAGCATTTCTGATTTCAGTAATTTGCAGTCAGATAATACTATGTCTGTGGGCAGGAGGGATAAATTTAGATCTGAAATGAATGACATACATTGTAATGAGGTGCAGGCAAGGTAAGGGATCATCAGCAATGAGTTATTTAGGTGGAGATGAACTGCAGGGCAATCCAGGAAAGATGAGGCAAAGAACTGTATTTGAGGATAGATATTCCAGTCACTTTAGGAAACGACAAATAGGCATTCTCTTCCAGATAACATGAAAAATGGCTGGTAAGCCATTTTCAAAAGATGATTGTGTAGGTGGCAAGGAAAAGGCAGAGCTAAACATGTGGGATTAAAGGAACCTGGCAGCTCCATGTTGAAGGAAGACAGTGGCAAAGCAAGATATTTACTTTGCAGATCTGCAAGAACAGTTTAATAGATGGATTATACAAATACGCTTCCAGATAGGATTAATTATTTAAAAGTTTTGTGGAGTTTTCTGTGGGCCCAGTAACAAAAAGGACTATTATGAATCAAATGGCTGGCGCTCTTAAGAAAAGGACAAGTCAATTTGGTTCATGAGATACCTGACATGCTCTTGAGTGCTGGAGAAAGTGACCAGCCAGGAGCCAGTGAAAAGGAAATCTTAGATTTTAGTAATTTTTATAAATATTTTTCAGATTAATTTATTTTTCTTACCTGTGTCTGGTATAATACTAAATTGTCTCAATACTCAGTACTCATAAATTTCTGTTCTTTTAGCTTAGTGTTAAGGGCATATTGCATGTATCATATTGGGTGACATTTCTAATCTGGTCAAGAATCTACATTGTCCCCTACCAGGTGAATTTTCAAGTAGTATGGAGGCAATCTTTATTAATAAATCTGAGCTAAAAGGTCATATCAAAAATGTTATTCTTCAGAGAAGTAATAATTTGACAGCTCCTGGATCTGTAATGACTGTTGTCTGAGTTGAGTAACAAACCTGAAAACTGAGCAGCCAACCTCCCCTTTCCTTCTACGCCATGTAGTGTCATTAGCTGACTTTCAGTATTGACACAGAAAGTGAAGAACCACCTATCAGTTATCAAAAGGTTTCCCCTCTGAGTGTTCATGCAAGAAGCACTCCAGGTGACTTTTAGATGATTCACCAGTTATCACTACCTGAGTCACGCATCCCACTGAGTGGGTGAGGCTACGAACTTCTTTGTCTTCTGATATGCTGATTAGCTATGACAAAAAATTACCTTGTGGCATCCAGAGTTTTCACAAATCTGTGTGAGGAAAGAACGTGGCAGAAGGTCTGAGAAACAAAGTCCATCAGGGATGGTTGGCTGTTTAAAGACAGAGACTTGGAGGTGAATTTGCACTTTGTTGGGGTTGACTTGCCATTCGCCTGCAAGGCTCAGTGCTTCTGTGCACACATGGCTGTGGTGGTGCCAGTAAGGAACCTGGTAGAGGAGTGAGTCTGAGAACACCCGATGTAGAGCTTCTTACAGCTAAACACAACAAAGCCAAGTTTTATTCTCAAAAAAGGAGGTTGCACTGCCTCTGCTTATGCTGGGTGTGGGGGTTTTGGAGGATAGAAAGTGTGGGCCACAGGAGGACTTCAGAGACGTAAAAGTGATGTAGGGACAACAGGCATTAGCTCAATGGCAGAGGCAGGCAAGTACTTATGATTGAAACTAGCCTACACTGCTCAGGTTCTTGCCCTGTGCCATTAGATATATGTCAGAGCAAAGGAAAAGCTTGCTGAATAGCCTGTGGAGTCCAAGAAATACACAGAATGGTGCAACAGTCAGGGAGGTGAGGCAGACACATTAAAGCAGTGTTAGAAATACTGGAAGAATAGCAGGCTTCACTGTGTAGGCTGTTCTCCTGCTCGCTTTTGGGCTGACCCTACAAAAACCTGTCAACTGTCAAAAACTCCTATCTGGAGTGGGAAATGCTCTTCCTATAAATGTCAGCAAGTGCAACATTGTTCCACACATGAACTCCATGTACAAAAATGTGCTGCCGAGGATCCAGAGCTGGAAACTTTTGCTTAACATCAATTTGCACTGTATTCACTGACTAAAAATGGGGAAAATATACAAATTGCTGTGAATATCATGAGCAACTGGTGAAGACCATCCTTCACCTGCAGTGGCTGGCTGGGAGGGGAAGCAAGATTTTCCATGAAGACATGGCCATCTTCTTTTTTGTCAGGTTTTTGTTTCTGGATTGGTTTTTTTTGTTTGGTTGTTTTTTTTTTGGGGGGGGAGTAATGCTGTTTGTCTGTTTTGCTAAAACAAACATTTATGACTTATCTCATACTTACTAGCCATAGTTTGTGGCTCCACAGCCACAGGATATGGCATCTTTCAACTAAACTAAGCCTTCTGCCATTGAGGTTCCAGCTCTTTCTCTAAACTTTGAGAAAGCAGTAAGATGTGTAGGTTTGTTTGTGTCTGTTTGTAACTATTTTGATGGTTTCTAAGTGGTAATAATTTGAAATATTATTGCTTTTCTCCACATAATTTGCCTGTAATATAACAGCTAAATATATCCTTTCTCACCAACGTACAGGGAAGGCTGCTGCTGCAAAAGATGTCAGCCTATGGAAGAGTTCTGGGATGATTTTCCTGCCTCACAGAGCATTTTGCATGCATCCTATGTTTCATCATTTTTATGAGAGGCCAGGTGTGTAGGGAGAGGTAATAGCTTGTACTAACTGACTGATGTGCTAGGGAAAATGACACATTTCTAGGCACACACATCCTTGACTTTCAATGTGACTAATGAGTACTAGATGCAATACCAAAAGAAATGAGTGACCAAACACAGAAGGTGGGAAACAAGGAGTTTTCAACTTGAGGGTTTTTTTTCTTTTTTCTGGAAGTTTACTGTAATTACCTGGTTGGGGGGATACTGCATGCATAGAGGCATAACTTGATTAATGTTAATTTTAGAGCAAACAGAGACAGGAAAGGCCAATGTGCTCCACAGCTAAAAATACACTTTCATTGAGGAACGTGACATCTGTGGATTTACAACCCCAAAATTATTTGTGAATAATGATTAGCTGCCCTCATATAATTAACTTGCTGCAGCAGTGGCTAGTTATCCTTAAAGGCACCAAATGGTGTTGACTTTCAGACCAGAAAAGCTAATCTAAAAACACCTGTAAACCCAGGTGAGCCTGCTTTCCTCATTGGGAATGTAGCTAGCTTCTCTAGGACATAGAACTAGAATTGTGCAGTAAAGCAAGGCTATTTCAAAATAACCTTCACAAAGCTGCGAACACTTATCTTTGTGTCAGGGAAAACCCCCAAAATTAAGTTTTATTAGAGATGTATGGATTTTTCTCTGACAGAATGTCCACTAGTTTATTTCATGCTTTGCCTATATCCACTGCTCTGAGGGGTATCATCTTATAAACAGAATACCACTGTTCATAGATATGAGACAGAGCTAAAAGATGGACTACTTCGGTCATTTGGTCTGACCTTCGTAATCTGAGGCACGTGATTTCACTGATGTATCTTGCATGACCTTCAGATTTTGCTGATGAGTTAGAGCACATCTCTTAGTCTGGGATTTTCACATGAGGGAGAACCCACCATGCCCTTCATTAAGATTCTTCCAAACCTTCATATCTCTTCGAGGTGGTATGTATAATCAAATCAACTGCAGACTCCTTATGTTTAAATAAAATGCATGGGAGGAAAGTGTAGTCACTTGGGATGAGATGTATCTTCTGCTACCTAAACATGAGAAGCATCTAGTCTAAAGGTAGTTTTCTACAGTCCTCCTGCAGTCAATGAGGAAAGATGATTCATTCAGAAGACTCATCCAACTCATTTTAGACACTTCTCTTAGAATGAGATGAATCATTCTCTGGAGACACCTATCTGCCTCCATGGTTTGCATTTCTATTTTGGATTAGGTACCTAGCTTTTTGGTGGCTGAAATTAGGTGAGATGACTCTCACCATGATTGTTATCCAGAACATTAGCTCTTGAGTGTTCCTTTCTCTAGTTTCATCATACCTTTTGAAATATGTGTACCAAAACCGAATAGAATTTGTAATTGTCTCTCTAGCAGTAGAAATAAACTCCTAATATTGCTTTCCTACTTCTTCATAACCTTCCCCAGCTTATACACCCAAAGATAAAAGTAGATCCTGTAGGCACCACATTATACTAAAAGCTCATGTTCAGTTAAATACTGGCCAAGGGTCCCGGGTCCATGTTCCGGTCATTAGTCTCACAAAATGTTGAAGTGTTATATATTCACTGTTTATATTAAGACTGTAGCATGCAAAAATAAAAAAGGCTGCATTTTTGAAGGAGAAAGAGGGAGAGAGAAGGAAGCAGAGTATGATCTTTAAAGAAAAAGAATATAATTTACCTTCATTTTCTGTATAAAATAAACCATGCATTTTATTAATTTCTCTGTCTAATACAAAACATGCCACACTCGACCACAGGTTAGAATATGCTTTAGAAATACATCTGATGTAACAATTCCTAGTGCTTTTTGAATCAAGGAATATGTGAGGAACAGAATTTTTCTTGGCCCTACTTTCAGGGATTAAATGTCTAGCCTAGTGACTTGAACCAACATCAGAATTAGAGCTCATACACACTGTTGTTTTTTAACGTTATCTTTGCTGTAGGGGAAAAATGAGATTTTTTGTCCCAGTTGTAGTCAAGTGCAAAACAACCCGTGCGAGATGGCAGAGGTATGAATGCCCAAGCAGATTCAGCAGCAGGAGCAAGAGTCAAACGTAGTAGAGAATTAAAAGTAAAAAGTAGATATGCTTTGGTTTAACTAAGAGAAGACTAGTAGAAATTCATTAAAACCTATTGGATCTGAGCAAATTTAATATCTGGCTTTTCATGTTCATCTGCTGTTTATGTCACTTGAAATAATTTCTCCTTCCTGGTTGGGTAAGATTTATAGCATGAGAATGAATACTGAATAGTAATTCCTCTAATCTGGAGGCTAATTCCCTTGCTTATTGTAAATACTGATATTCGGCTAGTCCCAAAACATGTGTGTGACACTAAAACCTGATTTCAGTTGTACTTTGAAAGCACATGGAAATATTCTTTCCAGTAAGTTGACTGCCTATAAGAAATCTGTGAAGCTGGCACATCCATTTTCATCTTCAAGCCAATGTTGCCTAAAACTGAATCACTTAGAGACAAAGAGCACTCATTCTGGCCTGTTATTCTGGCCTGTTCATAAAAGTTTTATTACAGAGAAATGGTTCTGTTGTGAAGTCCTAATCACCAGAGTGATAGAAAATCAAAAAATCTGTGGCACTTATTGCAAGTGTCTGAGCTGAGAAGCTGGATTAGGAAAGACAGGGCTACTTGCCTTCAGGAGTAAAAAATTTAGCCTGATCTCTTTCCTCTGTTCCTCAAAGGAAGGAATTTGCATGTTTGCAGCTGCTTGGTTCACCGTCAGCCTTGTAGCCCTTCAGTGCACTCAGACATGAGCACAGTCTTCCGACACTTACCGTGTCAGGGAAATTGATGCAGAAAGGAAGCCAGTGGAGCTGGAAATTGAATGACAAGCCTCTGCCTACCAGAAATCTTTAGGGGGAGACCCTTGCCTAGAACTGAAGTCCTGCTATCTGACCCTTCTGAGCCATGAAATTAGCTTTAGCATGCGTACTTTTGCTTCTGATTTTTTTAACTGCTAGCCGCAGGAAGAACAGAGCCAGTATTTTAGATTGAGAACACTGGGCTCTTTCTTCCACATCTGTTTTTGCTACTGTCAGATGTCAGCTCTTGCAGCTGAAGTCACCTGGTTAATCATTCCTGCCTGGCCAAATGCTCCAAGCTCCACTCAACTTGTTGGGGTGCAGGACATATAGCAGAAAAATCAATTGGTTGAAACACCTGCGATGTATATTAGAGAACCGATCAATGCAAAAGCTGCTATTTCTAAAGGTCCATTGCTATGTTTGATTTTTCAATGAGATGTTTCCCCTGGGTTAGCATTCTCAAGTGCCGTACCCATAGCCTGTGATTTGGTTTCATGCTGTTGGCACAGGATAGGCCACTGAGGTTTATGGATCAACATCTACAGCCTGACTCCGAGGTGCTGGCCGGGCCAGAGAGTACCAGCTTTGGTTTTTCAAATGGATGGACAGCTGAGACTTGGATGAAAAGCTTCTGTCTTTCACCCCTCTCATAGTCCTCTCCCTCCACCCAGGGAAGAGACCTAGGCTGAAAGAATGTCTTACGTGATAAAGATCTGGTCAAGAGAAGTAAGGATTCAGCTGACTGAAAGATTGGGGCAGTTTCCAATTATGAACTCATTCTGCCCAGATAAAATCATATTGCAAAACCACTTGCAGCTGCTTTCTGAAGCTGGTCATTCTTGGACTGTGTCTGCAAATAGCCTTTTCCTTAGGTTACTCAGCCCTAATTAGCAAATTCCTGTTAAGAATGGACGTACGCAATGCTAGCACCATTGACATTTATGTCCAGGCCTGAACTCCCAGTACGTTTGCTGGGGCATTTTCTAAAGTCCTATCACACACTCAGAGCTGGTCCTTGCTCTCTCCAGCTCCCCTGGGGAGCCTGGCATGGATCCTTACTTCCACTCGTTGCTGCCTGGGTAAGCCACCCGCAACCACAGGAGGCTGAGTGGGGTATATTGCGGCTCTGTAGCTCATGGGTATGTAATATGGAAATACCGTGGGTTTTTTATGGTACAGTCGCTTCATTTTTCCTGCAGCTGCTCCTTAAAGTCAAGCCCCAGGCAAGTGATTGAAATCCTCTCCTCAGCCTGTGTGTAAAAAAACAAAGTCCAAGCAGCACATGGGATTTGTGTTGGCCGCAGTTAGCAGTCGGTGAGTGTACGGGACCTGAGCATCTGGGTGTCAGGTCCACACAGTGCACTCCTTGTGCAGAAATGGCCTGGCTGGTGATACTTCATCTATTTTCTTATCTTAGAATATCCTTCAGAGAAGGTAACACTGGAAGATAGAAAGTGCCTGGAACAGTCTGCAGCACAGGGAGTCTGATTTTTTTGGCTTCATATACAAAGTAAAAATCTGGCGTTAACTAGAATTTGTGTGAATTGCCCTCCATGGAGGGGATGCTAACCCCAATGGCTCCTGCCCCAGCACCCCAGCAAGGAGGACGCAGTCCAGCACCCTTACACAATGCCGCACTGGGCTTTCCCTCCTGCCCTGTGACCCCATGCACCCAGCACAGCTGGTTGGGGGCCTTGATCTGCTACCCAACCCGTGGGGCAAGACCACCCACAGCAAGAGCCTGGGAAAGTAGCCAGGGCAATTACTCATGGCCTGTATAACTAAGTATGTGGAGGGCCTTGCAACTCCTTTCCTGCAAGTGTCGTACTCTACTGCCCAGCACTCTCCTGTGCCATGCCAGCATCTTCTTTGCCTCCTCTTTCCTGCAATGTCTTGCAGACGCCACCTTCTAAGGGTTTCCACAGTGAGCTACCTATCATAGAAGCAGAAATCCAGAAGTGGAGGTGTAGAGAGAGGAAGGACATAGGGATGGAGAAAAGAGGAACCTTGAGAGTTGGAGAAAGGTGTGGGTTAGTTATATGGGATCACAGATCAGTAGAGAGGTTCTTGGTCTCTGAGCTCAGAGGTGCTCAGCTTGGCTGGCACATTCCCCAGCATCAGACTTGGGCTGTGGTCCTTCCCCAGGCAAATCCCTTCCCATGTGTTAGCCCATCGTGCCATGCACACAGGGAAAAGCAACCTGAGCACTCTGACTGAAATGTCTGCATAGATATTCAGAGGACCAGCCTGTCATTGAGGTGGCTTTTACCTTTCCCTGACTTACAGGAAGCCAAGAGTATATTTTGTGTCTGAGTTGGTAATTTTGTCATTCCTCTTGTGGCTCGCTGAGAGAAATAGGTTGTTGTAAGAAAAAATTTGTCTCATGCTAATGAATACCACATATTTTGCACCCTGTAAGTGCACATTGTCCTCTACTGACTACGAAGAAAACCTATTTTGTTTTAGATTTCTACTACTGGCCAGGTGAGTTCTACCTTGTTAGGTTACTGATTTCCTCTGCAAATGTTTCTGAGGTGTTTTGACTGTCTAGGCTATGCTTTGGGAGGGAGCGGAGACACTCTGAGGTGAGAATTTGCAGTTCTTATGGAAAACTATCCAGGAAAGACACAAGTGCCCATTTACCTCTGGGAGCTAAACACTTAGCTCAAATCTCCGACTATGGCCTGGCGGTACTTTAAAAGTTCACTCTCATTTTCTGAGAATCTGATACTGGCCTCTTATAATCAGCCCTAGCTGCTCAGAGGAGGCCCTTTAAAAACACCTTCACACTTCTGGACCAAAGGTACATTTCTGGGCTGTGAAAGGCGCCAAGGGCTACAACACAGAAGCACTTGTAGGGCCTGAAAGACTGTACAGTGGCATTATACAGCTAAGAGATGGTAGCCAACTGGCAATATAAATAGCTCCCTAACTCTAAACCTAGCTAATGAGTGTACAAATTGATTAACTCCTGGAGGAAGGGGGAATCATGCTGGGGAACGCTGCTAGTTGGAGGGAACTGAGACTCATAGCTACCTCATTAGACAGAACAGATGCCAGCGGTCTCTGGAGTGCCAAGAGACATTAACCAAGGAGCAGCTCATGTCCTTCTCATTTTCTTCTGCAACCTGGAAGGAATGTTATGCACGTGGAGGGAGTTTGGTGTGGATGGAGACATGACTCTTGTTCCTGAGATATGTTAGCAGAGAGAGGAGATGGAGCTGAATCCAACAGGGCAGAGGAAGTCTGCTGCTGAAGACATCTAAAGACAAGAGGGCAGAGTAGAAAACTTATGGGTGACCCAGAGAGGGGGAAAAAGCAAGATTTTTTAGCATCATCTCATCACACATCACTGATCACCTATTTCTGAAAACTCAGGGGAAAAAAGAGGTTAATTTTGTAAAAGCTGTCAGGAAAATCAAGAACTGTTTTAGGACAGACCATTACATCTGGCAAGGAGATAGTTAAAGATGTGGAAGCTTGTACAAGGGAGGAAGATGAAAATGGATGCGTAGCAGGGCACCTTTGGGAAGGTATACATCCAGATAGCATTCATTATGCAGAGAAAAGGTATAAGGTTGAAGTTTCAGATGAAGGAAATATTATGCTAGGTAGCCAGCACAACAGAATAATTAGAGACTGGACAGGAGGGATATGAGAGGGGGAGAGAGTGTAAGAGCTTTGGAGTGTCCAGATAGTTCTAACTGTTGACATTTAACTCTCAAAGAAGATGCAGTCTTGTTATTACTTGGACACAAGGCTTGCACTGAGATTTTGGAAGCTGTGTGAACTGCAGATGGGACACATGGCAAGCTGCTATGGACACACCCAACAAATCCATCTGAAAGCATCTTGCTAGCAGATTCTCTAATTTACACTAGTCATGAATAGCTGTGCATGTAAGCTGCATTTCCTCCAGCCTGTCAAATCCACAACTTCCACTTAAATGTCTCTGTATAATTGCTCTTGGATTTGTTGAGCTGAAGCCAGGCTAAATAGCCTTGTTTCTGAGAAAAGTTACTCACAGTCCTGCTCTTAGGCTGCTTATGACTTGAGTGGTTTGGCACTACAGGAAACAGGACTTCTCATGTGTTGCATCTGAAGTGTTTGTGGGGTTTCTTGACTGAGACTGAGAGGTTTTGTACGTGAAGAGGGGCATCATCTGGGCACGCACTGTGGGTGTGTGTGCAAATGCGTGTTTCTGTGTTTGCAGGCACGTGTACACAAGACGCCTTATGTAATTCTTCCCAGAACTCCACTGCTCATCTGCTCGGCGCAGACATGACTGCACAGAGGCCTTTTATTGTGCTTTATAAATATGTGCCCTTGTTGTCTTATCCCTGTTGGTTCGGTTTCCAAGAACAGGATGGATAACAAACCTTCTATTCACTCTCACTTTTTTTTTTCCCCTTCTTGGATCTCTTGAGGTTTTTTTCCCCCCTTCAGTTTTCCAAAGAATCTAAAGCATTTTTGTGGTTCTCCTGTAATGATACCATGTCTAAAGCAGAGTGGCTGGCAGACCACAAGATATAATATACACACAACGGATGCATTTGCTATAACAATCACAAAAACTTCAATGACATTTAACTAAATTAAAGCAATTTTTCCCAAGCTGATGTCCTATGTCAACAACTTCTTCAGCTGAAATGTCTTCAATATGGTGAAGCCAAGGACCATCCCAATGCTACCTGCTACATTGTAAGCTACCTGTAATCTTCATGTTTCCTCCTGCCTCCCCAACAATTTGATGACCAACCAGTTAATTGCTGTTCCAAAATAACTGTATAAAGATCATCAATTTAGGCTTCTGATTTTTTTTTCCATACAATAAATATTGTTATCTGAAAACTACAGATCCTACGCTTGAAAAACATAATGACATTGGAAGTTTCCATTAAGTAACTAGTCTTTACTGTTGTTTTATGTCACTTGTCCTCCCTCAGTGAAGAGACATTCATTTAAATATATAAGCTTTTTTTTTTCCTCATAGTGGCAAGAAGTGTGGGAAAATCAATAGATTGTCACATGGCACCTAGGAGAAACAGAGAGGTTGGCTAATGGGACAGTGGCATAAGGCAAAAGAAAGAAAAGGGGTAGTCCTGCCTAGCAGCTAGTGTCAGAACCAGGGGTAAGCTCAAGGTGGGCAACCCGCCTCAGATGAAGTTTGGTTTATTGAGGAAAAGGTTGTCAGAGGTGGTGCCTCAGATACCCAGGAGCTGGGCTTGATCAGGTGGGAAGTCCTGTTTTTCTTAAATAAATCCTCACTTTGCCTCAGTGACTATAGGGTCCATGAACTTCTATCTCTGGTGCCTGGTCGTGGCTCAGCCCTGCACCGAGCCTGATTCTGGTACCTGCAGCACTGCAAGACTCTGGTCTCCAAACAGCTTCTGATTCTTTGGGATGAGAACAGTGAAGGATGGACAACTGAGCCACAACCTTGTTTCCAGGACACTGTGCAATATATTTGGACCCTGCAAAGGTACGTAACCTAGTTCACAGATCCTCAAAGCCTAGATGTGTTATTTCAGTTCTCCCTTGGACTGGTATCTCACAAACCGCTGCAGAAAGCACGTGTCTGATGACTCACAGGAATTTTCTTGCACAGAAGGAACTTAAATCCAGCTCTCATGTGTCCCAGGATGGTGTCTTAACAGCAGCAGCTTACTTTTCCTTTCTCTTTTTGCTTAACAGCTTGTAACATACCTTTGGTTGCCCACAAAACTGGTTGCATCTGTGCCTATATAGTCCTTTTCTCCCATTTTGTCAGTGTTCTGCCTTGTAACCAGCCCTGCCTTTACAGACAATCTTAGAATAAGTGTGTGACATACAAATTCCCTTGTTAGAGGGGGGAAAGATGTGGAGAGAAAAAAAAAAAAAAAGAGAAAGCTATGATTGCTTAAGTGTTTCATTTTGGTTTTGGTATGATGGTGCATACGTGCAATCAACTAAATTACAATTTATTCATGCATTACAGTTGAATGATCTTAATCAGGAAGCAGCATATTGTTAAGCAGAGCCTAGTAATACAGCTTCATAGATTTTTTTTTTTTCCTTTGTGCTGTTTAAGTGCTCTTCTGTAAGTCTTTCAGAGGAGTTCACTTTTCTCTTTTTGTAGTTCAGATAAGTTTAACAAAGAGTAAAATAACTCACCTTTGTGTTTCACTGAAAATGAATGAAAATGAACTCCATAGTTCTGGGATATCTAAAAAAATTTGTCAGACTTTAAGGAATCAAAGAAACTGAATGGAAATAGTAGGAGAAATTTAATTTTAAACTGGTTGAAAGTAGGACTCTTCAGGAAGTTGATAAAATTTTGTAGCATCAGGAAACCTGTTTAAAACAAGTACAGAAATGTTACCAAACCCCCTTACATTTTTGTTTTTCTGTATGAAAAGCTTTCTAGTAAATAGATAAACCCAAGTACTGAAATGTAGGAACATATATATACATGTATATATAAAT
Source organism: Ciconia boyciana (assembly GCF_034638445.1). NCBI lineage: Eukaryota > Metazoa > Chordata > Aves > Ciconiiformes > Ciconiidae > Ciconia > Ciconia boyciana. The sequence goes on from NC_132934.1 coordinate 191,128,490, forward strand.
TTCAGACAACTTTTAAAATGGGATCTCCTCTGTCTGAACTTTTAAGACACTTGTAGGAGATCCCTCAAAGGTTCTATGGACTGTACTGGTTTGCGATTAGCCTGTCTGTATGTTAGGTATCCATCCAGTAATGCATCTTCAGTGAAGTTTATGGGGTACCACTGTATGAGATAACAGAGAAAAGGTAACACTGGTTGGGAGAGTGTCCAGGTAGTTATCAGTCACAGACATGTGGAGAATATTGTCATCTGCTGCAAGCATCTTCCTGTGTGACTTCTGACATTCCAAAGTCAGCTTGACTCTCCTGGTGGCAGAGCCCTCGCCTTCTGGAAGAGATGCTCTAGCCATAGACTGACCAAGTTCTCCCATTTCTGGACAAGAGTCCCTGCCCATGTCTGCCCAGGAGTTCTCCCCAACCCAATATCAACCTTCTTTTATTTTTTTGAAGGAAATATTTTTTATCAGTTGAAGTAGTGTTTTGATGTTTTTCATTTGGAACTGGGAGGGTAAGAAAGGATGCTGGAAGGAAATCACACACTACCAGCAGGTGAACAAAGCTTTCTACGGAAAATTACAAGCTTTAGCATTAAAAAGAACTAAAGGACTTCTATACCAATTTATTTATTTCATTGTTACCAAAAAGGCTTTTTAATTGACATAATTTTACAGAATGGGAAGCACACTGTGGAACAATGAGAACTTTTCAAGACAATTTTTTACTTGGTGCCTGAACTGTATATTGTTTATATAGCATGCTGAACTGAAGCCACGGGTAGAGAAGTAATATACAATGCTTGGGAGCAACTCCTTCCATAATTACAACAAAACAAAATAAAGCAACCCCCTGAGAACACAAGGTTTGTCAATTTGCTCATCAGAAGAACAGCCTGAGGCTGTGGGAAGTTCTTTTGGGCAGCAGCAAATTAGCAATAGCCACGGAGTTGGTATCTACACTTTACATGAAAGAGGGTCAGAGACTGATCCTGGCCCCAAAGCCAAACAGTACACGCTGGTCTACATCCACATTAGCCAGTGTCAGTCCTCTCCATTGCAGATGTGGCTTGGGGAGAGCTAGCTGAAACTGTCCAAACCAAAGCCAGGGAAAGAGCTAACAGCTGAAGAGTATGACCAATAACTGACCCTTTTAAAATTTAGTATTATAGATGTATCCAGAAAATAAGTGGCCTTTTTTTTTAATTTAGTGTTAGAGGTGTATCCAGAGGTGGCATCACCATCAGCCTCAGGTAAATCACCTCAAACCACAGTTAGAGTTGGAAATTTCCAAAGGTATCTGGGAGATCACTTTCCTTATGATCTGGATTCAGACACTCAATCACTGAAGCATTAATGTATCATAAACATTGCAAAACAAACTTCTCTGTATCCCAGCTTACGTTCCTCTCAAGAGAGCAGCCTATCTTTCCTCTGTGGAAGAAGTCCTTTATGGTGTGTGAACTCTGTCAGAGTTCCCTTCATGAATGAGGTATCTCACAAGCCTTTAAAGAAGGCTGATGCTATAGCTGAATATCCTGCCCATGGTGACATTTGGAGCGCTGGCTCCTTCTCTAAGAACCTGTGCCAAAGGACATCTTGATCTTCATATGCCCATTCCCCTATTCAATATAGAACAATGTATTTAAAGCATACAGCGTTACAATAGTTAATTAGAGTTTATGGCATTTTCATGAAGAGCAAGAAATGATGATAAATACATGAATAATGACCTGGGAATGGATCAGCTATTTTATAATAAATGAATGTCAATGAAGTGTAATTTTCTGCTTTAGGAGGATTCCTGCACCTGGTAATATCCTTAATAAACATTAATTAAAAGGTTAATCTGTTGTAGAAATTGCTTTTCTCTGAAGCCACCTGAAATCAATTTGAACCCAATTACAAGCAGTTATCTATTGTTTATGTGGTTAAAGATTAGAGAATACATTTCTGCTTGTCAGGACTCATCAGAGCAGGTTTTGAATGTCATGATCAGAGGTGATTCTGAATATTTGAATGCACTTTAATGAGCATAGAAAAGCCATTAGAAAATGTAATCAGTCATATTTGATGACTTGACCTTGGGACTTTGATAACAAGGGGTCTAATCGTTTCTGTCTTAAGTGCCAACAGGATTTGCTCTTGAAATCAATTGACCATTGCTTGCTCACTGAGAGGGTAATCTTCCTTGGCAAAGGAGTATAAATTACAAAAATCCGGCAAGTTATATAAGTAAGCTCAGAATATGAGATGCAGCTGAGAAGTGATCAAAGGATAATACTCTTCAAAGAAGTTTGGAGACAAGCAGCGCTTAGTGATTCCAGCAAAGTTCTGTTCTGTACATGCTCATCTGCACTGAACATTGAGCTGCAAACCACTCTGTAGCAGCAAGGGTGTATATGTTGCCTTATTTTAATGGAAAAGTGTTTGAGGTTGATAAAATATGGCTCATGCATAATTGGCATCCCATTTGTATCCCATGTTGATTGGAACTTGCTCTTCCTGCTGTACAGGAAGACCTGTACTTTCACGGATAACACATCTGAGTACAGGTGCCAGTAGAAGAAAGAGAGGAGTGGGGTCTTAATAAGTTTTCCCACAAAGGATAGGTAGATATTTGTGCCTCTCATATAGAAGTTATGTCCATATTCCTCATCATAGGTTTTTGTCCAGATCAAGCGGATGCTTGAGCTTGACTGTAGTTTCACCCATATGAGTAACCATGGTGAAGCCAGAGTATGCACTTGTTTAAGAACAGGACTTATCCCAAGTGACTTTGGATGTTTGAAAATTTAGGCATCTCTTCCATCATCAGTGGAGAGAGAGAGAGAGAGAAAGAGAGAGAGTTGCAACTCCAGAGAGTGCTTCTCTTAGCCAAAGATAGGTATTAAATGCAACTGGAAGCAATTTCCCTCTGGAGGGATTGAATTTCCTCTTCGTGAACTATGAAGGGAATCTAGAGGAAAGAGATTAGGATTTGGCTGGCTATGGGTGAGATTTGTGGGACTTAGAGTCATATACACAGCAAATTTCTGCCTTTCTGTATTCACTGATTCTTTAGGATGACAATTTTTGAGAAGCCAATAGAGTTAACTAAGGTGTATGAACGTAAGCAAGAGATGATCTCAGTTATGTCCAGCAGACTGTCCTATTGGAATGAAAAGGTCTCAAAATAAATGACTGCCCACTCTGAGTGAATAATGACATTTCAGTATGTAATCAGCAACAACATATTCGAACATACATATTAGAACTCCTTAACCTTCTAGTGTACTCCATGGTAAAAGATGCAGACATGCCATAACTACTAAAACACTTTTTCATCACATTTGTGAGAGGGTGAAGAGGATTTCAAATTTAAGATCTATTTTTAAAGTCCTCCCATCCAGTCTCAAAAGCCCCTCCCCCAAACCTCTGAACACATAGAAAGGCAGTTTTCTTTAAAGACATCATGTTGTATTTCTTGGCTATATTCAGCAGTGAATCCTGTGTCATTTGATAACATTTGTAAAACCCAATTAGATTCTTAACTACAGAAATGATGGCTGATAGCTTCAGACTAAGTGAAATTTTGCAAAATCATATTCAGCTTGTTGGCGGTAAAATTTTCCATTCTGTAACCCAAAATGTTGAGTTTCCATTAAATCAGGCTGTATAGAATTTCCAATTTAGATAGTAGAATGCTGGAGTTGAATGGAATAATTATTAATTATCTGTTTTGGTTTTTGTTTTTTTTTAAACATGGGAATGTTCTTTCAAATGAGCAGTCTGACAGACAACCTTAATGAGCACATCTCAACAACAAAAATATGTACAGTTTGTACTTTGTTCAAGCCAGGAAAGCACCAACAACACTATAGAGGAAGGGAAAAAAAATCCCAACATTCATTTCTCATTGTGAGTTTCCTGTTCAAAGTCTCTGAAAGCTTTGCAATGATTTTGCTGAAAAGTATTGGAAGTCAGTTCACACAAGTGTCTGTAGGTGTAAAACGTTAGCTGCGCAGTTCATGGACAATTCACTGTTACGTTGTTATGATCACTGAACACATTGTCTTTCACATATTTGTATGCTACGATGATAATCACAGTATAAACGAATAGTCAGATCGATTTGGTAGGCTTTTGTTCTGTATTCAATGAATGGCTTAAATAATACAGTGGAGAGCTACTGGCCTGTGGTGTTAACTGGGGATGAGAAAAATTGAAGGGCATTTAGACTGTAGCCTAAAACTCAGCACATCCAAACTAAGTTTCAGTATCTTCCTCTCACCTATCAAAAATCCTAAATTCAAGACAGACCCTGGAAGGGGAGCCTAAAGGTGGCTGGCACTGGTACTGCGAGCACGTTCTCTGGTGACTCCTTTCGGGACAGTTTGTTGTAGCACAGTGTCACAGTGGGATGGTGTTAGGTAAACTTCTCGGGAGGCTGCTAGGGCCTGTCAGCGAACTAACTAGAAAAATTACATCAGAAACTTGCCTTCTGGCATCTGCCTGCTCCTGGGAGCCACAGTGGCGGTGTGTCCCTGGCTGTGGTCCAGCACAGGGACTGGGGGGGACTGGTTGCTCTGGCTGTTCAGGGTTTTTGGTGAGAAAAGTGTCTTTTTTTGATAAAAACTTCAGTAAATTACATAGAGAATGAAAGTGAAATCTGAGGAGAAGTTACCTGCTCTCTTTGTCAATATATTAACAGATCCATCCATCAAGTTCCATCACGTTTTAGACAGTATACAATTTCCAGTTTCAATTCCACCTAATGCCTTTTAGTTTAATATGAATGAAGTTGGTAATATCTTGAGTGTTGGTGCCTTGATATCAATGCCCAACTACCTTCACATTGCCCATTATAATGTGCGTTTTTATTTGATTTTGTAACATCATTGGGCTTTTACAGTTTAAGTTGATATTTTCCATGCTGAGTGTCTGTCTGAGATATTGCCAGACTGTTCCAAGCACTTCTGAGAGCTTAAGGGAAAACTGTGTCTCTGTATTATATCCTGGTGAACTTTTTCTTTCTGAAGTGCTTGCATTCCCCCAAGAGAAGAGGAAAAGGTTTGAAATTTGGCAGGAGGAGGCCTCTGAAGCAGGAATACACCATTTGCTGCGTCCAGGAAAATCTGCCCAAATTTGGCCAAGTTATGAGCCTTTGAAAAATGGTTTGTAGACTGCTGGCCGCAAAGGACTCTGACTGCTCAGAGCACGTCCCCCCATGGAAGCAGGGGCTGAATACATTTGCCTGCAATCATGGGCACAGGATATGCTGGGGTCATCATGGGTCTCTCTGGGTGTTTTCTGCTTTCTTTTGGTGCTCACTGTGCTCCTCTCCATTTGCTGATGCTTAGGCATTGAAGAAGAGGGATGAGTGGAGGGGAGAGCCAAAGAGACCTGGGGTGGAAAAGGGAGACAAACTGGAAGTTGGCAGAGGGCTGAGAGAAACCAGCAGGGAGGAGAAGCAAGCCTGTGACAGTGACAGGCCGAAGGGGATGGGAAAGAAAGAACCACACTTGGAGAGACTCAGGCAGAAGGTTGCTGCTCTGGAGCAGGCTCTGCTCTAGTGTTGGGAAGAGACCCCCAAACTCTTGGTACTACCATTCTTCTGCTATCAGCCACAGTCTGCAAAACACACTGGACAGACATCATCTCTCCAGCAGCACAAGTTGTTGGAGGATGCAACAACCTGCTATCCCTTTCTATCAGCCCTCACAGCAGTGGTCTGGACAGGAGAGCAAGAGGTCTTGCCTGTCCTGGCCAACATGGACAGAGGGTGCTCTAGGGTGCTGTCTGCCTGTTCTGTCTGCTTCTTGCCTTTTTGGTTGAGGAATACTAACACACAAAATGGCCTGAAAGAACATTTATTCAAGCCGTAAAGTCAAGTATTTCAGTGCTAGAAAATGCTGCAAACACAGTTGCTGGGCAACCATAGGCCTGAACCTTAATTAGCGCACACACCTTAGGAGCCAACCATTAATTACATGATCACATGCCATTTTTTCCCCCCACAAGTTACAAAAGATTAATTGGCTGAGCAGTCCTGAGCATGTTTTATACAGATTCCTTGGACCTCAGCCCAGCTGTTACCCAAGAGAGGTGTGCGCAGAGCACTCGGCTATGGGCTTGTTCTAGCAGCCCAATCTGCACGGATCGCGCAGGTAAGGGTTCATCCCACCGCACTCATTTCGGTGCCAATCACCCAGTTTCTGCTAAAAGGCTGTGCAGTATAAGGGGTTGTCTTTAGTCATGTTTTCTGAGGGGTCTGTGAGGTCATAGGTAGATTTGTTATCCCAACAAACGCCCCTGAAAGCAGTTGTTGGTTCTCTTGCCACGAGAGGACCCTGGAGCTGCAGCTGGGAGCTATCTGGCTGGCATTCCTCGCTGCTCCTGCTGCCGTACCAGCAACAGGTAAGGGTTTGGTCAGAAGAGGGGCTGATCCCACAGTATTTCTCTAAATCCTCAGCCAAGGGTTAGCCAGCAGCAGCTGGTGAACTCAGCGTGACCTAAAAGGATGTCTGCGGAGCCAGGGGAGCTGTTACACCCATAGTGCAGTATGTACTGAAGCAGATCAACGTCACAGTACTTAGCACCCAACTAGGTCAGTCCTTCATGTGCTGTAGTATACAGTGTAAGTGCATTTAGAGGTGAGTGAAAGCCTGGAACTGGCAGATAAGAAGCTAAGATTTGATGTGTAGGGGGTAGAATGGGTCCTTCCCCATGGATACTAATCTAGCTTGGGCTCTCCACTATTTGCATCACTAACCACAGTGACTTAATCCAGGTTTCCCTGAATCTTCTGAAGGCCTTTCCTCCTTGCAGCTGCATCCCGTGTAAGAAACCCCAGTCTTGCTTGCTCATGGTTGAGAAGGGCTTGTTATCAGATATCATCCCTGCGTGTAATGCAAGCATGATCATCAGCTCCTGCTCACTCAACAAGGGCATGTGCTGCAAAGATGCCAAACCATCAGCTTTCCATTATTCTCCATTATTCAAATGTCTAGGTTTCAGCCAGATTAAAATAAATAAATGCATATACTCACTTGCACCTCTCCTATAATCTCAGCCAGGTCCTGAGCTTGCAATTGCAGCCTATCCCCGCATTGCTCCTGCTCCTGTTTTGTGGGAGGTAAATCTTGCTCTGCCCTTTCTCCCAGGAGCTGCTCTACCCATGTACCCTGCTTCCTACTGCTGCTGTATCATCACCTACAAATCATGTTACCGATGCTTATCTTGGCCACAGGCTACATCCCTTTTCCTTCCCTCTTTTCACCCTCTCATCCAAAAGTAGGGGAAGAAGGACAACCAGTGCTGCTCTCCATCCCAGGTCTTAAACCTGACCTCCCATGCTCCTTGGCCCTTTCTTTACTCCTGAGGTAAATGGTGTGGAAGAGATGAGAGTCTTCTTCCCTTTTGTCAAGGAAGCAAGAAAAAATATTTGCCACAGCTGAGTCTGGGGATGTCGTCTGTGTTTCACTCCCTCAGTAGCTTCTTCAGTGATTGACTGGTTTCGTCCAGGCTTGGCAGTGGGATAGCTGCAAAGACAGTCCCACAAAAGTTCCCACCCCAGCCCTGTAACTGGGGACAGGAGTGACCACACTTCAAATGTCTGCAAGATTTTTTACTCCCATTTGATCCTTTCAGCTGATATCTTTTTGGTTGAATGAAATAACACCCACTGTGCTGCCAAAACAACTTGAAGGAAAAAGGCTTTATGGGGGAATGGAGAATTTTGAAGATATATGTGGAGGAAACAGAAAAATAATGTAATTTTATATGAATTACATTCATATAATGTAATTTTAAGCCCTTCAATAGTGAGACACAAATCCTAAGGCACTGTGTTCTTCATTGTTTAGCTGGTGGTATTTCTGGATGGAAAGAGCCCGCATCTTTATTATCAGTGATGAGACAGATATCTCAAGTTTTTAAAATAAATCTCTCCTTCTCTCTGTCACATTCTTCTGAAATGGTGCATATCCTTGAAGCATTTGTTTCTCTGGGAACATGAGGTACCGCCAGAAAACTACTTAGATCATTTATTACTCCTGAATATTTAGAAATCGTTAACCTTTACACACTCCACCCAAGGAAACACTAGGAGAGACTGTAGCATTTTTTTAACTCTTTCACTTCTCCTCCTCCTTTTTAACCTCTCATTCTGTTTCATATCTGCTTATGACCAGCCAGTTTAATGTGTGTTTTATGAACTGGGTGATTCTGCAGAGGTATAAGTATAAAGAAGCCACATTTTTGCTTAGAGGCAGAGAGATCTGTGTTGAAGGCCATTTCCACTGTTTAAAGCATTAACATATCCAGATGTTACCAGAAATGGTGAATAGGTCCAGCTAAAATGCAGAACAGATGGGATCTTTGCCCCAAACTCTTTTAGTGTCAAAGGCCAAATCTATTCCCTGTTCTGCTTTTTCATATGAAATTAGAAATGGAAATAATAAAACATCTCAAGAGGCTGTTTTCCCTCTACTTCTAATAGACAAAACCTGGAGACAGATTTAAGCCCAATAAACCCAATATACAGTTAAACTTTCCCACTGGCTGATGAACAGTGGAAGACAAAAGCGGGCTGGGTGAGTGGCTCCTTATTTCCTGGACCTAAGACTGGAGATCATTCCCAGATGCACTCAGTTCCCAGCACCGCACAGCTGGATCCCACTTGCCACATGCCCAGTATGAAGTGGCATTGCGTGCAGCTCGGCCGCGGGATCCCGGTTGCAGCCTGCAGTACACTAGAGGTTGACATTTGCTCTTTGGTCCTGCCTTCAGGCCACATAAGGACCAAACCAAAGGCAACACCCCTTCTCTCTTTCATCCCCTGCATGAGGTATTACGAAGAAAAGAGAAATACATTCTTGGGAAGGACCTGGTTTTGAAATGGCATTGGTATTAAGAATATTGTTGGCAAAATAACATCATTATTTCAAATTTTTTCAGGCGTGTGATTTCAAGCAATAGGTAAGTGGGGCCAGGTGAAATCCTTTGGAAGCTGTTTTGTGTTGTGCAAAACTTTTTGTGAATTAAACCCAAAATCTAGTAGTTTCAGCCAAAGACAAAGAGGGTGATTCTGAGAAATTGCAGTCAATGCAGTGTGATGATTTCAAAGTGAAACAGCTCAACTTTTCAGTTCGAAACATTTGTTTTTGTTTTGAGGTTTTCCTGCCTGCAATAAATAAAAAGGGGTGAAAAGTTTAAACACAAAAATGAAGTGTTTTGTTTCAGGTCGAACCAAACACTTTGCTTGATCCAAAGTGGAATTTTTGGGTTTTATTGTTTTACCAAGAAAATACAGTTTCATTTCCTGTCAACCCAAAACATTTTTTGTAATTGTAGGCTTGCTGTGCTGAATTCAAAAGCCACTTATTCCTAACGCTCTTTAGGAAAAAAGTCTTGGGAATTAATTTTTTCTGGGAAGTGAGGTGAATTTTCATAGGACAGTGCATGTGTGTGGGGGAAGGTGATGAGGGAGCAGAGCTGAAGATGAAAACTAGCAATTGATGAAGGTCCAAATAGTGCCCTAAGCATGGGATTATGGCTGATCAGGTCTTGAAGCCACCCTGGATCGTTATTGTTTTTCAGCAGGATAGCAGCTAGGGGCTGGGCTCCTTTTGCACAGCCCAGCTGTGGGCCAGCTGAGCACTGCTGCTCTGCTCAGCCCACTTGTGCCGTAACCCCTTTGGGAAGGACGGGGCTGTGCCCTGTGTGTGGGCAGCTGCTGGTGCTTGTGGCCCTGCTGCCACCAGCACCTGGGCTGTGTCCCCGACCTGCTCCTGACTTTAGCTCTGCACCCAACGAAGCATGTTGTCTTACTGAGCATGTGGCTTTGGCCCCTGAAAAGCAGGACGGCTGCATTTGGGGTGCAGGCTATATGATGTGCAGATGTGTCTGGGTATGTGGGAAACAATTGTATATTGTGTTTTGTTGTTTTAGTTGGCCTGATCAGGAGCTGTAATGTTAACACTTTCACATTAATAACTATTGGGGCAGTCCCTCAGAAGTCCCTGCAGCCTGTGGCTTCTGCAGGTGTGGTAGAGTGAAATGCAGCTCCATCCCTAAAAGAAAGTGTCACAATCTCTCCCCATAATTGATAAAGTGAGTAAATGCATCAGTGGGCACCAACTGTAGCTGGATCCTCTGGCCAGCTGGGGAAAAATACCATTAAGCAAAAGCTGTGGGACTGCACTGCAGCCCAAATGTATCTCAGAGCTCACTTTCAATAGATGAAGTATTTGGGATTATGCATTACCCTGTAGGGCACAGAGAATGGCATACTTCTCAAGTGAATTCAGCCGGTGGCATTGTAATTAAGCTAATTACACCGTAGCCTTCAGTTAGGGTAACGAGTTGCTGCTATGCTTGCGTGGATTATGCAGCACTGTAATACATGCCACGGTATTTCAGAGTGTGTGTAACCCATGCTTTCCTCTTGTTGTACTTCTACATGATGGTCCAATGGTAGGTATATTACTACCTCCATAAGCTCCTTCTTATTTATTTTACCTCTGCCAGACTGTCAGACAAACCTAGGAAGGAAACAGACCATTTTTGGAGCCCTTCCTCTAGTAGCAAGAGTCCCTCTGTGTGTGTTACCCTGTGTGTGTGTGTGTGTATGTGTCCCACGCAAGATCCCATCCATGGGAGAAGCTGGGGCCACCATGGTCCATGGACAGTGTCCCCACCACATCAGCCAAGAGGAACCTTTGCCCCAGCCGAGCACAGTGCCGAGCTTGTCTCAACTGGAAGCCAGACTTTGGCTATCTCACAAATTACTGTGTTAAAGGAATCTTTACAGAGTGAGATGTTGGTAAACAAGAGCTTGCTGCTCCTATGATTCACTACCTTCTTACGCACTTTAAGAGCAAATTTCTCCACCCTCCTACGGCTGTGGGGAACCGCAGACACAGTGGAACCGGTGCCCTCCCGCGGGTGGCCAGCGTCCCCCCAAAGTGTGCGAGGCTGTGGATGGCATTTTAAGTGGCAGCAGAGGTCAGGGGAAAAATACAACGTGTGACTGCTTGTCAAGACAGGGAAAGGATCCTCAGAAAGGCCTGAGAAGGGTCCAAAGCACGTTCAGGAGCCGTCCTCTGTGAGCCTTGCAGGAGCAGCCAAGGCTGTGGCACAGGGGAGGGGAAGGCAGCCAAGCGCTGCTGGGCAGGCGGGCAGGGCGGTTTTGTGGGCAGGGAAGAGTGAGGCGGGCAGGCTGGGCTGTGAGATGAGCCTGGCCACGGGTTCCTTCTGTGAACTCCAGCAAGCGGCTCATGTTTTGTATGCTCGGGTTTTCCTCTCTAGTAAAGGGGAAGATCTACTGCGCTTCATTTCACCGCGGGTGTTGTGAAGCTTAGTTCACAGAGGTCCCGCTATAAACCCCCTCACCACCCAAATGAACACTGGCTAGTGCAATTGGCTCTTACAACTTCAGCGTGCTCGCGCTGGAGAGGGAAGCCCTGTGAATGTATACTCCGTCTGTTCAGCTTCACATTGGATTTCCGTGCTAAAGCGAGCTGCACATGATACCTGCTGGTTCTTGAAAGCAATATAGTCACATCAGTGTGGCACTGAGCCTAGCTAATTAGCCTTTCTTGGCAGGTCTAATTAGGTTGGGCAGGCAGCCATGCTGATAGAGCTATACTTTCGTGGGTTGCAGCTCTCACTCGGTCCCAGTCAGCGCGGATATCTGCATCATATCCACGCTGTGCTGCAGACATACCACCAGTGCCTCCCAGGAGCCCAGGACCCTGGCAGCAAAACCTGTGGAGAGGCCAGCTGAGGACTGAGGAGAATAGCTGGAGCTGGCGGGCTGAAAGGCTGCTTCTTTCTCCCAAGACAATTTTTTGGGGGAAAAAAAAGAAAAAAAAAAAAGTCATGCAGACTTTTCTCTGCTTTTTTGACTTGCTGCAATGATTTCTGAAAATACCGCACGCCCTGGGGTCCCAGATGAGGTCAGACACGTTTGTGCTCTGCTCAAACCCTTTGTGAGACAGAGGCAGCGGCTCCAGGGGGAAAAGCCACAGGAAAGCTCCGGTCAATGTCTCCTGGTGGATGGAAATCCTAATAATAAAGTGAGTCTGTGCATTCCCTTCTCATCCTTTACGACAGGCTGCACCCCTTTTTGGATGGAGGGTTAGATGGGTCTCAGTTCGTTATCAGCTGAGGGTTAGTCTTGATTTGGCTGTAACCGCCGCTGTGGCACAGAGCCAAGATGGCCCCTGTGTGCTCCCTGTGGTCAGCCTAACCCGAGGAGGGCAAAAAGCAAGGGTGAGAAATGAAAGCCGGGTCCCCCTGGCCATGGCGAGCCCTGCCACGGGGGGCAGCCAGAGGCAAACTTGTTAAAATCGGTTGGAGGAGAAGTGAGGAGGTGAAGACCAAGCCGCGGCTAGCGGTTGAGGCAGGAATCCAGATGGCCACCCTCCTAGATCAACATTGCAGACATGAGAATCGAAAGGAGAAACTGTCACAAAAGTAAACAGCGTAAGAGAGAGGGCCATAATGCTTGGACTGGCCATCGTCCAGGTGTCCACCCTCTTATCACACAACGCGCTGCGGTCAAACACAGGAGCGGGCCCCGAGCATCTGTGCCCGAAGCACCTAATGAGTGTTTGCACGGCGAGCAGAGCGCGAGGCTGTGGTGATGCAGGGGAGAGGAGCGGAAAGGAGGCTTTCGAGCACGTGGCAGGCTGCCTGGCCGGCACAGCGTGCGGCAGGGGAGGAAAGACATGAAACAAAAGCCTTCCTGCAGGAGCAAAGAGAAAAGACCCACTGCTGACAGAAATGAAACAACACAGCCCACTGTGGAGGCCAGAGCTCCTGGGGCAGGCAAGGCCAATAGTTGTAAAAACAGAGTTTTGAAGTAGGAAATGTAACATGACTACAAATTGCCTCGCTTCCCCCCTCCGACCCCCGGCCCCCACCGCATGTAATGGACGCCAAGCAGCAAGGCGGCGAGCTGGCAGCGGGACGGGCAGGTGCTCCTGCCTGTGCTGGCGTGGGGCACCCACCAGAGAGCTCAGCACCCCCACCCCCCACCTCCTCCCAAAACGCAGAGCTGCCCCAAATAGAAATATTCCCAACACCAGCTTTTGAGGCCCAGCAGACAGCGGCGGGGAAGCTGGATTTTTTTGGAGGCTATCCGCCAACAACAACAATAATACAGTGCCATTAATTCCCACCGGGCCCTACTCACAATGGCAAAACTGGACAGATAATTTACAACTGATATATCTGTTGTGGAGACAGGACGCAGGCATTTTTACCAACAGGTCATCTAAGCCCTAGAGCAGAGTCAAAACAGATGGTAAAAAATACGTTTTCCTCCTGTTTCCATCCTGGCTGTGCCACAGCTTTTGGCTGGGCAGCGGGATGGTAGAGGACTGCAACTTTTACAGTCGCAGCTCTGGATATTGCTTAATCTTCTTCTTCTGTTTTAGTGGGTCTTTTTACCAAAATATTTGCTGTGAATGGGAAGAAAAAAAACCAAGATGACTGGAAAGGGTTTCTGCTGCACTGTTTACACCCTTTGCACTTTCTTCAGAGCCACAGAAGTTAGAGATGGAAAAGCCATATTAAGTCATAAAGGGTGAATTTTTCCAAGGCTTTTCAATCACTTACCACTCTGACAAATGACCTCCAGAGAAACTCTGTGTGGCAATTTCAGCTGTTGCAGCCCACCAATGTCTTTTCCATTCCTTGGCTGGAAGTTACCATCCCTACAGCAGAGTCAGCAGAAGAGGACCTGTGCCTGTGCCTTAGCGGCTCCATTTAGAAATCAGGCGATGGACTGCCACTGCTGAAGTGGAGACAGCTTCCCGCTATTGACTGCTCTGGGGAGAAGCAAGGGCCGAGAGAGGGGCATGGAGGAGAAGTAGGAGCAACTTAGGTTGGTCTTCTCCTCTGCATCTATCAGAGCTTTCTGAGGCTTTAATTCCCATGTAAAAAGTGACCTGCGGTGTGACACAGGATCCTCAGAGGTCTGATTCTACAGTGAAATCACTCAAGGCCAGGTCTGCAAAGGAAATTGGGTGCATACATAAGCAGGTAGGAATCAAGGAAGACTTATAAAAATGCCCATCAAGCTAGACACTCAACTGTCATTAAAATGCAGAGGAGGCAGACAGTGAAAGAGCAAAAGCAATGCAGCTTGTATTTTCTACCGTAGAATACTTTAGAAGCTGTTTAGCAGTTTTTTCTGATTTTCTCCTTCCTCTTAAATTTACCCTTATTCTTCTTCATTCCCTCTTTCCTGGGATTTCCTCTCCCCCAAAGACCACTTCTTTTTTTTCACAGCATATTTTGTTTCAACATGCTCATTGAAATAAAACAAAGATGCCCCAGGGTTATTGTTGACTGAATCCCGCCTTGTATTTCTAACATCACCATTTTGGAAAGAAAAACAGTGCTGCACGGCTGATGAGATTGCTCTGTAGTTGTTGAATCTGTGAGATGTTTAGGTGCCATCTCAGACCAGGAAGATCCAGCCAGTCCTCTGCTGGCATGGTCTTGGGAAAGGCCATCCTGATGGGAGTCTTTCAGCTTAAGTGTGAGCTGGTCAGAAAACATGGGATGTGTTTCACCCAACCTTGGCAGTCACTCAGACTTTGAGATTAGGCCGGATGTTCTGTTTCAATAGAGTTACTTGTGTCTCTACAGGTAACTCCAGCAGACAATTTGGACCACATATTTTAGACTTCTTTTGTTTGACTATAGGAACCTCCTTCTTCAGAAGAAGCGTCCCTTTCAGTTCAGTTCCTCTTCTGTACATAGCTCTTGTATCTCAAAAGGCATGTGAAGAACAAATGCACCTAAAGAAGGTAAAGTACGTGGTTATTACTGGAGGGAGGCTGTATAATTATTTTCAAACTATGCCAGTGTGAAAATGGAATTTTCCACCCAGTGTCTATATAGGTAAGCCACCTGTGGCACAGAGATCTCTTGTAACATCCTGTCCCTGTAAAACCTTGGAAGGGGCAAGTTATGGAACTGGCAATATTGTCCAACCACTGGGACAGGAGAACAGACCCGTGGGATCCAGAGGTGCCTGAACATAGACTTCACAAGTAACTGAGGGATGGTGTAACGAGTGCACAACAGTTCAATGCCTCATGTTACGAGAGGACCATATTAATCCCTAGGAAGTGTGGCATCCTTTTTTCTGATCTTGCTCTTGCTGTAGAGGGCCAAGCCCTGGCCCAGCAGTGTTGTCACTGACTCATAAACATGATTTCCCTCTGCCCCCGCTTCAGCTGTGCTGCCTATTGCTTGAGCAATGTGAGAGGCGAGAAGCCACTGCCCTCGCTATGTCCTGAACTGCTTTTGTGTGGTCAACTTGCTGGCCTGAACCCCTACATGAGGACCCTGGGGGAAAGTGCTTCTTCTGATTCTCTTTGTTCAGAGGACTCTTTGGTTTAGCAGGCCTGAGAAATTAAGTTGGTGGGATAGAGAGTACCGGAGGAAGAGTGGAAGAGAAATGGCGAGTGGGTACAAATTATTTCATTATGAACTTTCCGTGAAATAGCAAGGGTAGAGTCAGGGGTGGGAGGACATTAATTTATGGCAGAATGTTGTTATTGCAGCCCTTCTTCAACCAGTCATGTTACAGGAAGATAAATAAAGCCCAAGCCAAATCTTGCCCTGGGCTAAGCCTGCTAGTTTGGAGATTTATGTGCAACTTACTTATATCCAGTCTGATAATTCCACTGTGTGACTGACCGAAGGTCTTCACTTGCAGGGTAGGATGTTGTTAAAGGCACCAATATTCGGAACTGGAGCACAGCAGGATGCTGCCTGCTGTTACTAAATTTCAGTGGCCAAAAGCAACTTGTTGATCTCTGTGAATGCGTTGCTTGCAGCACCGAGTACAGGGCTATCTCGCAGTACAGCAAACATGGGGGTTTTTTGTCAGTGACCATGCAGAAAAGCTAGGCTCTGTTTGTTCAGCTAGAAAATGCTTACACTAGCTTATTTTTTTCCCCTGAAACTCAACTTTCCTAATTCTATGTGGGAGGGCTTTTTTCCAGGCTTTTTAAAGTAATATCAGTATTATGGCTAATGAGGCAGTGGAAAGCAAGCTGGTCCATTCGCTATAGCTAATGACTCCATTCCCGTGAGCCTAATCAAAGATTTGTACATTTAATTGCTGTCAAGTCAGCTCTAGCCACCTGCCATTTCTGCCACACCTGAGCTCCCTTCCCCATGGCCTGCGATTCTAAATGAATCCATCTCTTTTTCTAAGGGAAGGAAAACAGAGCTGCCAAGCAACCCTGAAATGGTGCTTTACCCTTAGAGCAAAGATCAAACAGTCTGTGTTGTCACTGAGCAGTATGTATGTTAACTGACTGTGGCACAGATTTTTTGAAAATTTATTAGCCTCATATTGGAGATCAGGGAAGTGAGAAATACACCCTTGTCTGGACGTGTCCTGGACTTGAGACAGGCTTCTGTCAGAGGTGAAAGTGATTTTTGTTGGCTCACTACTGAACAAAGTTGAACTACATTTATTTTTGGTTTTCTCTGATGGAAAATACCAGTGAAGCCATTATTCCACTCCTGCAGTGGGCTGGTGGGGTATTTTGACCAACCTTTGTCCTCAGCATCATGATTCCTAAACATCCTGCCTTCTCCATAGGGAATTGATGCAGGAAATGTTGTGGGGCCATGTTCACTTGAATGTAATAGATAAGTCCTGTTCATTGTTCCAGGAAAAAAAAAAAAAAAAAGGGAAAAAACCCAGTTGCTGCTAACATATTGCAAAAAGAAAATGTTCTTTGTGATTCTGGGTGGATCAGCTTGCCTCTGTCCAGGCAAGTGTAACTAACTCCTAAGAGTCAGATATCTAATGCCATGTATTTCTTCAAATGTATTTCCAGAGAAATTTTTTAAGTTGTTAGGAAAGGTGCAGTCTATGAAATCACAGTAAAACATTATCGGTTTCTAGATAACTGTTCAATTTTTAGCTTGGTTTCCCAGTGAAATGAGAATGATGGGATCATGTGGTGTGATCAGTCTGTCTGATCATCCCTCACGAATCACTTTTCTAATTTTTGGCCAAGTTGAACCCTAGATTAGAAAGGAAGACAAATGTGAGAGAGATTACATTACTGTTTCAAGAACATAAGTACCCAGGTGGAGGTGCAAAACTCCACAAATACCGCATATGAATGTCCCAAGTAGAGGAAGCCTGGCAAGTGAATCCATATGTTGTCAGCAAAAGAAGAGAGACCATATGGGTGTCCCAAGCACAGTGATAGCCTTAGCTGGAGATTAACATAAACCACAAAACACAGATCTGTGGAATATGAGGCATCATTGGTATCCATTCTCGCAGAACTCCTTGGTTTCCTTTGTCAACTAGTCACAGAAAGCAAAAGCACCATTAAGATATATAAGATCTTTGACTGAACACAATGAGTTTTTTGCAAGTGGCTTGATCCAAGTACAAGCTGAAGGGGTTTTTTTTCCCCATTGTGACAATGTGGAAAGGCTTTATAACAGCTTTTAATACAATTTACTTCAATTTTAGGAGCTCTTCCTCTGCCAGAGGAGTTTAATTGGCCATGAAGTCCTGTGAGTTTTTGCATTGTGAGTTGACAGATGCATAGATTAATTTAGCAGGAAAATCAAAGAATAAATTAAAAGGTCTGAAAACAATTAAAGGGTCTGTAGCTATTTGTATCAGTCTGAGAGCTTAGAGCTAAATTCTGATGCTCGTTTTTCTATATGGCTAACCACTGTTGTACCTTACTGCAGTGCAAACCTAAAAAGAACTTCACTTTTTGGCCATTTCTGTGATAATATGTTTAAAATTTCTGCTCAGAATATCCTACAATATCTTCAGAAAAACAAGCTGCCATGTGGGAAGGCACCTCGTTCCTTTCCTCTGAGCTGTCAGATAATAGATATTCACATGCACATGGAGGGGAGCCAGATGCAAAGGTCGACTGGGGTGCTGCCATGCTAAATTCTGTAATGCCTGATACCAAGGTTAGCCATGTGAGCCACCTCCTAAAGATATAAACCCCTGGGTTTCTATGCTTTCCTTTATGAATAAGGCCAGGAAAGGAAGAGAACAGTAACCTTTTCCGTCAATGACTGAAGTATCTTACTAGACATCAGAGAGCCATGTTAAAGTGAAGGGAGAGTATTAAATATGAGGCTGGAGATTCTTGCTCCCTTCCTCAGTCGTCCATTCCTTCATACACAGCATGTTCTAAGCTCTCCTGTAGCCTGATAGTTTAAGTCTTTCTTTGAAAAGGAGGAATGGAGGGTTTAATTTATTTTTGCTTGGCCACATTCAGGGTGAGATTTCTAGCCAGTTAACTAAAGCATATAAGAAAGGGATAAAGTTAGTGATGCTTTTCCTTCAGTGATGTTCTGAGCAGCTGCCACTGAATCTTACATGGACTCCAACCTGGCCAGCCTGTGAGGAGGATGTCCAGAGTGTGCCTCACTGGGTCAGCATCCCTGGGGAAACAGCAGAGGAACCTCTAGCTCTGGGCTGCCAGTTGGGTTTAGGCTGAGCGAGGTGTTGAGACGCTCCAGCAGGAGCTTTTCTTTTGCCTGTGCCTTTCTGAGGTTTGCCTCCAGGTAGCCACATGCTTACCGCGCAGGAGAAGAGCTCCCTGCTGCTGATTTGATGATTCCCAGCAATGCTACCAAAGGGGGAGCTGAGCCATGGAATGGAACATTTCAGTTCTTCCTAGTGTGTGCAAGGCCATAAGCGTCTGCAATGCTACTGCAATGTAATAATGACAGCGGCTATGAGGAGGCATAGTTTCACATATTCAGTTGCAGGAAAGAGGTCTTTGACCTTTCACAGAACTATGTTGCAAAACTTATTGCCACACATCCCAAAAGCCAAGAGCTTTGTGGGATTCATGGAAGGGTTAGACAGGCATCTTGTGTAATTGGGAGCCCTGCAGTCCTCTTCTCCTGGTCTGTTTGTGCAGTGTCTAGGTGTGGAACTATTCAGGACTTTGAGATGCGTGCTGTAGTGTTCATAGGAGGAGCTTCCCAAATTATAGAGGGTGGACGCAGAACTGAACAGGAGACTGTAAGTAGATTCAGGCCTTGTTCCTTTTCCACAAGTCACATCAACTCCAGCCATTAATTAATGTACTGAAGTCAGAACAGAGCTCCACCCTGGTCTCTCTCAGGAAGCCTGAGCACTGGAAAAGGGGTCATGCCATCAGCACCTGGGGTATGATTGAGGATCTGTTACTTTCTCCAGGGTCATCTCCAGCAGATCTGTCCCTAGAGTCTCATTCTTGGTTGCCCTTATCTTCATAAGGGTTCATAAGTGGGAATATGGAATATGCAAATACCTTGAGCTAGCAGTGAAGACCTTCACAGAAGGAATATGTGAGAGGGCCTAAATGAATTTCTGCCTTGCTGGTTTGGGAAATAACTGCCTCTGGATGTAGGTTCCCTTTAGGGGCAGGTTCCTGGGCAGGAGAAGCATAGGCCTCACTCAGAGTTGCCATAAATGTCCTCCCAGACAAGCTCAGCCTGTTCAGTACTCATGAATAGAGAGACCTCTCAGAAGCTGACTAAGGTATTTGGGAGAAATGGGGGTGGTCTTCTCCCCACCTGGGGCCCTGGTCAATTGGACACATTCTTCCCTGCTCGTCCAAGGCCATGTAAGACCAGCTGCAGAAGGAGGCAATACAGCTCCAGTGGGGCCTCTGAGACAGAGGAGTATCAGAAGTGGCTTGTAAGGATGGGGAAAGTCAGGAGCAAACACCAATGATAGGATGGACTGTGCCTTGTCCTCACTTGGACCCTGATACACCGCTCTGCAAATGCTTTCCCACTGCAACCTGCAGAGCTGGGGATTTTTGTGCTGAACAATTAGCAGCCCTTTTAAAAATTATATATACTGGCTCAGTTCTTTGTAAGTAGTTTTGTTGTTCCTTTTGCTGCTTTGGCTGTGTTTGTCTTCCACTCGACACCATTGTCAGTGCTGAAGACAAATACACATTTGTTTTGATTTCCTCCTTACTGTACACATAACTTACAATGGGAAAGCCTGGAAAGTCTGCAGGATAACCTCCATAGATAGCTAAATCCATTCTACATGGCAATGAAAACACAGTATCCTAATCAGGAGGGAGAGTGTATTTTCAAATGTAGTCCGAAAATGCTTTCTTGGACAGTGATACAGTACCATGGTTTTTGTTCAGCTCTCGGCCAGGGGTTCAGGATTCTCCCTGGGGTCCAGAAGTTGGAAATCGCAAGCCACTTGGCATAATTTCATAAAGACCTCAAAGTATAGCTCTGTTCACTCTAACTACAGGAGCATATCCTCACAGTCACCTGTTTCTGAAGCACCACCTGAAGCACTGCAGGAAATCGATGAAGGAGCAACAGGGCAACCAGCTCTTGGATGGCAAAAACAGGGATCTTCAGCATAGAGATGATTGGAACCACAGCTTTCCTTAATTGGAGTTGAAAAGACTGTATTATCAAGAGAGAGGATCCTTGGAACATAAAAGCAACATTATTAGCTCTTCTACAGTGGCATTCAAATGGTAATTTAACCTTTGTCTGAGAGAATAGATTAAGGCAAGAACTCAGAGCTTTATTTTCTTCAGCTCATGTACTCCTAGCTCATGTACTTGCATTTCTGGCTCTGTCTGGATAAGAGGCAGAGCTATGGAAACTGAAGCATCCAGGAAGTTCATTCCTCTCCTCCTCCTCCTTTTCCCCTGTAATTTAGACACCTGCCTGCTTTCCTCTTAGGAGAGTCACAACCTAGGTCTAGGGCTGGCAAATGCTGCCACAGATAAGAATGAGGACAAAGCCGTGGTGGGTGGAAGGGGCAGGGCATGTGGCAGTCCAGGTCTATTTACTTAGCTTTTCAGCCTACTGTCAATATTACAAATAGCTGGTTTTGCTCTTGCTCACCTGGAAAACTTCCACTGAAATTGCAGTCACTACGAAATCTTAACTTTCCATGACTCTCTTCTTTTTCTGTGTGTCTCCGTCAGGAAAACCAACCTCTGTTTCTTTTAGAAATGTTCCATTAACCTGCCTTTGCATTCTGAGAGCTGTAGCTGGTATCAAGGGAGCCCTTGCAGACACATTGTAGGAAGTATAGTTTGTCTAGGAAGTTCAATCCAGTGGGGAAAAAGAACAACAAAAGGCAGTGGAGTACCAAGATCTTGCCGAGGCATTGAGTGTAACTTAAGTTGACTCGACCATCAGCGAAATGCATTGACATACAGAATGAAATATTTGGATTTGGAAATAGCCAAACATATTCTTTTAGTTGATAACATTGAAACATTTTTGTATTACATTTAAGAAACAATTTTGGGGGAACTTGAGATTCCTCAAATGATGTTAACACATTAACTTTCATTCCGATTAGAGACAAAACAAATATGGAGTTTCTGTGGGGAAAATAATCTGAATTTCTTTTCATTCTGTGAGTCATTTGTTTGTCTTTCACTTGTATAAGAACATTTAACACTCACAAAAACTCATTAGAAATCTGTGATCTCCAAGGCTCCACAGGAAGCTGCACACAGAGAGTCTTACTGGCCATGGAGAGGTACTCCCCACCTTCATCCCAGGTTTGCATTACTGCCACCAAAAGACAATCTACCTGTGGTGAGTAAGAGGGCAGAATTTACAACATAAAATACCTTTGCCATAGCAATCAGTGGAGTACATCCATTCAGAGCAATTTCATTTCAGACCCAACACAATGTTGCAGGGGAGAAACAGACTATTTCCCTGTAGGTCATAGAATCATAGAATCATTTAGGTTGGAAAAGACCTTTAAGATCATCGAGTCCAACCAGGCTACTCCTAAACAGACACTATGGCCAACCCATAGTGGATTAGTTTGTCTGGGTGTATCAAATGAGCCGATATCCAGCCAGATCCTTGTGATAAGCACCCATTTGTCAAATATTGCCAGAATTAAGTGGTGCTTCTTTTGGGGGCAATCCAGCAAAGAAGATAAGGGTGAAATAACCATATGGATATGCCAGAAGGACTTCTGAGGGGATGGTATTGAACAGCCTCTGCCTTTCTTCTCCTAGCTCCAGTATGAATCACAAGCTGATTCACTCTCTAGATGAGGTTTCAGTCAGTTTGAGGCAGACACTAGATGTTCATAAGTCCAGCTTTAAAGCTGAAATTAATTTGGCGGCAGGGGGGGAAGTCTTAATGAGAAAGACTGGGTAACCTTAGCAATTAATTTTTCCCCCGAGACCTTCCATCACCACTACACGTACAAGAATGCAAACACATATTGTAGAGCTGGTGTAGCCAGGACAGTACAAGGATGTAAATAAGTGAAGAATTGTGATGTCCTTCAGTAGAGAACTGTTAGAACGTCAGAAGTGGACAATCTTTATGTATGCGCATCCTTCCTAAATGCATTGATAACCTTTCATGAAGAAGAGGAAATGTTTTACCTTGGAATTGATTTAAAAATGATTTACTATAATTTTTATTCTGGTAATAAGTCTCTTCAGTGTCTTGGTCAATACATTTATTTTCCTTCCCAAAAGAATGGTCTTGTTTCATTGTTATTTGTTATTATTGTTATCAGTGTTACCTTGAGGAGAGGAGTGTAAATATGTATCAGCCCCTCAAAGGATGATTCTTCCGTGTCAGGTGAGTCCCAGCTATGCTCTGCAAAACAATGTAGACACAGCTAGGAGCACCTCTCACAGGCTAGGTTTATAGCAGCAAACCCAGGAGAGCTTGCAGACCTCCACATATGCTCTCTGACCATGTCCTCCCATCCTGTCAGAGCAGGGCTCAGGTGCGCACACCAGTACCTCTCCCCTCCAGCATGCCTGGTGCCCTGGGTACTCCTGCAATAGCACCAAGCACAGGTTAGATAAAGCCATTGAGAGCTGGAGGCTCCACTTGCCATTACACACAACCAGGTTTCCTATTTATTTACCATACCTCAGAAATCTTGAAAACCTGATGCACACAAGTAAAACCAGCAGTGGGATTTAGGGCTGAATATAACTAATATATTGTAAACAATTGTTTAGCTCTGGACCTTACCACTGAAAGTTCACTTATCAACACCATCATATTTGTCTTGCTTAGCCTAGCTACTCCCAGATTTATCTGACATAGATAATACTAGGATGTGTCTGTGTGCGTGTGTGCCCAAAGGAAAAGAAACCTCAGTTGAAAGTGAATTATTGCCATTTTCTACCAAGTGCAAAGCCTGCTTAGTCTTTGATTAGCCATCATTCAGATAACTTTTTGACTCAATGATTCTTTGGAGTTAAAAACCAATCTAAGTGTGGAAAGGGTATGTAAATACACCGGTGAGCTGATATGGTATAAAATTCATAGAAATGCCAGAAGAATTTAGAGGAGAAATTTACAGGTATAAATTTGTGTGACACGAGTGATACAGAATTACAAGGTAAGCTGGTTGCCCTATAAATACAGTATCTTACATTGACCTGTTTTGAATGAGCTCTACTGTTAAATGAAGTGAAGCCTTTGCTGTGTAAACTGCTGATGTATAGCAAAAAAATAACGAGCCCAGCCTTGCAACCAGACTATGATACCCTTTTTCTAGATGAGTAACACTTTGTCGTTTGCATGCCTTGAATATGGCTATCAATCTGTATCATCAGAGTGGTATTGTCTGATTATACAGATAATATAGCCAGGTTTTGTTTCACCAGTTCAGTGACCGTACTTTGTTGAGAAATTTTTACTTCGGATGTCCCTGGTTTTCAGAGGATCAGCAAAGCACAACCTGGAAACAGGTGACACAACCACTCAATATCCCTCTGAATCAGGTTTCTGCTGTCTGGGGGGTTAGGCTTTAAGGTTTGCGGCTGGAGCCACAGGAGGATTTAGATGCTGCATGCAAAACTGTGACTCTCAAATGCCCAGATGTGCTGCCACTGAACCCTGGCGGCACCTGCCATCCCCAGGGACCTTCGTGCTCAACAGTAAAGTTCCCCAGATGCCTCAGGATCTACTTCTGCTCACAGGAGCACTTCAGCCTTTCAAGATCATCTTGTTCAGAAAGAGGAGCAAGAGGCCTTGGGGAAGGGACATGAGGTAAGGGACATGAAGTGGAGCTGTAGGAGGTGGGGCAGAGCCATCCATGTCTGAGTCTGAGACTGCATAGAGCAAAAGGAGCTTCCTCTTGAAATGAAGACTAATGATATGGTCAAAGGGAAAAGAGCAGCAACAAAGAAGGAGGGCACTGAAGCAGGCTGTAACAGGTAGTTTGGATTTTGTCTCTGATTTCAGCCATTATTTAATCAAACGGGACCAACCTATCTCCAGCACAGCTCTGCCTGCATATACTCAGAAAGGGCTCTGTCTTGACTGCAGTGGTATCACCTCAGGATCTGCCCTGCTTGTCCTCTCCAGTCCTGTGTTGTTTGACCTCCAGCCCAGCTTGGCAGTGGGATTAGCAGGATTTACTGAAGTGGTGTGGGCTTGGCACAATGAGTGGTGATGGCAGGTTCATGAATGCTGGCTCTCCCCTCCTAGCCAGTCCTGCAGCAGACAGGGCTGTCCTGGGGGCAATGGACTTAGTTCCCTCCACTGCCTGGGGAAGACAGGGATTTAGTTATGCTCTAAATGTTGAGCTGATGGACAGGAGGATGATGTGCGTGTGAACCCCATCTTCTTTGTCAGATGTTCTTTGGGAGAGGTTTTAAAGGGCTTAAAACCCCCCCCCTTTCCTGGGCCAACTCCAGGAAAAAGATTTAGAGCTGTGGTTTCTAAGTGGAAGGAAATATCCCTTTTCAGACAAGAATAAAGCACTCAAGTCCTTGACAGAGACAGGATTTAAGACCCAGCTTTCTATGTGGCATATCCTATTAGTGAGAAGGTGGTTCCCCATACAACTTGCTGGCCATTGCCCTTTTCCCCCATTCACTTCGCAGGCACCCCCTGCATCGAACTCATGACTGAGCTACAGCAACAGAACAGCTGTCTTAAGGCAAGTCTTTCCATTACTTTCTGTAGTAATGATCAGGCTCTTGAAGACCAGTCTGTGGTTCCTGGTATGTGTCCTTTTGTTTGCAACATACACAGGACAGATTAAGTAAAGCACCTTCTAAATTCCTACTTTGGCTGCTATAAAAGTGGCATTTATTATGGAGCAGAAATGCCAATGTTCACATATATGACTCACATACGTGTCTACAGATAATGAACATAAAACTAGAGTTAGAGCCAAAGAGACCTGAACCAAAGGAGAGAAAGCAGGCAAAGAAGAGCAGGAAAGCAAGGAAGTTGTTGCAGAGAAGGATCCCTGAAGTTAACTTCCCAGTTTGTTACCTGCACATATCCATGCTGGTGAGGAATCACAGGGGTTTTATAGATACCCACAACCTGTGCATATGAAACACAGTAGCTGCTGGGTGCACTGCAGAGTTCTCATATTTGGCCAGGCTCAACACAAGCCAAGAAATATAGGAGAAGATGCAGGGTTAGGTATCACAGAGTTTCGGACTGCAATGCCAAAGCACATGGAGCAAGATGCTCCAGTCACAAGCAAAGGGACACCACTTCTACATGTCACAGAAGGGTAGACGTTTTTGAATGCCAGAGTACCTACAGGGTCAGACGGAGGCTTTTTGGGTTGTCCAGCAATACTCAGGCGCCTCAAAAGCACCTTTGTACCTTTGTGGTTCCTGCCACAATTAATCCCTGGAATAAGTGCCCTCAGATGAATGGAATTGCAGTGGGACTGCCCTGCCTGGGTGATGGCCCAGCAGCACTCCACCCAGCCCTGCATGCTTAGCCTGTTACTCATGCAGTGCCTTGAGATGCTGGAGGCTTGCAGCCTCCTAACTCTGCTGCCACTTCTCTCTTCTCCACATCTTTTAGGTGGTTTCGGAGCTCCAGCCCTAACGAAGGCCTCTTCTCATCCTGTTTGCCTTCTGCCTCTACCACCTTGTTTGCTTGGCCCGTGTGTTATTTCCATGCGCATGAACAGGAATAGCTGCAGCTTCATGCACCGCTTGCCAGCTTCTGCTCTGTGCATAAGTGCCTTTGGTGCAATTGCATCCATGTTATTTGTTCGCTTTCCTCCAAAATAACAAAATCTCTCTGCTCGGACCTAAAGATTTGTGATCATCCTTCTGCCTCTGGCTTTCCATCTTCATAGATGTAATCATCATGCCAAGTGCCATGCGTTTTGCAGGAAGCCTGCATATCCAAATCCTCCTCCTCCTAAAGACCTGTATTTATTAATTAGGAGTAATCCCTGTTAATTATGAGGAAATACATACAATGGCTCCCAGCTCTGCATGTCTGCACAGAATACTTCACTAAGAAGTATATAACCTTTGGCACCAGAGAGCTGCTCTTGAGAGAATGAGATATCAGAACGTATTTGTTTAAGCCTTGAGTCACCAGGATGTCCACCGAGATAAAAGTCACTTTTCAAGGTCATCTCAGACCTCATGACCTTTAGGCTCACTCCAGAATTTCGAAGACTTCCTGGTTAAATAAGGTTTATCATTGTTTGAAAGAATTTGGCCTCTGGCAAGTAAAGGTGAAAAGTCATCTATATTTGAATGTTTTCAGTATACAAGCTTGGCTGCTGCCCGTGATTTTAAAGTTGCCCGCTGTATTTATAGCCTGAACAAAGCTGTGAAAGGCATAGTGGGACTCACTAGCACAATTAGAAAGCCGTCAAGTGTGGTGTTAATGAAAAACCAGAGGTAGAGATTCAGCCCCTCTTTGCACAAGGGCCAGCTGGGAATCGCTTTGTTGAAGGCAGGGAAGTTGCTCTGGATCTAGCTCTGAAAATGAAGGTTGGAGATCCTGGAGAGGGGAGCAGGCTGTGCCACATTTACACCCCGCTGACACAGCTGTACAGCGGTGTAAGTGAAGCTGATATTAGAGGCAAGTCCTGCTCATTTATCCTTCCGTCTCCTTCTGTTGTCAGCGATGCGCTCAGTGGCCAACCTGTGTTCATGTGTAAAGCCAGTGAAGACTGAAGTTGCAAGAGGTCAGATGCTTCTGTCAGTAATACCAGTACAACACCTTAAGGTGAGCGGGGCAGATTTTGATCACAGTTGCACAATTATCCCACTGAAATCACACTAGTGCCTGCAGAGGTGTGAGCCCAGATTCACAGTGATGTGACTGAAGTCAGCATCTGACACATGAGAGTTTGTCTGACTCATCCAAGGCGATGCTGATTCTCCAGATTCACATTAGTGCGCTTTCAAATCAAAATTCACTGAAGCAGGCTTAAATTGACACAACCCTACATGGGGAGTGACCCCATTTATTTAAGGTAAGAGACAAGTCAGCTCAATGGCTGACTTCTTTCCTTTATTTCCCCATAACTTTGTGGTATCTATGTCCCCTGGATTATCTCCTATTTGCACAACTACCAGGAGAGTAGAAAGATATTCTGATATTTCCAAATCTGTCTGGATCCTCTCTGTCATACAATGTACAGGTGTGACCAACATGAAGCAGAGCTCTGCCTGGTCTCTCTGTGTCCTTAAAGGAAGGGGTGGCACAAGTTGTTCCACAGTGTAAGTTCTGATGGGCTCCTCAACACAAGCTGTTTGCTGGGTTGCTACGGGGCCAATAGCTCCCTACTCCCACCCCTTCATGCCAGCACTTTCCATTGACATCGTGTTGAATGTGCTTCCAGGAGGTGCTGGAGCCATGGGATCATTGAGCGTCATAGTGCCTGTCCACCCCATCTCCTGCTGTCCCTCAACCCACGAAGGAGCCCTGTAGCCGTGGCGTGGCTGGCAGCATGCAGGGCCTTTACCAAGTGCAAAGCAGCACCAGGGAGACGGTGATGTGCTGTGCTGATCCTGAGCTCGGTGTAGCTGAGGTCTGCCAAGTTCAGTTGTGGGGACAGTCTGCAGCTGGCAGATTCGTGTGGGGCAAACATGCACTGAAAATGTGTAATTACTAAATTTGGGTTTTATGTGAAGGAAGGAAAAGGATTTCACCAAGGGATCACTGTATGTATTGCAAAGCGAGGCTGATTTTTCTTTTTTTTTTTCTGTTTTTTTGAGGGAGCCCTTTGTTAAATTCTTGGCAGCCCATCTCTGCCGGGAAGACAGAACTGCTCTGTGCTGAAGCTGGGGTTGGCACATCTTTGTAGCATGCGGCGTGTGCAAAGGCCGTGGGGAAGGCTGCCATCTCATGGTGAACCTTGCACGGCTCCAGCACGCTGAGCTAACCTACCTTGCAGCCAGTTTCCAGGCCAGGTTGCTCCTGAGCAGATGTTTTCTCAACAAGTCATGTGTGCAGCTCCAGAAGCAGCTGAGGTGTTTTACCATGGGTTTTGCGCTTTAACTTTGAAACCAACTCTGCCAGAGCCTAGAGTTTTCTGGTTTCTTGCCTTGTCAACATTTTATGTGAGAGCAAAATGGTAGTTATGAAAAACCATGGGGGCAAGGCAATCACTCATCTGAGAAGAGGCTGATCATCAAAGTTGGTTTTAGTGGCGACTTGAGACTGATACGCTATTGTCTGTGACAGTAGCTTTGCTGAGTCACAGCCCTTAATGGAAACTCCCCTGGAACCGCTTGTGGGTTGCAACTAATAATTTTGGGATTCTTCGGTATTCATCGCTAACTTTCTGCCGCAGCTCACACGTCCTACGCTCTCGCGCTCGCTGTCTGCCCTCCACTTTCTGAAAACGTACCAGCACTTGCCCGACACAGGCTGGAGGCTCCCTCTCCGCTCCGCGGGACGTGGCAGCTCTGTGGCAGGCTTCGTGGTGTTTCCAGCAGTCTCCAGAAAGCCCTGGACATGAATCTGTGGCCGAGAGGTTCAGCTTTGGCCAGTAAGACCCTCTAGAGAGAATGAAAGCAACCTTGCTGAATGGGGAGAGTCCAGCGTGGCAGTGTGGGCAGGTGGCCAGCGTCTGTGCTGACAGTAAAAGGGGATGGAATAGAAGAGGGGAATTTTAAGGATGATAAAGGTCACTTGTTCAGGGAAGTGGTTAGAAACTTTATCACTGTAAGTGCTTTAGATGCATCTGTGGTGAGGAGAGGGGGAAACTGCCTTTTAAAACGTTGTCCAAGTGACACCAACATTAACAGCTGTCTAAAATATGTCCTGAATATGCACTCCCTGGACATGTGCATGAATATGCACTCTCAAACATGAATGGGCCCTACCCACCACCCTGACTCCCACAACTTGCACTCCTGAGTCCCGCAGCTGGGAATTTCTGTAGCACAGTATGCTTGAAGGAGGAGGATGTAATCTTTCAAATGTAGGTTCTAGCTAGAGAAAACTTCTGTGTTAAATCTTATTTTCCCCAGAATATAGATTATTTTATTTTTAAAAGCTGTTTTTTGGAGTGGTGGAAGCCCAGGGTAGTGCTGTACGTAAGTACGGGAGGTGAATCAGACCACTTTCAGCTGAAGGGGTCCAGGCTGCTGTATCTCACATGCATCACCTGTGGGGGTTTTGAATGGATTCAGAACAAGAAACAGAAGAAGCTAATTTGCACTTGTTGAAATATGGTAACATTTTACAAGGAATACGTGCTTAATCCTAAACCTTCACAACTTTGATTTGAGTCAGCAAATGGAATAAAGATGTCAGAAGAAGCTCCAGTAATAGAAAGAAAAGTGTTATACTTTACATCAGGATTTTCCTGATTTCTTTTGTGTTTCTACATGAATATAGAAGGCCAAGCCTCTCCAGGTGTTTTTCCATGTTGTATCTTAATCATATGTTTCTGTCTTGCCTCACAGTCCTGTGTCCCCAAACCCTTCCCCTGAGCTCCAATTTTACTGCTTCTCAGCTCGGTGCATTTCCTTATAATGACCCAAATCACTTCCTTTCCTTCCGAAAAGGAAAAAAAAGAAAACACCACCCATCCATTTTTAGATAGTAGCCACATGTACAGTTGAATCCGCACTGTGGGGAGGCAGCTGGGAAGGATGCAGCAGCAAGCAGCTGGGAGCGGGCAGGTGTGGGAAGCTCTTAGTCAGGTTTGTCATGGAAAGTCAAAACATACAATTACAGGGCAAGGAACGGAGTAGCATACACTGCCAGGAGAGTCGCACAGCTGGGCTGGGATAATGTCGTTACACAGTATATCGACGTCAGTGGTTTAATCCAGCTTAAAATGTTCCTGAGCTCCTGTGTCCCACCAGCCCTATTGCTCACCACCTCCTCAGTTGTGCCAGAACAACCATAGGCAGTAAGCTGTGTGAGTGGAAGGATGGGGCTAAAAATGAATCTGCCCACAGAGATGACAGGCAGATAAACAGACAGGTAGATAGATGAATACATAGGGAAATAGATTATTTTTCCTTTGAGTTCAAATTATTTCACTGAGTCACTTCAGAGTGCAGTCCCATGATCAGTATTTCTGGGAGGCAAGGGTGGAGGGAAGGACAAGGAATTATATCCTGAGGATTGGATAAGGACCACTGGAGAGAGTTATTATGTGACTTCTGGTGTGCCCCAGGTTTCCATGAAGCAGAGGCAACCTTTTGCTAGGCCTAGAAGTACTCTCAGGTTGTTTCTAGTGAGGATGGTGGCAGATGGCTGGGAGAAATGAGGTGTGACTAGCACAGCTCCTGAACTTGCACAGGCCCAGAAGATGTACCGAGCACTGAGTACATAAAAACTCAAGCTGGAACTCATAACGCCTAGTCTCCATCATGTAAAAATTGACAACAAGTCTTTCAGAGCTACCATGTGGCCAGGAAAGCGGGGAGAGGTGGCATCTGGGATTCAGTGATGGTAATGGTCCTCCCTCGCCTTTTGCTGGGGAATGGCTCGGGGCTGAGCTCTGTGGGATGATGGAGGGGACAAGATCAGCCCTGCCATCCACACCGTGCTGTGAGGATTCCTCGGAGGTGTTTGTGCAGTGCAAATATTACAACACAGTGCCACTGCAGACAGAAAAAAAGCCGAGTGCAACCACTCAAGGTTTAAACTTGGTACTGATGGGTGAAGAAGAGGATTTTTTTCTCTGCGGGGACTGCTATTCATACACTGCAGTTTAACTTCTTCAGTGTAAAGATGAATCCCCCTGCACATGCAATATACAAATCTAGCATAATAGGAGCATACTGTGCACTAGTTTTCTATTAAAAGCTTGTTTACAAGAGAGGGATATGGAAAAGCAAGTGTGATTAACTAAAAAGAACTTTTCCCCATGGAAACTCTACTTTGCTTCAGATTATTAGGAGAAGTAATTATTCCCCATACACACCCACACATACTGCTCTCTGTTTGGGACTTAAGTCCTTCAGATGTCCTTTCTGGTTCAACCCTCAGCTTAGAATAAGGCACATTTTGGCACAGGTCCATGCTGATCCACCAGGCTGCAGGGACTTCCCCAAGGTGCCGAGGGCGGGGACCATCTCTCTCTGCTGTGGTGGCCATGGCTTGACCAGCCCCCTGGAGCCACCCCTCTCTCCCTGCGTGGACTGCTGTGGGAACTGGTAGGGCTTGGTTAGCTTTTGAATATTTGAGGGATCAGATGAATGCAAGAGCTGGAGCTAGGAGAGCGATAGGAGAGCTGAACTGGGTGATGGTAAGATGAGATGGAGGGAGAGGAAGAGGACTGTGTGTGGGAGCCAGGGAGCTGCTGGAGTGGCTTGGCCATCTCACCAACCCTCACCCCTGTGCACTCCACGAAGCGCCTGGGTTAAGTGAGCTAAACACAGGTTGCTAATGCTGCTTCTTACATCCCCTGTTTTAAATAATCTGCAAGGTACACATGAACACCTGGTTCTTCTGATCCTTCTGGAGAGTGGGTGGGAAGTCAGCATTCATCAGGTGCTGGGAGAGCTGGAAAAATTGGGACAGTTTGGCTTGGGCTGGTGCTGAACAAGAAGGGGCAAACCCAGAGAGATGCACACTCAAGTGTGTGAGGGAGAGGACTGAGATGTTGTTTCCCCTTTCTCCTCACATAAAAACAATGACAAAATCAAGGGCATGGAAATGAAACTGCAAATGGGGAACTGGCTCTTGTGGGCCTGAGCTATCAGGGCATTTCCAACATACCTCAATGTCTCCTGCAGGAACCAGATCAGAGCTGAAACAGGTTAAGAAACACTCCAGGTTCCCAGATCACTGAAAGACTCTTCTGGCCACCCAAGCATGAGCCTTGCAGAGAATCGGGGGCCGTGCAAATGCAACAATTTCAGACTAACCTCAAAAAGCATTCCCTTGACATTAGCACCAGCTGGGCTCCCAAATATTTTAATTTTTTTCCTTGCTGGAGAACATGAGACTGATTTGCTGAACTCCTGGGGTGCCAATCGCACCCAGGCATGCTTGAACTGGCCTTTCACACTCCAGCATGCGGGAGAGTACGGGGTTTCGGAGGTCCTCTTGGGCCTGCCAGCCCTGGAGCGGTTTCGCAGCTGCTGGAGGGCTGCCAGCTTGCAGGTCTTTTAATGAGCGGTGTAGTGTCTGGCAAGTAACTTGTCTTCAAGTGAGTGTGACTAATCATGAATCTTTTCAATAATGCTGACAATCCAGTCTCCCTTCTCTCACTCTGCCCGAGCCCACTGAAATAGGAGTAAATTAGCCTTATTCTGGCAAAGGCAGGAAATGATAAAGAGCCCCTAAAAGGTTTCCAGTGCGCCATGCCTAGGTTTTGCAGTGAGTGTAATTATCAGAGTTGTTGTGTGTGTGTTTTGAGAGCAGCTAAATAACTCCAAAGGTCTGAAAGATCGCACTCTGCCACCATCCCCCGGACCATTTGCCTGAATGCGTAATTTCTGTACTTCACTGGCACAGTGTGCTCCTGCAAAGGCAGTAAGCCAAAGCCTATTAGAGTTCACAACTCCATGTTAATGGTTTATGTTTGTTTTATTGGCTATATCCTTACTGTCTACCTGAGGAGTAGAGCCAGAATATGGCACTTTAGTTACTGGTCTGTGCTAAACTTGACCTAGTTTATTTGTGGAGAGTGAGATCTTTGTCTTGTTCTTTAATGAGTTCCTTTGGATGGCTAAGGAAGCAAAAATGCAATTGGGTCTTGTATCATATGCAGAAGTATATCATATTATTTGTTCTCTGAGAAGAACAGTGCAGGCATTGTTCCCCCAAATGAAACCCACTGGAAATTAAGTGCGTAATGAAGAGAAAGCAGAGGCCTTGGGAAATTAAACCCGAGGAGGGGAAGAATGGGAAAGTATCAGTAAGTTCCAGGTGAGTGTCTGCTGCTGGGAAAGGAAAGGAAATTTTGTTGTGAGGGTATAGTACTCAAAATTGTTTTTAATATTATTGAATGGGACTTGGAGACTAAATGGTGTTACAGGTCTGAGTCATAGGCTGCTTGGTGTAGCAGGGTGGATGATATGCCTGAGTGCTGGAAATCTCATCCAGCTCTTTTTAATTATGTCTGTGTGTATTACCTTCCCAGCAAAACACGCAATTCTCAGCAGAGGAAAACTGATAGTTCTTGCTGACATATTGTGACCATTGATTGTCACTACAGTTTTCCCTTCTGGTTTTCTTTTTTGTACCTACTGTTATTTACCTCTGCTTGATACTTCAACCTCTCCCCCTTCCCACTACACTTGCAGAGGTTTGGAGTAATTCCTGATGGAGTACAGGGTTGCTCTTCCTTTCTCTTCCTCCTCTTTCTTTCTAGACCACAGCATTTTGGTAGCTCTTCAAGGACCCAGCCAGGAGGATGAATGGTAAAGTGATATTGTGTTGTACAAATCCTACCAATCAGAACCAGTTTAGTGGGTTTCTGCCTGACTGGAACAGTTGCCAGCATTGACAAATCTTTGCAGAAGGCAGCAGTGGGACTTAAGTTGCATTATTCACACTTAGTTATTTACAACGTTTACATCATACTGTACATCAGATAGAATTGTACTTTCTCATCACCATTTTGGAAGGAGGTGAGAGGACAAAGGTTAAAGATAAAGCTGCCTAAGGAAGGGGCGGATGCTGCTCTCTTTGAAGTTCACTGCCAATCCCAGCACTAGATGAAAGTTTTATGTATGAGTCTTTGTTCGAAGAAAGAGATATTAAATGCTAAAATTCAGGAAAAACAAATGACTCCTCTATATCCAATATATAGTCGGCTTAATGGAAATGAGACAGTGCAGAAAGGACCATGTTTACTACGGGCCACAGAAGAAGGAGGCTTTGCTTTAGTAACAACTTAAGAAAGAAGAAAAGGAATAAAAACTTTATGAGAATAAAAAAATCTAGCTGTGTGTCTCCAGGAAATTCCTATCCCTTTTCATTGCTTGTCTGATCTGTTCTTTGAAGTTTGATTACTGCCACTTCAAGACAGAAGAGATTTAGCTGTTGTAGATGGTAAATCTCTACGCAACTAATAAATACGGTAGTTTTCCCCTAACTTCTGTTAGTCAAGATATGTATGAAGCATTTTTGAGATCTTTATTGCTCAGTCTTGTAAGCAATCACCTGTTCAACTACAACAATCATAAAATCCCAGTTCGCCTAATTTGTATTTTTACTACATTCACCAAATCCTCTCTTGCAGCACCAAGACCTCAAGCTCAATACAATGCATTTGCTTAATTGTTTATCTGACTATTTTTCTCTAACACACAAAAGGTGTCCAGATTTCTGCATTACCTGGTCTCTCTGCTGTGGCAGTTTGGCGTAGTCAAGTGCATATGAAATTAGAGCAATTTCTGCCTCTATTGGTGTGACACAAATGCATCTATCTGCCAAGGAGTCCTCCCCCAGACATGCCTGCATGCTCTGCTTCTCATGGAGTTTGAGAACCCACGGCCCATGAGTCTTAGATCCTTATGAGGGGACTTAGGATTTCATATTCCTCTGCCACTGGAGCAGGACAGAGGAAGAGAGAGGACAGCGATCGGTCTGGAATTTAACTTTTTACCAGTAAGTCCTAACATTGCAGAAACATCACGAGAAAAAGATTTTATGTTGTTCTTCCATTTGTCTTTTTACCAAATTGCATTGCAGGGAAGATCCCTCCCAAGCCTAATAAATGTGAACTTAATTAGAGGACAGTGCAGGAGCTCAGATAGTCCTACAACAGGGACCTCAGAAACTGTTTCTGCATAGTCAAACAACCAGGGAAAGGCATCATGCTGATGGTAACTGAACTTGTGCTTATGATTCTGGCAAAACCACTCCAAAACAAGTTAAAGTCCTAAAATATTAGCCCTTCCCATTGCCTGTCATTGCCCTGGGCATCAGTTTGTGCCTGTTCATGTTAAGCTTACTTGAAATAGCTGTCTCCGTTCTTGCATCTGAATTTCCTGAATGCTTTTTCTCACTTCTCCCCTTTCTTTATGCTTTATGTCTTCTCTTTCACTCCTCCTTCAGGGATGAGTTTTACTGTCCATTGAGGATACAGTAGAAGCAATATCTGTACAGTGACTGGTCCTTTGATTGTAAGGCCTTGGGAGCAGAGCCAGTGGGGCTAATTATTCTCCTGTTGAGGTCAATATGTTTACAGTGATGTGAGTGCCTGGAAAAAGAGAGTTGTCTTGGAAGGAATCTTTTTTTCAATTTTTTTTTTCTCCTGAAGCTTATTATGGAAAAACTGGGGAGAGAAATGAACAGGAAATTTTACCTGAGATTTTTTTTTCTCTCAAATTGGATAACGAAGGAATTTTTACATAGTGAGAGAGATTATTTATGGAGCAGATTCTCAGTAGGTGAATACAGGTGTTCAGAAGACGTATCCAGAGACATTAGCATTTAGAAGTACTCAGATGAAAAAATATATAGCCTGGTATGTATGTCCTTTTCTGCTTTGCTTGCCTCTCATAGAAGTGCCTCTTCCAAGGGCCAGAAGACATATCAATGAATATTGGCCTAGTAGTGTAGAATACAGTTCCCAAATGGCATGGCACACATATCGTTAGCAATATGAGAGCTACATCAAAGTTGTAGATAAATTACTGAAGTAGCCTAACATTTTTTTTATGTTCATGTATGCAGCTCTGCACAGAGCTGCTGCCTCTATGTGTTGTACCCGAGCAAACTACCTCCAGGAACCCCACATGGAGTTCCTCTGAAGTTTGCCCTAAAGTATGGCTGCAAGTATATTTATGCTGCTTTTTTTTTTTTTCTGCCTTCCAGTTAGGTTAGACTTAATCTTTAGTAGACAGAGAGAGTCTTAGCTAGTTTGTGTTTGTTTTCAGAACAGCAGTGTGAATAACACTGAGGAACAAGTGGGCCTGGGGAAAAAATTCAAAATTAGGGAAATGAAAGAGCACTTAGACCTGAACAGATAAACAATTTCTATACCCTTCCATTTCTGTAAAGTTTAATGTTCAAATACCTGATTCACTGATAAGAGGAATACCCGATGAGCCCCAAGTTGTGTGAAAGCAAGAGACTGCATGCACGAAGGAGTTCTAGTCACACGAACATGTTGCTCAGTGTTCACTCTCAAGGTTTGAAATATCACAAGGAATCTTACAAAAATGACAGCTTCATTTCCATGCCATGTGTAGTATACATTGCACCTTGCGTAAATTGCTGTGAGGGGGCAAAGTACTTTTCTCAGATCCGCAAGGCACCACTGAGCTTTGATATCTGCTCTTTGATACTGTCAACCATGAGAGATCTTCACATGTAGGAAAGGCAAAACATCAATGCTGAGTGCTGGCATATACTGATCTGGGAGGAGAGTCTTGCCCGGAGAGCATTTAAATGTGCAGAATTTTAACTGTTTCTTTGGATTCTGCCAAGACGGCTACCGCTCATAGAGCACTGCAAATAGGCAAGATGCATGGGGCAGGAGGTTTTGAATCTAATCTGGTTTACCACGTCTGGGCACGGGTTGGATCTGTACACTGCCAAACAGCTTAGCTCCCAAGAACAGTCCCAGGTCCCTGTGTGCTGATCATCCACACGGTCATCCAAAGCATCCATAGTACCAAAGCATTTGTTCACTCCTAGTCTCTCTTTTGAAATGTATCAACTAGTTCTAGCCAAAATGAAGCCCTATGCATTTCTGGAGGTACTCCAGGTTTTGCTCCCAAAAGGTTGTCTGGACAAGACAGCCCCGGGTTGGTTTTTGTTTGCCCCATGTAGCCCTCCAACGGTATCCTGGGGGGATTTACAGCCCAGACACCTCCACATGCCCTGAAGATACAAACCAGGGCAAATAAGTCATACTTTCAGTTTCATGCTGAAATGCACTATCCTACAGCACAGCCCTCATATTATTTTGGGCTCTTTGAACCAAATCATCTCCCTGCAGGTTTACATACCAAATAATTTTTATATCCTGGAACCGCAGGAACATCACAGGGGCCCAGAGGAGAGACGTGCTAAGTGGTGCAGGATGTGGCCAGACTATCTTGAAGGGGTCAAGCCTTGAGTGCCGAGCCTGCAGGGATCACCCTCTGAAAATGATGCATTTATCAGTGTAGGTATACCTAGCGTCGTTCACCTTGTTTGGATTACTCACAATTTACACTCTGAAATCAGAAGCAACTCTGACTTGCCACAGGTAACTTCCAGTTAAGTTTCTCAGTATGGTCAAGTGGCTGCTGAGCCACCCTGCAGAATCCTGCTGAGCTTTGTAGAACTGGAAAAGGGAACAAGATTTCCACTGAATACAGACCCTTTTAGAGCTGGGCCCAAGCTCTTCCTTAGGATGTGTGCAAAGATAGCTGCAGCAGAAGAGACTATATTGCAAATACTCATGAAGCCTCTGAAACCCAACTGACCCCAATCATCTTTCACGTTGGTCTGAGTTATGCTCGGTCCAGGACACCCTGTTTCTCTGAAATGAGTTCAGCAGTCCAGGAATGGAAGCCAGCCCTTATTCCCTGAGTACTGCCAGGAGAAAATGAAGACAAATGTAAGCAAAGTGGTGTATTGGTAACCGCAGCTTAATTTCCCTCCCTACTGTATAGAATTAGCCATTCTGATGCATTTTTGTGAGAAGAGCCCCAAAAAATCATCACTTTCACTGTTCGAGGAGTATTTTAAGTGACGTCCCCAGCGAATGTTTTGCAAATAACCAAGACTGATTATTCAAAAAGCAAAGAAATCAGTAATCCACTTTGTTGCCTCTTCTGCTCTATAATTGTCTTTGCTGTATGTTCATCATGAGCTCTTTTCTGACTAAATATAAGCTATAATATATTGAATAATTGCAGGAAGGTAGAGAGTTCTATATTTAATTCCTTCACCTGATCTTTTAAAACTCTCCATAATTCCTCTCGGTCACAAGAACTGTTGTTTACGCTGTGGTTTGAAACTGTGATGAAGGCCTGTTCCCCGAAGCCTTAAATACAGCCAGAAGGCTGTAAGAAATCTCTTGGATTTCATCTACTCCTGTTTTCAAAACATCACAAGTAAGAGGAGCTTTGCAAGCAGTGGGCTGGCTGTGCATCTTTTGATCACTGGGAGTGAGTTTTAATTTAAACTGGCACTTGTAGTTGGTAGCATCATGTCGATAAAAAATAAATTGCTTCAGGTATTTTTGTGGTTTCTCATTTTCTGTAGCCTGGCTTATTTAGAAGGAGGCTTACTGTGAGCAAAGTAATCTCATTTAACGTGGTTACATGCTAGAGCGCAGTTGACTTTGTGCTATACTACGGAGCGCGTAGCACGGGGCTGCAAACTGGGGGTGCATCTCTGAGAGGCTTTGGGGATTGGTAAAGCAGCCAACAAGCTGGGCTGCAGAGGAGGTCTGCCTAATGCAAAAATAAGGTAGCAACCTTTCGTTTTCTTTATGCCATTCTGGACAATTCATCAGGCAGATGAACCGCTGCATGCCCTGAGGCCCTGGTCTGCAGTGCACAGCCCGGCTCAGCCCTGCTGCTTGTGAGGCTGAGACCTGGGTGCACATCCTCACCCCATTGCATCTTTTTGGATGGGAGGGGAGGGGGCATAATGCATCTCCATAGGTCTCCTGGCTGGTATGGCTGTGGTCCCTCCAGGATGAACCTATCCCTAGCAATCTCTTGAGTGTGTTCAGGGATTTAAGGCTATCATCAAAGCTACAAGCAGTTGAAAGATAATGTGTCAGGAAGCTTAACAGCAGCCCAGCCAGACCCAGGGATAATCATATCGGTGCGTTATTAATAACAGGAGATGTTGTATGTCCTACATACGTACGCACTCATATCTCACAAATAAATCTGCCCGTGCGTGGTCCAGCCACTGTGAACAGAGATCGTCCATGTCACCAGAGGTTTGTCTTGGTTTATAAGACAAAGAGTAAATTATACAAAAGAGTAGTATTTACTAAGCTGACATTTCCTATGATGATATGAAACACAATGTGTTATGGGCTATGTTGTGCTTATGGTTTTGAATGGCGTTGCTTACACCAGTGTATAAACTGGCAATGTGCACACAAGTTAAGGTCAGTCAAAGTTTAAGCTGAGATATTTTGTGCCATCTCTTCAAGTGGACACTAGAAACTTAAAAAATTACACTGTTCAGTTTCGCTTTGGGTCTCCTAGTGTTTCAAGTTACTCCTGAGATAAGACAACTAAGGTAGGTTAGAGGAAACCTTCCTTTTTTTAACTCTGGGTGTGGGATGCAGTTATTTTGTGTCTTCTGTACTCTCTTCTGTTTTTCTTGGTTGCTCATAAAGCAAAAGGGGAAAGGGCAAAAAAGTACATAAATCATGACAGAAATACAAAAATACTTGGGGAGCATAGCACCACAGTATACTCCAACTATATTTCAGTGTTGCTTTAAAACACCACCAAGCATGTTTTGTTTTGCACTTTATTTTTGAGGCACGGCTTTGTCAATTTGAGTCTTCTTGGCTCCATTCGAATCAATGGCAAAACAATAATCAGTCTCAGCAAAAAAATATTATTTCCACAGGGAACAAATTCTTCTGACTTGAGACTTAACCTGCACACTTCCTCCGGCTCCAAGTTCCTCAGCCCTGATGGCTGACTAACAGAGTATAACTTTGGACTCATTTAAAATGCAATTGCAGAACACACCAGAGAAAGTCATTTAGCAGTATATTGACAGAAGGGCAGACTGTAAATCTAATAAGCTTCTTCCATTTCTAATTTCTAGGATCCCACTATTAACAATATTATATTGCCTTTGGCAATATCTGACACTCACATATGGCAATGTACCAAATGGTCTATTAATATGACAGACGCATTTTAGAAAAGAGTAACTCTCTCATCCCCCTCAGATACATAGATGAATTGAAGAATGCCTTGAACAAAGCTCACTATTTACTCTTTTCCTGTTCTCATGCTTCTTATTAAACTGGTATGATGTAAAACCGAGGTATAAAACAGACTGCTACACCAAATGTAATTCAATAGCATCACTTCAAAGATAAGTATGTTGTTAACTTTCCATTTGAATTAACCTATCTGAGGCAGCTCTTTGTAGCCACAGAATATTAAGGCATAACCTTGTGAACCATCACATGCAGCTGGTGAATGCCAGTGATTTTCACTTCATAATGCAACCATCTCAGATAGCAGAAAGCCCGAACTGAAGAAATGCAGGTATAGCCAGGTAACAAAACATGTCTGATAGTGGTCTTGAACCCAGAAAATCTGGCATTTTAAGTGTGCCTTGGAGACGAGTCTCTGGAGAATTCACATTGTCTGATTTGAATCCTTTCTAAGCCCCTAATGACACTATGTTGAAATAAATCTTACCTGAAGCAGATGTCTCCTCCAATACACCTATATAAACCTTTTGTTCCAACACACACAAAGACCACTTCGAGTTAAATACTTTTCTAGATGGCTCTTACAAGCTGTCAGCATTAAGTTTCATAACAAACAGATGTTCATATTTTATAAGCCTCCTCCATAAAAGACTTCCAGTATTCTCTATTTCAACAGAGGCACAATGGAAAATTGTAAGGGTCTAGAAACAGTACTCCTGGGGGATCCAGAAATGACTAAGTTTGGCTCCGGCGAAACACATCTACAGCTGTGGAGACATCGATAGTGAATGGTGGGAAGGGGTGGATGGGCAAGATTAGATAAAGGCCAAAGGTTTAACATCCTGATGCTGGAGGGATTTCCACTGGTAGCGGAAAGAGGTGGCTGCCCTGCTTCTATGGAGGCAATGACTTCAAAACTGACATTTGGGAGAGGCAGTTTGGGGGCATTTCCTAATGCCAAGGTAGGTAACAGAGCTGTGAATCCAATACCACCCACCCGAGTTCAGTGGCAGCGTGTCATTTGTGCCCTTGAAAGCAGGGGAGGAGAACCAGCCTGGCAGTCTGTGCTGTGGGAGTGGGGAAAGGAGCACAGAGCTCTTCCCCGTGAGGCTGCAACGTGGCACCACGGGTGGATTGTGTGGAGCCCCGTAGCCCCTGCAGCACCAGCCGCATCTGGGGCTCGCAGCCCCCCAAGGGGCAAGCACGTGGGGTGGAGGTGAAGCCCCTGGCACACGCTTCTGTTTTAACAAATGTTGACAATATTGGGAAGGAGGAGAACATGCCTCCCTGACCCTGCGAAAGGGCTGAAAAAACTCATTTTCCGAAGCAGCATGTTTTCATGTGCTGCTTTGCAGCCTGCCGCCTGAACACCCCTCCTCTACTACTGAAAACTGAAATGGCTTCTCTGCTTTTCCCCCTTTTTGAGACAAGACATCCAGAAGAGTCAGAGGAGCAGCTAAAGGAGTCTCTTTCCACACTTCTTGCTTGTTATTGCTAAGGGATTACCTCAGGGGGCAAGGATGTAGCTGGCTTAAAAGCAATTTAGAGGCAGTCCCATGCAGTGCTGCTGCCTTAGACCCTGTGTTTCTGCCACCTCCCCTCTACGGACACCTCTCTTCGTACAGCCAAGCTGCCAGCCAGATCAGGGGGGCTCATCGCGATGAAACCAATCTTTCTCAAAACAAACTCAAACCCTTTTTTTCTGCTGGGTCAGCTCATCGGTCTAGCTAAACAAAACAACAAGAGTGCCAGGTGTGAGGGAAGGAATGGGAGGGCATAGCCAGGGCTGGCGAAACATCTCTTTTGGCAGTGGCACAGCCCGAAATTTGTCAAAAATTAATCTGGAACAGTAATGGAAAAGGATGATTTGCCTACTCTGTGCTATTTAAAAGTGCCCAAAATATAAAGGGATTTTCTTGAATTTATTAAGTAAGCATTAATTAACTCTTAGGCAAAAAGCAGTGGACTCAGTACCTTAGAAGTATGATAAAATCTTGTCACACTGAAATATATGGGTATTCTTTTATTGAATTCAGGGGAACTAGGATTTCACCCTTGAAGTAAGACCTGGCTTTTCCAGTTTGGACGTGTCACTTCAGTTACTCTGTGTTCTTACTGCTCCTTGACAGCAGGAATAAGCCTAATACTTCTGAGGTTTTTTGTTTTTCTGAAGCTTTGCAGAAAGGCAATGTAAAATTTTGTTTGCACATACATTTGAGTGCTCATACTTAATATTTATTTTGAGAAGGACCTTGTTCTAGAAAAATGAATTGCATTAGTATTTGTGGAAAGCAAAACCAGAGCAGATGCAAACTTAACTAAAGTGGATTCATTAAAAAAATCTCAACTATTTGTGTATAACTACTTCACAGCATTCATCCAGTCTGGCTAGAAAAATGAAGCATTTTAGATGATTGAGAGAAAAAAAAAAGTTCTTGCAACAAATATTTTCATGGACAAACAAGTTTGAACAACCCATTCTTTCTCTGTAATCTCTTCTTGACTAGTTACAGATGGAACAAGAGTTGAGGAGAAAGGGGAGAGAGATTCTCACCATCCTCTTTTCATACAATCATGGAAA
The DNA here is from genome assembly GCF_034638445.1 of Ciconia boyciana. Lineage (NCBI taxonomy): Eukaryota > Metazoa > Chordata > Aves > Ciconiiformes > Ciconiidae > Ciconia > Ciconia boyciana. The sequence continues at coordinate 191,171,140 of NC_132934.1, forward strand.
TTGGAATTAAAATAAAAATCAAACAATCTCCTTCTGTCCCTTCTTCTCCTAGTTCATGATGACTTTCCAGTGCATATTTTCCATTGGCTTTGTTCAGACTGGTGCTGCCAGTTTGTGATGAAACAGAGGAAAAAGAGTCATCTTTTGAAAAATGTGAACTTTCCACATGACATGGAAGCCAGTCGCTTCACAAAGCTCTTGCTACTGCCCAGAGGTGCCTCAGGAAGAGTGAAGATGTCAGCTGGAGAGAGATGGAACAAAGAAGCAGTTGGCTGAAATATCAAAAAAGGTGTCTGTACATGCGTAGACATTTCAACTGTGACATTTTCATCCAACTTTCTCCTGAAAATCATGAAATGAGTCTAAAGTAGTCATTTGGGCTCTCTCTGTGAATCTTCCCCTGGATATGCCTCTGTCTATCTCTTTAAATGGAGAAGACAACTAGCTTAAATCAAATGTCCAATTCTGAGATGAGATGAATCCCTCTTTTCATGAAGTCTTCAGTCTTTAAGCGGGGCATCATAGTAAAGCAATACTTATACTCTGGAACAACCACAACTAAGACCTGGTTCAATCCAAATCTCACAAGAGGTCTCAGTCTCACAGTGCTCAAGGGGTGTCAGGACATGCAAAACCTCATCTGTGAGCCAGGAGGTCAAAGCAGTGTCTGTTTTGGGTCAGTTCCAGTTCAGGCTCAGTTGTGGATGAAGTTGCTCCTGCTTAGTTCTGGTCAAACCCAACAAAACTTTCAGAAAGCAGTTTAGGTTCAATATAAGAAAAAAAATCCTGAATTATTTGGACCAAATTAAATTCCACTTTCTGTGTTAAGAGAATCTCGAAGGGAGCTGATCTGCAGCTGGGACCATAAACACATACTGAAATAAAGAGCTTTACACCTTTCATTAATCATTCCGTTCATTCAGAACAAAATGGAAGCTACACTTGGCCTTGCACAATTTTACTGATGCTTGTGCTATGTACAACGTATGCCTGCCATCCTGACAGAGATCTAGTCCAGAAAATAACCCATGACCATTATAGATGTGAATTACATTCCTTTAAAATAACAAGAAGAGACTGGAGAAAGTCTGAAGTACTTTAAGAGATGACCAAGAGACGCTTTCCAATGTAAGGGAATTTATTCTCCTAATAAGGAAAAGTCATGTTGTACAATAACTGTATAATCTCATCCCCTCAGTAAAGTCTATAAAGAATAGACTGACACAGCTTTTCTTACTGCTTATATATTATGCTGATGTGCGTCAGTAGGTATTAATTTAGTAAGTTGCTACTTTTGTGCAAAAATGGATTGGTATGAATAGAGCAAAAACCATCTTGGAGTGATGTTGTTAGAACTGATTTGCCCTCAATCAGGCCTTGTTGTAATGCTCAGATGCAGTATTCAATTAAAAAAAGAAAATAGAGCCAGAATAAGGTTTCCAGACATTATTAATAAAACATTTCTGCTTAATCTCTGTGGAAGGCACAAAATCAACATTGTCTTGGTTCTTCTTTGAAAATCCTTGGCCCAGCCAGCTCCATATCTTGTTTTTAGAAGTTCAAGTGGAGGAGAAGTTACACAGGAGGGAAATGTTGAGAGTGGTATGGACACACTGCCGAGATGTGGCGTCCCCACAGCCTCTCCCATGTGTGGCCACCTCTGTACATGGGTATGTGCTTTACTCATGGAAAGCCAAACGAAGTCTGTGTGTTCACCACCCTTCATTTGTCTACCTTAACTCTTTCTCCTCTGGGCACATAATCCATCATCATTCCCAAGGGATAACCCTTTTCCACAGTCAGAGAGGAAGTACAGAGACAGAAAGAGCTTGAAATGAACCAGCCTCAAACAGAGTGCTGCAGACTTTTAAAAAAGTAAGTTTTTGCAGGTAAAAGGAAATCAACCTGTCTCAAAGCAGTCAAATTGGTATATATACCAAGAAAGAAGAACTTTCTATTTGAATAGTTTTTATTTTTCCAATAAGGAAAAGTCAACTGGATGCCAAAAATAGCACATACCTGTGACGTGAATAACCCACTGTTCCCATCTTGCCGAGAACTCACTGGACTCTGCCTGCTTTGGAGGGCTTTATAATACCAGGTAACTCTATAGCCTAACATTTTGCACATCACGTCTCTGCAAGAAAAGGGACTTTGAGTTCCTGCTAGTGCGTATGTCTACCAAATAAAAAACATCAGGGGAAAAAATTTGCTCCTGTCTTACACTGGTAGGGCTTCAGTAATTTCGGCAACCTGTGCCAAGGGAGTAGAAACCAAAACCCTGCACCTAAGCTTTCAAAATCTACACAGCAAAATTCATTGCACTATTTGCCCAGATCCAACCTTAGCAATTAGTATGTTAAAACCTATGTTTCACCTGAAGTGCTAGTAAGCTGGAGTAATCGAAAGCAGTTTAAACCACTAAGCAAAGGAATAATTATAATGTGGACACTGAAATCCAGCTGTACAATTTATCATCTAAATTCTATCAAGCATGTAACTATGAATAAACTCAGCTATGAAGCAATACCATGGGACTGTGTCCCCTCATCTTTTCAGGAAAGAAACTGCTTCTTCCAAATTACACAATAACTCAATTCACCCTTGAGACATGACAATGGGCTTCAAACACTGCAAGGTATCCATATATGTGTTTGTAGGCTATATCCTCTTGGTCGATTTATTGGCAGGCAAGTAATAAATGGAGGGCTTCCCTTCTCCAGGCAATATGCAATCTCTCTAAACCTCTGTCAACAATTGATCTAAAAATCAGTGCCAGCTGGAATTAAATTATTTTGATGGGAATGACAGTCCAGTGAAACCTGGACCTTTAACACCAAGGGCTTTTTCAATGGGCTATTACAGTAGGAGGTGGTGAAAACTTTGCTTCACTGCTCACTTTAATGGTATTTAAGTCTTCTCAGATATGGAGATAAAGGCTCTTGATAGCTATTTATGACCTTTCTAATACTGGCAGTGCACTTAAATTCATTACTGATTCTGTAATCATGTAGTCCCTACTAAGTAATAGCATCAGTATCATTCTCATCTTTTAAAGACTAGCTGGAAGGTGGTACTCTGAGAAGTATATCAGTTACTCCATTTACAAGATTCATTACATTATCCGGAGGGCAAAGCTCTGGAAGAAATGCTGTTTGACAGGCTTTCACCAGCACAGTTAAGCATTATGAGTAAGGTTTTTTTCTTCAGTAACAACCTACCCTAATCTGAAGTAAAATCCTAATCAAGCAACTAGGGACATGTTTTTTACACCGCTCTTCCAGCTCCTATCACACACAAATTCCAGGCCTTGAAGGGCAGTCATGACCCAGAGTTTGTCTTGTGGTCATGGATCAGACAAGATGTTAGGCTGGGACCTGTTTGTATTGCTGTTGCCTGTGAGCCTTAAGATTTAAACCCAGACTACAGCATGCCAATCTCTTACGCCGAGACACTTCTTCACTACTTGCCAAATACCTCTTTAAAGCAAAAGTGAAACAGATCCACCTTTGCTCAGAAAAACATGGGCAAATGGATGACATTCATACAGTGCCGTCAGGCATCCACAGTGCTTAAAAAATAGGCAACCAATTTAAGTAGGAAGATCCAGATCTCCAGACAGTAAATGTCTTTGTTTCCAAAATGGATTTTTTTTTAAATTGTCATTTTTTCATTCATTTTTTGGAAGATTTTTTTTTTTTTAAATGAACTGTCCTGTGAGCTGCTTCTAACAGAATCTGGCACAAATGGGCAATTCATGTAAATGTAAAATCTGGACTTTTGTAAATGATGGCAACAATTTTGTTGTGAAGACTTCACTTGAGCCACAAAGGAAGGCTCTGTCTGTGAACATTGAGCTAAAAAAAAATTAGGCTTATACCTGGGCAATTCATAGAAGGGGGGACTTTATATAGAGAGATCTGAAAGGGGGTATTGCAAGTTCCCCTGGGAAAGAAGCTCTGAGCCTGGAGAACAGAGTGTGAGAAGGTGTGTAAATAAAGATTAAAAGGCAAAAATAAAAAGAAAGGAGAGACAAAGCTCAGGAGTGGGTGGAGAAGGGAGATATACACAGTGAGCAAGGTGAACCTGCCAAGACGGGGACAAGATATATCACATACAGTTGGGATAGCGTGGTGGGTTGACCCTGGCTGGACACCAGGTGCCCACCAAGCCGCTCTATCACTCCCCTCCTCAGCTGGACAGGGGAGAGAAAATATAACGAACAGCTCATGGGTCGAAATAAGGACAGGGAGAGATCACTCATCAATTACCGTCACAGGCAAAACAGACTCAACTTGGGGAAATTAGTTTATTACCAATCAAATCAGAGTAGGATAATGAGAATTAAAACTAAATCTTAAAAACACCTTCCCCCCACCCCTCCCTTCTTCCCGGGCTCAACTTCGCTCCCGATTTCTCTACCTCCTCTCCCCAAGCAGCGCAGGGGGATGGGGACTGGGGGTTGGGGTCAGTTCATCACACGTTGTCTCTGCTGCTCCTTCCTCCTCAGGGGGAGGACTCCTCACACTCTTCCCCTGCTCCAGCCTGGGGTCCCTCCCATGTGAGACAGTTCTTCATGACGTTCTCCAACAGGACTCCTTCCCATGGGCTGCAGTTCTTCACGAACTGCTCCAGCGTGGGTCCCTTCCATGGGGTGCAGTCCTTCAGGAACAGATGGCTCCACCATGGGTTCCCCCCAGGGTCACAAGCCCTGCCAGAAAACCAGCATGGGCTCCTCTCTCCACAGGTCCACAGGTCCTTCCAGGAGCCTGCTCTAGCACGGGCTTCCCACAGGGTCACAGCTTCCTTTGGGCGTTCACCTGCTCCGGCATGGGGTCCTCCATGGGCTGCAGGGGGATATCTGCTCCACCGCTAACCTCCATGGGCTGCAGGGGGACAGCCTGCCTCACCATGGTCTTCACCAGGGGCTGCAGGGGAATCTCTGCTCCAGCACCTGGAGCACTTCCTCCCCATCCTTCTTCACTGACCTTGGTGTCTGCAGAGTTGTTTCTCTCACATATTCTCACTCCTCCCTCTGGCTGCAATTGCTGTTGTGCAGCAACTTTTTCCCCTTCTTAAATATGTTATCCCAGAGGCGCTACCACCATTGCTGACTGTCTTGGCCTTGGCCAGCGGCGGGTCCATCTTGGAGCCAGCTGGCATTGGCTCTATCGGACATGGGGGAAGCTTCTGGCATCTTCTCACAGAAACCAGCCCTGTAGCCCCCCCACTACCAAAACCTTGCCATGCAAACCCAATACAGATAGTGACCTTTCCTACTCTACAAAACACAGCCAAGATACCCACGTTTGACAACCACAAGACATTTATGGCAGACCTCAGAGAGCTGAGAGGTGTAAATGCCCAGGGAGAGGTTCCCAGCAGTTGGTGGCGGTGGCATACTGTGGGCTTCACTGCCTCCTTCCACATTTGGGGATTAGGATTATCCACCTGCACAGATGTACTGCAGGCTATGACCTTTTACTTTGGCCTTCTATGAACTGCTCACAAGCTGCTTTTGACCCAGAAGTCACACTATACCATTGAGTCTGTGCCCATGAATTTTACAACCATGATTGAATGAACTGCCTCTACTCACCTCTTCTAACTTCTAACACAGTCTAACTGCGGCATCCCTAGAGACAATGACAATGTCTCAAAAGTACCTCAAGCACTGTGCTAGCACAAGGAAGGGGCAAAAAGGCACCAAATGTCCGGAACTATGTGGGATATTACACATATAAATATATACACACGCATACACATATTAGTGGATTTCATAGAATCCTAGAATGGTTTGGGTTGGAAGGGACTTTTAAAGATCATCTAGTCCAACCTCCCTGCCAAGGGCAGGGACATCTTCCACTAGATCAGGTTGCTCAAAGTCCCGTCCAACCTGACCTTGAACACTTCCAGGGATGGTGCATCCACAACTTCTCTGGGCAACCTGTTCCAGTGCCTCACCACCCTGCTCGTAAAAAAATTTCTTCTTATGTCCCATCTAAACCTACCCTCTTTCAGTTTAAAACCATTGCCCCTCATGCTGTCACTACAGGCCTTGGTAAAAAGTCTTTCTCAGTCTTTCTTATAAGCCCCCTTTAGATGTTGAAAGTCTGCAATAAAGTCTCCTTGGCTCCTTCTCTTCTCCAGACCGAACAACCCCAACTCTCTCAGCCTTTCTTCATAGGAGAGGTGTTCCAGCCCTCTGACCATTTTTGTGGCCCTCCTCTGGACCTTCTCCAACGGGTCCATGTCTTTCCTGTGCTGAGGACTCCAGAGCTGGACACAGTACTCCAGCTGGACACCCATCAGAGCTGAGTGTGAGGGAGAATCAAATCCCTCGACCTGCTGGCTGTGCTTCTTGTTACAGTTGGCTTTCTGGGCTGCAAGTGCACGTTGCTGGCTCATGTCCAATTTTTCATTCACCAGTGTCCCCAGATCCTCCCCTGCAGGACAGCTCTCAATCCATTCCTCCCCCAGTCTGTACTGATATTGGGGATTGCCCTCATCCAGGTGCAGGACCTTGCACTTGGCCTTGTTGAACTTCGTGCGGTTCACATGGGCCCACTCCTCAAGCCTGTCAAGGTCTCTCTGGATGGCATCCCTTCCCTCAGGCATGCCAACTGTACCACTCAGCTTGGTGTCATCTGTAAACTTGCTGAGGGTGCACTCAATCCTGCTATCTATGTTATTGATTAAGATATTAAATAGTATTGGACCCAGTACATACCCTTGGACACTGAGCCATTGAGTGTAACTCTTTGGACGTAGCCATCCAGACAGTTCCTTATCCATTTAACAGTCCATTCATCAAACCCATATCTCTCCAATTTAGAGGCAAGAATGTTGTGGGGACCATATCAAAGGCCTTACAGAAGGCCACGTAGATGACATCTGTAGCTCTTCCCTTGTCCACTGATGCAGTCACTCCATCTTAGAAGGCCACTAGATTAGTCAGGCATGATTTGACCGTGGTGAAGCCAGGTTGGCTTTCTATAATCACCTCCCTGTCTTCTGTATGTTTCAAAGTATCTTCCAGGAGGATCTGCTCCATGATCTTAAAAAAAAAAAATAATAGTGCAGGGGATGAGCCTCGCCCTGGGAAAACCACCTGCCTAATAATGGTGTCTCCCCTACCAGGTAAGTATTTGCTTCCTGAAATTTAACTCTACTCCCTCTCATAGGAAACTATAGCATGGTTTTGAATCTCTTGTGTCAGTGGCTTAAAGGTAACTGTTGGAATCAGATTGTAATTGTGTCTTGGCCTTTCAGATTATTGTGTCATTAAATAAGTATCGGCCCAGACAAATTACACTGAGTAAATGCTTTGTGTTATTTGGGCTTCAGAGGAGTGATAGTACAGAAGAAGGTGGGAAAGCAAGAGCATTTCAAACATTGATATTTGTGTAATAACTCAGGGATTTGCTTTCTTCCTGAAAAGTGGAGATGTACAGACACATTTTCCTTTTGAAAGACTGTGTTCTTTTCTCTTTGTGCTAAAAAACTCCAAAGGTGCAAAAGCAGGGAAGGTTTGAAGGGAACATCACCAGATGTTTACATGAGTGACCAGAAATTATAGAGCAAGCCTGAGTGCTGTTTTCATTTCAAAAGTGTGATACTCTTGACTGTATCTCTCAGTCTTTGAAGAGAATTGGGTCAAGAAGAGAAAGTATTTCTCAAGGACCTGCTTAAGAAAGTATTTTACTCAACAACAACAACAACAACATAGACACTACATTTATTTAACAGACAGCATATGTTGCAATGCTGAACTTCTCAACACCTTGATGATAAGGTGGACAAAAGACACAACACTCCCAGAAGGCAGAACAGCGGTATATGCTAATCACTGTTTGCACGATCTGCTTGACCCTCCAGCAAATGCATCTTCTGCTGAGGTAATTGCTGCCCCTCAAGTAGATGCTCTCTGTCTTACAACCACTAGTTGCCCTTTATGGTTCACAGTGAGAAAGTGATTTGAAATAGCTGTGCTCTAAAGCAGTCCTTCCTGCTTGCTATTTGCACTAAGGTGGGATTTAGGAGCCCAGCAGTGTTGGATTTTTTGTGACTTCCCCGCATTGAAAGACAGTTTTGGGGTTGAGGGGTATAAAAGCTAAGAGTAGAATAAGGCAGAAAGAGAAAATAACACATGAAGAAGACCAGGGAAACCCGAGTTAGGCATGAGAGGGCACTCAGTGGTGTATCACTCCCAGGGTCACAGCACAGCGGCTGTCCCCGCCTTGATACGACAGAGGCCCCTTGCATCCGCTTGTCCCCTTGACCTCTTTTCCCTTCGTGAATTGAAAACCAAAGCCTGTCACAAACTAAACCAAGCAACACTGCAAAAAATCTTGTTCCTGGGTAGAAAAACTGTCCCTTGTACTATGAGGGCTGCCTCTCCATCCTTTCATTTCAACCTAGAGCCACGTGTAATCCAAGTGCATTTGGTTTTCATGGGAAGAGGGCTTTTCATTTTAATGGACTCATTTTAACACCCTTCTGTGCTAAAAAAGTAAACCTGAAAGCAAATAAGCAGAGCCTGTTACAAGTAAAATTAAGTAGGTAAAATCACTTCAGTTTTCACCAATGCAAATTACTGGTTCTGCTTGTTAAAATAGCTCCAGCTGATTTGAAAGCAAGAGCTAATGTTCAGCATTGCACAAATGCACAAAAATGTGTGAAATCTGCAGGCATCTGATGAAATTAGCACGGACTTCCACAAAACACTGAAAATGACCTTACCAAGAATGTCACAAGAAGCCTGGGAATGGAGTTTGGGGCAGGACCCGGGCTCAGGCCAGGGCTTGCTGGGGAGCAGCTGGGGCTGAGCCTGCGGGCAGCTCGCCCCTGCACTGCGTTGTGCCTGGGGATGCGGCCCCCGGGCCACTGTGCCCCCATGCTGGGGAGGTGGCCAGCCCCACCTTCACTTCTTCCAGCCCACCTGAAGGTGGTGCGGGACACGTCAGAAAAATTGCAAAGCAAGATACTGCCAATTTCAACCGTAATTCTTTTTCTCATTTAGTGTATGTTGATGTCCCACCTAAATAATTTCCTAGACAAAGTAAATTTAAAAATAAAAGGACAGCACTGCTCTGCTCCCATTTCACTGATGTGTCTTCAGATTACTTCTGTCCCTATTGCTACAGAGCCCGACCAGCGTTTCTCTTTGTCTGTTGTTGAGTCCCGAGCTGGCTTGATGGGCTTTAACTTCAGTCATTAATATCAATTACCATAAGGACAGCTGCCTTGTTCTCCTCGTCAGAACTTCAGCATGGAGGGTAATAGACGGCTTTGGGCTGGCCTCCTGCCAAGAGGGCTCCATTGTTTTCATCTGTGATACATGAGGAAGAAAATAATGGGGTTAAATGAATTTGATTAGATCGAGCTCAGCCTAGCGTAGCATTCAGGCTCTAATTTTGCTCTTCTACAGTATGATTTTACATCCCTGAAATCAGCACAGGTTTAAGCACTGATTTAAGGCTTATTTAGAAAGTCAGTGACTCCTTTTAAGCTTTATAACCTCCACCTAGACTCTCAGTGCTGGGCATGTTGAGTTTGTTTATATTATATATATTCCATTTTTATTAACAAATACCAAATACATTTTGAAAGGAAAAGATGGAGATGTATTATTTCCAGACAGTGACATTTTTGCAGCTTGGCAAAGCAGTGAGTATTTAATACGGAAATTCTTCCTCCTGACATACATCGCTTGCTTTTTTTTTTCTTCTCATCCACAGTGTAGCATCTTCTGCCAGTTCTGCACTTGTACCAGCCACAGAAGCCCCCCATGCCAGCACAGCAAAAGCCTACAAAAGAATCAAATAAAGAATAGTGGAGAATGTCTTATACAGCTCTTTGTCACATACAAGAGAGCCACAGTGTGCACCAAAGAAGAGCATTTTGCTGAGAGAAAAGGAGGAAAACTGTTACAGCTTTATGTACTTTACAGTACATAAAGTTATGTACTTTTAAAGTTAATGGGAAAAATCCAAACGGCTTTAATCAGTGTTGTGTGGGGCTCCAGTCTTTTATTACAGAGATTTTAGGTTCTAAGAGCTGTATCCTTGCTTGGTGTCAGTTGGCATAACTCCATCTGGAGCTCCACCCGTCTACCCTTTTGAATGTCTAGCCCATGTGAGATGCTAGCTTTATTTCAACATTGAATGAACTCATTAAAGAAGAAAATCACTATATAAAATGCTCAAAGGACCATGAGGTTGAATCTGGCTCTGTTGCAGATGTAGAAACTCCATAACAGCATTGTAAAAAGAGCTGTTCGTGTTTGAATGTGCTAGCAGAAAAAAAAAGAGGCTGTGGCAGAGTAAATAAAAACTATTTTGAGCATTTACATAACCCCAATGAGGCCAACCTACAGAAGTTTACATTTTCAGATGTAAAGATTGCTATTTTTCAATTTACATAATTACTATAACAAAATGTATATAATTCTGCAATGACAGACATGACTTCTTTGACATTGAAATTGCTGTTATATATTAATGCTAGAAATCTATCAGGGTGAAATTTTATGTAACAAGGAATTTTTATGCCATTAGATTTGAAGAAAGCTCTATGGACTGTCTTACTGGAAAGACCAACACTGAAGATGCTGAGATCCAACAGTGATGAGGACTGTATCAATACACTGCTAAATTAAGTAACAAATCTGGACATTAGACCAGGAAAACTACTTGGAAGACCTGCTCCATGGAGAATGACCCCATAGAACCTCATTCAGGTGGGCAACCATATGAAGCCAGGCTGGTTTACTTGAAGATGAGTCTCCAGGTTTGGTTGCCTTTTTTTTTAAAGAAGCAAAGATGTGCAAGGGAAAATATTTAGTAATTCAGTAAATCATCAATATTTACAGACATGTTTACCCTATTATCTCAAACAAGGCACTACTCATGGCAGCAAAGGAAAGCATATATACAATCTTTTGTAGGTTTCAGCTCTCAGCTACGCATTTCTTGTGTCAAAGACTAGTTTTTATTATGTGTGTAGAGCCAGCCTGCCACGATGAGCTTCATCAAATCCTTATCAAAAGTTTTAGGGCAAGGAGAAATAAGTGAGCATGTTTTTCTACCTGTTAGGACCTGTAAAACTGTGTGTTCACAGCAACACTGAACTAGTTCAACTTCTGAGCATATTTCACAGGCTGTACAAAGGGAAAAAAAAAGGAGAGCGCTTTTCCCTGCCACTGAGAAATAACCAGAAATTGCGAGGTCTGACATGAATCTAAAGTTTCCTGACATCTTCCTTCCTGCTATCCAGACTGTTGGTGGAATAACAAATACTTTGGTATGTTAAACTAGGGTAGTAGGTTTTTTATATCTTCCAGTGGGTGCTGTGGATGGATTTGTAACCACCTCGACTAGCTGAAGGACATTTAAGAGCAGATGTTTAAGCATAAATTTCTCTGTAATGTAAGACCTCGCCCAGCTGTAAAACCTATTCATGCTGAAAAAACCACTGTGAGGTATCCGAGGATCTTCTGGAATTACGGTTACTATAAATTGAGAGTACTCAAGATCATTGGCTAGGCTTGAATAAGGGGAACGGCACGCGGCCTTCTTATACACAATGGAATTTGTAATAAGAGACATTCTGCCATCTTCATTTTATCCCATAAATGTAGAGGCACATGTATAAAAACAACTGACAGTTTAAAAATAGTGGAGCTGAAGGACGTAAGGCAGAGAGAAGATTTGCGGCTGCCCCTATAGCTTCCTGTTCATGTAACATGAAGGAAGATAAAATGTCAAAACAGAACTGAGAAAAGAAAAAGTCATGAGGAGGGATGTCCTTTCTGTCTCGGGAGCAGATTTACCCTCCCAACAGCAGGGACTGGCTCCAGGCTTTCTGTGTATTTTGTGGAGAAGCTTGAGGTTAAAAAACCTGTGGACCTGCAAACATGGCAAAGCCTCCTGGAAAGTAAACACCGCACAGATAAAAACAGGTCCATTGAGTATTTCCAGAGGAAGAAAAAGATCACTTATCTGAAGGAAAGCAAGTTCTGACTCAATTTATTTCTGTTTCTGGAAACAAAATGAGGGTTTCTCACTAAGCAGCTCAGTAAGCTGCAAAACATCATCAACTTCAAAGAATCAGAGGGCTGCTACTGGTTTGCTCCGTTCAACAGGAGTGCTTGGTCTGCTCCAAGGAACGGGACTGTTTGGGGAAGAGCCCACCAACTCTCTCAAACCTGCTGCTTTCCTAACTCCCTCCTAATCTCTCCTGGGCTGTTTGCAGCCACAGCAGCAGAAACAGAGTGCTGCCAGTGAGCTGCCTATGTCTTCTGGATTAGTCAGCCTGTTTGAGCAAGTGACAGCCACGTTAGCGCTTATAGCCCCCGCAGAGATATGCTGACCTCTGCCAGCTGCCTGTGGCACCAAGCTGCTCTTTGCCAGCTCTTTGCTCTTTGCTGTGTGTTGGAAGGTCCCTGCTGGGGACTCCCCCATGCCCCTGGTGCAATGCAGACATTGAATTGCAGATAAGATGCTGCTGGTTCCCCTGCGGGTGCCAGGGAGTGGAGTGGAAGCACGCAGGTCCCAGTACATAGTCCCATGCGGGTTTCCACGTGGCAAGAGGTTACGGCAATGGATCCCTGGTGGCAGGTGTGGTAAAGGCCTGGGAAAGTTGGGAAATGCAGCTCCAAGGAAGGGTGAGGGTGCTGGGGAGTTGCCTGTCGCTGGCAGAGGTGAGAGGGAGCAGAGGGGAAGGACATCTGGTGCTGCAGAGCTGGCTGCCCTCTACTGTCACCTTACAGCAGCCTGGGAGATGCTCCAAGTGGAGTTCCCACATGTCCTCTAGCCATGCATTGCAGGGGCATGTAGAGCTCTCAGCCTGACTATTATACATCCTGCAACGTGTTCATTTAAGGGCTTAACCTGTTTGCCGTGGTTTGCTATAAAAATGATTTTGCTCTTCCATCTTAGGTTGGAGTTCCTTCTTATTGCAGAGAGGAGTCTTCAGCCTGACCTTGCAGGTGCTGTGCAGCAGTGCTGGGTGCTTTGTGTCCCAGTAATGTGAGTGAATCAGCGGGGGTGGAAAGCATGGCTCCTGGGGGGTCACGCCAGGAGGGACTAGCAGGGGGCTGCTCAGCAGGCAGCTTTATGCCCCGCTTTACAGCCTCATCCTCCATGCTCCACTGCCCTGCTGCTGGAGAGCTGCAAGCAGGCTCTGGCATGCACGAGCACCTTACCTGTCTGCTGATGGTGCCGCTCTAGGAAAGCTTTTTAGGAGAAACAACCTGCAGTCCTGCCTTGGGTTTTTGGAAGCTGTTCAACATTATTTCCACATTGCCAGGAAAACACATGGCCCAAACTTACGAGCTTAATAATCACTTTAGCCCTCAACAGCAACTGATAGTGGCTTATCTTCTCAGGCTTGTCTACATTGCCTACTAAATGATAATCCTAATTACAGCCCTAATTATGTTTCTGCCCAGAATATTTGTAGATAACCTTAACTCTTGATCTGTTTAGTCTAGTTTTCCAGGTGGCAACAGATTTAAAAACAGGTTTTTAAACAAGATATGACTATTACGTTTCTAATAATAGGAGAGTGTGATCTCAACATTGCCTGTTATTTACTGGCACGTGGTACAATCAGTTGACAGTGGTGGTTGTGAACACAAGCTCATAAATACAAGTTCACTTTTTAGTTATTATCTGTCTGTGTTGCCTGATTTAACTCTTTGCATAGTGAATTGGATCTGATTTTTTTTTTCTCTGCTGAAATATCAGTATTTCAGGTACTTGCAGTATTTCAGATAGTTCAGATTAGGAGCAGGCATCTTGTGTGCCAGGCAATGCTTTGAAACTCGCCTCTCAAGGAACCACTCGCTGTTCCTGGGGAACACATACCTTTTTTGTTTCCAGCTCTTTTATCTCTCACAGGAGTATCTGAGGCAGCACCGCACTGTTATGGGTTCAGCCCTCACTTTCCAGAGGTTCCCTGGAGCACAGTATTTGTGTCCAAGGTCACAATGAGAGTCGTAAAAGTGATTTGAGGTATGGAGAAAATGCCTTACAGGGAAAGCCTTGAAGAGCTAGGTCTGCTTAGCCAAACCAAGGCTTAAATGTGACCTGGTTCCTGGAGAATTACCATAATAGGTACTGCTGTCTCCTGGGAAGGCAAAGCATCATATGAAAAGGGCTTTCAGTCTGGTTGGGAACTCAGGCCAACGTACTGATGCAGAAGTCAGAGGTCTTCAGATCAGGAAGGCCAACATTTCAAAAGAGAAATATGGTTAATCAGTGCAACAACCTACGGAAAGAAGCAATGGCTTTGCCATCTCTGAATATCATTCTGAAAAATAAGCTTTCAGCCAGACACGAGTATTGAACCCAAGTAAGGGTGACAGGATGCAACACTATGGGTATTTCACAAAAGGTCTCAGTTTTCCCCTGGTTTTAGACTCTCAGAATCTATTAACTAGGTCCATCATGCTCATATGGTATTGCTTAGAACTGAACAAACTCCACTTCCATCTGTACTGTAAAGGGAATGTGTCCTTGAAGCTGGTACACTCCTTCTCTATATGATCAAGAGCAACATGATAGTAATTATTTATGGTATTTTTCTTTCTTTAAAAGGTACAGCATAAATTACTGTACCACTCTTTTTTTTTTTTTCCATTTCCTACCACAAAACACCACGATGTTGTACAAAACTGATGAGCTCAGACTGGGTCCCGAAAAGGGCAATAATGAATTTAATTTCTGCTGCTTTTCTGGCCCTAAGCACTCCTCTGAGCCCTCCTGTTACCCCATGCTGTGTTAACAAACTTCTTCAAGGTCTGTTCTAGACACATCAGGCTGCTGGGATCAGGATGAACCTCCTTTAAGGGTGGCATGTGCAGAGTTGCTCTGGTGACTACCTTTGCTCAGTCCTTCACGCTGAGGCAGGTTTTGAATGTAAGTTGTCTCAAATTATTGGCAATGAAGTCACCTACACACATCTCCCTCGAACATGGAAAAATACTGCTGTATTTGCTCTACTTCAGCTTCAATTCGTAAAGCGCATTACATTACACTCTTAAACAGAAGGGAATTACATTCCACATGAAGTTTGTTATCTGGCCCCAGCCTGATGTTCAGCTCATTAAACAGCCCTCCCAGAAGAAAACTTCAGCAACCCTGATCTAAAGTCTTTTAGCATGAACCACTTGAGCATCAGTCCAGATGCTGAAGGAAGTGCTTTCAGCTATCTCTGCTAGGTCTGTGCCTCAGGGGACCTGTAGCCTTTCAAACTTGTCCCAACACTAGTGACTCAGACAGGTTAATGCAGACTCTCTTGTTTGCTTGTGCCTAATTCCTCCCAACCTACTCACTTACTATAGGTTATTTTGGGTTCAGGAAGCAGGATTTGTGAAGGCATTTGAAACTTTCCTGACAGATACTGAGGGTTCACTTAATCATAATTTGTCGTCATCATCTGTAGGCTATTACTACTACAAACTAGTCCTTAAAACCATGGAAAACCTTATGGCTTTAGTAAAAGTTTTTTGTGCGCAGAAACTGATTAGCAGATCAAATAAAGGATTTGCGCATCTGAGCAATGAGGGTGCCGCAAGGTCCAGCTTTAAGGCCTCAGCTTCAAAGTGTAATCCATAACCCAGTGTGAGATGCATAGACCCTACCTAGTGCTTGGGAGAGTTGATCAAACCTGGAAAGGGATCCAAAATAGCCAAATACTAAGCAGAGGGCTGATTAAAGTTGATAAACACTAGCCCAGGGATAGATGATAATGAAAGGCCAGTGTCAAGGATTATTCTCTGAATTATTTTTCATTGACCAGAACAGGGGAATGATCTTGGACCCAAGGCTCTTTCTTCCAAAGTGAGTGCCAGACCCACTGCCCCTTCCTGTGTTTTCTCTCTTCGTTTTGATATTTGTTTCACATTTTGCATCACTCCCAGGGGAGTGGAGGGGAGTGCAGCTCCATGAGTGGGCGTGGGAGGTTCTCTGCTCAGGAGAGGCAGGATGAGCTACATCAGTGCAGGACAGCACTGGGCTCTGCTCCCTGGCTGCCTGCAGACATGCACTGACCAACAGCTTCCTCAGCACCAAGCTGCATGTCCAAATCGCATGGGACTGGGTGGTACCAGGCACGTACCATAGCAGCTGAGGGACAGACAAGCTCCAAAACTACTTGCAGGTCAGTGATGACAGTGGTGCCCAGCAGTCCCAGGTCCCTTGTAGGAATGAAACCAAATTCTCCTTTGCTGGGCCACTTCCACCTGTAGCTAGAGATCTGGATTTCACACCAGCCTCTGCATTGCATCAGCCCAGCTGTTGATCAAGTAACATTACCTCACCTCAGCAATAATAGCTGCCCTTAAACCCCTCATGACCTCCTTCAGTCTGTGGCCTGAAAGCCACTTGTTGGCCCTTTTCCCTCCCAGAAAAAAACAGTGAAAACCTACTGCCAGTAGTGGGATAAGCAACACCAGCATGACACCACCTGAAGACCCAGAGGTCTCTGCCATTGGCAATCCTATTGCACTGAACCTGCTAACATGAAATAGCTGTGCTCTGAGAGCACTTATTAGATGAGGTCCTCAAGGAGTCTAGCCAAGACAATTCCTGTTTTCTGCCCCTTGCCTGAGCTTAGACACAAAGTGTTCCAGATGTGGCCTTACAAGTGCCAGACAGAGGGGAACAGTCACTTTCCTGGACCTGTCTGGCTACAGACTTGCTAAGGCAGCCCAGGAAGTGGTTGACCTTTGCAACAAGGGCATGTTGCCCTTGCTGCCCACCAGATCTTTTTATGTAAAGCTATTTTGTGAACAAGCAGCTTTCAAGCTGTCCTGCTTCCATCCCAGATGCAAGACTTCCTCTTATTGAACTTTATGAGGTTCCTGTCGGCTTGTTTCTCCAGCCTGTCCAGGTTCCTCTGAATGGTGGCCCTGCCCTTGACTGTATTGACTGCTCCCCCCAATTTGGTGTCATCCACAAATTTGCTGAGAGCGCTCTCTGTCCCATCATCCAGATTGTTAATGAAGACATGAAGAAACAGTACTGGTCCCAGTACTGATCCTTTAGGGACCCCAGTATTTACTGAGTGAGAGCTGGCCTTTGCACCACTGACCACAACATTTCAAAACCGAGCAGCTCCTGCAGAAGTGAAAGTTTTCATGTCTGGAAAGTTTTATTGCCCAGAACTGAGGCAGCTGTGGCACCTCAGGGGGTGCAGAAGGTGCAGAGCTGAGCCAACCTTCCCTCAAGTTCTCACACTACACTCCCAGGCCATATATGTATTTTTTAATGAAGCTGGAAGGGTCAAGTTCTTAGCTTAGGTATCAATCAGAATAGCTTGCTGGGGTGATGTTGAAGAGGTACAGATAACCCTGGATCTTCCACTCCTCCCAGCATAGGGTTTATCCCAGTAAATTCCATTACCTTAGATTGATCTGGGCAGGATAAGCCCCAATGAGCTTCATTTTTAAAAATCTCTACTGTCTTTTTTAGGGAAGAAAAAAATAAGCATGCTGTTTTAAAGATAACTTTGTACAGTTGCATTCTCCATTTGGCTGCCTTTCATTTTTTTTCCAATGTTTGGTATCTCCATTAACACATTAGGTGCAGGTCTGACAGAGAGCTGCTATTCTTGGTCCTGTCGACACATTTCACTATAGTAAAATGACAGTCACAGCTGTGACTCATTACAAGAAAATGGCCTAAATATAAAATAAAGACTGGGTCAAAAAAGCCACAAGAGTTAAAAAGAGGCTGAGATTAATAGCATGACTGGGAACAGGCCTAGGCTTGGTGAACCAGATGAGAGAGGCTGCTGTTGCTTTCCCCATCTTCCAAATAAGTATAGAGCGAGACTTTCCGAGAAAAGGTTTCCCTTCAAGGAGCAAGTCTGTCAGCCCTCGCCAAGCACCTTAGAGCGCCTGCGGACTCGGTTCCTGGATGTGCCCATGCACAGTGCAAAACCAGACTGAATTATGGCAGAAAGATAACAAAGTGACTATGTGCACCCACAATTTTGATCTCTTTTTATGGGAAGTTAGTCACACTTTACAGTAGGGTGTATTCATTAATAGGTTAAGAAATGATTCTTACACCTTTTAATAAATGACTAATTTTGTAGAGTCCAACAGTTTCTGAATCACTTATCAGAAGAACTTGCAACCAGCTTTAACACTTTCTCTCTGTTTCAGTAAAACTGCTTTAAAAAGTCATACTGTTCATGTCTGCAACATTGTTTATAAACCGTATTATAGTCATGTCTAAAATAGAGGCCAAAAAAAATTTGTGACCTAGTGGCAGCAAGTGGTTTAATATGCAGGGCTCAGCATCATGGGTCGTTGACTTCTATATCCAGCCCTGCTAATGACTCACTGAAAAGTGCTGTCTGAGAAGACATTTCATTTTCTCTACCCCCATGCCCCCACATCAGCAATCTGAAGTGTGTGCATAACACCTTAAAGAAATAAAGCATAAAATTTGGGGCTGTGGGCAAAATTCCTATTCTTTCTGAGGGCACCGCAGTGCTATTTTATATGGTGGACCTACTAGCCTTCCATTCCTCAGCTGTAACTCAAAACTAACTAGAAAAGCAGTTCTCCCATTCACCACATGCCACAGAGATTTTGGATACCATGAACAGGTTGCTGTGACTATGGCACCGGAGGAAGCTGGATGTAGGCTTGTAGAGGAGCTACCCTTCAGCTCTGCTTCTTCTGCCTACACATTAGACCTTTGGAATAGCTGTAGATTCTTCACAGTGCCTTTTGCCAGCATCAGAGCTGAATATACGGTGGAGGAGGAGGAACAAGGCTGGGGGGTTTCAAGGTGGAACTGAAGAGAAGCATCATAGGAAACAGAGCTTGGAGTCATCTAGGCCATCCAGCCTGCTCCCCAACCATTACCACCAACACCACGCCAGAGTTGATACCACCACGTCTTTCCCAGCAAACGTTGGCCTAAGCCATTTCCCAAAAACTTCTGGTTGAAATGTGCAACAGTTCAGGTGTGGAAACAGGCTGCCCCATGCGAACTCCTTATTAAAAAAAGGGGAGCCAGGTAAAGGTGCAGCACATGCAGGGGAGTGAGTAGATCTGGTCCCTACTGAGTAGTGTGTCACACCCACGGGGCATGCTTGGTCTCTTTGGGGACGAGCTAAAGGCAGGGTGCATGAAAAGAGCAGTCAAAACCGTTGTTCAGCAGGGTGAAAGCTGAGGCTGTGCTCGTTGCAGTACCCTGCTCCTCTGCTGTATTAGCAGCATGTCCTCAAATTGGCCAAGGTCATATCTTTCTCCCACAGTTCAGCTCTGGCCAAACTTATGATAATGAGAGATGCAAAGTACCGTAGCTTCAGGGTGCCCTGAACTCTGAGGATCCCATTTAGAGCCAGCCTTGAATCCAGGGCTGGCTATGAACGTACAGCAGTGCGTGATCCGGCATTTGTGGGAGCACAAGCCTCCTTGCCCGTGTAGCCTCTTCCAACACAAAGTTCCCCTTCTGCTGACCAGGAGCAAGAGGGGAGTGAGCGCTGCAGGATCAGACCCCCCCCACTCAAGAGTGTGTTCTTAATTTTAAATAGGGTCTCACTGTGGGAAATCAGTACTAAACAGCAAAAATCAAAATCTTATGCTTTGTAAGAGACATGAATAGCCTGCTTTATGTAACCTTCTTCAGCAGGGTGGGAACTGCTCTGTCTTCCCTGTTCTCTACTGTGTATCTTCTCTTTGCAGCAAAAGAACATAAAGTAGCAGAACAGCTAAGACTTCTTCCATTGTTCTATCATAGAAAATATATTTAGAGAAGGACTGTAACCTCATTAACTAGTGTAACAACCTATATCCTCGTCCCTATGTGAAGTTTCACCTCCTGCTCAACCTTCCTGCAATCACTCAGGCTTGGTGCAAGTTAAATGACATTGCAAACACATGGGAAGAAAGACAGAGGGATTGTCCACATCCCCTTTCCTGTGGAAAGCGTGGACCCATATAGAACCTGCTTTGCAGATTAAGCTGCTCTTGTCTGCCTTGCTTTGAGCAGAGGGGTTAGCCTAGATGATCTCCAGAGGTGCCTTCCAAATTAAAAGATTCTGTGATCTGGAAAAGTCTGCCAAACACTGGGAAACCAGGTAAAAATGGAAAATTTCCTCCATGCTGGTTTTGTGACTCTATCCCTTAATTTTATTTTTTTTTCTTTTTTATTAAAAATAAAACAAAGTGAAACATTTGGCTTCTGGTGGAACTTAATGTTCTTTTCAACAAGAAAATGAAATATTTCAGTTTTTCATTTTGGCAAGAAAACCCCCAAAATATTGGTTTTGGCTTTAGCTGTGTTCTGCCACTGAACTGCAAAATCAATTATTTGCATAGCCCTAAGTGTAAGGTAAATCTCATCAATCTCTGTAAAGTAAAGAAACTTAACAAGCAAATCTATTCAATGAAAGGATACATTTACTGTCAGAGAAGTGATATATTAAAACTGTTTTCCAGCAGTTAAAAGTCCTCAAATTCTGCAAAGCCCATGAAAACCAGTACTGGAGGGCAAAGGAGCTCATGTGCTTTAATCTCATAATAGAAACTACAAATATAACCTCTGGAACTAAATATCACCCTTTGAATGTTTTCTTCTCAAGCCTGCATCTGCTGCTAAGAGAGAAGGAAATAGAAATGCTCAGTAGCAAATGGTATCCCCATCACAGTCTTTTAGTATTTCTTACTGTGTGTATTTAAATGGTTTGCAGTATAATTTAATGAAGCTATTATCTCTTAGCCATAGCAGAAACAGTTGTCCTGAAAAGCTAGGTTCTTTGCAAAAGCAAACAAGGTTTTTAGAATAGACCGAGGAAAAATAGGAACAATCTTATGGGCATTTTAATGAAAAAAATTCTTCTGTACTTTGACATTTTTTACCAATTCTGGATTTTTGTAAGTCATTTCAGAGCCTGATTTTTTTTTTTTTCATTTTGTGTTCTTAAATGGCAAAATACAAAGCATGGGAAACTGAAGGGGGAATTAGAAGTCTGTGCTCAGTCACAGATTTATGGTGCCATTGGGATCACAGAGATGAAATGGGAGGGCTTGACTGACTGCTGGTGCCATGGACTGTCTTTAGGAAGGTCGGAGAGAGGAGGTGGGGTGGGGGGCTTCAACTCTGGACAAAAGAGTGGCTTGAGAGTATGAAGTTTTGCTATGAAATGAGCCACAAACCAGTCGATTATTGATCAGGATCACCCCAACCCTAGTCCCTGGGAAGATTATGGAGCAAATTCTCCTGGAAGCCATGTCCAGGCACATGAAGGAGAGAAAGATGACTGGGAACAGCCAGCCGTGGACTTACCAAGGGCAAATCATGCCTGACCAGACTGATTATGTTCTTTGATGAGATGTCTGACTCAGAAAACAAGAGAAGACCATTAACAAGGCTTTAGCAAGGCTTTAGACACAGTCTCCCATAGCACCGTTGTGGTCAAATTGGGGAGGTCTGGACTAGGTGGATGGATTACAAGGCTGGTGGAAAAATATGGCTGGGGTGTCCCACTGAAAGAATAAAGGCCAATGGCTTGAACTGGTGACCAGTTATGAGTGACATTCCTTAGGGTTTGATAAAGGGGCTGATGATTACTGTTTAATATCTTTATTAATGGCATGGGTGATGAGACAGAATGAACCCACAGCAAGTATGCCAATGACACCAAACTGGGGGGAGGAAATAGAAGGTAGGGGTACTATTCAGTGACATCTCAGCAAGCTGATGAAACAAGCTGACAGAAACCTCATGAAGTTCAATGAAGGTGAGTGCAAAGGTGGACTAACCCCAAGCACCAATACAGGCTGTGGACAAACTGCCTGGAAAGCAGCTCTGCAAACAACAGCCTGGGGGTCTAGGTGGGCAACAATTTTGGGTGAAGAAGGTCAACAGGATCCTGAGCTGCATCAGCAAATGTCAGCTGGTTCAGGGAAGTAATTTTCCTTTCCATTTGGCACTTGTGAAACCACTCCTGTAGAACTGTGTCCAGTTTTGGGTGGTTGGTCATTCACTGGAATAGGTTGTCCAAAGAGGCTGGGGAAATCTGCATCCTGGGATATAATCAGATCTTGACTGGACAGGACCCTCCAGCCTTTGATTTAGCTTTGAAGTTGGCTCTCCTTTGAGAACAGGGCTGGATGAAGTGACTGCAGTGGTCTCTATCAATCATCCTAATTTTTTCTATTAATTTCTACTTAGTTTGTCAGTCAGGTATTATTGTTTGAAGCCCCAGTTACAGTATTGTTTAGAATGGCTGGTGTTTTTTGAGGTTGAAGTGCTCATCGGTACAGAGGGTAAGCAATGGATGCAGCCCCTCTTCATTGTTTGAGTTTATTCTTGCCCATAAAAGCACCAAATGTCTAAGCACGTCCTTGAGCCTCCTTACAGAGTGAGCAAAGTGCATAACTGCATTCCATCACAGGTGGTGAAAGACATCCTGGACCAGCTTGAAGAGGTTCAAATCATCACTTCCCACTGCCTGGGAAAGAGCTCTTATTCACCAGGTTATCTGCTACTCTTGGTGTAGGCACTGAGAGTGAAACCAAGAGGTCTCTAGGAAATTGAGGCATTTCCAGCCCACAGGATTTATTGGATCAGTCCTTTAGTGCCTTCTGAATGACACATATCTGAAGTTCTCAGATGAGTAGCAAATGAAGCATATTTTAGCACAGTATTGCAAAAATGTCAGTGACACTTGATAAGCTCATCTGTCAAGCAAAAAGAAAAATCAGCAATAGCTGAGAACAAAATGCTCTTTTACATCTACAAAAACCCAAATGCCTCTGCTGTATCTCATGAAAGCTAATTCTCCTTGGTTTTAAAGTGTTAAAAAAATTCTAAGACTTTAGCTCACAAAGAAATGATTAATTTTCTTTTTAATAAGCAGTTATGGCATTAGTCATCTCTTCTGATTCACAATGAAAGCTACGGGGCACAGTGGGATGTATTTACCCGGAGAGGTGTTGAATTTTGTCTGACATGTAGACTTTTTAAAGTATTATTACTTGAAGTTTTATGTGTGAAGGAAGAAAGGCACAAAGGCTTCGAAACTGGAAATGGCTGAGTACAGAGAAACAAACGGTATGTCGGAAAAAAAATTCTTCAGAAAGTCCTGGCTTGTCTTACGTCAAAGGTCTCTTGTGTTTTTTTTGGCACACTTGTACCCCTTTTAAGACTTCCAGGAACGTCAGCTCTGGCCCTCCTTTTCTTGGCGGGAGCTTCCGGGGGGATGTCTCTCAACCATGGCTCGCCAGGACATGGTCCTTGTTTTCCTGTGCTTTCTCTGCCAGCTGTTACAGATCTCTCAGCATTCTCCTTCCTGGCTGTGCAGGAGTCCAGATTTGGCAGCATGGATGAGATTGCCTGATTCAAATACCTCCCAGACAGCTACATAGCTCCTGGAAACCAGGCTTAAAGACTACATGAAGGCACACATTTCCCCCTTCTTTCAGGAGTGCCATAACTACCAGGCTCAGTACCTCCATCAGGATATTTGAAGAGGGCTGGGGTGCTGGTCCTCTCACAGGAGGTCTGGGTCATGTTGTGACAAGGATCTGTAGCAGACCTGTGCTTATGTGCTCTCTGATTTCTTGCTGACATGTTGGGGGCAGTTTCTAAACCTCAAATTTATCCCAAACATCACCAATTTTTACACATATATATTATGCGTAAGGTGGTGGGTACCATTATCATCCCTTTAAATTTAGATATAGCTCTGAAGTCAAACTGGCCTTTTCCATGTATATGCACATTCTAGAAGGGTTTGAAGAGAAATTAAAAATTACTTCTAACTGTATATAGTAAGGAAAAACAGCCAAATAAAAATTACCCATAATACTTAATTGTCTGAAGGAAAAGAAACCTTATGGAAAAGGAGTAAGTTCTGAAAGCATACACTGTGTTGCAATGGGTTGGAAACACAAACCTGAAAGCAGACACTGACTTTCCTGCTTCTCCTCAGCTTCCTCACAAGTCAAAGGAGTCAGAATAGTTACTTTAGCCACGGTGAGAAGGTGGCTCAAACACAAGCCTTTGCTCTCACCTTCCTGCCTCCTTCAAGCAGTCACTTCTCTCTTCAGAGCAGTGGGGTGAGGTGATGTGTCCCATCTCCTCCGTATGTTGCCATGCTTCCATCAATGTTTTAAGGGGCTTTTTTTTATTGTTTGCTTTAAAGGAGAGCGGTACCCACTGAATTTATATAATCTAAACCCCACGGGTCATAGCTCAAATCAAGAAAGAAGCTGGAAGGGATTACAGCTAATAAGTAAATCCCTGAATGAGACAAGTTAGCAAATCATCTTTAAAACATTGTACATCTGTATGCTGCCTCAAGCATTCAAGGTTTAGACCTTCGGTTTTACTCTTGCACTGTGACTCCTACATGGGCCCACCTTTTTCTTTTTTTTTTAATCATTATTTCTTCTGCTCTTTTACCTGTGTTAGGTTTTTTTTTAAGATTGTTTTGCATTTTTATCAGCCTGCAGACATTTTAGCTGGTTAGTCAGTTAAAAAATCTGCACCCGAAATTTCAGAGTAGCTCAAAAGCTTGCAAAGAAGTTTAATGCTTATAAAAGTGAAAGAGCAACAGCACTGGCCTGACTCATACCCTGTAGGAGTAGGTGCTAGCATAAACCTCCCCACATATATCTGCTGGTTCATCTCAGCCCTTTTAACAAGCTGCACTCTGTATTAACTCATTACAGTGCAGTAATAGCAAGCTTTGGTAAGAGACTCTTTCCTTTCCTGGGTGAAAACAGCTTCTTCAGCAGCTACTGAACTGAATTTTACTGTCAGCAGTTTATATTATTGTATACAATTAGAGCGCTTGAGCCAAAATATGACAGGTTTTCTTTTAAAAAATATTGTATGTGTTAGTAAGTGTATAACTCACTGATCCCTTGCCAGATTGGGGGTGGATGTTGTATTTGCGTGTGGTATGTGCCCTGCCTCCCTAGCCTCTGTTGTGCACTACAGATAAAGCCTGACCTGTGGCAGAAGCTCTGCTTCAAAAATCTGAGCAACAGGATCATTTCTGCCCAAACACAACACAGATACGGGAAATATACCCATATAAGAAGTGCTCTGTCATGCCTTGGCTTTGCATGGTGCTGCAGGAGTGTACACGCAGCTGGTACTTGGTTGCCACCTCTCCCCATGCAGAGGGTGCTGGGTGCCAGGGGCAGGCCAGGAGGTCAGTCATGCCGTTTGGCTTGGACCTATGTCGTACCTCTTTCTGGCACTGACCAACAAGGAATATTTATTGTGAATACCACTGTGCTGCTCTGGTCTGTGGCCAAGAGAGAAAAACAGGAGGACCAGAAATCCTGTGCTTTGCTTTGAAAGTTCCTCCGTAGTTGCATTTCCTTTCCAACAGGCCCCTAAAGGAGACGAGATGAGCATATGTTTATGTTTCCCAGTTATTTTCTGAAATGGTCTTCACTGAAGTGTTCATTCTGGCTTCGTTAGTGGATTTTTATTTTGCTACTCAATGTGTTCAAAGTCCTTTTCCCTCCACCCCCTTCCTGTTTTGTTTTTTTCTTTTTTCCTTTGCAGTGTCAACACAAGTTATTGTAATTATTCTACTAGGATAATTCAAAAGTTTTGTCTCTCCACTGGACTTCCTAGGTCCCTGTAGAACTGGTCTCAAGTGTGGAAATCTACAGTTTTGGAGAAAACAGGTGTAACAAAGGATGCTTGTTTAGGGCACTTTGGGGTTCAGGAAGAACAAGGGTCCAGATCACCAACAGGAGTGAGGTATCTAAATGATTTTAACAGTCTTGGCTAGCCAGGGTATGGTATGTGGAGCAGCAATGTGCAGTACCACAGTATATAACAGGAGACACAGTGGCAGAATCTTGTCTAAAGTCACATTCTGGGATACTGCTGAATTTGTAAACCATTCATGCACTTACACACACACACACAAAAAACATGCAAAGGGACGGAGGTGTACTTAGCTGAACTGTGAACAGCCTACTCCAGCATTACCTTGATTTTCTCATACTGATAACATCTGCAAGAAGAGTGTGTTGGAAATGAGAGCAAATCGTTTTGCAAAAAGAAAAAAAAAATCACATTCATCAATTTGCAAGTGATATAACTTCTTCTGGTATTTTCCCTTCAAATTAAAAACACTTGTCAGGCAGATTTCCAGCATAGCATGTGGTGAATTTGTAGCAAAATTATGATGAACATAAAGAAAACACTGTCAGGTTCGATTCAGCTCTATATTTGGGGTTCGGAAAAAGAAAAATAAAAAGGCACCAAAACCAACAGAAAGATTTATGGCTGGTTTGTTTTTTAACTTTAACAAAAATCGTTATGGAAAACAAGAATGCAAACACTCCTGGTGGGGTGACATGAGTAACACTGCAGCTCTGTGTTGGAGCAGAGGTTCTGCAGCTGCGGGACTGAGCTCCTCCTGGGATGCAGACCACTGCAAAGTCTACGTGACCCAGCACAGGTTCCGCAGCTATGGTTTCCCCTGGCGTTACCTCCCCCTCCCCCCAAAAAAAGGTCTATAGGCACCTGTCTAAAAAACAGGGCTTAAAAAAGCAGCTTGACTGGCAGCCATCTCCTCCTCTGGGAGAAACAAAGGAGAAGGGAGGGGGAGCTTTTGCAGTGAAATTTAAGCATAAGATTTGAGTGCTCGTTAATAACAATCAAATGGTTTTACCCCAGCTGCAGTCCTACGGCCGTGAGCCTGCTGTGCAGGTGGCACTACCCATACGTGACCCCAGTGCAAGTCCCCAGAAAGCAGTATTACCTGCTGAGGAGACCCGTGGGTGAGAAGTGGCCAGCATTTGGAGAGGCAAAATGGTTTTTTCATCTGAAAATACCAGTACATTAAACCTGACACTTTTAGTGAAAAAATGCTGGTGAGAGGCAGAGGAGAAGCTGGTGGGGAGAATAGCCCATCTCCCTCCCCAGGGGTGTCTGGAGACCTCATTCAGCCTCTTTAATCATTTTCCAGTTTTTCTTTGTAAAAATAGTGAGTGATCATTTGGGTTGTGTGAGTGGGTCAAGCTATATTATTCAAGTCCAATTTTAACGAGCTGGGCCCTTACAGTCAATAACTCCATGGCCATCCTGTAATCAAGCATGGTTATTTTAAAAGCCGAAAGCTCCGGTGGGGCAGAGGCAGGCATCAATTCAGCCACTGTACCTTTCCCAGTCCCTGCCGAGCATCCCGAGGTGGGGCAGGGATGCGCTAATTAAAAGAAAATACAGCAGCCTCTGAAAACAGGACACTACAAAAAAGGCATTAAAGAATCCACTGCATAACCATAAGTGAGTAATTTAAAAGACAAATTCAGAGTCCTGGGGTGGAGAAAGCCAAATGTTCCTTTTCCTGTCATCAAATGTTATTTACTCTAATGTGCAAACAATGAACAGAAGCTTTTTTTCCCTTCCCAAACTGAACTGTGTGAATTACTGTTTAAAACAGTTTTCCGGTGCTGCTGATCAAGTCCATGCACAGAGTTAAAATACAGCCCACCACACGTTGGCATTTATTCTTCTTAATACCTGAAGCACTTCTTCATTGAAGTCTGCAAACTATGTTTCTTCTCGTTACTTGTCAAAGAGAGGCTTTTGTCTTCTTAGCACGCACTATCAATCTGATCATTTAAAGATTACATGCACTAGTCAATTCACCTCCCTGAAACTGGGAGTGTATTCAGAAAAGCTTAGCAATAGCAGTAAATACAATGTTTGGCTCAAGCTGTTAATTATATCCAGGACAGGCTGGAAAATTCTTCACAATAATTGTGAACATTAAGTGCTTGAAAAATAGCTGCTCAGGATATTCTCCTGCAATTAGCACCAATGTATGTGAATGAGAATCATGTATGCCAACAGCCACCCTATTACTTGACAAATCAAGACATTAAAAATCATCTCAGTGGGATGCAATTTTGCTTATCTGGCTCATACTTGAGATATTATGGTGAACAGCCTGGAAATAATAATAATGAAGAATATGATCTATTGTGTTACCACTCTGAAGGTCACTTGAAGGCGGTTATTTCATGCAACATTGCCAATAGAGTGTGTTTCTATTCTGTTGCAGACTCAACAATATCAAGGCTATCGTGTTTTGGATAGTGTTTTAATGGCAGCAAAGAGGTTTTTATTTTGTAGCAGAAGCACCTCAAAACCATGACAAAAACTTGGTGACCTCTGATTTTCTTCTTAAACATGCTGCACCTTTTAAGGTTACATGCTGATCTCCTTGAAGCCAACAGCAAAACTCCCTGACTTTCATGGGAGACCTCCTTCCACTTTTTTAGGATACCCTGGGGTACCCTGGATATTTGTACTACATGGTACTTCTCTGAAATATGAATTATTTTGTTACATATCTAGCCTTATATTTGATTCTGTGCATTAAACTTGTGAATAAAGTAGTGCCTGTCTGAGGATGGAGCTGTTATGACGATGATGAAATAAGAGATGTGGTGGTTGCTATCACATATTTGTGAAACTGGGACAATGGCTCTGATATTTTTTTATATACTGCAGTTCTGGAGAATTTATTTGGCTGCAGTTCAGAGCATTCAGAAACTAGTCTCCCGATTGTCCTGCCTAGAAGAATTTACAGCACATCATTTAATCGTATACCAGCTCCTACAACTTGGCTGCAAGCTTGCTATAACTTTTCTGGAAGTTTGCTCAACTTATGCAGTGTTCAGAACCGTCATTGCAGCGGTACTAAATTGCCATGGCAGTTTGCTTGGTATGGCTGCAGGCACGTTGCTGGAGAGGCTGAAAGGGCAAGGGGTGGGAAGGTAGAAAACGGGCCCAGCAGGAGCAGACAATGACTGTGGTGAGAGTATAGGGAAGGTTGAGGTTGACCAGGGTAACTTATAGAGCTGCACAACCCCTCCTGAGGCAAATAAGCTGAATGTCCCAACAAGGAAAGCCACATGCTAAAGAGAAGAAAATAATCCATTATGGCTGGGTTGAGGGCCTCCTATGGAAAAATCCAAGGGGGAATTTAGTCTGCCTGCCAAGAGTACCAAACTTTGACACAACTGCCAGTGTTTTAGGCTATTGTCCAGCAAGTCTGGGCTGGGGTGGAAGGGGGCCAATGGGGGGCCAAAGGGGGCCAACTTATCTATTATAACCACCTGAAGAATCAGTGGAGAGAAGCAGGTACCTCTGGAGCCTTGCAATGGAGATTGGCTCTGCCCTAGTGCTGAGCTAGAGAGCACTGGTCTGCCTGGCTGGATGTCCACCTTTTCCACAGAGACTAGAGGGAGATAATGCTAGATCTTGGATGCATCCATTTTCTGGAGACTACCTCTGATGCCTCAACCTGCCTTTGTGTGGTGGCCTTGTGATCAGCACACTCAGTGGGGTCTAGAGGACTCTTCCTACCAGGAGGTAGCCCCACTATGAACAGTGGGTTTTCTTGAAAGGTGGCCTGGATCTCAGGCTAACTTTTCTTCCCTTTTCTTCCCCCAGGCTAACTGTAATAAACTAAACGCTGCTTTGAAAGGTCACAGAGAGAGATATTTAAGCCTAATCTGATTTTTTTTTTATATTGCTTGGATGGATACCACCTGTCAGGAATGAAAGGATGGACCTAGCCATTATTTCAGAGGGAGGGCGATATAGTTTCAGTGCTTGGAATGGTTTCGTATTTGCTGCTATGGCAATAATGAAGAAACAACCAGTTGTGGATAAAACAAACTAACAGAGACAAAGAAGACAGGAAGCATTAATCCTTTGGGCACATCCTAATTTATGTAATTATCTTCAGCCTTACTAGAACCCTCTTAGCATTTGGAGTGGATATAATGCCAAGTAAGTTAGTCCTCTCCCTTTATCTTCTAGGGTTGAGTACTTCCCACTTTTGCCATCCAGGAAGCTCCACTGCATCAGGACTGATAGATTGAGGAAGAGTTCCCCTCTATCCCCATCTCTCCATGAAATATAAAGCTGTTTGTTAATGATGTGCTGGCTTGAACGCAGACAGATACTCAGACAACTTTGCCTGAAGCTTTGGCTGTGAGCAGATGAGTTGTTTCCTTTCACCGAAGCCTCTGTGAAGCCAAGAAGGACATGTGCCAGCTCTCTGCGTGAGGGCAGATCTCACACCTCTACTCACCTGTGTGTCAGGGACCTAGGAACTGTGCTTACTCTCACGATGCTAACCACAGTTAGTGCAAGTTCAAAGGCTTCACAAACCACGTTATCGCACAGCCCTCGTTCCCAGCCAGCATGTTCCCATGGCATGGCAAAGCTTATTACCTCAGTCCAAAGCAAAGAGAAAGCAGAGGGCTGGGTGTGGTGGAAGTGTTCATCTCCAGAGACAGTGAACGAGGGAGGGGAGGAGCGAGAAGCAAGGGGGCGGGAGGTGTTTAGGCCTGATCTCTTTCTTGCTGCACAAAGCAGGAGAGCTGGTGCAGTGCTGCAAACTTTTTGCTTTTGCAGCTCCAGGCAGTTTGTAGCCCGAGGCGAAGGCAGGGCTGCTGGAGGAAGGGGAGGTGGCAGTACATTTGGACTTTCTCATGTCTCCTCTAACGTTGGCCAGAGAGGCTCTTACAACAGGCTGAGACTCAATGGGTGTACAGGAGAACTCCATTTCTGGTTCTGGAGGAACAAGTGTTGTCTTTGGTCTTGCAGCAGGCTTCCCTGCTCCTTGCACAGGGCCAAAAAATATACTAACTTGTCCCTTCTGGCCAAGGACACAACTCCAAAACAGAGTCATTTGGCTGTCTTAGCCTGAATCACAACCCTGCACGGTATAGATGGAGAAGGCCCAAGCCAGGTCCTTCAGGCTGAAACAGGTTTGCTTGTGTAAAACCAGCTTGGTGGATATTCTAGCTGTATGTGTCATGTTTTGTATTTAGTAACAAAACAGTCGGTATAGGCGACAGGAAGAGGAGCCCTGTAGGTTAGAACTAGCGAAAGCATGAAATTCCTCTTTAAAAAAATAGAAAGAAAAAGTGAATTTGTTTTTCAATGTCTGTTGAGTGTCCTTGTCCAGGAAAGGGCAAAGCACTAAGAGAGGGGAAATTCCTGCTTGATGAATTGGAGGTGAAACCATAGTAGAGATGTACAGGGTCTTTAGTTCATGGATCTTGTATAGTAAAAATAGGT
Organism: Ciconia boyciana; assembly: GCF_034638445.1. NCBI lineage: Eukaryota > Metazoa > Chordata > Aves > Ciconiiformes > Ciconiidae > Ciconia > Ciconia boyciana. The sequence continues at coordinate 191,202,255 of NC_132934.1, forward strand.
AGAGGAGGTGGTTGGTCTCTCTGAAGTGTGGCAGGCACCTGGGTAAGGGAGGAGCTGGAAAAGGCTCTGATGAGGTGGAGGACAGCTCTGGGATAACAGCATTTTCTGTTCATGCTCCTGTAACTGCTTGCAGTGTGAGGGGAAGAGGAGGCTGACTCTGCCCTTGTCATGGGAGAGGAGGAACACTGCAAGATTCATGGGTTTTGCCGCCATGAGATTTGGAAATCCTTGCACATCTTAGCCAGGAGAAGGGGGAGTCTCACCTGCCCCTGCCTGGCTCAGTCACTGCCCAAGAGTTGGGTTTCAAGGAGCTGCTGCTCCTCTGAAGCTCCTGATAAAGTTTGGTTATGTCCTTCCATTCCTAGGCTGTCATCCACAATTGAACCCAAGCATGCCTTTGCGTGCAGAGGAGAGGACACATCCTCCCTCCTGTAAACCCCGCAGGAGTGTTGTTCCATGGGGCCCATGCCAATCTGGGCATGCCCTCCACTGCGGCCCTCTCTTGGGCTGGGTAAGGCACTCCATCCAGACTGAAAGCCATGTTTTGTTTTACAGCACTTCCCTTGCAGTGCTTCATCACTTCCACATAGAAATTTTGGGGTTGCTCAGATAATGCACAGCTTGCAGCCACCATATTCCTGTATCCCAGAACAATCTAAGTGTTGGAGAAACCTCCCTTGCAGGACCCACCAGGAGTTATTGGTGCAAGGAAGTGGGTTACGGCACAGAATAGCAAGGGTTGCCCCCTACACCTCCACCTTTTCATGAAAAGTTGAAGCGAGTGGCTCCCTCCCATTGTTGCAACTTTCTTCAGACACTCCACTAAAGACTTGCTCCAGGCCTTGCAGACAGCTGTTACAGGGAGCACTTCCAAAATATCTGTGAAGGATGGATGTGCACCCCAGAGGCAGCAGCACCCGGTGCCCGCAGGAGCTTTCTGCAGAGCCAGAGGCAATCCAGGCATTCCTGTCTCAGGAACCAGCTTCTTTCTTGGTGCAGACCAAAATGAAGCTCATGGATCCTAAGTCCTTTACTTGAGCCATTTATTGTTAATCACATTATAATGATGAAACAGGCTTAGGAAGAGGAGAAAACATCAAACTATGAAAAAAGATTTCCCCATAGGCTTAATTTGAGCTTGGTCTCCCTTGTTACAAACTTTTTGCTTCGTAATTTATCTTATTTGGATGATGCTCTTCTATATAGCTCTCAAGTTAATTCATTATCTCTGAGATTTGCTGAATAATCTACACCACTTAATAGTTTTTAAAATTTACAGACAGAATACCCTATTAAATTTCATTTGGCAGAAGATTTCATGCACATGGAATGAATTCACATTTCTTTATTCCTGAAGCAAGACGGTAGTTGAGGAACTGTAGGAAAATAAGATTTAGGTCTTATCTACATGGGGGAAATGAGCAACATATTGCACAATGCCATTATGGTTCCCTAGGTACACATTCTCTCCTGAAATAGAAGTGATTTTTTTCTGGAAGAATTACTCCACTCTGATTCTAAAATTTAGTAGAACAGGTCAAATATTCAAGGCTAGATGCTCTTTTTTGTTCTTATATTCCTTATGCCATCTAAAGATTTGGATGGGGGTAATTTTTTCCTATTATAATTATAAAGAATTAGCTTGTATAAATAGCAATTAATTGGTTAGAGCTCTGCAAGCCAAAGAAAGGTTAAGCTCTCTTTCATAAAAACCTCAGCAAGATATACAAGGAATGAATGTGCATCCTCTGGTGACTGCCTGCAGTTGGCTGTTTGCTTCCTAAATTTAGTCACATGGTTGCCTGCAAGATCCTCCTAGAATGTTTAGAAATATTTTGGTCAGGGGAATGGAAGGACAGAAGATTTTTCAGTGACTCCCACAGGAAACAGTGGGGTGGGCTGTGCGTGGCTACAGACTTTCCTGCTCCAGAATAAATTGGCCCAATGTACACAAAACATTCTTATCTGATGAAGAATTGGAAACAGGATTGTTTGTTAAAATGTTGGAAAGACTATTGGGTTTTAGCTTCATTCGTTGCTGGATATTTGAAGAAGGGCTTTCTGCTCTAGTTGCACTGGTTTCACTAAATTAGAAGACCATCTTGCCCTATTTTAATATCTCACTTCAAGCTGGAGAAGGCAGAGAGGGGCAGTTCTCTCAGTTTCTAGTGGGATCTTATGGAAGGGCAAGGCTTCATCGTGTGAAGTAGCCTGGCCTTATCCTGACACCAAGAGCAGGACCATGTCAGCAGACAGTGGATGCAAACAACAGAGATGTCTGTATTTGGTCCGCTGAATCTTATCCTGGTGCCTACAACACAGGGCCTCTTGGCATAATGATAGTGTTTTGCTCTTCTCTTGCTGTCTCGTGCTCTTCTTCACTATATCTCTCCCTGTGAGTAATATTTGTTGTAAAATATAGCTGTAATAAAAGGCAGGGCAAAGTCTGTGGGTAGAGATACTATCTCTTATTGGACAAACAAGTGTAGTTTGAAAAAGTAGACAAGCTTTCAAGTAGGCAAGCCGTTTTTCAGGGTTGAAATGGAAGCAGCAAATTCCAGAGCTAAATACAGATTGTGAACAATTGCCCTGAGCGTAAGAAGATATTTATCAGAGCACTGGAGAGGAGGTCATTGGGACCAGTAGGTAAAGAGAGGCAATGTTCCTCCTAATGTATAGCCTATGGGACAGGGAGACTTTAGTGGGGAGAGGAGGATTATGAAAGGATATAAAACCAGTATCTCCATCAAATCCATGGTACTCGATGTCCAGTGGAGTTATGAATCTCCGTTCCTGGGCTTAGAGGGAAGAGGGGCTGGAGGTCGGTATGAGTCTACTGTGAATGAAGAACAGAGATCTAGAAACAATAGTGAGCACTAGCAGAAGCTTGTGCAGAAAAGGAAAGCAAAATTTAATTACTTTTAAATCAGTTTTGTGTGGAAGTTCCTTATAGTAGGGACATTTGCTGAAACACATTCCCTCTATTAAAAAGGGTTGTGTGGGAACCAATTTTTTTGCATTTCAAAGGAAAGTTGGTGATTCAAAAAATTTTCCTTTTAGGAATGGAACAAAAAAAAGACTAAAAAAAGCATAAAATGCTTAGGAGACAAAATTGAAAAGAGAAAAATAATGCTTCTGGTCAGGTAATTTTGGGGGGGACAAAAATGAAAATACTGTGTTTTTCTGGGAATTAGAGCATCTGAAAAGTTGTTAATAAAAAATAGAAAAGTTGCTTTAAAATGGAAAACCAAATTTTGTCTCAAAGAGGCTGAAGAGGAATGCTTTTGCCTGAAGGCTTTTGACCAGTTTTGAGAAAATAACTTCCATCAATGAAAACAAGATTTTCTGCAAAAAAATTTACCTTCATGGAACCAGCATTTTCCAGCTGAGAAACATTTCACTGCAGAACCAGATTAACTTGTGAATTTTAAATCGCAGCACCCTGATTGACAGTGGCTAGCAGGAGAGCAAGCACGAGGGTCCTGGGCACACTCCTGTTGGCTGCTGCTGTCAGCTGCCTCCGGTCTCAGAGCACTGCGCAGTTATAAATACATATAGAAACGCCTGAAGCCCACCCTGACCACCCGTCTGCCACTGGCTCTGCTGGGGTGCCAGGTGGCACGAGCTGCCGGTGCTCAGAAGTGCAGACAAGCATGACCAACGCTCCGTGGCCAAGCCAAATTATCTCTGCAGTTGGTGGGGGGAAAAGCCACGTGCGGTGTACAGGTAGGTTATACCCCAGCCACGGCCCCGTGCCGCTCCCAGCGCTCACCGTGGCTCGCCAGGACACGCAGCCCTGCGGCGAAGACCACTGGTGCCCGCAGCAGGCAGAGGTAAAACTGCAGCGAAGGCTCCAGATGAATGAGTTAGGGTGACAACGATAACTACTCAGAGACCTTTACACCAGCTGTCACTGTGAAACAAAGCACTCAGTTTGCCACTGTTGGTTTTTGTAAGGGGCCTTTTTATATTTAGCCTTTTTAAATGTATCGGTTAATTACTGGCCAATAAAAACAAGCAACAACTACCACTGGGCTAAGCAATTCAGCAGCTAAGTGGTTTTCAAGCTTCTCTCCACATATTTTTGCTAATTAGAGTAACCGAATCATCTGTTCTGGCTAAATCATTCAATCAGTATAGCCCTCCAATCATTCCCTAACTTCTGGGAATTGGTTGATTATTTTTAAGGATTACGGGAATGTGTTTTCCTGTAGGCTGCTCCTGCCCTGGACTTTTTAGATATACAATAGTTGCTCTTAATGAAGTGTAATCAGTCATTCAAGTCATGCATTATTTGTCCTATGCCTTCTTCAGACAGCCTGCACTCAACTAGAAAATATACAGATATATGTTTGATAGAAATAATATTTCTCTGAAATAACAATATTTGAAAACATAATCTTTGAAACTCTTGGAATTCGCAAGCAGGAGCCGATTCTGACATTGCTAAGCCATAAAATATCATGATGTTGCACAGCAAACTTGTTTCGGTTCCTCTCTTTTTCACTCTTCTCCCAGCATTCCTGCCGCCATCTAAGGCCATGACCCTCAGCTCCTCTTTCTCTGTCTTGAACTTTCCATTTTGTATTTTGGTTTGAGATATGAGAGAAAAGGGAGCGGGGCATCAGTAAACCAATTTTCACCAATTCGTGGGAGAAGAGTTAATGAAGGATGTGAATAAGGACAGCTTTGGTTCCCTGAGCCACAGACAGCTGGAATTTGGGAACGTGCACCTGAGAAAGTGCCTTCATACTTTCCCCTTTCGCTGAGGACCTGCAGATTGCACTAGCAGAGAAAGGGTGCTGAGATACAGGGAGCTTTGGTCGGGGCATGTATGGGTGCTCTTAATGTTCAAATGTGCCTTACATCTTACAAATACCAGATGATTTACTGAACGAAAACAGCACTGAACCCTTCTGCTATTGGTTATCACAGTTCTCACCATCATCATGACTGAGTAAAGCCCTTCTGGAGTATCTTTACAGCTGGCTGGTCCCCTTTGCATCTGTGAGCAGAGACACAGCTCCTATTGAGCTGTTCTCGGCCACTTGTACTTTCAGAGATAACTTTGTTAGGAATCCATATTTTTGAGTGAAAAAAATGTTGCTGTTTGGTGTGGGTTTTTTCAAGTTTGAGCAAAAGCAGTTAGGAAGGAAATGGGAAGGGGAAGAGAAGAGAATTGTGTAGAAAGACAAAGCGCTTTCAAGCAAGGATCTTGTCAAATCCATAGGGAACAAAAGCTTTTCAAGCTAGCTAGCACTGGATTGCCTTTTACCCTGATAAATCAAGGCACACAAGTGCCAAAATGAAATGCTAAACTAGACCTTGAAATTTTGGAAAATCCCCCTAATTAAGGCTAGTTCACTGCTGGGTTTCAGTGAACGGAGGGTATTGCCTATTCTTACTTTTTCCATAACATACATGGAGGAAGGGGGGTGTAAAATAAAGATGCATCAGAGGCCACTGAGAGCTTTTCCCTGGTGTCAACTGGCGCAGTACTGGACCCACATTAGAGGTGACCAGCCCTGGGAGACTCTCTCTGAGCTACCAATACTTCATTTTTTAGCCTTGGTGCTGCCTGTACTGAGGGCATCTGCCGGTAGTGATTTAGGACTGGGGAGGTGCTTAAGTAAACAGAACAACACCAATTTTGAACTGAAGTTTTAGGAGGTGTGAGTGCTATGAGATTCCTTCTGAATTCAGGAGTTGATGGTGCTATCTTTTAGAATAATCCTAGAAACCCTTTGTCACTGCCCGTCCCATGGCAGAAGACTCCCTGCCCACATCCATTACAGTCCTCTCGGCCCCAGGCCGCCTTTGTGGTCAGTCAGACGTGCTGCAGCCTGGTCAGCATTCTTACACACGCTCATTGCATTGGTATTTTACACAGCTGATACAAAATATTTATACTCCAAAGACTTTTAGAGAAGGTCATATCCGGTCTCCTCGCTGGTCACGGTGAATCGTAACTCACTGTCTGGCAGCAGCTTGTAAAATTATGTTTTCATAGCCTAGCTCCTTGACACTGGAATAGTGGATTTAACCTTTTTAGCCTTTTTTTAAGGATCGTTATGGTGCAATAAGTGACAGGGTAACATTGTGATTAAAAAAAAAAGAAGAAATACACAGTGATACCAAAATGGATTAACAGAATTTTGCTAAATATCTCACTAAAGTTTTCAAATTGTTTTTATAAAATACAAAAAATAGCATCATGGTATTGAAGAAGTATGTATTGAAAGCATCAGCCATGACACTCAGCTAATGCAATATCTGCTTTCCCACTGCACAATTCTCAGGGTTAGCCTCAGCTTTGGTCCTTGTCTCATGTTATCCATCTAATGTAACATCTGACTCTGTGTGGTCCTGAACTCTCTTAACACCAGAGACTCAGACCCACAGAGATTGGAGTGATAAGACGCAGCTGAGCTGACATGCCTTCAGAGAGCAAGGCGGAAAGAAATGCAAGCTCTCTTCCAAGCGGGCTTGCTTGTCCTCTGTGCTGAGGGGGAAAAGCAAGAGCCAGTATTCAATCACTCACTTGGACAGAGTTCAAGTATTTCTGCTGGGAAATAAACCCACAGCATTGTTGAAAGGTGCAAAACTGCCCTGTTACCTCAACAGCTGGGCCAGGCCAGCTAAACTGGAAATCTTGCAGTACAGTGTAGTTAATGATCTAGCTAAACAAAATTTCACTGCTAATCTTCTTGACCTCAGATGTGTTGTCTTTCTTAATCCCACTTTAAAATACACCTTTCTACCAAGACCTGGAAGCGTGCTGAGTAGCTACTGGAAAATATTCATGTATTCAACTACATGGAAACCAAGACATGAGGGAAGCTCTCTAAGATGTGGCTGCCAATGTACAGGACAAGTCAAGTTTACTTCTTGCAGGAAAATTGCCAGTACAACTTAGGAGAAAGTCCTTGCTTCCAAATCTTTGAGATACGTCTCTATTGCCATCATATTGTCTTTGGCTGTTGGAGCGTGGAAAGCATTGTTTTTATTTCTCAGCAACTTTAACCACGATCTACTTGCACTGAAAGGACTAAGATGTAGATGACCCCTTCTGCTTTCTGGCTGTGGTACAAGTGAAGCCTCTAAGCATATGAGTCTTTGTTACTGAAGTCTTCAAGCTTGTTTTAGCATCTTGCAGGGACTTTTGTGGCTTCTGGTATGAGGAGGCTGGAGCAGATGTCCTTGTACTTGCTTCAGGTCCAAGTGGCTTACCACAGCTGCTGGCAGTTGCACCAAGTGGCCACAGCTTCCCTCCCAGCCCTCCATTTCTCAGTGATGTCTAGAAATGGAAAGAATGAATGGTCAAGTCATTTTTAGAAAACAGACGTTTGCAAAAAACCCAGCCAGGCACTTGCTGGGCAAAGGAAGAGGGGGAGAAGGGGCTGCAGGGGAGGCTGAGGGGCTCTGGTTTTGCCACACTCATCCCATTGCATCCCCGGTTTGGTGCAGCAGTTCCTCTTCAGGGGTAAACCCTGACGCGAGAGGAGCCGCAGTGCCAGGCTGGGAGTCGGGTTGTGTCTGGGGGTGGCAGGGGATGGGAAATGAGGGTCTCGCTTGCCTTCAGCTTACTGCCGTCCAGCTGGTTCTCACAACAGCTGCTTCACCCTGCTCCGCGCTGGGGGAAACTGTCTGGCCCAGGTTGTGCAAACCCTCGTCGCGTAGCCCCGGTGCACATGGGGCACAGCCACCCCCCGGGGCTGTCCCAGCCCCAGATTGCTCAAGCAGCGGTGACTCTGCCTTGCAGATGCTTTAGCCAGCCTGAGAAAGACACAGGAAGTCTAAACATAATAAAACACCTGGATGCTTTTCCCTTCCCCGATTTCCTTCCCGCTTTGCAGCCGGGGTTTAGGACAGAGATGGAGAGTGACGAATCCACCCCTCCCACCCAAACCCTCCCTCAGCACTTGGCTCAGATGGGAAAATCTGGTTTGTCACAGGATGCCATCATTTTGCTTTTTTGTTTTTTTGTTTTGTTCAAAGAACAACATTCATGAAGGTGATTTTCACCTCTATACCGGATGCAAGAATTTCCCCTCCATTTTCTATGGCTGCAGGAGTTCATACGTAATGTCAAAGAGAATAAAAGAAAAAAAAAAAGAAAGGACACACACACACAGAGGCAAAATAAGCACCAATTTTAAACTTAGACAAAGATACATACAGACAGCCTTGGTCCCCGGAACCAAGCTCAAAAGATAGACAGGCAGATTTCCCAAACTGTCACAGAGTACAAAAAGATAAGGTTATTAGGTGTCAACACACTTGATGCAGGTGATAGAGGATCATGCCAATTCTCTGCAGGTCATCACTTTTCCTAACTCAGTAGAAATCCAAGTATCTAGTAAGAAACACCCCCCCACACTGTTCTGCTGTATGGAGCTATTTTGAAGGGAGTCATCCTTACACTTGCTCAAAAAAAGGAGCAAAAATAGCCATACATACTGTAGCAAATGCATACAATTCTCCTTGGGATGGACCAGCTGGAATGAGAGGCCCATCTCTGGCTCTGCAATGCTGATCTCCTCAGCAGACTTCATGCACAGTGCTACTCAGTACCCCTACCTGGACTTCTCCCTTTCTCTAGGACAACCTGTATAGAAAATGTTTGTTCATCTTCAAATGTTGGGATTTCTTGGGCAGCTGATTGGCAAGAAAAGGTAATGTGAAAACTGTAGTTCACGTTCTGAAACACTTATGAAGGCTGGAAGTCTCCATCACGTAGAGCCAGCCCTTTCTGGCTTGAGTCACTTCAGAAACATTGCAAAGATAGGCTGTCTCCCAGTGCTGGATTGGTGGCTGAGAAAGCAGGGGTGGAAACTAAGACAAAGCAAGGACATGAAGGTAACAAGACAAAAAAAAGTAATTTAAAGCTTAAGCAAACAAAAGGTAACCTTTCCTATTTAATGCAAATTTGGGGTTGACTTATGTTATTAGAAAGACTATGTAACTTAAATAGTTCAGGGAAATCTAGATTTCCCCAAATTTGCTACTAATTATTGGGTGTATTCATTCTGGCCATTGCTGAAACACATCAAGCCAGCCTGCTGTGCAGTGCTGAGGACTCTACAGCTCCCACGGTTTGTTGCTGTTAGAGCCCTGGTAAGTCCAGCCCTCGATACAGAGGCGCGCTCTGGCCCTGGATGGCTCTGCAGCTCCTCCCATGTTTTCTGCCCTCCCATCGGGCATGGGGGATCAGGGAGTTGGACGAGCCCATGGGCTTCCCACCAAGATGGGGGGCAGAGTGGGAGTAAGACAACATCGACGGCACTGCATCTCTACCATTAGGAGGACTGTGGTACAAGGCTAACGGGCAGGGCTGCAGGGCACCCCCATATACACCCCATATACCTTTTGGTATATGAGCTGTACCGAGTCGGCATTTCAGTGCACTAGAGAGGTTTCCTAGGCCAGGCTCTGCCGTATAAGGTTGACTTGTGGCCGGAGGGGTCTTAGCATGAAAAAAAAATCAAATTAGCTGATAGCAGTTTGGGTCCAGATACATCTGGTAAGTGCATAGTTTGGGTTGACGCGTGTGTAGTCTTACTGATGTGCATGGCAGCTCTGAGTGTTACCCCACAGAGAGCAATTTCAGTGAGGTCTGACTTGACAACATAAGAGGGTTTTGCAGGATGATACAAGTTTAGTGGTGAATCAGGGCATCTGAACTTAAAGGTTGAAGAGGCTGTGCTGTCACGAGAGTGGGCAGGGGTGGGGAGGTAGTGTCTAACCCAAAAACACGCTCCCTCCTCGCGTGTGTCTATCATCACCCGTAGGAAGGGTGCGTGGGTGCCCTCACCCTGTCATCCCAGCAGTTCTGCCACCCTCAAGTACATCGAGCCACATTTGCAAGCAGGCTGAGATGGGGAAGTGAGGGGGAGAGAAGGGAGGGAGCCCAGCCTGCATCACCGGCACTGTGGTGCAGTCGAAGTCCAGCATTACTGTGCGCTGCATCCCTGTGCAGCTGCAGCAGGAGCTCGTCCCCAGTGGGCTGTCTGCAGCGTGCACTGGAATACGATCATTGCTGCTGATCTTCTGTAATATGTGTTTTACTCTTCCTTTTAGTATTTACTCCTGGCACACTCATATTTGAGCCAGAACCACCCCACAAGCAGATCATATAACACATTTTTCCAGTCCGAAGCTGATTCCCCTTTGCTAAATGAACTGCTGTAACCTCAGTGTTACCCTGGAGAGAATTCCTCTGTATTTTGCCTTGCAAATAATTCACATGGGTTGACACAAAGTTCTAGTCTGTGAGTACAGTATGTAGCATTTGGTACAGTATGCGGCTCCTTGCAAAGCACTATTGCATGTACATGCCTGGGATCAATTATTTTCATTGAAACAAGAGAAGCCGCATGATGAGTAAACCCTTAAGGATGACATTTTATTCCCACACTTGGTGGATGTATGCAACAAAATATACTGTAAAAGAACACTTTAAAAGCATCTTTTAATGCCAAGCATACTGAAGTCTTATTTCATCTCAGGAAAGGAGCTATGGTAGATAATAATGCCTTTCCCTCAACCCACAAAGCTCAAACTTTAGAGGCAAAAAAGATTTCCCTGCAGAACAAACCCCATTCCCAAAGAGTCACTATGTTGCTGTCATTTTTATTTCTTCATATTCCAGTCCAAGCTACAGGCTTCAGCCAGAGTGGAGACTCCATCATGCCAAGCCATGTGAGCACGACTAGAAAATAATCCCTACCCCAAAATTTCTACCCTAAAACGCCAGTGACGTGGATCTCTGACACTCTGCCTGTTCCAAGAGAAAGGGTGCCAGCACCAAGGGGGAACTCACCCTTTCAAACAGCCCACTGCCGAGCAGAGGCTTTAATTTATGGCACCATGAACCCACCTCCCTCCCCTGTCTCCCAGCAAGGATGCGTTCCCACGCTCATGCCCCCCAGCACTGTCCCTCTCCCCAGAGATGTGGGTCAAGGACCCCCCTCCTGCCTTGGGGGGACCCTGCCTGGCCACCCAGGTTTTTCTGAGGACGCCAGCTCCCCTCGGCTGGGTGTGCAAGGCACAAGCCTCAAGTGCCATCAAAAGTCTCAACTGTTCCTCTCTTTCCAGTTTGTCAGGCTGATTGGGCCAGGGTGTATTTCTGAAGTATTAAAGCCATAAGAGGCTTAAAGTGATATAGTATTAGGATAGGGTTTAAGTACATCTAAGCCGTTGAATAGGAACAAGCTGTGTGCAAGATACCAGCAGCCTGCGTAGGCACATGATCTTATCTTCGCTACCCTCATTATTATAACCCTCTTCATGCTGATAGTGTTATAATAAGTGTAATACGAATAAACAGAAAGAAATATCACTGCACCAGGGACCAAGCCTTCTGCTTTATTGTATCCATGGCATCTATTAACACCCCTATCCCAGGCACTCACTGAGACACGTGCATGTACACCAATGCACAATTTGTAGTGCTGACTCCAAGCTCCTTCACAGCTGGAAATGTCATTCTTTTCCAAACAGTCCCAAAAGCTGGGGACTAAGCTATTTTTACATTTGGGAAGCAGAGATACTATGGACCAGTGCTTCAAAAGGATATGACCAGCTAATCTGCTCCCTTTAACAAAGTTAAGATGCAAAATCCCGGTTAGCAGCCTGCCCTCTGGCTCTGGGTGGCTCTAGAGCTGGCCACATTTTGACAGCATTAAGCAACGAGTCAAAAAAACCCAAGCTGGGATATATAAGCTCCTCTCTATGTAGGAATATCTCTATGTAGAAGTGCTGAGTTCAAGTGCATTGGTTCTGCACCTGTTTCAGCATCCTTTGCAAATAAGACTTAAGTCAGACATTTTCAGAGGAGCCTGAGAGAGCTTGGCACCCAGCTTCTGTTGGGTTTTGACACTTTTCTCAAAAAACGCAGATTAAGCTACTATGAGTGACATTCAGAAGGAGGCCGTATGTATGTTCTAAAATGGCTTAAATAAGGCAAAGGAGAGAGCAGTATCCACAGTGTTCCTGCAAAATTAGATCAGGGCTGACCCAGTGGGCCCAGCTGCCTGTGTTGAAGCTGAGATAAGGATTGCACTGGAATTCGGAGGCACAGGTTGCAGCATGGTCCTATTGCATCATTGCTCCACAGCGTCCCCGCTCATTTTGCAATCTCAGTAAAGCAAAAGTGCTACTGTGGACATGTGCCTGCTGGACAAGGGTGCCTGCCATAAACCATAGGGGCACTGTACTGAAATGGGCGGTTATATGGCAACAAATGCATGGTGACATTGAGGTATGACCATTGTTTTCTGTGCCATTTCAAAGAGCGACCATGCATCCCTTGGAAAAAAGTTGTCATTAAAATAAGCGTGAGTATACAGAAATGTTGACTCTTATATTTAGCTTTAGGACCAAACAGTTTGGTGGCGTTAGAGAGAACTGGGCCTGTTGCAATAAAATCCAAAGAGCAAACGCACACTGAATTTTCCAAGTGCTGAAAGACAAATAGCAGACGCATTCACTTCACTGCCTGAAACAAAACCTGGGGTGGAGGGGGAAATAAACTCAGACTGGGCTAAAGAAAAGCTTCTCAAAATAAAACCTTTTTTTTTTTTAATGGCTGACCAAAGAGAAATTTTTTTCAGTTCCAGGTAATTGCAAATCTCTGTCTCTCACGTGTGGGATTGCAAAACTTGGGGACAGATTTCTGTTACCCAGGGTGGCTGCTGAGCCACTCCACATCTGCTGTGCATGCTGCCGTCACTGCAGGGGGAGTACCTGCAATAAGAAAATAGCAGCTGCAATAAGGCACGACAGGATGGTGCCATTTCCAGAGGCGTCTCTGCACTTCCAGGGGTTTGAATTTGACTGAGACTAGCCCTGGCGCTGCCTTTGCGGGATTCCAGAGATGTAGCCTCTGAATAAACATGAATAAACATGTTTATAAACATCTGAAAAATGAATAAACAAATAGCCTCCAAGGGTTTGGCTGCCTGTAGTGAGGTGCAGTAGTGTTGTTCTTCAATTCTATAGTCCCATGGCTGGGCTGTTCATTCGAGGGATGAGAGACGCAGGTGAAATCCTCACTCTGATTTACATTTGGATTCAAATGAAATTCCCCTCTCTCTTAAATTCACCTCAGCCATCTCTGTTGCAAGAGCCCTCAGAAGCATACCTCTGCCGCTTAAATATTTCTCAAGAAAGAATAATTATTCAATATTTAAACATTAACTGAGAGACGAGGACAGAAAAGCCATAGGAATGGTAAACTGGCAACTGGAGATCAGGCTCTGCTCCAGTGATTACTGAAATACTATATATGGAGTAAATTACTCCAGGAAGAGACACCAGGATCAGACATGGAAAGTAGTCCCCAGCTGGTGGCTGGCACACTGCTCAAGGAAACAGCTAAGGCAGGTTCAAGTTTTTCCAGGCAGACAGAGGTAGTAAATCTGGAAAGCCCCAAGGCATCCTGGAGTATGAGCAGAAAGGGCAACACCAGCTTCTTGTAACTACCAGAAATGCACTAATTGCTTCATTTCACCAAACGGTCCCAAACACAGTGTTGCTGAAACACTCTCAGGAACTGATTGAGTTGAATGGTTTCACCTGACCTTAGTTGGCTTTACTGGGTCAGACTCAGTGGCCTGCATCTCTGAAAAGCATTGGCTTTTTCAGTGAATATCGGTTCACAAAAATCCGTTGTCCTGCTGTAATCATATCGCAGGTATATTTACAAGGAGCTAGTAAGTGCATTTCTGGCCCCTGGCATATGGACTGGTGTGCGATGAGCTCTGTGAACGAGAGCTTCAGAGGAGATGGCAGGCAGCACCACCGCGCTGCAGCCATAATTCCCACATGTGCAGGGCTTGCTTCCAAGCCTCTTAAAATTAATGGAAAAGATTGCACCCTTATTTACTTGGTGCAGAAGGGAAGTCTGAGGCAGAGCAGTGAAGTGATTGTATACCAAGGTGAGCTGAGGTGAAGATTGCAGGAAAGTAGCCAATTACTTGCTATCCTGTCAATATGAGGGATGATTATACATTACATCTAGTTCACTAGTTGCACTGAGACTTCATTTAAGGTAATTAGTTTCTTATTATAAAGCGAGATTCAGATATTACAGAGAAAATCCTCCTCATTGAGCTTGCAGTGAGGGAATGAATTCCTAAGTCTTTCAGTGTAGCTCATGTCTGACCTCAGCCATTCACTGAGCCTTCACAAAGGAGAGCTGCAGGCCATAAGTAGTGCTTCTCAGCTTCAAGCGTGCCCTCCTGCCAGGGCATTAGACCTTCCCAGGCCCCAGGGCTGCTCAACCAGTAGTGCCCAGCTGGCAGCGTGCAGGCAGGAGGAGCATCGCCCTGCGATGCTTTGGTCCAGCCGCATCCCTGTGTCTGTACAGCATGCTGCAGCCGTCCCCTGGGGATGAAGAAGTTCAGTAGACCTGTTCAAAATCACGGCCAAGGGTGCTGAGCAATGACGATGAAAGCAGCTTTCATGGACTATGGGCATCTTATGGCACAGTGGCCTTCTCACCCCAGCCGGGTTTGCTGGGGAAAGGCCGCTGGCTTTCAGTGAGACAACATTTCATTGGGTTAATGGCACAAAAACAGGTATCTGCTGGAAAGACTGGAATCCGAAGCATGGTGCTGTGTGTCCAGCTCTCCCAGTGCAGCACCAGCACAGCAGGTCAATGCGACAGCTCGCAGTGATGGTGACCATGCCATGCACAAACACACGGCTGTTCTCCAGGAGGTGGTTATCCTGCATCCAGCCTGCATGAAACGCGGAGGGAAAGGGTTTAGACGAGGGGAACATGTGTGGATTTTTCCTACATTTGTTCACCACTCTGATGCCCTCATACTCTTACATTGCATGGCTGGGCAGGAGCTTGATACGCACTTGACTATGCACTCCACTGAAGTGCAGGAAGATTTTGCCTTTGATTTCAATGACATCACGATGTGGGTAGCTGTGCTATGTGTCTGCGCTCATCAGAAGGATGAGCAAGTGACTCCTTTGTCTTTTGTATGGGTGAAGATAAATAACAGGGATTCCTCTTAGCTAACGGCATATACGCTGCTAGGGTTTTCAGTAAGCACTTCTGATTTTATATATTTGCAGAGCTAGGAATAGCTGCCATACCATCTCCTGCTCGAGCAGATAGATTAGCCTTGTTTCCTAAGGTTTCCTTGTTTCCTACATAATCTTAGTGAGTTTGCGGGCATGTGTGTGTGTCTAGCCTATCTCCACAATGCATAAACCCAGTGGTTTAATTCTTCACTTTTGAGTGAGAATTATGAAGGGAGGCAGTGACTGATAAACTCACTATTATCTGGAGGATAATGTTGGAGGATCCACACAGGCAAGCGGTGCTGGTGAATAGGTTTCATACACGTCACTGCTCAGGGAGGTCTGTTTTAGCTTCTACTGTCCCTGGTTAGTGCCTTAGATGCGTGAGATGGTCCAGGCTATTTCCTGCCTCTCTCTGGGAACCCTTCTGAATTTGAGAAGATAATTAAAATTCATAGGTCTCAAAGCGATCTTAAGCCCTAACTGTTTGTTGGGGGTTATTTTTGTCTTTTGCTCCATGTAAGATGTTTCTGTGTAACCCTATACTACTGATGGAAATGCATACCTGAGGATTTAGCAATTTAGATGTCCCATTCAGCAACAGAAATGTGTTTACTCAGTCAGGACCAACTCCAAATGCCTTAGTTTTCCCCCTCTTCAATTGTGAAACAAGAGCCTCGATCTCTTCCAAAGGTTGGCAAACAGCACCCGTCCAAAGAGCACAGCATCACGTATTTACCCACGTCACCCAGCGCATGTGACAGCGAGCAGGGCCTAAGGGTCAGCCTCCCGAGGGACCCCATGGCACGCAGATGTCCACAGGGGAGCCAGGCCGGGCTGTTTGCTTTCCTCGGGTTCTGTATAAAAGGGAAAGCTCATGCTGAGCCATGGCTTTGGAGGCTCCCACTTTATGGCAGCTCAGTTGGGCACCCTCTGAGCCCTGCAAGAGACAGACAGACTGCCTTTCGCCGACTTTGGGACTGGGAAATGACAAAACAGGTCTACTCCAGAAGCTCTGTAGGACAAGTTATGTGCATTAGACCCTGGTACTGGGTTGGAAATAAAGTGCAAGAGGGAGCTTTTGACCAGGTTCATCAGCGGTGTGAGAGCTACTTCAATCTGTTGCTTAACTTCTGGCTAAACAGCGTACTTTCCAAATGGCAGCTCTGAAAAATAGGCAAGGGCACCCCTGGTGTCCGATAAATTGGCTGGGCTCCAGCGACTTCAGGATATTGTCTGCTTACATCAGCTGGGGGGGGACCAGCCATGAAAATATTGCTAATACCAGAAATCCAGAATACAGAAACTCTACCCATCTGCCTTCTGTGGTCTGAAGGCCAAGAAGGAATGGGGTTGTTTTGTTTGCTTGCTCTCTGAATCAGTGCGTTTGCTCCATTTTACTTTTCTGGTCTCTTAAATGATCAGAATAGGCACTCTGAAAACCATAAAAAGCAAGTCCCCACTTTGCCATGCTGTTGTCATCTCTAGCATTTGTTGCTATCTATTTATTAAGGTACATCCTCTTAATAAAAACATCCAAGAAATCAGTCTTTGTTTGCTGATTATACATTCAGGTATTCCAGATTTATAGCGCTCATTTACCATAATTGAAGCTTATGATGAGTACAAATTTTCTGCTAAGAGAAAAAGAGAAAATAGCAAAATGGTATGGGGCAACGTTCATGTAGAGATAAACCAATGATTGTGTCATTTGTTTTGGAGGGTAGGTTTGCTATTAAGCTGAAGTCTAAAGTAAGGTACATTGATTTACAGGAAATTGCTCACTTACACACATATTAGACATTTACAAACCCTACTTCAGAAGCCCCTGAATACTGATAAGCCTTTGTGATTTCAGCCAAGTATGTCATCAATAACATCGGTGTCTGTTTGTAAACATTTTTTTTTCCTGATTCAGGTAGTCAAAGTTCAGGAAAATATTTGGTTTTGGTCTCTGCAAATTAATGGCTTGAAATTCAGTGACATTACCCTCTTCAAAGGGAGCTGAAGGAACCCAGTCCTGTTTCCTAGAAGAGCCTCAGAGAAGCAGGAGAGCCAATGTGACTTTCCAGAGAAGTGGCACCCTTCTTTTTGTTTTTGCCATTTCATGGAAAAAATAATTGTTTCCTTTTATTGTCCCCTTGCATCTTGGCAGCTTTGAAAAAATGTTTTCTTGATTGCCTGGATTACTTGTGGAAGAGTTATTTATATGACTTGAAAGAATGCCTTAATAAATAAAATACCTTCCTATAATTAAGAGAGAAAATTTGGACTTGGCCAGGCCCCATCTAATAGCTGGCACTGGGACCTTTTTCCTGAAAGGCTTTGGCCCCACCTGAACATCCTGATTTAGCAAATCACTTAAGTACATGCTGCTGTAAAGTGTAACCCTACGTTTCACTCATCTTCCCGTGTGTAAAACTGCAGAAAACAATCTGTCTTTTGTCTGTCTTGTGTGCTGAGAGAGAAAGCCTTAGCAAGCAGGTGGTGTCCCCTATTACATTTCAACACAGAGAATACACGATAATAGAACTTGGCACCAAGGCAAAACGCAAGTAAATATCAAGTGGTGCATCTATCTGTCACTCTAAAGCAAACACTAGGAAATGAATAATTTAAATATTTATGTCCAAGAAGGCAGAGCACGGGCCACCACGATATGGGTTTCCTCTGTTCAGAGGCAGCCACCGGCCCTGCGGTCTTTCCTTCAGAGCTGGCCACCCCCCATCCCTCCCTCGGACGGGCGGTGGCCCAGAAATACCCATTTTCTCCATAGGCTGTGAAAGCGGCATGGGGCGACTTTTCACAGGGGGGACAGGATGCTAGTTTATTTGCTCTGCTGAGTTTCCACACCTGATTCCCACCCTGCTGTTTGCACTGCCCTTCCAGCCTCCGGTGGGGGAAAGCTCCTCCCCGTTTCCCCACCCCTCTTGTGCCATCCCCAACCTATTTGGCTGACAACAGCACGAAAACCAGCAGAAACAGTGGTAACCAGTAACACTTCTGCTTTGCCTAGGGACAGGTTTTTTGCCAGCAAATGCTCTAGAGACGTGACTGCTCCTCAGTGCTGTGGTTATGCTGGAGTGCCTCATGGCACTGGGATCTCGTCCTGCTGTGGAGAGAAATATCAGGCTGGGGTCAACATGGGGCTTCATGAGCACCTGAGGCATGAAGTGAAAAAAACCCAAAGCTGCTGTGTTTGCCCAGCAGCACTGGCACTGCTGGGTGGCGTTACTCTGGAGAGGTTACTCTGCTGGTTTTTCACTGGAAACCCTGAGATGGATGCAGGCATAGAGAAGAAACACTTTTGTCAAAATGAAAAAGGTGCACGATAGTTTATCAAGATGGCCCTCCTCACAATGGCCAGGAAGGGAGCAGAGGGGTGCCTGGGGGTCTGACAGCGGTGCATGGGGCACGGACCCGTGTGGGTCACCTCCCCACAGCCGTGCTGCTCCAGCACCGCCAGCTCTTCTCCTGTCTCAGGGGCACGCACTTCAGCTGCAAGTGAATGAAACAAGACAGTGGACAACTCTGCCACCCACTGAGGATGTCTCTTCTGAACTCCCATGAGTCATGAGCTGGGTTTCCTCCCCAAAGCATATGCCTAAGCTTCTTATCTTATCTTATCTTATCTTATCTTATCTTATCTTATCTTATCTTATCTTATCTTATCTTATCTTATCTATCTCGTATAATTGCGCATATTCTCATTACCCGTATTGGTGCCTTATCCTCATTGAGTGGCAGAAGCTATTTTCCTCTTACTGCCCAAGAGCTGGTGGGGGGGAAAGAGAAGGTAGGGGAGGATTCGCTGGCTCTTAGTTTACCCTCCTGTCAATCAATCAGCAGCAATCCTTCCCAGATAATAACAGAAAAATATGTCTGTGCGGATCAGCAACTGCTCATCAGCCTCTATGAGAACCTGCTGGGACCAAGCTTGAAAGCAGTGTATTGAAATACAGCCTGCTGGCTGAGCTAATGAGCTGTAAGAGCAAAGGAGAAGGGGGAAAGGAGAAGGAGAGGGAGAGGGAGGGAAAGAAAGAGAGGGAGAGAAGTTTGAAGATCCAGTTCCTGCTTGAGCTCCACTGGGAGGTGGGCACTCATTAAGCGGTACCTACAGCATCCCAGCTCCAGAGCCATAAACAGGGGGGAACAGTGATAGCAGCACAGCAGCATTGCAAGAGTAAGCAACACTGAGAAGGGAGGGGAAGCATTTGCACTACCTACTGTAGCCACAGCCTGCCCTCTAAAGGAGCTCTGCCTTCCCCCACAGCCTTTCCAGACCTCTTCAGATCATCACTTTGGTTCTCTGTGTCTCACAAAGCTCCACACCTAAAGCAGATGTGAATATGTGTATATATATAGATATATATACATATATATATACACCCCTCAGGATGAATTTGAATGGACAGTTGTGATGCAGCTTTTGACATGTAGTTTTGCACCCAGTCACACCTCTGCCATCAGCAGATCTTTTTTATGCCATTAGAGGTTTGCAAAATGTGCACATGGGGTCCCACCAGCGATTCTCCCTTGTAAAATGATGACAGCTCCTCAGGAGATACAGAGGCATCACCTGGGTGCAAGCCCTGCTGTCCTTGGCTCTCTTTTATATAAGGGGCACCCTCTTTTGGAGATCATCTCCCCCATTTTGCAGGCAGCACAGGAGGAACATGGAGTTTGTTGCTTTCTCAGCTTCACAACAAAGCTATCCAGTTCTAAAATTATCAAAGTGAAATGGAGGCTTATGAAACTTGTGTGTGGGTGTTAATGGAGACAGAAACGCTCTTATAACTGCCTTAAAAGCTATTTCATAAAATAGTTTCATTGTCAGGGACTTTAAACATACACGATTAATATCTTAACTGACTGTGCCTCATTTTGCATTATCTCAAAGGACAAATTTCTGAGATGATACACACTATTTAGTCTCTATAATGCTTGCGTCTGTAACTGGCATGCTTTGGGAGAGTTTACCATCGTTGCTAGTTATAGAAACATATTAACTTGCCATAAACAACTAGAAGTAAATTAATCAGATACACAAATGTGTTAAGGAGTTAGCTACTATATATAAACTGCCAAAAGCAACCTGAAATCTATATGAAGTGAAGTAAATATTGCTTAGAGATATTAAACAACACATGTATAAATCAGCTTAATTTAAAACATCCTTGAAACTACCAATGCTGTTTTGACTTGTAACATAAGGTTGTATATTTTATAGAAATGCTTTTACTGAAAATGTTTAGATTTAAAAAATGTTACAAATATTTATCGATTTCGTATTTCTTGAAATTTCATTTTAAAATTTGGGATAGTATTATTAAGGCATCTATCCATTTTGTCGGGTAGCCTCAATGTGTTAAGAAGGAAAAATAAAAAATGCTGATTATAGGATGCCTTAAAACACACTACTTTTCAGAAATGTTTCATGCCTGGTAATTGTCTATGCACATCAGTGTAGTTGTAGGAACCCCTCTGCTTCTCCAAGCATAACACGTTCTCACAGTGGGGGATGCTCAAGGCAAAGGAGACCTTTCCTATGAGTGGACAGGGAAAGTTGTCAGCTTCCCTAGTCTTGCAAATCAAAGACAGAAGGGAGATCTGTTTGTTCCCTGTGAATATGTTAGAGTAAAATACCAAAAAGCTCTTTCATCTAGTGGAAAATATTGGCATAGAAATAAAAATGAGCGTGTTTAAGAATACAAGAATTGACAGGTCTATGCAGCCCAGAGATCCTGTTTCTGATGTATTGATGCTTAGGGAAGAGTATAAAAATATATCCATTTTAAGCTACCCCCAACACCCCTCAAACATTTTGAAATATTACAGGAATCAAGGATATCACAAAGCTCTGAGATTAAAGAGGGAATGTGATGCCCCAATTTTCTTGGAAAGAAAAGGTAAGCCATCCTTGTCTTCAAAGATCACTCCGGCACCAGACACATTTCTCCTCTACTTTTTCTTGGCAGCAGTTCTCCAGAGCCTCAGAGCGTCTGAAAGAGCTGGGCTGTCTAGCAGAAAATGCATCGAGATTCCTGACATCAGGAGGAGAATAAAAAAGAAGGAAGGTGCGCTCCACAGCGGGACTGCTGCACACCCTGTGTTTCCATTAGCTAGATGTCCCCAGCAGGCTGTACAATGTCTGGGAACACTGGATTACCCTCTGAAGGCTCTCTCTGGTCCGTAGCGCTAGACCTAGACACTGACTTCATCCCATTAAGGAGGCAAGGCACCAATTTATAGACTATGGCAATGTATATGCCAGGCAGCTGAAATAAACTGTCTTTGGGGTTATGGATGAAACCAAACAAGCCTGTTGTGGCAGATGGCGTTCCTGTCACCAGCGCCCTCTGCAAGACACTTGGATACATTGCTGGGGAGGACTGTATAAACATTGACAAGAATACTGGAGAGGAGATCTACTTGAAAACATGGTACCAGCAGAACGCATGCCCTTGCTGCAGACACATCCTCTTATTTCCATGCCTTAGTATCCTTTCTTGCTTTGACTCATCCCTCTGTGGAGCTATATCTGCTGCATCACTGCTGCCTTCTGCCCTCTTGAAGAACAACCTCCAAACCAATTCGTCCTGCTAAAGTTTAGACAGCAAACAAGGTAGCTGATTCACAACTGTAGGTGCACAGTCCATGAAAGGGAGACACACCTCCAGAAGGAGATTGGGGTGGATTTTGGAGTTTCTTTCTTCTCTTCCTTGACTGTAGGGTACATCTTAGGGCAACTACAGCCCTAATTTACATGCTGCTCCTGGGATACTAGTTGTAACTAGGATGACTCATGCAATGTAAGGGAAAAGGTGTTATCAGCTACCAATTATCTGTCAGTCTGGTAACATCTTTTATAGCTGAAATAGCTTCAGAACTCACATCCAATGCTGCTCTCCAGCCTGGCTTGCCAAGGGCCTGCTTAGAGCTCATGTCGCCCCAGTGCCTCCTCCCCTCTCTTCACTTTCAGTAAGGGCTTAGCTCCACTGAGCACATTGTTTTGCCTGCCAGATTTCTTCTGGACCCTAGTCCCATCCCTGTGAATGAACACCATTGCATTGGCTGGAAATGATTTCCAAGTGCAGAATTGTCACACTGAAGTTGTCTCAGGTCTGAGATCCTTTTCTTTTGCATACCCTGATGGTTTGTTGCATCAAAGTGCTTTGCAAAGTAGCTTTTAGGTGAAGTACCACAACCTTTCATGTCCACAGCTTCAACCACTTGAAGACAGTGATGGACCTAAATACACGAAGTATAGCTAAAACATCTCCTTGTAAAAGTCCACATTGTCTGAATCATACAAAAAGAGCAGAGAAGAAGTGGTGAATTGTTCACCTTTTCATAGTTATGCCTTCTAAATGGTCTTCAAATTTTCTAGCTTTCATCTCTGGGTTTGTATGTATCGGTGTTGCCTAAATCTTGCTTTCTACTCACAGACTTTCTTTTCCTCTACAGACTGCACTATTCCTTCACTCTTCTTGTCAGGGGAAGTCTCCTGCTCATACAGACAGACTCAGAAATCCTAGCTGTTATTGAAGGCCAGGGCAAGAGACTTAAAAGGTAAGCAAGCAATTGGCACACTAATGGATATTTGAGGTTAGACACTTTGATAGTAGCAATAGCCACCCTGGGCTAAAAATACCTTGTAAGATTATATTAAGCCCGAGGACCCTGTGTGAGAGCTATTTTCACATGAAAACAATGTCTGCGACTTTCAAGGCAAGCATATTTGTTGTTTTGCAAAAACCTTCATCTGGAGAACTTTTCTATCTTCTCCTGTTGCCTCCTGCTCGCAACCCCCATCATGTTTTTGTTCTTTCCACTGTTTAATGTTTATCTTCCTTTGCAAAAATAAAAGTCATATGGGAAACTGTCTTTTCTGGGCATTCCCACAGCACGTATTTGCATTTTTGAGCAGTATCTCAATAGCACGGTGTTCTTCAGATAATCTGAAATCACAGAGGCTATGCAGGTAGCAATCACAGTACTATGCACAACTATAATTGACTATGCCAAGCAAGAATCAACAGCCCAGAAACAAAACAGACTGGCTGAAAGTGCAAAGGTTAGCTGGCAACTTTACCCCAACAAATATATGCAGTCCTGGCTCCTATAAACTGCAGGTTAAAGGGTAATGACATCCTGGGGTGGTGATTTCTTTCTCTGTTGTCCAACCACAATGAATTTCAGGCTATATTTTACAGTCCTGTGTGGACCAGCAGCAGAGAGCGACATTGGTTTCCAAGAAAGCCTTTAATCTGAAGATACTTCAAAAGTTTCAGAAAACTTTGATCTAATCTGACAAATTGCAGCACCTGCAGAGTATTCATTCAACTTGAAGCATTTATCTTTTTTTTTTTTTATCCTCAGTCATGATATGAGGAGGTGATAAAAGTGGCCCCCCCATTGCTGAAGTGAAAGGTATCCAGTTTCTTCAGCACTGATGTTCTGACAGCTCAAATAGTACGCAACAAGGATTTGAGTTGTTTTTTGTTTGTTTGTTGGGGTTTATTTCCTGCCTGCATGAGGTCTGGAACTGCATTTAAAAAGACACCACCAGCTTTAGACCATAGAAGAGTTACAGCGGGGTCAATGGTGAAGGGACTAGTCGCTGGGACCAGTGTAGCTCTTGGTGGGCCTTAAGTAACATGGTCAGATGGAAGGTTTCTGTAGGAGATGAAGATGCTAACACAAGTGTCTGCAGTAAAGCAGGAGTCAAATGTCCTGTTTTTACAGCCTCTGGCTTGTGTCCAGACTTTAACCTCCCCATTCCCTCCCAATTCAGTGTGCAGCATTCAGCAATGCTCGCTTCTGGCTGAGCCTTGGCCAGCTTTGGACAACTTCTTTCGGCACCGCTGATGCCAGCAAAGATCCCTGCCTCAAGGTCTTCAACTGGAACCACTCTTTCCTGGTGTCTCTTTCTTGATAAATTAAAGCTAAGCAAACAACCGCCAAAACAGATTTAAAGAAGCACCAATATAAACAGGAACATTTTGCTGCTGTTTTTACTTGGCAGGACCAAATGCAGCTGCCTGCTCAACTGGGTAAATAGGGAACTGGGCAGTATTACACGTCACCTCTTTATCAGGGTTCAAGGCAAACCTTTCCCTCCTTTTTTCCTATTTTGAGCATATTTTGGAGTTGGTTTTAGAAGTTAATTTTTTTTTTTTTTTTAAGTTTCAGTCTGGGTTTCTGGAAAACAAACCAGCTGAAACTGATTGTGAAATTATTCCCTATCAAAAGGTAAATACAAATCATGCAGAAATGCTGACAATAGAGGGGTTTTCACAAAAAAATCTTTGTTTTCAAAAAGACTATTCTTTGGTTACCAATTTTATGCTTGCATGTTTTGACGTTCTCTGTGTTATGAATAAGCAGAAGTTGCAAATCTGCCATCCTGGACCAGACCAGCTGAGCCGATTTTCCTCCTGCTTACAGTGGTGTGGGAGAAGGGCCAAGCAGAAGGTGTCATGATTTCATGAAGTGGAGTGGTAGGGAGTCCACCTTCACACAAGGTTCCCAGTCCCATTATGGGATGGAGATTGTCTAAACGTGAAGTATAATAAGTATTGCACAACATTTATTCACCATAACAAAATTCTGATATTCTTGTTCACTTACACATGCCCAATGGTGCTTTAAATCTTGCTGAGATACTGGGTCAGGCCACCTCTGTGTTTCTGATTTCCAGGGCTTAATTACACACAACAAACGTGAAAACACTTTTCCTCAGTTATGATTTTCCCACCTTTTAACATCAATGGAAGTATTTACTGGATTCCCATACTCTTACACTACAGCACATCCATTTGAAGGAATACATGCTTTTATAATAGTATTATACGCTCAATTAAGATCATGTTTCTCAGGTACTAGATACAAAGAGATGGTCCCTGGCTGTAACTGCTCGCAGTTTGAGCAGGCAAGGCTAAAGACCAGAGGAAACATATTATTTAACGGAATCACAGCATGGATTCAGCCTCTCCATGCATGTCAGATGCTCCAGTCCCTTCATCATCTCTGTGGTCCTTCCCTGGACTCACTCCAGTATGTCCATGTCTCTCTTGTACTGGAGAGCCCACACCTGGACCCAGCACTCCAGATGAGTCTCACCAGTGCTGAGCAGAGGGAAGGATCACTTCCCTCATCCTGCTGGCAACGCTCTTCCTAATGCAGCCCAGGATACCGTTGGCCTTCTTTGTCACAAGGGCACATTGCTGGCTCATGTTCAACTTGGTGTCCACCAGGACCCCCAGGTCCTTTTCTGCCAAGCTGCTTCCAGATGGTCAGCCCCAAGCTTGTACTGGTGCAGGACTTTGCATTTCTTTCCCCAGGTGCAGGACTTTGTGTTTCTTTTTTGAACTTGATGAGGTTCCTGCCGGCCCATTTCTCCAGTCCTCTGGATGGCTGCACAACCCTCTGGTGTATCAGCCACTCCTCCCCGTTTTGTATTGTCTGCACCCAGTGGGGAGAGATTTGACATCAAAAGAGGTGAGCAGCCCTCCTCAGACCATACAGGAAGGCTGGGTAAAACCAGGAACTGGCTTCAATCACAAATTATCCTTTTGTGTCCAACAAATTTTCCCTTTAACACATGGCAACTCTATTTGTTAATGGTTTGGTTAGGAATATTGTGTCTATTTCCTTTCTGTATTATTATTACTATTATTGCAACCCACAGTGAGTTGTAATGGGGCAAAACTATAAATCAGTTGTTCCTGTCTTGAAATTTTTATCTAACAAGATAGCTCGGTGTGGAAGGAGCCGCGTCTGCTCTCAGCACCCGCTGGAGTGAGGCTCCAGTCTCTGACTGTTGGATCTTCCCTCTGCCTTCTGCCAATGGGGGTCCTGGCACCTCAGTCTCACCTGAGCCCGCCGAAATTTTGCACACTCCCAGTAACTCTGCCTACCTCTGAGCATTCATCCATCCTGAAGGATTATGCTCTTGCTTTTATTTCTCCTCTCTGAACAATGTGAGTCTTGTTGTTTAATGATCGCTAGCAATAAATGGGAAAGACAGAGAGTGCAGGAAATGCCCACCCGTGTCAGATCAGTTTCTGTCTGTCCTGGTCCTCTGGGGAGACCACACAAATCTTGCTTCTACCCAAGGTCCATTGTCCTCATAGTGCCCTGCACAGCAGTTGTAGGATTAGGGATGTTAGAGGGTACGTCCTGGCTTCTTTTCTTTAGGATCTGTTTACTGGCCTGTTGGTCATGAGATTTTTCTCCAGTCCTTTTGCACCTGATGGTACTGTCAGTCTCCACAACCTCTGGTGGCAACAAGTCCCTAAATTTGTCTATTTGCCATGTAAAAATTGTCTTGCTACTATCTGTTATAAATTTATTCATGTTTCATTGAGTGCCCACACTTCTACTATTGAGGGATCAGGTGAACGGTATCTCTGCATTCACCTTACTATTGCCTTTGTATTTTGTAAGCCTCTATCATACCCTTCCTCAGCCTTCTCCTCTCCAAATTGAAGCAATCCAGCCTTTTCAGTCTCTCTTCATACACAGCTTGCACCATTCTCTTCACCATTTTAATTGCCATTCTTTATAGCTTTTTTGATTCCATTATGTCCTTCTTCAGATGCAGAGGCCAGATCTGCACACAATACTCAGGATCTATGGGTGCACCAAGGTTTTACAGCATGGCTATTTCCACCAGTATGACATGTAGCGTATACAAAAAAACCGAACCAAATCATGGTAGAGGATGGAACCAGTACAGACAGGCTGAGAAGAGCATCAAATATTCCAAAATGTGTGTAGGTAAAAGCAATGGTAAGCAAGAAGTGGGGCAGGCACTGAAAAGTGGAGCAGTTACAACCTAGTGAGAAGTGGAAGAACACGATGCTTAGAATAATTAGAGATTTGATACTGAGGCCTTCGAGAAGAGAAAGCTGTAATACTTGGTAAAGATGCAGTGCAGCATGGTAAAGAAATCACAGGCAGCTGCTGTGGGCAAGGAGCCAAGAGATGGAAAACAGGAGAAAGGGCTTGAGCAGCTGCTGGTTGCAGAAAGAGAGGTAAAATAATTAAAAACTTTCCTAGGATTCATGGCTGTTAAAACAAAACAAAGGAGAGGATTAAACAAAAAAAATACATCCCCTGGTATAGAGAATACTACTTAATGATCTGCAAAGTAAAGAACTGGAAGGAAAATTCACGCTGACCCTAATTTTTCACAGTAAAAAGAAACTGATTGAAAGTAGTAACAACAAACAGCGGAGCTACTTAAATTCAGATTACCACAGGGTAAAATCCCAGTGCAAATGTCTATGATTTTATGAAAGCAATCTAATTAGTCACAAGTGACTAGGACTAAGGATTAAAATCAACCACTATGGGAAAGGCTAAAAGATATGATCTCCAGTTTGCAATTCAAGACGGGCTCCTGGAAAAGAGTACAAAGGCAATGAGGCTTTACAACGGAAGTGAGGTTTAAGAGGGAAACTGCATCAGCAATGAAAAAATTGAGCCAAAGTGACAAGATAAAGTGAGTCAGGTAATTCTGATGTAGAAATGATAAGGCCAGAAGAAGACAAGAAAAGAGGAAAATTATGTTTTAATGTAGAACAAATCTTTAGTCTTTAGGTAAAAGGATTTTTACCTTCAGGATTTTTACCTTAAGGATTTACAAGGACAACAAAGGTGAGGGTAAATATCAGTAAAATATGCCCCATCTGTTCTCCCCACGACCAGCTTAACAATGTCTTTGTAGGGTGGACCTGCAGTATGTGGGGCTAGACAAAGCCAACTCTTCCTCTAATGTACAAGAAACAGTTCTTCTTTTGACGTTAGACACAGCTCTCAGTGAAAGCTTTCATCTGGCTAGGTGGAAAATGAAGAAATAATCTCTTTCAATAAACATGAACAGCAGCAAAAAAAATAAGCAAAGCCTTAAAGCTGCAATCACCTCAGGTGGATGTTTAGGTAGGGCCAAAGCTATGCCCCTATTGGCGATTTTACCACTGGAGGTGTGGTCCACAAAAGGTACAAATTCAGGTTTTAGACCTGAGCTACCTTCTGTATAATTTGCTGCTAGGCTGTGGTTTTTCTCTGCCTTTGGGACCTGACCTGGTGTTTAAGTATACAACTATCCTTACTGCCTTACTGTCTCATAGTCTTTGCTAAATGGCATTTCAGATGAGGGCAGTGATCTGGCATCCATCTATGACACTGCTGGAGAGGCAGAGTAAGGAGGGCAGATAAGCAGATTTAATCTTCTGCTGCAAGCAGATGCTAGGGGATGCACGAGGAGGGTAAGCAGAGCCTCCTTCTTGCTGTCCTTCTGCAGGCTGCGGCCAGATAAGGGCGCAAATGGAGCGGAAAGATTCAGATTAGACCAACAACATCAGGGTAGTCAAATATCTGCTTATTCAGTGCTGCGGTTTTGGATGGGAAAACAAAACGAAGAGGCCCTTTCCTCACACACGTGTGTGTTCAGCGTCCTCTCACCCTGCCAGGGCGGGCAGCTATTCTCGACTCTGGCCGAGCTTTTCACGACACCCGGAGCGGGGGAACTGAAGCACAGAGATTAAGTGACTTCCCCACCAGTGGTGACAACCAGGAAAGAAACCCAGATTTCCTGCTTCACTGTTTTGGGCTTTAACCACAAACCTCTCTGCCACAGGGTCTGCAAACCTCTCCTTTGCTTATCCCCCTGCTCCAAGCAAACTGCTCCACATCATTAGCACCCAACTGCTGTGGGGACGCTGGGGCTCAGGCACAGCATTTAGTCCACTTGCCCCTCTCACCTCCCTTTCTCTTCCCACAGAGCTCACTAACTTCAGGTGCCAGTGCCCAAAGCAGAAAGGGTCCTGCTGGCATCGTGCATGCCTACTGCCTCTCCCAAGCATCCCTTCTGGAGCCCCCCACCTCCTGCACAGGGGCAGGGGACAGACACAGACCCCGTATGTCTCCATCACCTGCAGGCTTCATCATACGGCTGTTGCACTGCAGCAGGGCTAAGGATCATACAAGCTGCATGGTTTTGAGGCTTATGCAAAGGTGAACATAACCCCAGTGTGTTCTAAATGACAGAGGTTTTTTGTTTGTTTCTGCCTGGCATGTAAACACCTATACTATAGTGTATTGATGTGTCTGACTTCTGATATAGATGGGCCTGTCTGAAATGTCATTACCTGAAACCTGAAAAGCCTTTATTCTTGCATGCCAGGGCCTATTTTTAATGCACGGCATGATCCTTCGCTCAGGCATGATCACTAGCTCCCCATTAATTTCTCCTCTCTCTTTCATTCCTCAGAACGACTTTCTGAGCAGCCTCTGATCTTGCCGCTGCCCCCCAAACCATGGAAGAAACAGCCTCCCGCTATCTGCAGAAACACCCTTCCCTCCCACCCGTGCCCCGGCAGCCTCGGCACAGTCCCTGTCCCCATCGCCCGGGCTGCAACTGCCTCCTTTATCGGCGCTTACCAGCCCTTCCTCTGTCTTTTCGCTCTGGCATCAAGGTCTAGAGCAGCTTCCTGTAATATTTTCTGTGCCACTTGTATCTTAACTTCTGCCTCAAGTAATCTCTGCCTCTGGTGAGCATTTTCCACATCATGTCTTTCTGCAGACCATATATCTTTCTTTGCTCCCGTCCCTCGCACTTCCTCCAATCCTACTGAATCTCTTCTTTACTGACTTGTGATTTTAGGGTTTCCTGTTCTCAGGAGCCAGGATCTCCAGGCAATATAATATAAACTGCCAAACCAATTTGCTTTTGACCTTCTGATTGAAGTATATAAGCTAACTCTTGCTCTGTTACACTCAAAGTATACATTGCACATGTTGGTTTCTCCTGCTTTTTTTCCCCTTCGTATTTTTGGACCCAAACCGGCTTTTAATCATTGCTGCAGTCAAGACTTTTCACAAGGAATCAGTTACAGGCAATGTATTTAACAGCTTGACTATTAAATAATAATGTGTATATAGGATAGTCTAAAAGAAGTTGCAAATGTTCTATATATTATGTCTTGAAACTAAAAAGAATGGGCATCATATAAAAAATATGAATCTAAATTCATAGCACTCTGTATTTCCATTTGCTTAGGAGAAACCAGGACATTTCATGAAGATTATGCTTTAAATATATGGACCATTAAAAAGGATGTTTTGGAAAACAGATATATGGAAAAGAACCATAACTGAGGATTTCCATGTTATGTGCTCCTTTGTTTAACAGCAAGCAGCATCAATATCCACGTTAAAACAATTTATTATGAAATCCACCTCTTTTTCCTTTTAGGAGGGGATAAAAAAATAATGCAATGACTAGACTAGTTTTAACTGAGGCTAATGAGAGATTCTTTAAAAGTGTAAATACTGGCCAATATACATGTATAAAATTTTGCTCATATTTTTAACACACCTAAATGCAGAAAGAATCAATTTCTATTGGTTTGTTAAAAACTCAATCTGTCAGTGGTCTTCTCCACGGAGAGAGCTGTATTGGGAGTTTTCTTCTAAGCACGTTAGATTCAGTCATTGACCAGAAGAAAGTTATTTCTCCATCTTCAGTTGCAGCCAGAAATAACTTAGATGTGATGAGACACTCTTAGAGTTTATTCCAAGGCTGTACCTCTGCTGAGAGACCAAACTTCAAATGGGCTGCAGCCTTACACATCCCTGTGTAGCAGAGTTCATGAGAACATACGTATGCACATGCCCCTTTCCTTTGAAATCACCCCCTTAATTTGCAATATATACATGCAAGAGGATTACTCATGTGCTGAAATGTGTGCATAAGTTTCTACAGCATCAGGAACTTACTGAAGAAATAAACTATTAAAAATTCAGGCACTCCCACCCTTCGCCCTCTGCCATCGCACCCAAGTCAGAGTCATCTGTAACGGAGCTCTGAGCTAATTCTGGATTCTACTTAGGCAACACTTTTAGCTACTTTTCTAGACCAAGAGCTTCATGACTCCAGAAAATGCATCCAGGGTAAGTATACTTGGGAAGCTAAAAACCTTCTGTTTCTGTATCTTAGGACACAACACATTTTAAATCCACTGCACTTCTGCATCCAGCAAATCAGTAAAATCAATCTCAGAAATGCTGGTGCTGGTCCATCCTCATTTCCCAGCAACACGTACTTACCTGGTGAGAAAATATGACTTCAGGGGAATGGAGAAATGATACCTACTAAATTCATGTCAAGCAATCTCTGCTCAGGAGTTTGGGATTTGCACTGGCTGTCAAGCTCTTCAGATGGAGGCGACAGTGGTAATTAGAGGGTCTCAGCCTCATTTTTTGCTGGCCATACTCACGTTGCTGCAGCTGCAGTCAGTGCAAGCACCTGAGCTTCTCACGGGGCACCTATTGAACGAGGAGTGTGGAGCAGCAGGCTGCTCAGGAGCAGGGCTCCAGGGCCGGGACTTGCAGAGCTCAGGTCCCATGACATCCCAGACATGCCAAGAAAGTGGTGCTCAAAGAGGTCTTGGAGAAGTCACAACCTACTCTTTCTATCCAGGAAAATGCAGACAGGAGTGTGTGTATGTATCTGGCTGGTTAAGTGCCCATTGAATTATTTTATTTCTGTTGCGATTGTGGCATTTAAGGGTATTTTAGGCCATACTGGGATCTTCAGTTACTTAAAGTTATGCCAACCCAAGCAAACTCAGTTTCCAGGTGGTTCTGTGTGGAGCCAAGCTCACTCAATTTGCTTTTCTGTGATTCTGCCTTTTCCTTACTTAACTGGGAGAACAAAGCAGGACCCGGGGCTCAGACAGACCCAGTGCAGATGGCTGCCTCCGAACTGGTCCCCACTGTATTGTCCAGGGAGAGAGATAAGCACTTTTACAGCACAGCCAATCTCTTCTGAAGCAGTTTTCTCTGCCTGATCAGAAAAGCATCGCTCTGAGCACCCAGTCCTCTGCCACTGACATCGTTGGGAGCTATGCCCTCAACAAGAGTGGTCTTTGGGTCTCAGGCACCTGTTGGACTTAGCTTTAAGTACATGTTTACGTTCCCATGAAGTCACTCAGTCTTAATCATGCGCTGAGGAGCTTTGCAGAGTTGATGCCAGAGTTCAATCATGTAGTGGGTGGTTGGAGGGGAAGTGGTAACGGCAAAGACCTGCAACAGAGAGCCAGAAAAAAACGAGTTGCTCTCCACATAACACCCTCATATTATTTATCCCCCTGTTTAACTTACGAATCTACCTGATAGATGAAATTATGATTTTGAGCTGTTTCACTTGTGTTCTCCCTGGCTGTTTTCTCTCCTAAAGTTAGCCTGAGTAAATATTTGACTTTGTCCCCTAAGCCACTGCATACCATTGTGTAACCTAATAAACCCTTTTACTTCATTAGCACCAGTTTATCCAATGTTCCAGACTAACTGAGAGTGGATTTCCAAGAAGAAAAAGGAAGAACATGTTCACGACCACAGACACCTCCTCACCTGTTTACGAAAGACAACACAGGTTCTGCAGGACAGAAAAAATACTGGCAAAAAATACTGCATCTCACCTTTCCGCAATTTTCTCAGTCCATATCAATTCCCTGAACTAAACCCCACATCATTCAGTGTTTAAATAAAAATGAAAGCTAAAAAGGAAGGTTGCTGTTTTCCTCCACCCAGTAGGGATTATTGTAGCAGATTCTGCACTTACATGTGCGGCGATCGCCTCCGTCTCTGTGCTCTGCCTTAGTAATCAAGGAGGCGGCTGGACACGCGCGCGCGGGAAGTGACGACTGCTGTCTTGTTTATGGCCGCTTGCTTCAGCACCGTGTGGTCTTTGTAAGGAAAAGGGGCATCAGAGGGAAAGGCACAACACCATGGCAGCGACAAGCCCGCATCCCAAGCCTGTGTCCTGCTGCAATCTCCTTGACCTTGATCATGCAGCAGCGGCGGGGGGGTTCAGGCAGCGACTGCCCCGTGCCTGGCGCCGTCGCTGCTCTCGCCGTGTCCACCATGGTCTCGCCTCCAGACAGCTCGGCTTTGTCGCTGCTGCTCTGTGGTCTCAGTTTAGTACTCAGTAGGACTTTCTGGGCTACACCAGAAAACCTTGGGAATATGATGCTTTATAAAGATACGGAAAATGCACAACTCCTTTTCCAAGGAGCTTTGCGTCCAGGTGAGGAAAAGACATTTAATAAATGGCTGAAAACCTCTTGGAGGCGTGAGAAAAACCTCATCCAGTACAACATCTGCTACGGCAAAATAACCCCTCGAAAACCTTCTGATTTGTTTTGAACAAAATTTTGAGTGGCAGCAGGAGCTTGTACCTTGTACAGTGTTTCTCATCGTGCAGCCACAGTGGCTCTGACGTGATATTGGCACCTGAGAAGCAGATTTGCGGTCTCGAGGACCCATGACGTCACCCCTCAGAGGCCTCCAGGACCCACCCAGCTCTCGCTGTTGACTCGACAAGATGCCAGGATCCACTCTGTAAGTGCTCTGCTTTACTCTGAGACACAGCTTTATGTTCTGGCGTTACCATACCTGGGCTGCATGCCCAAAGCAGGTGGTTTGAAAATAGCCTGACATCTCTTCTCATTAGAAGAACAAGGACTAACTGGTAGCACTCCTCACATGGCAGTCTAATTTGTACACTCTTTGTGAAAGAGTTTTCAGCCCTTTTGTCATTCTGGATATAGAAAATAAAAACCAAAGGACTCTCTAAACTGATCCTGTTTAAGTAGATAGCTGACACATTTTTATCACTGCTGTGATATTCCTGTGTGCTGCCAAGAGGGTCTGGGGAAGGGGATCTGAAGGAATTGGTGTATTTTATAAACAAACCAAACAGTGCAAGAACGTGTTCAAGTATAAGTTGTTACTGAAACAGAAGAGAGGACAATGTTGCTACAACATACTCAGATTCGGAGCCCTTTCCAAGTCAAAGTGCTGGCAAGCTGATCTTCTCCTGGAATTTGCTTGGGTCGCTATCCTGGAAGTCCCTGGGGCACACTGGCTCCTCCTCGCAGCGTTAGCAGGGCTGCTGCAAGCAGACACACAGTCTGTTCTGCTGTTGCTGTCTGGAGCACCAGGCCCGAGGCACAGGTTTCTCTCCGAGCCACAGACAGGGATAGATCCTCATAGGCATAAATGTTTGTTGTTCCCATGGTATTTAGGTATGGAGCAGCAGGGCCACCTGACCCAAAGGCAGGATGGTTGGACATGCCATTCAAATTTCTGACTCAGCATTTGCTGAAGTGAAGGCTGTACTTCATCTACACAAACCAAGTAGCTTGTCTGGTAATGTGCCTGTTCTTTCTTTTCAGCCAAGAAGGAGCAGGACAGCCCTGCCCCAAGGTGTGAGCCCACCACCCTGTGCTCAGGACAGTGGTAACAGAGGGAGCAGAAGCAGCATCCTTCTTGAACAGGGACAAGTCTCTCCTGCAGAAGTAGGCAGGTGTCCTCAGAGCAAGGTGGGGAAGGGCTGGAGAAGGCAGATCTGCTCCATGATCTCTCCAGTGGGGCCATGGGAGCTGGAAGCATGAGCAAGGCTTCTCACCTCTGTGTCCAGGAGATCTGAGGACCTGTGAAACTTCTGGATGTAGTAATTCAGGATTAGAAATGTTGCGTTTGGACAGTTTGTACAACAGAAGGTACAAAGAGAACCAAGGAACTGGGATGACCATGCGGAACTGACACAGACAGTAGGGACAAGACCTTTCTTTAAGGATTTCTCCATAACTTGGTCCTTCTGAGGGGAATTTTCTGAGCCATTTCTAAGGGAGAAGTACTTTTAAGAGCTTAGCCAGTCTTTTAAGAGTCATCTTCAGAAAATCATTCATAAATTCCTATTAAAAGTTCATGAGGCTGCTAGGCTACAAACAAGGACACCAAAAACACTAAAAAAAAAGATAATAAAATATGTGTCCTCTTCTGACTCTTACCCAGTTCTGACTGATCTTTCAAGGTCAACTGCAGATCCAGAGAATGAGCTCATGTCCTGCCTCTGCAGCCTGGCACCACTGCTGGGGCCTCTTGCAGAGCCAAGACTCGGCACAGCTTCAGCCCCACACTCTGCCCCTGCAAAACCTGCCCTCGCCCAGCAAAAGGCACGTGGCCAGCCAGGGACCGGTGCAGGATGTACCCACGCAGCTCTGTTTTCTTCCCTTTTTGCCTTCTCCATGACTCCTGGAATGTGTTTGCACATGGTGGAAAAATGCAAAGAGCAGGGAGACGCGGCCAGGAACGTCACCCTCCCTGTCACCCTCCCTGTCACCCTCCCTGCCGGCGCTCAGCTGTGGGGCCAGCAGGCACGGTGGCTCACGCCAGCATCGGTACCCAGGGAAGTCAGAGGATCCCCTGATGCTTGTAGCAGGTGAACCACCCAGAGATGAGATGAATTTTGGGGGTAATCCATTTTGGAATTAAGAAAGGAAAATGTACCGCCTGCAGAAACTCAGTGAATGCAGGCTCGCAGCAAAAGAGGCAAAACCTGTTTTGATCAGAAAACTGGCTTGCAAGGAGTACAAAATATTTTACAAACTTTCGAACCCGTCTTCTCCTCTCCGTTTTCATTAATGGGCATCTTTTATCCTGTCATAAGCAACAGCAACAAGACTAATTAGTGTAACAAGCACAACAAATGGTTTTATTGACAAAAAAGAACCCTTTGAAATATACATTACATTCACAAAGGATTAAATTACACTCTATTATCCATTTTCCATAAAATAAAGATTACTTTGATAAATCACGACTAATGTTATCTTTGGCTGATAAGAACTCTGTGCTTATTTGTGTGGCTTCTATAGTGTGTTCTGAATTTTTTTCTCCCTAAATATAGTCAATGATACAGTCTGCCAGGCATTTTCCTGCAATTTGACAATACCACATCTGTGAACTAGGCAGCAAATGAAAGCTTCATTGTCTGAATATGAAACATGCAACGGTCTTTTTCTTTTTTGTCAGCTGCTCTGCAGTAATCTATCAAACACCTTTCAGCCATATCTTGCTCAATCAAGGTTTCCTTACTGCTAAAGCAAGGTAGTCAAAATAAACTTCTTTTGTTGTTAAGAGAAAAGCCTTTGTGGTTCATCTTTCCATTGTATGCAAAGTCTGCGTGACAATTGTAGCGTGAGGGGGTCATACCCTCATTTTAGGCATTAATGTACATAAGATATGTACATATATATAAACATGTACATTGTTATATATATACATATATATGTATATATATGTGTATATATATATGTTATACATATATATGTATAACATGTATATGTGTTACATATGTGTTACATGTTACATCTATATGTGTAACATGTTATACATATATATAAACATGTACATGTACATAAACATGTACATTAATGTACATAAGATAAAGGATAAGTGTACATTTTCAGGTGTAGAGGGCTCCTTTGCACTTTGTCCTTCCATAGCTCTGCACCAGAGGATTCTGCAGATTACTGAAGATTTACCTGCATCATCTTTGAGGGGATGAACAGCTGGTCAAGGACCAAGGCAGAAGCAATGTCTTGGGTTTACTTCAGCCCTACACCAGCTCTACACTCAAAGATGTAGATAGCTGGGGTATCAGAAGACCTTTGTGCAACAAGAGGTTCACGCACCTTTTGAGCATTTGGTAACCACATATACCAGGCTAGTGTGAACGTCCCCACTGGAGCACCAGCCCAGCAGCTCAGCTGGGCAGCAAATTCCCGGTTTAGTACAGCACAGGAGGACATGCTCACCTTTAAAAAGCCTTTAAAAAACATTTGAAGTAGTAGTTTGATTCTGAAAAACTGAGGTTGGCTTCCTACCGTGCAGCAGAGAGCTGGAGAGACCTGCCCTGCCATATGAAGGGCATTGCCTCTGCTACCCCCTTCAGGACAAATATCCAAGTTATATTCATTTCCCATTTTTTGAAATTCTTGCAAGAAACAAATTGGCTCCGAGTTCAGCTACTGCTTTGTATGCTACTGGGTGACTCAAAGCATCTCATTTTACTCTGAATTGCCCAAGGGTTAGAACTGGTGTAGCAGTTGCAGGATTGTCTTGAAGTTTAGTTTGCAAAGTGCTTAAGAGCAGTGGGGAAAAGATGTAGAGGTTCTGGAAACCTTTAGCAAGTAAATCCAATATGCAAGGGAGTTCAGTTATATGACATACCTTTTACTTCCACTGCCAGTTTCTTCTAATCTGCATTTTGAAAATCCTCCAAACTATTCAAACATAACATCAATTTAACATCAATCTACGGCATCTAACCCTACGATGGCTGTTTTGGATGGGTGCCCTCATCACAAGCAAGTGTCTCTTTTTCTGCATTTTCCCTCAGAAGCGGGTAGCAGTGGATTTCAAACAAACCCACACCCATGTCTGTGTGGCTTCTGGAGGGTGTGTTTTATTCATGGAAATATGTCTAACCCCTTCGTTTAATTTTCAAAATTTTATAATCTTCCCACCCCCTGGGTTGCCTGCAAAGTGACTCAGCAAGGCAAGCAAAGGGATCAAAGAACAGATAGGAGTTTTTTTAAATGAATGGAAAAGTTTAGCAGTTCTGAAAGTATTTTCCTCCAACACATATTTCAAAAACTTTAATAAAAATAATTACAGCTGAGTCTATTAACGGACAAAATGCAGGGCTAGAGTCATAAATCTCAGAGAATAGGGAGGAGCACTCTGAAATGCTGCAACACAAATGTATTATCACTTTTCGAAACCTCCTTAAGCTTCTCTTTTAGCATAATGGAAAACAAAAAAATCACTGCGGCTGGGCTGCTGTGTGTTTGCTATAATTAAAACAACTTTTCTATTTTATTTCCATAGTGGTGTGAGTATTTATAAAGAGGGGAGGAGAAAATTGTACACACAGGCTTGAACACAGACGCATTGTCCCCAGAGCGGATGAACCACCTTGGGTCCATCCCAAACTCAACTCTGTATCTTGCTGTTTGCTGGATATTCAGTGGGTGATGAAGTCATGGGATCCTGATTCTGTTTCAGGAACTCGTACTGGACGTCAAAGATAAGGTCCCTATGTAACAACTGGAGGAAGATCTAGACCTTGGAGTCCTCAGGACAGCCCTCATGTATATGCCACAGGGCCAAACTCCTCCTTGCTTATTCTATCTCATGCCTCCCATATTTTGCATTGATTTATGCACAGCTGCTAAATTCAAAAGAGAAGAAACAGAGCTGCCCCAATTCATACTACGCAACTGCCAAGGGTTTGTGTGCTCTCCAGGAAGGCGGGAGATGTTGATTCCAAACTCCTTTGGCCCAGAACCCAGCTCTCCCACTTCCCACGAAAGTGCCTTTGCACCAGACAACGATGCAAAAAGAGGCCTTTTACGCATCTGTTCTCAGAATTGGGTTGTCAGTGTCACATGCCGAGAGCGCTGCCTACTATAAGCAGTATTCAAACACCTCTCTTTAGCCAGTTTTCCCAAGCACATTGCTGCCCAGCACAGACTCACTCTTTGAAAGCATGCCCCTCTGCTTAAAGTGTTAAGGACCGACAGTGGAAGTGCTGACTAACTCAGCCCAGCCAGGTGAGCATCTCTTCATGCACTGTGATGCTCAAGTCAGACCTGCAGTAACTGGTTTGAATACGGACCCGGTACCAATACCCAGAATGATTCCATTTACTGCAACGCTTAAGGGTCATCCATCCAACTGAGCAATTAGAGGACTGCAGCTTCATGGTTCTTGGTGTGGAAATCCTGGGAATTTGTAAAATAAAAGGGTCAGAAGTGCCAAACTAGAAAAGGCAGGTCAAAATCTAATCACCTTTTCCTTCCTCCTCTTAGGAAGGCAAGCGAGAGGAAACAACAACACGGAAGACAGAAGTCAGTAAATCAAAAGCTTTTATTGACATCCTTTCTCATTTGTGACCCTTTGTCATTTACTTTAATTGCACAGACCAAAATTAGTGATTGACTTTAATTTTTGTAAGTTACAACTTCTATAGCTTTTGCATTTTTATTAAGAGAAGATAAAATCATCGATAAGTCTCTACATGGACTCAAAGATAGGAAGCAACTTCTTACTAATCCTCATGCAAACTACTGACTGATTATTGGAGACTGAGGTTGAGTGTAATTTCAGGAAAAAGTTCACTCTTATGAGTATGTTAATCTAATAACAAGCTAATTTATAATCCTTTCACAACTGATGTAATTTTCATATATTAGATAATAATTATAGGCATATTAAGCAATATTAACATTATTAAACAACAATGAACAGCCTTCTTAATGTATACTATGGTAATACAAAATCTGAGTAATTTAAAGTGCCTTACCTAGAAAGAGAGCATAATCTTCCATTATAGCTTTTCTAAGCTTCTAGAATTTTTTGTCTTACAGGTCTGGAGTTTTTAAACAGACTAAATCTAGCATTCACATTTACAGAGGAATTTATGCTGATCCAAGAACTCCAGGGACACTTACACTTTCAAATCTTTTTCTATTATACCAACAAATTATGCCCATTTGGAAAAGGAGCTATTGCTTTATTGTGGTATTACCAAGGAAGCTGCTTTCTGAATGCACTGGATATATCTTGTGCAATGAGTTTTCCGAGAGACTAAAATGTATTGCTGCTGCTCTTCTCTATTTCTTGCTCTTTTGCAAGCATACACTAAACTGCTGATGTGGCTGGCACTAAGTATATATTTTATATGGGGAATATTATTACTGATAAAAATAAAATATATAAGTTATTCAATATGAATGACTGCTCATCTCCCCCTTGATGTATATAAATAAGCCACATCTAATATGAGTGTAAACTCAGGCAACTGTAGTAACTCTGTGGCACCCATACAACAACAAAGAGGGAAAACAAAAAGTGAAATGCTTCCAATGAAACAGCTTAAATTATCCTTTAAAAAAACCCCAACAAAAAAAAAACACCAACCCCAAAACACCCTAAATTCCTTTTACTAACTTTTTATTTCCTGAAGGTTTCGCTGCAACAAAGCTTTCCTAAAAGAAGAATATCTTTAATGAATTTGCAGAAAATTATCATAAGGCCCAACAGAGAGCAAGTGTCCTACTATATCTATTTTCCTCTTTTACTGGAAGCAAAGGTCCCCTAAATCATACCTCTCTATATAATTAGGGTTTCTACACAGAGCAGATTCAGCTTTGCACTGAAGAAGGAAATAAATGAAACCTTCACTCATGGCTTTCTACGCATCAGCCTAGAACAACTACACACCCTGGCTCTCCCACATAAATCCCAAGACAACCTGTGGCTGCCACAGGTGAACTTCACTATAATTTTTAGGAGCACCACTGCAGACACATAAACCACAAAAATCTCTTGGTGGATTACTGACTGAATAAATGCTTGTAATAGACCAGATGGACTTTTTCTGTACTTACAAAAAACCAAAACAAAAAACATGTACATGTGAAGGAGGAATGGCCATACTGCTGTGCAAACCATTTTCCTAACCTACATTGTTATTGGTCCCAGCCTTAAGAGATCAGCAAGTTTCAACTGATATAAGGATTCCTACGGAACGATTGCACTAAAACAAAATCCCTCCAGTAAAACAAAATTATACAAATAACTTAAAGCATTAATTTCCAGGTTATGTACATGCATGTAGTTCACATATTTCTTTTTGTTACAAAAAATACCAGAACTAGCAACAACAATAATGGATTCCAAAAAAGCACACAAGTTTTGCCTCAAAGATTTAATCAACAGGATTTGAAAAACAGCATCAAATATTCTAAAATTATTTATGAGCTGTAGAAGTGATGCACTTGAGACATTCAAAGTATATCAGTTGTATTAAAATTACAGTTATCAGCGTTTACTGATGAGAGGCTGAGAAAAAGAGTGAAAGAACAGGGGAAAGAGCAAATAAAAATATTGGTGAGGTCGTAAGAGACACTGGTTGAACCTCTAGTTGAAAAGATTATGTACAGCATGGAAAAAGCTTCTTTCTCCTTTTTCAAAGAGATTGCATGTTGTCACGGCCCATTTCCATTAGAGGAATACATTAAAATAATTTTTAATCTATATTCTATTTTCTGGCCTATAGAAGGTATTCAAAGACACAGGAAAGACTAGACTTCTGCCAAGCAGATTAAACAAAACCGCATTCCTACATATTTTAACTATACAGTTACACATCAAAATTCAAAACAGAAAAATAACTCGATGCAAATACTCAACAAATACAGAATTATGGATTCTGATAAATCTGGGGGAAGCAAGACTATGAAAGGAGTGCCTGAACTTGATGAGGAGATCTGTGTAGTATGGTTTCTGGATCCTTATATTCATTTGAAGGATCCATCACTGCTGCATATAACTCACTGTAAGCTCTGCAGACGAGTTCTGTTGATTGTTTTATTATCTGCTCTCTAAAAAAACAAAACAAAGACATAATTTGCAAATCGTAGGGAATATAACTGTATTACAAGGAATTAAAGATATATGCTAAAAATACACATTCAAAATCAGTGTCACTTACATTAAAAAGCCCTTTTACTTCAACTGTGAAAACAGCTTAAAGTTTTAAAACAAAAGAAGGCTTAT
Source organism: Ciconia boyciana (assembly GCF_034638445.1). Taxonomy (NCBI): domain Eukaryota; kingdom Metazoa; phylum Chordata; class Aves; order Ciconiiformes; family Ciconiidae; genus Ciconia; species Ciconia boyciana. The sequence continues at coordinate 191,243,784 of NC_132934.1, forward strand.
TCATGTCTTTGTATTGTACATAGATAAACTCACATATATGATCCTGATAACCAAGAAATTAGCTTCTTTACTTCTGCAATCATGAAAAAAATAGTAGAAGGATTTAATCTGCATATATTAGTTTTTCACCTGCACTCCCCTGCATCTTTTAAACGACTGATAATCTTGGTGATCTACCTTCTCCCTCCTGTGGCTTCTTGCTGTCCTTTGTAAATACACACTTTTTTTTTCATCTACCAACAAATATATTCTATTTGCTTTATCTTGACAGCACCTGATTCCATAATCAGTCAGAAAAGAAGAGCTGAAAGTGATAGTGGTCAGAGATTTAAAACTTGCTACAGCCTTTTACCAAACAATGATATGAAGTCTGTGTCCTGTTATGTTTCTGGAACTAAATGAGTAACAATGCGGAGACTGGATGCTAAATTTAACTGGAAAGTTTAATATTTTTTGAAGACAAACTAATATTTTTACAGTGCCCATTGAAGCAGTTTGCTTTAACCACCATAGTGATGTGTTTACAGTTGCAGGTGCATTTTTATCTATCAGAAACAGTACTTACAACTATTTTACAGCCAAACCCATGCAAGTGGAACACCAGGAGAAGCTGAGGAAACCAAGGTAACCATGAATCCAGATTCAGCCCTGCTGTAATAATGCAGCAAAGGAACAAAGGCACCAAAACTGCATCCACTAAAATCAGGGCTGAATTCACTAACCGTTGGGAATTGGCAAGTTAAAGAAATCTCAAAGACCAAGTGCGTAGAACTTCCTCTTTTCAGGAAATATTACAAAACGGAAGCTATGAGAAAGAAGATTAAGAGACAAAACCTGCATTTTATTCTGATGCACAGTATCCCGTTTTTTGATGTACAGGATCAACTGCCAGTATTACTAGGTTATTAGAATACCTGAAAAAAAGACTGGCCTTATAATAGCAAATCTAGAAACACTGTTGCAAGGGAAATATATTCAAGGTGTTCAAGTAGAACAACTGTCTCTGATCACAGTCTGGGATCACTAAGCTACTGTAACATGACAATCTTCTAAAAAAGTACTGCACACAGAATTTGTATAGAACTAACTGTATTGCACCAAATAATATTAAATTAAAAGAAAAAGTTCATTAAAATATTCCAGAGGACTGAACAGCATCAAATGAGTCTTTCCATCAAATAATGTCAGTGTCATTAATCAGTACATTAGGATTTCAGTTGCCATAACAACATGATACATTTTATTGCTAACACAAATGGCAGCACTTTCTAAAAATAGTAATGCCAGCATTCAGTTTCTGTGATCCAACACAAATGAAAAGAGCTTTTCAAGACCAACAACCACATAAATAAATAGCTTAGAATTTTTTAAATGAGCAAAGGAATTTGAAAGACAAGAGCATGCACTGGCAAATGTTGGAAGGAACGTTCTTCATAGTCGTAAAGCTTCAATGATATTGCCAGTGAGTATATAATACACCGGTCCCTTATCAAAAGCATATGGTCTGATTTTGAGAACCAAAGAACTCTTGGGTTCCTGCTCAACTGTTGGAACAGTAGATCACAGTTATGTGATTTCAAGGAAGACGTCTTCAAAACTGACATCAAACGCCTGCAAAACTAACTTGAAAATTTCAACTACTATAGCCAGAAACTAAAATTATAGTACTGGTTAAATGTTTTGCTTGAATATTGAGAAACTTCTGAATTTTGAAGGTTTATTTACTACAGAAAATATTGACTATTAAGACTGTGATTCGACAAGCATGCGCCTCTGTAAATAGTTATCTTAACTTCAAAAGGATTGCTTGTATTTAAAGCTACATGTTTGAAGGCTAATGAGCTAACACTTTTTTTTTTTTTTAATTCTGAGCAGAACCTGACCTATAGTGTTGAGTTATAGCAGGTTAATAAACTCCTGCATGTTAGCAGAGCTGTAGCAGTTATAGCAATCATCCTCAGACAGGCTCCCCCCTCACCTCTCAGCTGCCCACTGTTGCAAGATAACATGAATTGGGCTTAAATTGCGCTGAGAGTTTTAAAAAGCTTATCAATGGGATAAGGCTAGGACTGCATACGTGACCAGTTTATCTTGGTTAATCTGACAGAAGAAGTGATTACGTCAAAGTAATTTCACTGTGCCTGAGTCTTTATGGTAGCATAAAGTCTACCTCTGAAAAATTGCTTCTGTGTTAGCAGTGAAAAATTGAGGCTTTCAAAATACATTTACCATTATTATGATTTTTAAATAGACCTACATTAAAAAAAAATACTAAGAGCTAAAATACAGGTTTAACAGCTTGACACCTAGAAGCAGAAGCTGCAATGCTTCACTGACACTACTGCTCAAGCTACCAGGTTTGATCCATACTGGAGCAGAACAGCTCTCACACAACAGGGTCAGCTCTGCTGGCTGAGCTGCAGGAATGGTAACCCTAGCAGAGAGACTCAGTGAACTACTAAAAAGCACCAACATCCCCCATGCCAAGCTACACACCAGGTATGTGGCATGAAACTGGAAGTCTTTGGATGAGGAGAACCCGAGCAATACAACAGGAGAACCTGGCAGTTCCACTAGCTGATCATTGTAGGTCCCTTCCAACTGAACTATTCTATTCTATTCTAATAAATTCCCCAACAATAAATATTTTCCCTTGACATATGTCATTTTTTAATTGCAAGATGCTGTAATACAATCCCGCTGAGGACAGGTACTAGTAATGAGACTTCAAATATTGTTGCATTACATAAAATGTGATGTGCTAGTCCCAATTTCTGGTATATTCTGTAACCTGCATTCTTCACAAAAGCATGAAAAATAATGTCAAGAAAAGTTTTTGATCAGTGCAGCATATAATTCTCTAAATTTAAGTACTACAAAATGCCTTCATATGGTTCACATTTAGTTGGAAAGAAATTTGTGGCACTTTCCCTAGCCTTAGGGATCAGTTATATTCAAGAAACAAGAGAAGAGATAAATAATAGCGTTCTCGCTTCCGTACTTCAAAGAAGAAATCACTATAGAAAATCATATTAAGTGAAAAGTAAAGTAACCTCAGCACAATGTTCAATGAGACCGAATGCCAATACTCTACAGAAGACAACAAAGTTGAAAATTCTAGACCTGATGGAGCAGCGGGGATAAAAGAAATCTTGAGTGGAAAATTACATATTTGATCTGTCTTTGGAATGCTTACAAAATAGTTCTAAAACAATTTACAACTAAGTTGACAAAAAACTGCCGACACAGCGGAACATGTTCAAAATAGATGAATATAATTCATTTTGATGGTGTCCATTAAATCAAGAGTAACTGCTTCAGAAAGTTACAGAATTACATATTCCTCACTGCTTCTTCAAAAGAGGAGAATCGGAACCAAACTGAATTGTGACCTGAAGGACAATGCAAATATGATCACAGCTGATAACTTGAATTCTCCTCATGATCCACTAAAACCTAATCAAATTAATCTTTCTGATCATTTTGCAGGCATAATAGAAATTCAAAGGTAAGGTACTTACTTCACAGTGGCACTCAGAAGGAAATTCAGCTGGGACATTAAGAGACTATCTGGAGCAGACAGATAGCGATCAAACTGAGCCTAGGGGGGTGGGGGGGAAGAGAATATGAGATCAACATATTAAGAACTTGCTGTTATATGAAAATAGGTGAAAACACAGATCTCTGAAAAGTGATTACATTAAAATGGCACCTTCTTATTTGATAAAATTTTCTCTTTTTATGTATTTAAGATAGACCCTTACATAATACACAAATGTTTAAGGTGGAACTTAATTGTCCAAACCAAATGTCTAACTTCAGCACCTCTGTCACCAAAATTTTCAGTTTCTGACTCTAAGAAGTACGGGTGGAGGGGCAAATAAAGAGAATCCAGCTTCCATAATTACCCATCTAAGTTTCCTATGCAGCTGATGCATGTATGCATGCACCTCTGAAGATGACACCTAGTCTATTCAGTGCAGAGGGAACACAGTAGCCTCCAGACAGAAATCTAGTCTGTCCAAGTTAGACAGGTTGCATGTTTCTTTTTACACGTTTCTTTTTACTTTTTGGCAGGGAGTCACTGCTTAATAATCTAATGAGCACTTATGTTGGGAAAAACAAGAGCAAGGGACCTAGCTCAGGCTCCTTGAACTGCTTCTAGGCCTACTTCAGCTCCCCCACATAATATAGTGAAAAAAATTGTGGTGCTTTGATTCAAGTAGTTTGGAGAGGAAAACGCCAAGAAAGAACATTACTGCTGTCTTCAACTATCTATCAGAGAAGTTGGGGATGCCCCATCCCTGGAAGTGTTCAAGGTCAGGTTGGACAGGGCTTTGAGCAACCTGATCTAGTGCAAGATGTCCCTGCCCATGGCAGGACGGCTGGACTACATGATCTCTAAAGGCCCCTTCCAATCCAAACCATTCTATGATCAAATGGGTGACTATAGAGAAGATGGAGCCAGGTCTTCTCACAGGTGAAAACATGAGGAATAGTGAACACATACTACACTACGGAAAATTCTGATTAGATAGTAGAGGAAAAACTCTCACCAGGAGTGTCATCAAACACTGAACAGGTTACCCAGAAAAGCTGTATAATCGCCATCCTTGGAATTACTCACTCAGGCAAGGCCCTAGGCAACTTTATCTAATGATGGCAACCTTCCTGAACACTGGATGAATCTTCTCAAGCTGGTAAACCCTAAAATCCACATCCATCCATCATTTAAACGTGCAAAAAGTGGGCACAAATGACTAATGAAGTCACTCACAGTTCTCACAAATTAACTTTTTGGGGTTACCTGCCCCCATTTGGAAAGTAAGGGAAGAGAGGTATGGACTTTACTAGAACAGCATTTGTAAGCACATATGAACAACTTAAAAGGCTGGCACCTAGAAAACTTTCAGGTTAAGTTGGGAGGCTGTGAATCTGCTTGCAAGAACTCCCTCTATATGGTTTAAATCCTGGGAAGCCAACAGATTAGGCTGATAGATGGGATTTTTGTGGGTTTGATTCCAGCATACTAGGTTCCATTCTGATTAAAGTGTGTGCACACAAGCAGACATTAAACAAAGTAATGAAGAAAATAAAACAGTTGGATTCTTCTCTAACTATTCAAGTGAAATTATTATGTACCGCTATAGATAACAGAGTTACATATATATAATTTAAAGAGATGGTCCCCAAGCTGCAGTCTTTAAATTCCTCGTTGGTCTACAAGACCATGATAAATAGAAGATATTTTAAATGCAAAATTTATAAATATTGATAAGAATGCATGCTGATCTGAGTAAACCACCGAGTGCTCTGTGCCAGGGCTCTGTTCATCCAATCAGCTTGGGAGTCACCAGTTTAAAACTTGAACAGAGGAAAACAGGCTACACTGACACAATTAGGATGGATTCAATATATAATTTTTAAAAAAACTTTTTTTAAAGAAAATTTCTTTTAAAAAGACCTTTTTTGTGGGGTATACACATACTTCTGGATGAGCGGGCCTTATTTACAGTTAAACTTTCAGAATAAAGCTAAACTTGTCTAAGCGAGAAGAGTGACAGATCATATATTATTGCCTACTGAACTGTGATATTGCTATCTCTATGCAAAATAGCCTTCACACACTCTTGATAATTTGTTTTAAAATATATTGTAGCTTTCAACTTTAAAAAAATGTATGTGACACATGCCCAGCACCTAACTTCTGAGTTTAGCTGAACTATTTGCATAAAATCAAAGCCTTAGGACTAAAATTATAAATGATAGCAGAACCTATATTTCAAAGCACGCGGGCAAAAAAGAAACTTTGGTGATTAAAACTAATTAGAGCTAAATATTTGCTTTTAGCAATTTAAGATGACTCATGGGATAGCATTCTTGTAAGTAAAGTTCTGTTTCTCAAGGCTTAGAAACTAATATTCTATTACTACACATTCATAAATTTGTGTATTTATTACTTCAAGTGGTCAAATTACTACAAATGAAGAAAGTATTCCCAGACAGGTAATTTAGCTATTCTTAAAGAGTATGACTGGTTAGATGAATATCTACTACATCACATAATTAATAGTATTCTTTCCCATGTCACAGCATCACCACCATAATATGAAATTGTAAAATGCTTACCATTGCAACCTTCAGGGACATGGAATCCATACTTGGCAAATTTGAAAGAGGACCCTAAGAATGAGTAGTCAAAGGGAGGGGGAGGAAAAAAGGTCATATTAGCATATGGAAAAAGATATGAAATAATAAATTCTACAATCAGTTCAGTACTAAATTGTTATTTGGTCCTGCTACAGGATCTTAAATGTTTGGAAACTGAATCACCATATCAATACTGAAATGCTGTAACAGTTCATTTGTATTCTACCACTCTCTTAAATTAAAAACTCAGAATACTCAGTTCTTAGTATGTCCTTTCAAGGCCTTTTCTTCCTTCTTCACCATTTAAATGATAAACTCCAATAAAAAGCCTTCCACAAGGTCTAGGATAAAAACTGAACTGCAAACTGGCCACATCCCCTTGGTGTTCCAGAATTGCAGAGGACAACTTCCCTCTATTCATCTGTTCCGGGACCGTGCAGAATTCAAGCCTGCTTCCCAGTAAATCTTCTGTGCTGGTATGGCATTACAATGTATACATGCTGCCTAACGCCCTAGCAAATCCAGTGACAACGTCACCTCTGCCGCCAGGCAGCTGGACAGATATAAATAAAAATTGCTACATTCCATTAACAATCTGCCCTGGTTGATTTGAAATTGGTTTTAGAACAGGAGATAGGCTCATGAATAGGAAACCAAGCTGAGTTATTAATCAGATTATTTATACATTTATTTATTCATCTTTATACATAAAAATCTGTTGAGTTTGGGCACTTTATGCAAAATTATTGGCTGAAGAAACAACATGAAGCTCTCCAACAGAGTTCTGCTTTCTCCAGAAGACACTGTTCTTCACCTTCATAAAAGATCACAGAAGGACATAGGCACAGCTGAAGAGAAGAAGGGCTGTATTAACAACTAACAACTGTGGTTCACAAGAAACGAAGAGCATGACCTCTGAATTCCAGTTTTCAGCTCACTCTAAGAAATCTCAAGTTTTCACGTTTAGAATCTTACTGTCTTGGTGCTAGAATAGCTAGAGCACTGAATAAGGACAAAAGAAGAAATTATTTCAAATTACTACTAAACTCAGCTGCCAATTTTTCACAGAAGAAAAAATCAGTCATTATCTAATGCATGCAGGGTATCTATCCACTCCATGTATGGTGCTATAGCATGCAATGGAAGAAACCTGAATGCTACATGCACAGCAGGTCCAATATGTTCTAGGTGTCATGGAAGTGGTATACATACTCAGTATTTGTGTTTTAAAGCCATCTTGACTCTTGACACTTTGAGGCATATTAAACTACCTATACAGTTATTCTGAGAACGTACAGGATGTCTGTGGTGTACGGAGCCTGTTGATGGTACACAGATAAGCTGCACAGAAGGACTGTTGCATACCAAACCCACTAGGCTTGCTGAACATACAGTGTAGGGGAAATCTGTAGTTGCAAGGTGCCTTTGGCTAATAGTCCTGGTCCCATGTGAAAAATCAACAGATGTTACTGAGCTTTGGCTCCTAGAGGAAGCTTAATTTGCAAAAATATTAGTGACAAAATTCTTCCAGTTGGCAAGTATGCAGTACCTCCTGAACGTGTACATTACATAAGCTTACCTGTTCCGGCTTGTGTTGCTGCACAGAGTTATATATGTAACTCAGACCAGCTCTTGTTAACACATAGGAAGCTTGTTCATTTATGAGTGTATCTAAGTGAGCTTCAATCTGAAATTTTAAGCATAAGGTATATATAAAATGTGCATGAGAATATTAAATAGAACAAGCTCTGTGGTTAAATGGTCTAGAAATATGAATAGGAAGAAAATACAAAAATAAGAAGGAGAGTGATCAACAAACAAGGAAAAACCACAAATGCATACAGCATAATTATTTTACATTTTCCGTTTACATCTTCCATATTACAAGGAGCCAATAATAAAAATATAAATATATTCTTTCATGTCTGACTAACAGAAGAACCTATTTTTTTCGTATTTGTAAATTCAACAGCACCAGAAGTTAAGAATACTAAAGCTCTAATCTTAAAAATTGCTATTTCATTTTATTTTGTTATAGTTCTTTGAAAATATGTGATAAAAATCATCCAACTCTTACTGAAAATATTGACAATAGCATGGTGGTTTTATAATAAAAAAGAGAGTCTTTCACAACGAAAATAAAACTGAAACTAAATCACAATCGGTCATGATTTTAAATTCAATACTGATAAACATGTATTTGAAAAAAGTTAACTGAAAGAACAATAGACAATGAAATTACAGCAATCAGTTTTGCTTTAATTATCTTCATATGAAAAAAAGTCATAAACGTATTTTACATTCTTAGTATAATCTTCACTTTGCAGAGAAACCTAATCAATAAATCCAGTCACAGCAGCAGCAATAATTTTTTTAGTTTGAGTAGTCTTGGAAAGATATTTGGGTATATATACATTAGTACTTCATTTTTACAGATAACTACCCCACATTTCATTTATTTTTCTTCCAATCCTAAGAAAAGCAAAAATTTATAATATATCAAACTCTAGTAAAATGTAAGACTTCCATGTCTGATATTTTAAGAGTTCACCTTTTCACTTCCTAAAATTGTTTAGAAAAACACACTTTTCTTTTTAAATCAGGAGGGAAATCTTAATATTTCAATTTGGAGATTTTAACTGTCTTAGAGAGTTCTTTTTTCTATGAAGAATGTTTCTCTTATTAAATATGCCATTCTAACTCCACTTTAATAACCTACTTATGTATAATCTTAAAGTTATTTTTTCAGTCTGTTCCTGTATTTGCAATACGTCTGAAGAAGGTAAATGGTATTAAATGCATATCCTTCAGTTCTACTGCTTATTTGAAGAATAAATCAGTTGCAACATTTACTGTGAAAAAGAAACTCTGATAATGGAAATTAGAAATGCCCCAGACGGTTTGGTGGGGTTGTCTGTTTGTTTGTCTCAGAGCTAAAAGGTGCTAGAAATTCTAATTAGGAGTAGAAAGCAAAAAATGGCTCACAGCCAATCTTTACTGATGCCTTCAAATAAGAAGTTGTGACCTCCTTCCAAGCCCCCCAGGTCCAAGAGCTCTCCTGAGATATATTGCAGAGATGTTCATGTAGCAAAAATATAAATGGGCAGTGCCTAAGTTTTCCCAAGTCAACGGTATATAAACTACATTTCCATTTCAAAATGGTACCACGTATGAACTACTATCCTGGCACGTTAGGTGAAACCAAACAAATGAGAAAAGAAAGGCAGAAAGAAAGACTGTAGTAGTAACTTCAGCTATACTATATTCTAGTACAAACTAGATGATGATCTAGTATTAACTATATGATGGAACATAGTCAGCCATTTGACTGAGCTTTCAACTTCCATTTGCTTCTTCTCACACAGTTTGCAGATAAATATTAGAATGATTAGGATAATGAAAATGTTCACTGATATGGGTTTATCTGCAACCAAACTAAACCAAAACAAATCTTCTAATCATTTTTTTGTCTGCTTAAAATGAAAGATGCTGCGTACCATAAGCTCTGATACCTGCTATTTGCTTATGGTCTCTGATAAGAGGCCCTCTTATCCCATTTCCCTGATTTAGAATTGACCCAAAGCCAACATTATCAAAGATAAATACGTTAACATCACAACTTATACTCTGCAAAAGATCAGTAATAAGTTCATTTTCTTTGGGGGCTGTTAAAGCTTACCTGAAACTGTAACATTTCTAGACGTTTGTCAGTGAATTCAAAGAGAGCCAAAGTAGTCTTCATCATATAAAGCGAATTTACCATGAAGGTTGCCATATCAGCTGTGCCCAGATTACTAGCAGACATCGTACACATCTGTAACAACGGATCTAGCACACAAGACAGAACCTAAAATAGCAAACACACAGAAAAGAGGGAGGGAAGGGAGGAAATCATGTCACACGAGGCTTCTAAGCTCATTCTGTCTCTATCACATATTTATTCCCCAAAGCAGAATAAAGAGAAATGAGAGTTTCCAACTGTGAAAGCAGTTTTCTGCTGGATTTGTCAGCAGGTGATCAGCTACCATAGTGATGGGAAAAGCATAAAAACCTGAGAAGAACAGATTCCAACCTAGCAGGAGGAAGAGTAATCCAGATTAGATAATTGGTAATTGTGCAATCTTGAGGGTGTATTTACTTAATGGAGTAGTAATTGGATAACAGAATTTAGATACTGCGTTAAGAGTAGCACTCCATACTGTACTGTAATTATCCACTTTGTTAGTCACCCTCTTATTCGCATTACAAACTCAGGTTTGGTAGAAAGCTCCAAAATGGGACCAGACAAAAAGATTAATATTTCACCCACCTCTTGTGTACCGAGACTAACTTAACATATCCTTTTTTTTCCCCTCCTCTTCAGAGCAGTCAAACATTCTTATACCTGCACAAAGTCAGCTTGACGGGCATCCAGTGGAACAACAGATGAGTCATGAGATGCCAGAACCTCCCGTAGCAAGTTAAGTGTCTGATTTAGTGCAGAGCTTGGGCCAAGATCAGGAGGTGGGAGTTCAACCTGAAGAACAAGATCATCTGTTTGTGGTTTTGGGTTTTTTTATTTCATTTACAGCAAACACCATCCAATCTGTTAGCACAAATGCAACCAGCTAATAATAAAATTACATGTAGCCATGCAGAGAAGACCTTTAATTTGACACTGGACAAATGCATGTTTCACAGTAATTGCCTGCAACTTTCAGCACAACCATCCCATTCAGTGACAAACAAGCAAAACTGAATTTCTCCTTTCATATAGACTATGCCTATTTTAGAATCTAGAGAAAACCAAACTCTGCCATTTTTGGTAGTAAAAAAATACATTTGCTAGATTAGGTGCCAAAGAATAGCCACATTGTTGGCACCACTGAGTTCACTTTGAGCAGGACACCCCAGAATCTAGTGCAGGCAGAGCTCTGGGATATTAGGGCCACATTGCAGCAGCTGAATGAAGTCATCTTCTTGACAAGGCTGCGCAGTCCCTATCATGCTGAGTGTGAGAGCTGCAGTCACAAATGCAACAGTCTGAATCCCTACCAAGTTTGTACCTTAAATTACCAGTACACAAATGAACTGTGCACCAGGTAACTCAAGTACACCTACATAAACTGCAACAATACCTCAAGAACTGGAATGCAGGCCTACCTCAAAGATGAGAAGTAGGAATCACAGATGTTTAAAAAACAGAAAGAAGAAAAGTTTGTAAATCTTAGAGAAAAAACTACACTTTCCGAGTCAAATTATGAAAAGCTGGAGCACCTGAAATGAACTGAAATCCTATCCTATTTTTAACACAGGCTCACATACTTTAGCCCTTCTTTGTAACAGGCAAATACCCATTAAACGCTTCATAAAATGTTTATATAAAATAAAACCTAGCAAATCTCTTTTTCCCAACTCACATTCCTCAGGCTCCACTCCAGACGTAGTTGCACCTTCTTGTCTTCAATGCTGCCTCAAACTGGCTTCCTGCTGCCTCCAGACCCCTAATACAACCCAGGCTGCTGGCCTCGTTTCCTTCTGCCAACAATCCTCTTCCCACCTTCCTGTGTCCTGCCTATCCAAGGGCAAACACAGATCTGGCTGGATCACATGGGAGTAAGGAGACGCCCAGCAATACAGAATAAGATAATGCTTCAAGGCATAATCTCTTTCCAGAAGGACACAGGGAGAACTAAGTTTGGCTGGGACTGGGACTGGCCTGTGCGTCTCACTCAAGGTGTCTGGGCACAGCAGAGCAAAGCAGTGTGCGCTTCTGCAATGAACTTAAGACTCCAGCTCAACAAGAAGAGAAGGCAGCTTTGGATGGACTTCCAAGCCACAGGCAACACATTCCATACCTTCCCAAATGAGAACTACTGATTAACAGCATAACAACATGGATGTCTGAGTCTTCAAGGAAGAAAAAAAAAAAAATCAGAGGGGCAGAGGCTGATGGCCAAAGAGACCAAGAAGGAGAGCATAACAGGCATTTTCAAAGTGGAGCATTACGGTCTTCTGGAAATGAATCTGTATCTAATGAACACGCCACCAGAGAAAGAAGAAACAACTCTCTCTCTGGAGCCAGGCCTAGCTTTCACACTTTGTGTGTTTCGAAACATTTGAGATACCGTACATGTCCCCCCAGTGTTATCAAGACAGATAAACCAAAAACTTTTTTGCATCCTTCTGAATACAAAGTGCTCCTCTATTCTGACTTTCCAAGAGACAGTATACTGAATTCGAGGAATTAATGGAAAACTAAATCTAATAGGTTCAGAGAACAGTTTTTGTTCAGCTTAAGCAGTCTTGAAAGCATAAAACAAATATTTGAGCAATGAAGCTACAGTAATTCAGAAAGAGGCACTTATTCAGTGCTGATTAGTAGTGAAGTTTACTGAAATGTACAGCACTGAGTGACTTTCTTCTTGTTTACTCTTGTTATTATTAGGGGTATTGATTGTGCCCTGAACACACTGTTCTTAGACCTGAACTGGACCGTGTTCAGGGATATTTTGGCATTAATTTGAGACTAGAGTTTGATGGAGTTTTCACTTCCAACACACACATAGATCATGGCAATGATAATTTCAGGCTTCTTTGCACAGAATTTTTGTCTCCTGAAGTAGCTGATGGTCAGAAGCTTCTAAATTAGCTTCATCTTTCATTTAATATGTTCTTTTAAAGTCCACTGTCTTCTAGATGGGAGCAAGGAACAACATTACGGAAGAAGAAAATACGGCAAGGAAAAAAGGTTTAGATCGTTAGATTCTATTGGGGTTAGCTTGAAATTCCTGACTACTGCAATAGAGGCAGAATTATCAGTAAGTGGAAGGAAAATTAAAGCAGTGCTATATTCATTTTGAAAATTCGAACTTTTTGCACATGAATATAGATTGGGGTTTTTTTCGGAATTAAAAAGAAAAATTTAAAAACAGATATATCTAATTTATAGAGGAACCTACTGTCTTCGTGAGCAGTAAATCACTATTCTAATAAAAAAAATTGATGCCCTGAATGTTTTACGTGCATTAAAAGTTAATTATAATTGATCCTATTTCCAGAAACATAGATTTGAAATGCATGCTGAATTCTACTTTTGAAGTACCTGCTTCAGATGCAAGCCAAAGAGCTACAGGTAGCCACAGGAGCTACCTAAATAATTATCAGAAAAGTTCTGTAGCAGCTAGTTGAAGAGCATTAAAACATACTCTAACACAGTATTAAGTGTCTAATCAGTTCTAACCAGCAGTTCAGTCATGCACAAACAAGGCCAACCAGCTGTTCTGCCTTTCAAAGAAAACAAGATGAAATTCCTAATTTTTAAAATCCAATATACAAAACTGAAATGAATTCTCCTAAAATTACAATGGACACTAAAAGTTGTACATAAGGTTTAGTATAAAAGGTTGCATCTTCATTTAAAGTTCTGCATATCAATCAGTGGGGAATAGTTACTAAGCCAGTAATCTTCCAAATAGACAATCCAGAGCAGGCTTCTCTGTCTATGAGAGCAAGTAGCTCAAAGGATGTCTTGAGGGATTTAACAAACAGCAAAGGAAAATACAGGAAAAAGAAAAGGCAGTATCAACAATCAAGAAAAGAGTCCATGTATGTTAACTGTTTCCCTTCCTCATTTACAAAGAAGGTTAAATGGAAAAACAAATGTGCAATTTTTGTTCCTATTAAATACAGTTGATTCTACAAAGGACTGGAGCAGATATTGAGAGCAGCTTTCTTAGAAGCTCATATGTGCACCTGCAAATACTGAAAATACTGTATAGGCAAGCAATCAAAACTATTTATATACTATCCTACTTGAACATTAGAAAGTTAACAGTACAGAAAGACATGGACATACTGGAGAGAGTCGAGCAAAGGGCTACAAGGTTCATGAAGGGACTGGAGTATCTCCTACACAAGGAGAGGCTGTGTTCAGCCTGAAGAAAAGAAGGCTCAAGGGGGATATTACCAATGTGTATAAATACCTTATGGGAGGGATAAAGAAGAGGGAGACAGACTCTTCTCAGTGGTGTCCAGTGACAAGTCAAGAGGCAATGGGCACACATTGAAACACAGGAAAACAATTTTTTTACTGTGAGGTTGGTCAAACACTGGAGACAGTTGCACAGTGAGGTTGTGGAGTCTACAACCTTGGAGACATTAAAAACTCAACTGGAACCAGTCTGGGCAACCTGCTTTAGCTGACACTCTTTGAGCAAGATGGTTGGACCAGATGATCTCTAGAGGTTCCTGCTGAACTCATCCATTCTGCAATTCTGTGATACTAGTATTAAATAAAACAAGAAGGTAATTTTAAACACAGAGCTCCTCAGAGAAAGCACTGTTTAGAGTGACAGACAAAAGGTTGGTGGCCTCTTTTGGGCCTAATCAGCTTTTAATACAGTCTTTTAAAAACCTCACTGGCAGGGGCTGGAGACAAAGCACTACAGACGTGGAACCTTGTAAAAAGGTATCTGGATGTTTCATCCTGTCAGTTACAACTGATTAGCATCAACTACAGAAGTTCATTCTACAAATTGAGACAATATTCACCACAGTTAAATAGCAGCAGTCTAAGAAACTTGAGTGCACGTCTACCAGAGAAGCTTCAGAGAAGCTGTCCTAAGCTCTTTTGAGCCCTATTAGAATCCTACAGAGATCACCAAAGTAGAATGCCTAATGGCATGCTTTTCTTTTCAGCTATCAAGTTGGTCTTGGAATAAAAGACAACAGAAAAAATCCTGCTAGCTTTGCTTTGTTCACATGGATCCATTCAAAACCACAACAGCATTCAGATGACAACATCAAACAGCCTCATTTAATCTGCCCCGTATCTGGTTTCCCAGAAACCTACAAGGTTTAATTCTGACAGGAATCAAATTATGAGGGAGAAGCTTACAGTTATTCCCATGCAATGTTTTAATACCTCTCCCACTGACAAACTTAACAGATAATGTGATCACAGCATTTAATTTCCATACATCTACTCTAAAAAGAACAGCACTAAGGAATAACAATCCCAAAACTTGATTTGGGGTACTCTACTAATAGTCTTCTAACAGCTCAGACAGCAGATGACAGGTTAGTTTGGCATAATCTCTCTTTAGTACCCTTATGATAACTCTCATTCCATTTAATTCAATGTTTGCAATTATTCTTTCCTTTAATAATTGTTCTGGAGTACTACTGAAGCCAGAGTAAGGACAGAAAATTCCCACTCTCCTAATGTATTAGCTGGTCCAATAAAACATACTGGCATAGGTTAGTCTAACAGGCTTGTTAAAATGCCTCACCAGTGGACTCATTATTTTAAATGACAATTCTCTCACTTAGAGAACTGAAAGAGCAGTCCATCCACTCCAGTGCATTAGGCGCTTTGAACCTTACTTCCAATTTCATTGGAACAGTTTCTGTTGTTCTGATAATTATTTTCATTTAGTATTTTCTCCTGAATGTATCATCATCTGTAAAATGGTAATCTGTACCAGGCTGTTCTTAGTTAGATCCAGACAGTGAGTAACACAAGCAGAATTCCAAATCCATAAATATCTGATTTATTAGCACAGGGTCAAAGGAAACATATAAAAGGATACATAAGGATTGAACCTATAATTCTGATCTGCTTTACTGGCATGGCAGGTAGACCCATGGCTGGGTCCAAGCAAGCTAAAAAGAAACAAATACAAACACAATTTTTCAGCACAGGGACACTAACATTGGCCAAAAAACATTCTGGTTGAACCAACAACCAGAACAAACCAATTGTTACCAGAGCTAGAAAGCACTGGCAAGACTGCCCAACACTGCCTCTGAAGGGTAAAAGCCAACAATGCAAAGGAGAGACAGTGTTTGCAGTAAAAGCTGATGCACTGAACCTCCAGTGACAAGAGGAGAAGGGTGGTGATGCACAACTTCTATATGATGTCAGCACTGAGCTCTACAATGACCTGAGAATCTCAGAGCTGTGAATGACATTTTAAACCCTGAAAACAAAGTGGCTTTGCAATGACTCTGTTACTAAGCTTCATGACAGGTTTCAAGCAGTATCGCAGCCAGAGACTCCCTTGTGTATTGCCTTTCTTTGATAACAATTGACTTACTTTCAGGCAGTATGCTGAATATTTCTGTTATAAAGACTTCAGATCGTAAAGAGCTACCTGAGAAGTCTGAATGAGAATACCATAAAAAGGGTTTCTCAGACTGAAGGGCCTGAAGTTGCGAGAACTGCTGCCCACCTTATTTTCAGATTACAACCAGGACGCTTGAGATTTTCTGATGTAATGAAAAAAATGTTCATAGGAAAGTGCTTCTGAGCAAGCCAGTAAGTACTCTGAAGTAACCACGGATTTCCTGTATCATTCACACGGGTGGCTTGACAACCAAGAGGGAGAATCCTGATCTAAGACTGCCTCTAAGTTTCCATACAGCTCTGTGCTTGTGACTGTCCTTATGTAATATGGGACTCTTCTCAAAAACAGATGTGAAGAGGAAGCTATTTTCTTGTCCTAGAAAGAACAGCCTGAAGTCTCAGTTTCCCATTGTGCTTCAGAAATTAAATCCCAGGCAGTCTGAAGGCAATGCTCAACTCAGCATAATCAATATCTAGGGAATTAAATTGTCTGTGGTGATGAGGACATCAGAGTCAAATTACCATCCTGTCATTCCTACACATCCAAAGGAAGGGATTTTGAGGAGTTAGCATATCTAATGAAACCTGCTTTGTCTAAAAAAAGTTCCCAACTAGCTATACTTAAGACCAAGATTTGCTTAAATATTATTCTGGTCTATCAACTACTAGATAGATTGTAGATATTAAAAAAGCATACCACAGAAAGACACAATAACACACCAGTGTTTCTAGACAGTTCCCCCCCACTACAGCAAGAGAATTTGCACAGGGTTAAAGAGACTCCTGTCAAGTTACAAATTCACTGGTAATTATGACTAAGTCTTCTGGAATTCTGTAGCTACAAACAGCAATTAAGAAAAGACTTAAATTCTCTTTAAATTAAATAAAATTTGTAGAACTGATTTGCATTCAGAATTTCTTGCTTACAATTTTCAGATTATCAGCAACAACTGATGATACTGAGGAAATGCTATCATTAGAATGGTGTAACTCACACAGGCTATATTCACCACTTTCTAATGATCTAATCAAGAGAGGCACTTAAGTTTACAGATATAAAAATATTTTTATTTAAGAACACCCTGTTTGTATTTTAATCTATTTCCAAAGTTATTTAAATTGCCTTAGAAGTTGTATTTTAATCAAAGTAATGGACAGCTGATATTCTTTGAAACAGGCTTATCAATGCCTTAAGATGTAAAATATAAGCAGAAATAAGGAACCATGATTTCCAGACTGTCCAAGTGAAAAGTAATTTACTAATTTTACAAGCGAGTATTCTCTTTGTGCGTAACAGGAGCAGCAACGAAGCCTTTGCAATCGCATATGGAAGCACAAAGGGCCTGTTTTCCCGTGCTTTAATTTTCTGTGAAAAGAAAAAAAAAATTCTGGAAGCAGTTGCAGTGCATATATAGTTAGCAAAAAGCTGGTAAAAAGGTTGGGATATGAAGAGAATCCTGCTAATACATATACACAATTTTGGTCTGAACACACATTAATAAAAAGGATGATAAAAAGCAACTTTGAGATTCCTCAAAATGTAAAAACATTGTGACATTCACTACTAAATTAATGAAGACATATGAAAAGGCATAAAAGCTGGTTATATGTATATAAACACACAATAAACTAAGTAACAGGAGAATTAAATTTATGATACAATAAGGTCTTTATCTCGTGGAAACTAATGTTTCTCTGAGTGTAATTCAGCCTATTAATTTTTGTATTTTTTGTGAAGTAAATCTAATTTCAGTCATGAGGAGGTAAGACATCATTCTATCAATTCAGTAGTCCACTCAAAGAAAAATAATATAAGGTGCTTCAAAGGACTGTCTAAAACTGTCAGTTACACGAACTACATATCAGTACAGTAAGACTCCTTCTCACCCATAGAGTTACCTCGTTGTTAACTCCTGAAGCCCAGAGATTAATAAATAATTGTGGATGCCTTTGTTACCCATATATCTAATCCTCTTCTCAGTCTCTTTAAGCTTTTGACCTCTTTAAGCTTATATCCTGAGGAAAGATCTTCATAGGGCATATATGCAATGTAAAATTTTCACTGTTTCAGACTTAATTTATAAAATGTGTCTATAAGAAAGAGCAATACTATGATCTTTTTACATTACATGGTATGCTCAGTATGCCATTCATTATTCATAATAAAGTCCCATTGAAGGTGGCAGTGCAACCACCGCCTTCATTTAACATCAGTAAAACTAAATTACACTCCGTTATAAAACAATGGCAGCATCTAGAGCCAGTTACATCCAGGCTGGAGGCTGAGAGAAGGGAAACTAAGAGGGCAAAGAGGATTACACAACCTTCCCATAGTGGCGATACAAAGAACACACACTACGAAATGGGGGATCACAATCCCTTTACCACTCCTTCTCCTTCTGAAGTCTACTAATCTCCAAACTGAAAAAAGCATATCACCCAAAACAAAAGCACAAAGATTTTGAGTTACGTGAGTAGAAAAATTACGCTGGATCCTGTTTGAGTACAGATGTAAGACCAAGGAGGATAAGTAAAACAGAGCTAAATACAACAGAGATGAATATAGAGCTGTCTTCCAGTTTCAAGCCAAGAAAATTTATTTCCTTAAGCACTACTTTGTTTGCACATTCTTTGGAAGTAAAGAGCAGCCGTATATTTTTGCTAAGGTCCATCACTGATTTCTCTTTATAAAAGGAACAGGTACATAGATATTTTCTTTTAGCTTATGTATTAGGAAGTAAAACGTTCTGAGGAATTCACATACAGCTAGCATATGTCCATAGCAAACTGGACGCTTTTTTTTTTTGGTAAATTGATACTGTCCTTGTCCATTGTACATTTTACTAACTCAAGCTTTAACTACCCTTGAAGAAGCATTAGTAGCAGAGGAACTACTATTCTGATGACACTGCGTTCAAATGGAAATATTCCATGACAACAATGTGCTAAGTCGACTTTAGTAGTATGGACTGTGGGTGGTAGCAACTAAGGAGTCACCTGATGAATGAATGAAACCACTGAAAGGAGTCACTGGGATACAAGAAAAGAAGATGAGGAGGAACAACTGTTCCTTTGAGAAAGTCATTCCTCAGCCCTGGCAGAAAGACAGGAAATTGGGACCAGATGCAAACTGTGCAGAATAAGAAAACTACTTTGAGACCATAGAACAACACTGACTAAACTCAAAAAATCCCGCTGAATGGTCAGTGAACTACAAGGCTTTGCACAAAGAATAGTTTCTTTAAATCTATGTATTTTTTGCATTTTTCTTGTAGGTTAAGTGCAAATAATTTAGAAATACACTTACAAAACTTTGCTGTTTGTTTTCTACTTTCAAACTTTTTCTTTTTCCTAACTGGAAAAAACAGTAATGTGAGGGCTTTTTTGAACTCTAGAGTTGTGCAATAACTAGGAATAAAGAAAGGCATCTCTTCTTGATTTTAGGGCCAAGTCAACTCCTCACATCTCAGTCAGGGATGCTGGATGAACATCAGATCCCTAGGAAATGGAGAGGGATGTGCAGCCTAACAATTTTCTTTGACTTTACTTAGATTTTAGAAAGGTAAGATTTAACGGGTGGATCCACCAACAGCAACATGATATGAATACAGCAGGGAGAATTTAACAATAACTGTATTAGGTACTGAACAGTGGGAAGTTCACTGAAACACAATTCAAAGCCATCACCAGGAGAGGAAAAGACACCAGGAAAGTGATTCTGGCTTAGGTACAGTTGTTTGGTATAACAAATGCATATTCTGCTTGTAGCATCAGCAATTTTCATGTGGTAAAACTATTTTTATAAAAGACAAAAAAGCCCAAGTTTTGTTTTTACTTAGCTTATCATCTTGGAATATACTTCATAACTTCAATAAAGGAATTATGCACCTAAGTAATTAACTATTGATCCAATGACGCATTAATACAAACTACCTAGCTCAATCAGCTGACCTTGCTATATTGCACTTGGGGAAATTTCCTGATTTTTCTGCTTGTCATAGATTTTAAAAATATGTAAACTGCTCTGTTGATCTGTAAACAAATGCCGCTAACAACAGTATTTTAGCCATATTTTCACAAAAATAAAACTATTAGAAGAATTAAAACATAGACAGGAAGTTTTTAATGTAGTTCCATAGCTAGAATATAGAAACTACAAAACTTCAATTTTAGGAAAAGCTGAAGTATAAAACAGCTATGCATTTAATAATCTTACTATACAAAAGGGAAATGAAAGTGTGTGTTTTGTAACATGAAAGCTGTATGATTTTGAAACTAACCTTGTCCATCAGTTTACTTGCATGAAGACTCAGGCTATTAAAGAATATCTTCTTGCTCAACAAGTGCATTTCTTCAATTGTTGTCAACAGTGTGGCTGCACTGTTTCCTACAATACCACTGAAAACAAAATTAAGATTAATTAAATAATCTGAAGGTGGGGAACATGACAGGGTCAGATATTTCACACAGCATTTCAAATACAATTTTTTCAACGTTGAAAATTTACAACAAATAATTGCAGGGAACAATTATTAAACAAAAATAATTGCAATTCTCCATATAAGCTGAGAGATTCACTTAGAAGATGACTGTGAGAACAAGCATTATCAACTATGTCATTAAGCAGATATTAACTACAGGCTATCTAAAGCTTTGCACAAACTTGTTATTAGAATTTTAAAATTTACTGTATTTTTGTTTTGTTATTCTGTAAATCCACTTCTGTTATAGAAAACAGAATGCATAAACAAAAAGGGTTGATAACTTTATTCTGTCAAACTGTCCTTTAGGTATAGTATCATCTCTCTTCTTTCTTCATTGCGATGTTAGGCATCTCCAAAAATACAAGAATTCATGCCTTGCTATTCCAAGTGTCAAGTTATTATACTTAGCATGAATACCGCATAAACTTTAAATGACACTACATGACTATGCACTTCTCATGGATATACCTTCTGTCTAAAGTAAAGGCACTTCTAAGCTACAAAAATTGCAGTAAAAATTAATTGCCTCTGAATAGGACTAATTTAAACTTGTAGCTTGATTTTCAGATTATAATCTTGTGGCATTTAATAGATAATTTCTCAAATTGGATTTTCCCTTCATTAGTCAGGTGCACTTCCTCAATACAGAGGAAATTATTCAGCTGACAGAAGGTACTGCAATGGTCTTTAAACAATGTATCGTTAGCAAGACAGAAAGCAACAGGTAAAACTGCCTAACACCTTCCATTTTAACATCACATTTTCAATTGCAAAAAGCTTTATAACCACTGGGAAACACAAACTCTGGAGGCAGAAAAATGATGCTAAAAATCTTTCATGTGTTTTTGACAGTGACATTAGGAATAAAACATGTTTTGTTCCATATTATAAAAGAAAAAAAAAAAGGTCTTATATGTGTTCTACCACAGACCTGTAGTGCCATCACAACTGAGGATTTTAAATACAGCGGGAGATGCCCAAGAACCACTTATCCCAGTCTGCCCAACATCTAAATGTCTTTTCAGACAGAAAAGAAGCTCAAATGTTAGTATTAGTGATTCTAATTCTCAGCAGTTCAGACCAAGACTGTGGAGGAAAATTCTCCTGCTATTGCTGTTTCTGACCAATAGGAACTACTGCAAATGCCACAATGTATAAAACCAGAGACTCTGGCTTTTCTCTGGTTTCTGTGTTCCTGGTGGCATTTGGCAGGTTGGAAGATGGTTGGTACACCTTTAACAGCGAGATACGGAGTGACGCAAGTACCTACCCAATAGAACAATGTGAATACATAATTAGAGGAAATGGTATCAAAACACAGTTGTTTAAGGAAGAAAAACTGAAGTTCTAGAGATAATTTAATTCTACCATTTTCTCAAAGGGGACTTGACTTTGTCATCTTAAATGATTTGTGTATTTTTTTTGTATACTACTTGTATCTACACAGAACAATAAAGAAGCAGTTTCTGTGGCAAATTGATGCTATATTCCAAAGCAGATTCCATATGACTTGAGGAATGACAACAGATAAATGGCATCTCCTTGGTATCAAGCACATTTTTCCTTGATTCCATAGTACAGAGCAAAAACTAAGCCACAAAAATACTCTTTTTACTATATTAATCTTTATATACACAATTAAAAAAAGAGACATCTTTAATATACTTTTTGCATACCTGATTGTATGGTGGTAGAACTTGAGAAGATTAGAAATCTTGTACAGTAAAACTGCTCCTGGCTCAGCAACAATCACCTGCTCAATTCTAACCTGCAGAATAAAGAAATACAAGTATCCGTCAGGTCATACATTCCAAAAGATAACCTCTATGATTTTATATCAATGTATGTCTGATTTTTGAAAAATAAATTTAACCAGAAATAAATTTAACAAGAGAATGCCCAGTTAACGATAACGTTCTGCTTGAACCAAGTAGGTGTATGTATTCTTTAAAAAACAAAACAAAACAAACTCTGTTTCCCTATAGACTTTTGTTGCAACGTGTTATTGAAAATTTCAAAATAATGAGATCATTTGATGGATTAACACCAGTACATACTGGAATTCTCCCCAGCACTGAATAGCAAGAACAGCTGCAAAATCCCTGAACTACAACAGTTGATCATTAGCATCATGCAGCAATTCAGAACATCCAAAGTATTAGGTATTTTACCCAAAAGACAAAATTTCACCTGGATTAATTTCTCCTTCACTTAAAGGAGAGATTATATACCAGCTGTCGGTATGTAATTAGATACATTTATAACTAACGACCAGCTATTTTGACTGTTTATTTCAACCAGGAGAGAACTGGCTACACCAACCAAACAGTGCTGACTTTCTTTACGCTTGGACAGTTGATGTGGTCTCCATGGTACACACAGTCTCAATCCACTCATAAAAGGGTGCCCCAGGGTCAATCTTTGGGCCCTCATGAAGCAGTGACAGACAGTGACTTATCACTGCACTGTTCCCCCACGTGCCTGTGTGTGACAGGGCTACACACAGATCACCAGCCACCACCCGCTCTCCCAAGTTATTTGTCTGCTGTTCAATGGAGCACAATGTGCAGCAGTGCCTTCTTGTCAGAGCCACCTGCAGGGAGAATTAACTAAGATTACACTTCCTCAATCCTCTCCCTTTGCATCTAAGTCAGAGACCAAAACCAAAGAATAATTGTTGACTCTTATTCACAAAGCTCAATGCACGATGTTAATTTCAACACTCAGGTGAAGTTCGCTCTTCGATGCATATGTATATACAGCGGTATAGATACAAATACCTGTCTCCAATGTTGCATAAAAGGTCATTTGGGCATGGACAGTAAGTATAGTCTAGGTGTACAGCAAAAAAGAATAAGAAAGGCAGGGGAAAAAGAGGAAAATAAAAATATTGACAAAAAATATAACACAGCAATAACTAAAAATAAAGAAAAGAATTAAGAAATATAAAAAGACAGAACAGGCAGAAGGAGAGGAAAAAAATAAAAAACCAAAAGGTTTTAGGGTTAGGAAACAAAAATGAGAATTAAAAAACCAAAGCAGGAAAAGAAGCATTCTTGCTTCCCATACAGAAGTCTTCACTGCACAGGAGAACCAAAATTTGCAAGTGACTAAACCTAACCTGTTCAGGGAAGTCCTGGACTTGCAGCTCTTACCGCTTCCTAATCCTATGTGTCCTGTAGTCAGCTGACCATAAAAGACTATCTGAAGTCTACATAAGGCATCAAAAACATCTTATTAGTTTTGACCTCATCTTAAGTGCTATGGAAAAGATGAGGACCTTAATTTAAATGGTTTTTTAGGGTCCTCCTACTTGCATCTGAAATGACAGGCCTGTGGTAAGATCTACCACTACTGAGTACTCAAGATTCACTTGGATGCCTAAAACTCAAGCCAGCTATCAGTAAGAAATGTGGACAATTTATACAGCATATAAGCATAATCCTTCTTCAAAAGTAAGGAAACTGTATCATATTGTACATTCACATGGAAAGGCATAAACCAGTAAGAAAAATCTACATAATTCTGTAAGTATTTAAAAGTGCTTGTGGAAATTCTATGACCAGGCTTTTATTAGGCTATTTTATACTTCAGCATCAACTCAAATCAAAGTGACAGGTTTGCAAACATCAGCAGACATCCACTAGAAAAGCAGTATACTGTGGTGCCATACGACTACAACAAAGAGTGTTTTCCCTGAACTTAATGCAGTTCTTTTTCTTATTGTGGACAATCTTCAGAAAGAACAACGTATTGTAGAAAAGACTCCTCCAAACTGAGTCTATTTTTGTTGTTCCTTTCAACACAAAGGCTTGCAATTATCTAAGTGCATTGTACGAAGGCTCTTCTGCTTGGGGGTTTTGGGGTTTTTTTCTGCTTTTTTTTTGCTATGGAACATTTCCCCAGGGGAAACAATAAGAACTGCATATTTTACATTGGGAAGTCTAGACTGGCAGTGAATTAACATAAGTTGCATTCTGTTAAAATACAGAATACAATAGGAAGTCTTTAATTGTTCTTTTAGTTTTTTTCATTTTTATTAGCACTGTAACTAACTACCAACAATATTTCAGGCAATATTTCTACAGATAACACAAGCACTAAGTGTAAAGAGTTTGGCAATCAAAATGGAAGGTATTCTCTATGAAACTGTACAAATCATAAGTACTCAAATCAAGACCAAAACTCCCTCTGACTTACACAAAGGTTTGATTCTGTCCCTAATTACTTTGTTGGAATGCACTGAAATACTGAACTCAAACATTAGCATTCAGTATTAAAAGAACTAAAGCACGCAAGAAGAACACAGAAAGCTTGGAAAATATCTTCCAATAAAGCTGTGATAATTGTTTGTTTGTCTAATATGGCAGGTGTTTTTCAACAGGGCAAAAACTAAAGGCTGTGAAGGATGACCATAATTAGATGGTAACGAGCACAAAGTGAAACACAGGAAGTTCTGTCTCAACAGCAGGAAACACCTTTTTACTGTGAGGGTGACCAAGCACTGCCACAAGTTGCCTAGAGAGGCTGTGGAGTCTCCATTCTTGTAGATATTCAAAAGCCATCTGGATACAGTCCTGGGCAACCAGCTCTAGGTGGCCCTGCTGGAGTAGCAGGTTTGGACCAGATGACCTCCAGAGGTCCCTGCCAACTTTAACCCTTCTGTGATTCTGTGATATTCTAAATGGCATTTTCTTGATTTTTACCTCTCTTCTGACCTTCTCTCTTTCTTAACAGTAACCTATCTGATAACTATTTGAGACTAGGTATTTGGCAGCTGGATACAGTTGTTATAGCTACAGCATCCTAAGAGAAATTTATTATAATAGTATTTAGTACACTAGATTTTACTTTAAAAACACTTGGATTTATACACTGTATGGAACTAGCACAGTCAGGCAATTATTGGTATCAGCTGCATCACCTTGATTATTTTATTTTGTGCCTATGTGAAGAACATCCAATAATTAAGGCAGTCATTCATTTGATGGATCACTATTAATGATTTCTATCAAATGGGTCCCCTAAACTGACTAAGGCTCTATCTGGAAAAAAGACAACTGTGGAGGGATGTGACAGAAATACAGAAAATCAGGGTAGCATAAAGATGAACTGTAGGAAATGATTCTTCATGGTCCCTTTCAATACAAGAGCTGGAGTTACTAAACAAAACAAAAACAAAAGGAGCTGGCTTTTCACACAGCATACAGTTAAACTGTGCACTTCCCTCCTGCAAGGATATGTTGTGAATACCAACATTTTATACCAACTTGACGTATTCAAGGAAGAAAAATCTACCGAGGTCTATTAATACAAAGACAGTAGCCATGGCTTACTAAGTCCTTAGTACATCTAGAAACAAGCGAGGAAATGATTCTGCGGAAGTATCATGACACAACTGCACAATCTGTACGCTCTTCCCTAAGCATATACTAATGGTGACTATGAAAAACAGGGTAGTAAGTTAAATTGATTTTTCATTTGACCCACTACAGCCATTCCTATATTCTTACCCCAAAGCTAAATTTTTGTACATAAGCACTCCTGAACTTCAGGAAAAGTAAAATAAAATCAAGATATAGATTTATCCTATCCTAGATATCCTAGTATCTCTCACTATAAGACTATTTAAACCAGGTATCTATGAACTATGGAATTTTTAATTTTGGAGGGGTTTATGATTCTCAAAGTTGAGAATCTAACTCTTAACCAAGGGCGATGAAAATACATTGTATAGATGGGGACAGAGGTTCTGGAAAAACATGTCAGAACAATTTTTATATTTAGAATGGTAAGGAAAACAAAATACTTCACCTTCAGAGGCCTGCAGACACCTTCTGTGATGTGCCCAACTACTTCTTGAATATTTTCTTCCACACCTACAGTTAATGCAAACACATGCTAAGATTATGCAAATATAATTCTCTTTTCTTCAAGACTATAAAATAAACAAACAAATGTAGGAGCTACTCCTCCATAAAAAGCATTATGAACTGCATGTTCTCTTCTCCACAAGACTAGTTTACACCTCCACTGAACTTCAAATCCAGCCATTAAGAAATAGCTGCATGACAAAAGAGAGTCCTGGAGAGTCATTACCTTATGCTATGCAATTGCTTCCTAGCACAACATAGTGCCTGGGGATTTGAGGAAGAAGCAGCAAGGGGAAGAATAAATGGTCTAGCAAGAAACTGTCACAGTAAGGCTCAATATCAGCACTTCATGAAACTAAACGGAAAAAAAAAAGGCCAGTGAGATGATGAAGGAGGAACAGTACATACCATTTTGAAAGGCCTGAACCGTAAATACACGTGTCTGTCAGCATTCGGTACTGACGTGCTCATGGCATTGTTACAAATTAAATCACATATGTACCTCCACACTGCCGTGTGCTGCAGCATTAGCAAATGCTTCCTCCCCAGCAGCAATTGAAACTCATCTTTCACAGAACTATATACAAAAGAGAATATTGCCCTATCTTATCATGGAACACAAATTAATTGTTGCATGGCAACCGGTACTGCCATAAATCAATCAAACTGAAAGCAACAGATCTTCAAGCTCTCACTTCAGTAACAACTCAGAATAGATTTATGGAGACAGCAATACTTTAATTCTAATTTAAAACTTGTCAACAGGAGTTCAGCTTCAGATGGGACCCATGCAATGAACAGTAAACAAACTGACTGTGACATGTGATAGAAATCAGGTGACCTGAAGCTGTATGTTGCAGATCTTATTTCAGACTAAGAGAGATTACTTCTGAGAGTAAAAATTATAAAAGATCAGAGATCTGTGCCAATGCCTCTTTACACCAAGATACGTGAAAAGCCACATAAGCAGGAACAACTAAATTCAGTGTGGTGGCTGTAAAAATTTCAGCATACTAAACTGGTAAGGTAATAAAAATATGTTTATATTTTGAGTATTGATATCAAGGAAGAAAACATGATTACAAACCACAAGATGTGTGGTCTGTTATGTAATGGCTAGCTCCCTGATACACCCTAACAATTTACACATTTTTTAGTAGGAACAGTCACACTTTTACTGTTCATCAATATAACAAGCTCCTAGCACATATTTGCAATAGTATATCTAGACCAGATTGACTTAACAATAAGTTCTTGGGTATGAAAGTTTTAGCTGCAAAAATATACAAGTTCAAATACCAAAGGACATGGAATTACAATCTTGACATATTGCATGCTTATGCATTCACATATATTTTCATGTCCAATTAGAGTATTTTAGATTCAGCAAACAATAAAAAGAAATCTTCCAGCGCAATTGGTTATATAACTGTTGCAAGTATTGGTACGTCACACTGACATAAAAGAATTACGGAACAAACAATTCTTAGAGACCCAAAATCACTTTTAGAAAACAGTTCATTACTGAAGATACACTTCTGGATGCCTGCTACACCACATATCATTTTTCTCTGTGTATCCTTCTATAAGGGAGAGATCTTTCTTGGACTTCATTTGGCTTCTGCTCTCCAGCTGGGTTCCTGTAACTCCACAAAAAACGGGTTTCTACCACTTCTTTTAAACAGAATGCCTGCAATTCTCCCTTCCTTTCAAGTGCAAGATCTCTGTAAGACTGGAAGGCTCCTGTTAGCAGAATACCTAAGCTCCAAAGAAGAGAACCAGGTGCTTTATGCTTGGCCAGTACAATGCAAAATCGTTAAACTTTTCTGAATGTGTTTTCAGCGCTTAAAATTTTAATAACATTTTTGGTCAGATTAATTTTAAACAGTTAACATTTGCAAACTTAAAATTTTAAAACTTTTTAAAAGCTATTCTTGAATATTTGATTATATGCTACATAGTTTCTTCTCTTTAAAGGTTTTTTGGTTTTTTTTAAGAAGAGAAGGGAAGTTTTTGTGTAGCTGCAATTCACCACATTCACCATAGTCCTGAAATTACACAGAGCTTACAGAATTGTAAACAGAAATCTGAACTCAGAACAGAGGCACCTGAATTAGAATAAAACCAGTTCCATCTGCAAAAAGCTACTCAAGTTGCAATTAAAATTAAAACATGTGACTGACCTATTATAGGGAAAGATCCATCTCACCTAACGTTAGACCCCCAGTTAGGTGTCTTATCTATACTAGTTGATTGGGCTCCCTCTATAGGGAACGGAAAAAAACCCAAATAGTTGTGAATAAAGTCTACAGAAATGCCTACGTTAGATCTAACTTTTGTTGGAAAGATTTGCCCTCTGGAGATGCAAATCTCTGTCATTATGTATAACTGCAAATAAAAAAGATGTCCACTTTTTAAATGGCTAAGTGAAATTAACTCAATCTCTGCTGTAGCCTGCACAACCAGACACCTGAAGACGGTATGATAGTACAGGGAATTCAACTTGAATCTCTCAGTGCAACAGACTGTATTCACTGATCAGCCACTACCAACTCAGGATCTGTATTTATATAAAGCATATAATCTCAAGGTACTTCATAAGGCTGCACTTCCCATAAATGGTTCTTGTTAAACCAAGTGGTATCCCATTAAGCACTGTTTAGTCTTGCAGACCTTATTGTGTAACCATCATCGTCATAAAAACAATTTCCCAAAGATGCAGAGGAATAGTTTACAGACAGCATCTCCAAGGCTTTGTTGCTCCCAATATGAAGCTAAGAATCCCTCTTTACGTTTCTTGAAAACGGCACAACAGTGTTGACAAACCCATTCCTGGAGAGCTTAGGAAAACATATTTTTGCTTCAGACAGAAATATTGAATCTCTTGTTTATACAAGTCTCTTGGGGAAAAAAGTTTCGGTCTGGTGATTTTTTTGGAATTTTTTTCCTCCCGAACATTTATATTCTCTGTATTCTCAAATAGTTTACTCTGATCTGTAGCTGAAATGCTCTAAATATATCTAATTAAGTGGTCAGGCATGTCAGCCTGACTTCCTGCCAGAAGGCCAAGGGATTTAATAGTTAAATAAAGCACCATGCAAAGAGGTGGGAGAATTTCAGAACAGAATGCAGGCCTGGGCAGCAGCAGTAGCACAATCAACAGCAGACCCAGATACAGTAACATCCTCCATGTGGCCAGCTTTTCCCAAAGGACTCTCCAATTACAGCACAAGCATCATATAGTCATCTACAAAGAATTGCCATGTCTTTTTCTCTACCATACAACCATCATGAGGCCTGCTTTCCTGTCCCCCTGAGATACTGTCAGTAAATAATATTAAATTCACTTCTACAGTATGCTGTAACTGTAGTTAAAAAACAACAACATTCCTTTGGTTTGATTTACAACAGTTCCTAAAGAGCCTCCTTGCTCATATACTGTTAATTAGAAAAGCCAAATAATACTTCCAGCAGTAAGGAAAATGAGAATGCATATTACCTTTAAATCCCTGAGCGGAACTCAATTAAGACATACAGTCTGAAGAGCTCACCAGATACAGATCAAATGTCAGTTCGTACATCGAGTTTCTTACAACTGAGTACACGTGCTTAATTTATTAAACAAGTCTTTGGCTGAAGCTATGGAGGCAAATCATACTACAGCTTCTACAGGACAAAGGTCTTAAAAGTATAGGTCCAATGTACTTAAAAGAGAGCAAAGGAGCTGAAGAATAAGCATGAGAATCTGTAGTTCCGTTAACAAAGGAGAGCTTTGATATTAAAAAGCTTCACGTGTCTATGAAAGGCCTACTTTAACGTCTGTAAACCTATAATGATATGTTACATGACAGAAGAAAATCCATTTTACTTGTAGCATAGAAGAAAGAAATTACAGGAAGAAGGAATTATATTTAAAAAATTTACTAAACAAATCAGCAAGGCATAACAGGAATCCTCAACATATCAATAAGCAATGCTATGACAATGTTTTCAGAGAGGTATGTATTCATATACATTAGAGACAATTTTTGACTCTCAACTACAGCCTAAATGTCCCTTTGTAAATTTAGTGTAAATCTATTATAAGCACAGTAAAATGAAGAGTGCATTTTGAAATACTCTTCATTAAGGGGTTTCTTCTGGCAAAATGCAACCACCAGCTATTCTGAAATTATTTCCAGGAAAATCTAAGCTCAGACTCTCATAACTGAAGCCAAGCCTAAGAAATTAATCACACTTTCTGACTTATCACAGACTTAGTTTCTACCACCTCCCAATTTATGTTTTAAAATCTAGTACTACCTTGAATAGTTACAAGCTTTAACATAGCTTCTAGGTGTTCTTTTTCAGAAGCTGTAGCTTGATGCAACCAGGCCAGCATGTCTCCTACGTACCTAAAAAAAGACAGAAATTTCTGTGTAAATCAGCAGTTTACGGTGTCAGGGATTCAAAGTGCCAACAGGCAAAAGAAGGATTATTTCATATACAATCTCGCTAGTACTGTACCTCAGAGGATCGTGGGAGTGCATTTCAATAGGGCGGGGAGTACCTCCCAGACCTCCTCTAGTAAGAGCATCTATAAAGCCACGGACTACAGCACTCCTCCTAGCTGTTCCAAACTCATCCAAAGTGTACCTGTTATTGAAACATGAAAATGGGTAAAACAAAACAATTTGCTTAATCACAGTTTATTACCTCAACTTTACAGTTAATACAATTAACCATTTTTATAGTTCTAGAAATCTTGCATCAATGCTTCTACTATGAAGCATTCAAAACCTTCTGATTTTCTTGACTCCTCTAAACAGATTCTAAAGATAACTTTTCCTTGACCCTCCCATTCCCTTACCTCACACAAATAAATAAATAAATGAAAAATCAGCTTTTCCATTTTTGTACATATAAGCATGTATTGACAGGTCTAGGACTCCTGTTCACATGTGGTCCAGCTGACTGACAGAAGCACCAACTTATTGCACTGCAACACAAGGCTTTTCTCCTTCCTCTTCTTCTAGGCCACCACAGGATCAGTAGCAAAAAAGTTATTTTCATCTGATAGTTGTTCACTGGTTTTAATCAAATGAGTTAGATATTTAATGGATGGACAATTACAGCCCAGAGTGCATAATCTCAAATGGCTTGCTGGTAGTAGAGGAGGTACCAAGAACATACACATGGCTCATTTTTGGAGCAGGCTACCTTCCTGCTCAGGCTGAAGCACAACTGCAAGTGAAGAATGGAAAATGAACACTGCTAACATCCCTGTTACATCTGCTTAGAAACAGGATTTTTGCAAGCCACAGAACACTTCTATTTTTTTGAAAAACTGAATTTAAGCATTTTGAACAAAACACATAAATTACAAAGGCGAAAAAGAAAAAAACCACGACAGTTTATTTTTCCAATATAATTGAAGAAATGCCAAAGAGTAAGCATGGTGTCACTTACCAATGACACCCAGCAGCTCAACACATATAAAAATAATAATAAAAAGCATGTTACTCACTGACTGAAGTTAAATGAGTACTGCATTCACAATTAAACAGATGTGGAGAACAAAATACAAAATACTGATTCAAATATGTTCCAAGTTAAGTTCAATTAGATTTCTACTCTGCTATAAAAAGTCCAAGAGATCCTTCAGTTTTGTTCTTTTCTATCTACACTATTATTTGAGAGGGGGGGAAAAAGCACACTGAAGAATCCTGAAATTTCTGTTTAAATCTTTTTCTTCATACACTGTACTTGTTAACTCAGTAAATATCAGTAATCTAAAAAAAAAAGGCTAATCAAAAAAGTCTTTAATAAATTACTATTTATAAAAATTATGCAATTAAAAGTGGGAGAGATCTACAATCTGCTGACTACCTACAATCCAGGAGTAGCAGCATTGCAGTGAAAAATCTCAAGAGTTTGTAGAAACCAGCTAAACCTTTTTCCCCCCCTCCAATAAACAGCTATATAATAGATCATTAAAAATACAGCAGCAAAACAGGTCTTGTGATCTTGTTATTAGTTTAGAAAACAGCATTTAATAATGATAATTTTGTTTTAAAAAGAAAACTACTAATTTTCCTTTTGCTCTCAGTAGAACAGGGCATAACTATGACAAAATTCTGCATCTTAAAAAAATCAGTAATAACTATTATTTACACTAGAAACACAGTATTTACTACTATGTTATTACACAGACTCATGTTAGGGGACGAAAACAACATTTGGATTCTTTTCAACCCAGCTTCAATTTTTTAAAAATCCAGTAAAGTAATGATCACTGGGGGAGAAAGGAAGGAGGTGGAGAAAAAGCTTTGAAAATCAGAGTGGAGGATGGAAAAGGAACACTGCTTTGAGCGACGACTCCATATATTTCCTATGAAACAGTTTTCAATTTTTCTGTTGGAACCAGGAAGTGAAAACCAAACTTAAATGTTTATTTCAGATCCCTACTACCTGGAGTTCCCAAAAGTCCATCCATGGTGCAATCTGTCTGCCACCTTAAATTAACAAGATATAAGTCAATATAAGAAAACAAGAATTTGTAGTTTTGTTTCTAAACTCCTGCCCTTCTTCATCTTACTCCCTTTCACCCAATCAAATCACAATCTTTATCAGATGCAAGGGCAGTGATATGGAGGAAGAGTGTTTAGTTCACACAGCAGTGCTTATATGCATAAAAGCAACAACAATTTAAAATTACTTTCTTCCATGACATAATTTTTACATTTTGAACTCAGCAATTAATTATGTACGAAAGGTATGCAAAAATTTTTGGAAGGGAATAAACTAAATCCTGAGGTTTAAAATGTAAAGCATCAGTACTGCAATTTTGACAATACTGCTGTAGCAAGTAGTTAAGCATGATAATCTATGATGAGAGACAAATGGCTGTATCTTCTACAGTAGTTTACTTTTGCCTTTTTTGGCAGAAGAAAAGTCCTACCTACCAAGCTCTACCTTTGGTAATGCTAGTAGTGCTGTTTGTGAGAGAGATGTCAAAAGAAAAATAAAATCTCTTTTGCAGATTCATTTTAAACTGGCCAGCTGTGGGTTTATACAGAAGATGGAGGTTTTTTCCATAAATGTTAAGAAAGCAAAACAATGGTTTTATGATGTTTGAAAGCAACATAATTTAACAAAATATTACAGAAAATATAAACTCCATCTGTAAAGAATCCTATAAAATGTTGTGAACACAGTTGTGACTGATCCTTTGCAGCTGTGAAAGAGGGCCTGGAGGAGAGAATGCAAGAAAGGACTGCAGTCCCCAGCTATGGCCCAATGTACTGCAGTGCACCACATGCAATAGCTGGGGAGGTCGAGTGACACCATCTCTCCCTCAAATTGGCTAGCAGAACTGACTGAGCATGTTGATATGTGCACTCTCTCTCATACTGAAAGAATTTTTAAGGTCCACTTGCACTACGCATTTTCCCCATGAGTTGCTCCATGGAGATTTACAGTGCCACATACCCCAACTCTGCACATTTGACACTCTTAAAGACAACGCTACCCTTTGAAAGACTGCCTAGTACTCTGCTGTCCTGGATGCCTGTGGCTAAAAGTAATTTGCAATAGTTGCAAAATGTCATTAATGCATTTTTCAAAAAAGCCTAAAAAGCAGAGAAGTCTAAGTACCACTTCCTCAGGTATGGCCACCCCAATAAAAACAGTTCTTACAGTGCCACCTCGTGGTTAAGTTGTCTCTACTACCTCCCATTTCATTTACGTTAAGCAGTCCCTTCAGCAAATTCTGAACAAGAACTAAAGAGTAGTATGTTTTATATATATTTAAGTCCCTCTATGCTTTAGAGACCCATATGTAGTAGATAGTTTTTAACAGATTATTGTACAACTCATAATGAAAGACATTCTTACTATCAGGAGCACTTAAGTAAAAGCTAATTAGCCTTTATCAATTTTTTACTTTGGGAATTTAAATTAGACAATTACATGCTTTGGACAGCTTTCCCCCCGCCTCGCCCCCCCCCCCCGAAAAACCCTACAAGAGCAGCAGAAATTCACAATTCATTTAGATTAAAATAAAAAGTCTGACATTTTACTTTAATTAGAAACCAGTAAGTTGGAAGTCCAATGACATTTACTGTACCATAATTATGTCAAAAAGACTTCTGAAATTTAAAGAAGCTGAAGTATGTTTGTTGGTTTTTTTTTTATTTTAATCTGCAAGGCTAATTGCTACCATCCTTGGCATTGTAATTCACGCCCGTCTTTAAATCTCATAGGCTGGAAATACTCATTTCTGTCCAAGATAATCACGAATGTTTACTTACTTATACAGGACAGGTCTATCTTGTAAGGCTTCCATGGCTTGAGCGAGAACTGGAGAAATGTCACATGATTCTTGTGTCAAAGTCCTGCATTCATCTATAAAGTAGCAACACAGATAAAAGTGCATTCTTTACACTGTGATACCTTTTATAACAAGCTGTCAAACAAGAAAATGAGTCAAAAACTCAAAAGGTTTTTGATTTTGAATTTAAGCCTTCAGAATATGCTACCTGGCCTATGTTGTGGTTTAACCCCAGCCGGCAACTAAGCACCACACCAGGACAGCCTAATTCGTGTTAATGTAATTAACTTCCCTCATAAGAAGTACTTCGCTGTAAAATGGATGTCCATCACAATTCTCAACAATAATAAAGATTAAAGGAAGCTTAGTATCTGGTTGCACCCACGTACAAATGTTAAATCATTCAGTCATCAGAATTCTGTCAGGCTCCTTTATAACTGTTTACCACATTCCAGGTAAACTACCAAGAAAAAAACAAGCAAGTATTTAAGCAAGCTGTGGGCTTCTTTTGGGTTTTTGGGTTGGTTTATTTATTTATTTTAATCACATTAACTATATAATCTTGAATATTCCATGCAAGAATGTGGAAATCATATAAACTAAATTAAACACTGGCATAAAAATGATGAATTTTCATTAGGGTGAAACCACAACCATTATTTGAGGCTTCAACATCCACTGAAGAACAGCTAACTAATATAATATCACATTGCAGCAGCTTTTTTTCACAAATCTTCCTGTCAATGTCTTGGGAGAAGAGAGAAGTACTACAAAAGCATCTACATTTTACACTATCAAGATGTTACATTGAACACTGACATTTGGATCCAGAGTACATATGCAAAAAAAAATCACCTACTATCATTCTAAAGAGCATTATGATAAAATAAGACTCCCCCCCCCCCCCCGTTTTTTTAAAGGTAATAAGCCACACCTCACACTAAACTAGATCTTACTACCAAATTATCAAAACCAAGAACTTTCCTGTGACCTGCAAGAAAATGAAATGCAATACACTTAACAATTTGTTCAGACTATTAAACTGTAGTTGTTGTTCTCTGTGAAAAACCATCTGAAAATACAAATAAATAATACAGTTTTACAAACAGAGATGAGATAGGCCCAAAAAAGGAGAGAATCTCCAATTAACTATTTGGTTCACAAAAGCTAGCTTTTAGACAAACCCTTCACTAAGAAGGAAAGCCTTGCCAATGAATCTTGGAAAGGGTTTTTGCTGAGTTCAATTCACATCAAGGAATTAAAGGAATCATCATAATAATATTCATAAACATAAAAACATTCTTAGTCCTACTTTGAGTCCATCTGTAAAGTCGTTCATAAGATGTCTCTTGCAGCAAAGCCATCTGTTCCATGATTTCCAAGCTACAAGACAAAAAGATTTTATTTGCAAATACTATTTTAAGTAGTACTAGCAAAGGCACGTACAAATCAAATAAAACCATTATTAAAATTATGAAAATTTAGAAATATGTTACTATTCTTTGTTTTTATGTGAAATACTCTGTATAGCCATATGCAGTAAAGAACAAGACCTTGCTGTAACTTCTGCTTTTAACAAGTAAATGGTTATTTTGCACTCATTTAAGCAGCACTCACCCCGCCCTTTGCTGATTTGTCCGAAGGAGAATCTTGACATCATCGTGAATTTGCTTTACTCTTCCCAAAGCTTTGAAAAAATCCTAAATAAATTTAAAAAAAAAAAAAGTAGTGTTTAAAAGCAGTAACTTCTTATTCAGATCTCCAGCACTCTATACTCCCCATTTCAATTCCATATTTATGTTCCTTGCAGGTCTGTGTTCCAAGTGCTGCTTTTAAAGTACAAGCCCCCCTCCACCACCTCTCACCTTTCATTCCACCTTAAGAGCCTTAGGATTTTTTTTCTTTCCCATTGCATTACACCCTTCTTTCACAAAAAAACCCCACCATATTAATAGCAGCAAACATGTGGTTTTTAACCTATCTTTTATGTAGCATGTGTGTGTTTTACATTTCTTAGTTAACACTTTGGGGAGATTTTGAGGACATTACTATGCATTCCATCATCATCTCCCCATTAAAGTTAGCAACTAAAGAGCAAACTGAAACATTACAAAGTACAACGATTACAGGTTGATATTTTTTGTTTTCATATAATGGGGTAACAATTTCTAAGAAAAATCAAACATTTGCAATAGACTAGACCAAGGTTTCCCAGGACAATCTTTCCCCCCTGAATAACTCAGCAGCAGCAGTGAAGAAAAAAAAACCCTAGAAAACATGGACATATGGCCAAAAAAGTTATTTTGTCAGTGTTTTAGGAAACCCACTAACCAAATGGAAACCCACTAACATTTTTAAACACATCTTATTATGAATTCATCTTTCAAACATCATGGAGGAGACTAGTGAATTCAGGTGTAACTGTTTGTTATATCTTCTGTGACTTGAACACAGTTTGCCTCAGGAAAGTACAGTTTCATTCTGGCTCAAGTCACATAAAAATACACAGTCTAAGTGAAGTAGGACACTGATTTAACCTACTGCCTTGCATCAACTGTGTTGAAGATCATGTTCATAAAAACCCAAATCACTCTTCCTTCAGGGAAAAAAAAAATAATTAAAAAATTCCCAAAACAGACACCTGACTAAAAATGTTTTAAGCATGTTGGTTGATTCTATCATAGGGGGAAAGCACACACATGATTTTACTGAAGTCTGCCATTTCAGTAGCACAACTATGATTGTATCTCAGTTACTTCTGCACATTTTTTAGACAGATCAAAGTATCAAAAGGACTAATCCTTGTTCTGCTGCGAACCAAGCACTGAATAAATGGCACAGCATTGCTGTCATTGTTCCCTGCAACACGTGCTTTTTAGAAACCTGAATGTTCTTTCATGGTAACAGTTGGTACAAAAAGCATACAGCAATTACTCAAGTGCACAATCATTTAACACATTCCATTTATGCTTTCATCAGCACTGTTTATGGTTATCTGTTCCATGTCTTTAATAATGCTTTAACTGCAAACAGGATGCCTGTGGAAACAAGATAGTATGTCTCAGCAGGTAGTCTACATTTAAGTGAAGGTTTCTATGCAACTACAATAATAAAAATCATATTAAGTGTACTCAATTCTCTCATTATTCAGTTTGCTTTTACTGCAGAACAATGTGCCTTCTTATTCAAACCATAAACATATTCAAAAACTTGTTTGGGAAGGTGGCTAAAAGTGAATCAGCACTTAATATCTTCATCAACCTAATAATAATGAGGGAAAGTCTCAGCTTATATTGTTTCAAGTCACTGAATACCTATATACATGCATATGCAAAATGGACACACACATGCACAAGGGTAGTACTATGCATTACTGAAGCACTGCAAATTTCTCATTTGCTTTATTTGAGTGTGATGAAGTTTTAAAACATCTTCACTGAATATTCAGACTTCATAAAGGTCTTTTTTAAGTGTAGAACCACATGATAGCTCATTTGCCCCTTACACTCATTACCCAAACTAGAATTTACTGCTGATTTTCTTTCTTGTTACTTGAATCTTTCATCACACATTTCAAGCTCATCTGAAATTCACCACTCTGTTAAAAGGTACATTCCTCCACAAAAAATTAAATTACAAACTGATTATAAGATCTCATGTACAATTCAGCTAGGACGCTTCTACATTTTAGGGCAAAGCTTTTAATGTTCATTGAGCTACCTCAGTAATTGGCTCATCTTTCGTGCCTCGAAGGAGGTTCATTTCATCCGGTGTCAGCTGGAATTTTGCTATGAATGCGTCTGCAACTTGTGCTTTCATTTCTAGTCTCTGACTGTAATAAAACAAAGTGAAGAGCACATTACCTTTTTATGCTTATCTCAG
The DNA here is from genome assembly GCF_034638445.1 of Ciconia boyciana. NCBI lineage: Eukaryota > Metazoa > Chordata > Aves > Ciconiiformes > Ciconiidae > Ciconia > Ciconia boyciana. The sequence continues at coordinate 191,282,592 of NC_132934.1, forward strand.
ATTTATTTTGCATATTCATACTTTTGGAAATATAATTAGCATTAGAAATAGGTGTTATTAAATTCTAATAGTACATTCTTGCCATGAAACACTTGAGTTGCATCTTCACATACAATTTTCTATTAAGCTTACATAGATTACTGAGTAAAGACAGCATAAAGGTAAGTTAGCACATTTGAAAACTAGTAAGTTCTTTAAAAACTATTCCTTTAGCATTTGTGTCACAGGTTATCTAATCCAGATACTTTGTGCTTGTACAGTGGTAATGCTTACAGTTATTTCCTTTCAAATTAATCAAGGGAAGAATGGGGTTTCAGCTCATGTTTTCAGAGAGACACAAAAAGCTGCAGCACCCAAAATGAGAAAATGATCATTAGATTAATCTACTTTTCTGTAGAACAGATCCATTTATTTTTAACAACATACAGTTGGGATACAAATTTACTAATCTCACAAGCAATCAAAATGTAGTGGCTAATTCTCTTGTTAATTACCCTTCCTGAAATAAACACAGCAGGGATGTAATACACAAACGCCATCTCGTGGGCAGCATCTTTTTGCACACATTTTGTCACACACCTTACAACCACAGAAGGACCCAAATGAATATAGTTTTATTCTACAGGAAGGGACTGGAATTCCTGTAGCAACAGAAAAATTGCTCAAACTGTGGTTTGAGCACACAGCATTCCAGGAAATAAAGACTACTTTTTCAGGACATTGAGAAGACACTACTTAGTTATTTGTAGAAGAACAAGGCTCAATTACTTTAAGACAGTTTCAGCTTCCAATGTAATTACTGCAAGATAAACACACTGTTATTATAGGGTGGTAAGACAGGCAAGTACACTTCTAATACTGATTGCAATAATTAAATTTCTTTGCCAGATCAAAGCTTGAAAAGTAAGCTTTTACTTACTTATTTACCACTTCTCTAGTATCCAACTAGTGTCTGGACTGCATTCAGCTGTAAGAAGCACAGAAAACTGGCTTCCTTTCTGTAGACATGGATGGCCTTCCCATCCTGCAGTTCCACAAACTCTTTTAGAGATCAGATGAAATGTTCTGCAATTCTCAGTGCTCTATCATACTGAACAGTGAGAAGGAAGGGAATATAAAATCCAACAGTGTTTTAACAGTAAAATTTATGAAAATCAAAGGGGAAAGCAACCCAGTACTTGTAAGTTACACAGAAGACACCTAAGCAAAAAGGAAAACCAAAAACTCATATGCTTTAATACCACGTCTTTAATTGCCAAGTCAGGTTTCTGCAGGGTCCTAAGCAGATGTGGCTGTTTCGCCTTTACAATGACAGTTTTGCAATGCTTAAAATCCATCTGTCTGTCTATTTAATTTTCTCTAAGTAAACTCTACAATTGCAAATTCAGGGTCTCCATGAAGCTGAATCTTTCTCAAGGAAGAAAGAAGAGTGATGGAGGATAATTTTGGCCAACTAAACAGGCAATGACAGCAGACACATCCTTGAAAAATTACAGCACTTTCCAAGCAATCTGGTGGTAGCTCACTGCAAGTCAGGAGGAACAGGGAAGAAGTCTAAAAAGGGAGGGCTCAAGAGTCCATACACAGCTTGGAAACAAGAAAATGAAGGTACAGGAAGAACGGAAAGGTATTTGGAAGAGAGGAAAGAGATTCAGAGGCATCATGATGGTTTGGCAAGGAGGTGGAGTCTGTTTTCTAGCACAAGGAATGGGGCATGGGGAGAGAAAGATTTAGGAGAGAATGGAAAGTACCAAAAGACTCTGGGGGCAGAGAGGGGAGACGTGAGGTGATGGGTCTGAAAGGATTGAAGTTGCCCCATCTTCTCTGTGAATAACTTTATCTATATCCCTCTTATCAGGGGGAGGACACGCAAGACTATCTTCAAACGTAAACAGATCTGGCACTGTTTTCTAGCCCCACTGATATGCTTTTCTGGCACAGAAAGCATGGTAGACCTCACCGCAGTGGAAGGAGAATGGAAGAATACCATTTTGAACACATTCAGTAAATTTTTGGTAGGAAGATTAGGCAATAAAATCTGAAGAGAGGAAGCCATGGTGTAACTTCAGTTGGAGATAGAGGAAAAAATACGAAGAGAAGCTGTCTACAAAACATACTCCCAAAAATTAACAGACAGGAGGATACCAACAAAAGAGTATTTTTAATTAAATATTAGGCTTGTGAGAGATTTTCTGATGATAACTATGTAATTCTCACAACACAGATGAAAGATGGATCAAGTCTGCTCTGTAGTAACACATTCCATCACCGCAATGATGCCTTAGCCATTCCTGCCCTGTACTGCCCTTTCCACTGTGCCAGAATCATTGTTTTTACTATCATGTAGTGAATCAGATCAGGGAACGAATCTGGCAGGAAAAAAAAGTTTTTATTTTGTTTATTTTTTGGGGGTGGAGGTTATATGTATTCTCTAATTCAGTTTACCACAGGCCTGTACTAAGGGACTGTGGGGTACTAAGTTCCGTACAGGCACACTCCCTGTACTAAGGGGTGTGCAAGCACAGCGAGCTGCCACAGGCAAGGGGGCAACAACTACTTACTTCACTGCTGCTAGGAAACTGCTCATGAAAACTACACTTTAGAACCCTTCTGGGGTATAAGAAGAGGTCATTTCAATAGTCAGTTACAACAAATAATAATAAAGAAAAATATTAGGACCCTCCCCTCTCAACCCCCCCAAAAACCTAGAGGCATATGACATAGCTACTCAAATTGAAAATCAGGCAAGGACACTTAATATTTCACCCAATGATGGTGCTTTCAACAGTGCCTTCCTGTTCTACACCATTGTGCTGAGGAAGTCTAATCCATCAACGTCACCATCATTGGACTTGGTTGAAACAACAGACAACGTAATTTAGTGAATTATCTTTATTTAATAGTTGCTCTGAGTCTCTCCTCTTGTGATGGAAATCTCAATTTAATATAAAACCACAAAGCTGAAAAGACTTACACTGGATTATCCGTCCCTTCAGGGAGAAGAAGGAAGGTAGGAAAGACACTGGAAAAAGCGAATGCAAGATCTTCGTTGGTTTCAACTGAAACAAGATGTCCCATAAACACAAGAGCAGATGAGATGTTGAGAAACTTTTCTGTTCTTTGAACCTGTGTATCTCCTGAGTGCATAAACTTTTAAGTGCTCTTACAGAAGATCTCCATTTACTATTCCCTCCCATTCTTCAGATTTTTTGAATGTACACTTTCGTCAAACTGGGGGCAGGGGGAAGTCTGATTTTAAGTAGTGCAATATACCAGGCATAACCGTTTTTTTCAGTTTGCTTGGTAGATTTGTTGGAACTGGGGTTGTCAACTTTCAAAGAACACGGACCAGAATCAGGAACAGTACAAACAGCATGCTTATTAGTCTGTGCTAGAATTCTGTGTCCCCTTCACTCCTGGCATTATAAAAACAAACAATGGCAGAAGACCTCACTACTCAATCTTTCTCCTCCTGCAAGTCCTCACTCTGCACAGTCCTCCCTCCATTCCTTTTTTGCTGCTACAGAGAACAAGGCTCAATCAAACATCGTGCTTTAAAGCCATTCCCATCCCTGGCTGTGTCTTTGGCTAACACCTGCTGTAACTGCTCACTGACCCACTCTGCACACTCTCAATAATTAACTTTTATAAAATAGTCAATATATTAAACTGTAGCACACTGGCAAGTTAAAAGTTCCACAATGTAAACATAAAATAACAGCCTCAAGGTGGCAGCAATGTTTCATCTATCTTTCTCAAGATAGGCATTCGGAAGTGGTGAGAAACATCTATCCCAAACCTAAAAGCATGCGCCTGAATTTTGATAAAGCTATTTTTTTTTCGTCTCTTTACAAAGGACTTGGGATTTCAACAAGCTAGTCAGCTTCAAAACCCAAGTTGGCCACCTCTGATTATGCTGGCTATGAAAGTTGCCTTGGTTATAAATCTGCATGAGAAAGAGATCCTGTATCCTAGATGATGGATCAGGAGCAAAACATGTAAGTGCTACGTACCCTTGACTTCTCTCTGGCAGTATACAGTATTAATGAGACCAATACATTCGCATAGGTATTTAATTTTATTTTTTTTTATATATATATATATATATATATATATATATATATATATATTTCCTCACACATAAGCTAACATATTTAACTAGAATTTAATCAATCTTATTAAAGCAGGGAAATTGATTAAAATATCATTCAAGCTTGCTAGAGTTATTTCACTGCGATAATTGCTATGCAAAACACAATGCAGGTAAAAATAAAAGCTAGAGAAAGGCCATCTTAGATGTAACCCATGGCAATCGGTACCTGGGCAGACACTTGGACATTTCAAGACCCACTGGCCTTTCCATAAACATAATAATTTCTAAACTGTGTTCTAAGGAAGTGCAGTACAGCAGAGGAAAAGCCACACTGTGCTGTTATCCCAAAGCTTTTTGTCTTTTTTTTTTTTTTTACAAAAGTTATCCCTGCATAAAGGAACAAAACTAACAGATCATGGGAACACGGCACCAATGCAAAGGGGGAAGTACCAAGTGCTGGTAGACTTCGGAGCTTGGGCGGGGGACGGGACTCCAACAAAGAGCAATTTCCCCAGTTTTAATCGTTGCCAGGGAGACAGAATTCTTTTGCAAGAGAACTCAAAAGGCTGGGAAAACTATGCACTTCATGCACTTTTCCCTTGAACCAAATACAAATGCGCACTATTTGTTAGGATTATCACCTAGACAGCTCAAAAAAATGAGGTGGAGAAGAAACAGGCTTTTCCAAAGTTTAATTTTATCTTGCCACCAAGTACAGCATAAAAATCTGCTAGCTTCCTTTACCTGGGACGAGTCATAGCAGCACGTTCTGAAATAACTTTCAATTTGTGGTACTGAGGATTCAGTACATTTTTTAAAGCCTCAAAAAGATGGAGTATTTCTAACTCATAAAGAAGTAACAAACATCTTAAAACAGACATGTATAATGCTTTTCAGCAGCAGCTGCAAAAATTATTTTTCTGTGATGGTTTTTGTGGAAGGCAAATATACAAGACTAGATAACAAAACATCTACACACAAGTAAGCCTTAGGAAACTATTCCTACGAATAAGTACCAGGTGCAAAAATGCATTTGTAAATATTCAGAACAAATCTTTATATTCTATATTTTGACTGTCAAACACATCTTTTATTAAAGACCTGAAATACTGTGAGAAGGTGTTCAGTGACCAATTCCATCATAGAATATAATTATGAAATTTTCTCCTTAATTAAAAAATAGGAAGGCACAGAAAATCATAGTGAATTGTCTAGTGTTCCCAGGATACAGTAAAATAGCAGTAACATTATAGAAGGCTTTAGTGAGACCTCATCTGGAAAACAGATCACAAACCTGATCATCTGTGTTCAAGAACAATGGATTCCCATTAGACCAGAGCCAGCAGGATGATCATGGGAATGGAGAACTTAATTTATGAGAAGAGATGAAGGAAGCTCTTAAGATAAAGGACAAGATGAGAAAACAGCCAATTTATATCCAAGCATTAGGTTGGAAATTAGGGAAAGACTTTTACTGGAAAGAACAAGCTTTTGAGGTAAGTGTTCCAAGAACAGCAACACGTACAAAACGCAAAATAAAATTAACAAGTTATATGTTGAATAGTTGATGAGTTTATGCGAGTCATCATGCAAATGATAGCTGGCAGCAGGAGAGTGGACTTGAACTTAGAAGGTTTCTCCCATCTGTAATCCCTATCTAAAGACAGCTAGCCTGCAATGCTGCAGCCCTGCCATATTATACATTCTGCTCTAAAAATAAATAGGTAAAAATCAAAAAGGCTAAATCAGAAGTTTAGCAACAGAAAATACTAACTGCACTGAAATGATTCAAACTTTGCCAAACAGATTACTAAACACTAGAATAAAAAAAGCTCATATGCTGTAAATAAATTCATAGAATTTAATAATTTTCTGCTTACATATCCATCAGGCTTTCTATAAACATCATTGGTATGTATCTACAGAATAGTCCAGATAAGCAATTTTCACATGCAAAACTTCACAGCAATCGTGATACATATACTTCTAGCTAAATCAGTGTTTAGCAATGATTAAGATACAAGATACAGTTTCTAACTTTTGAACAGAGATTAAGTTAAAAAGGAGTTTATTTCCAGTGAATAGATTCTTTTCCATCTTGTAGAGGTGAGGTAGTTGGTATTATTGTACCAAGCAGACTGATATCTTCAGTATATCTTTTATACAATCTGATATGAAGACATTTGAAAGGGGACTGCTTAGTCTACCTTCAAATTTGCCATCGAATTAAAAAATGTTGCCAAAGACATGAAAATAACACACTGTTCTCTACATCCACCTGGAATAAGATCAGAACAAATGAGCTTAATCAGCAGGAAAAGGAGAACTAAATCAGATAGTAGGAAAATAAAAAAGAACCAAAATAAATTTCCAGGTAAGACCATGGGCTCTCTGTTCCTGGGCTTTTCTTTTAAGAGCAGATTAAACAAACATCAGTCAGGAATGGTATCAGGTAACTGATTCTGCACTTCTGATTAATGTTTCTCAACCTGTAAAACCATGCCTCATTTCATATTAATCAAGAGTACTTCATGCCTCAACAGAGTACGTGGTTGCCAGGTAGAAAAGCTGGCAGGAAATAAGGCTTCGCACTTTCTCTGCTGGTCATGGCTAGAATATGTCAACTTAGGGTTTTTTTTCTTCAGATCCATTTTAGCTGTTTTGATTCCTGTGTTATGCCCTGTTACCTATGCTTTACTTTGGTACATATCAGGAAACAAAATCAGCCTCAGAATTTCAAGCCTTCACCCTCCCCCACCTCGAATTATAATTCAGTTTAGGCAATCACTGCTTTTTCTCATGAAGCATATTCACAAGAATAAATGTAATTACGTGTTTCAAAAGGTCAAGACATGAAATACATCTCATCAGTGCAAACCACCAGATCACCACTTTTCTCAGGGTACGCTGATGAAAGCAAACCTCTCTAACCTGCTAAAAATACTCCTGAACTTCCTGCATCATTTCCAAATTGACTATGACAAAAAAGATATTTCTTAAAAAAGAAAATGAAAAAAGCACCACCAAGAGACATTTGTAGTGTAGCACTACTAAAGCAGCAGATGTTCACTAAGAAATATTTTTCCTAAGACTTTTGACCTTGTATTGAACACAGAGGTGACAGTCAAATCATTCACTGAACTCCAAGAACTGTGTTTGTTGAATTTAAATAAAGAGCAAGTCTGAATGTAATTCACTTAAAATAAATTGAAGTACATACTGCTGCATTCCAAAGTATGTTTGGGAATCATATTTACCTGTATTTTTAAAAAGTGAAACAATCCTAGTGCTACAGAAACTGATTTTCCAGAATCAACATAACTAATAAGGATTCTTGACATCAAAACACACATTTTGTTCTGTTTAAGAACACAATTAATACAATAGTAGCTAGCAAAACAAGATAATGTGTAAAGGTGTTCAAGTGCATAATCTCAACGAAAGTTCTGAAACTTTAGCCTGACTCAAAAAATATCTGTCCAAACCATTTCCATTCTTTCATACAGTTTTCAGAGTATGGTCTTCTTTACATCCAGAGAACTACTTCTGACTCTCACCAATTTTCTATTTCTGCAGGCTTATTTTCTGTGATCTCCCTAAGCATATGTATACACTCACATAATCACTCTTATTTAATTTTATAAGAATTAATATTGTAACTATTACCTTCTGGTCTCTTTCTTCAATTGTTAGATCCACAACTGTCATTTGTGGCTAACCTCAAAAACAATCTTGCACAATACCTTACCATTAAGTGGCTGGTAGAACTACTATGAAGCCAGGCTTCTGGCATTCTGCATACAGTATTTTGGAACTGAACTGTTATTTCTCTATTTTGGGAACTGTACGGAACTCCAGGACATTTGTTGCCAATGGAAGGTGAAGTAAAACTACTTGCAAACTAATTGCAAGTAGGTTTTTAGCTTCACACAAAGAAAAAAAGAACTAAACTCAGGTACAAGAGAACCAACAAGTCACAGGAAGCTTTTATTAAAATCTCACTTCAAGGAGCAAGATCCTTTTTCTGTCAGCCTATTAGCAATGGCAATAAACAAATCCACATATTTTAAAACGCAGCAGATGTTGTTTGGAAACAAACTAATCTCCTCATTACTATACATAAAGAGCCTAATGCAACCTGAAAGCAATATTAGTGTGCTCAAGTAAATGTATAGAAATCTAGTGAAGATACTGAAGTGGATTTTTAACAATTCACAGAAATTGTCTACATTAACTACCTCAGGTTTTCTTTATTATCAAAGTTTGTTATGAAATACATTAAAACAAACACTCTATTTAAGACTGTACATTACTGAACAGCAATAAATTAACCTTATGTTATAGAGAGACGGGTTGAATGGTTTGAACTACTTTTTTTTTTTTCACACTACATGGTTCTATTAAGTTGTGATAAGTCTCAATTTTAAGGAGAGAAGAGGAAAAAAGAAAACCCTAGTTCCTATGTTAAGCAGATTCCGTAACTTAAATAATGTGAAGGAAAACTGTTCTGCTTCTAATGTACAGTACAGTTATTTTAACTAGTCTTTACAGAGAAAATAAATTTAGAACAAGCAACCTAATTGACCAAAGAAATGCACCAACTCTGACATATTCAGAAATATAAAAACGCAATTGTATTAATCAAAGATTACTTTTTTAATTTGTCACCCAAGTAACACATTCTATTTAGCATTTATGCCAAATAGGGTCTAAAGTTCACAAACTAAGTTACAAGATAAACAATGCTGCAAAGCAACAACCTGAGAATGCAGAAGTTTTAACTTAAATCCAAGACAAACATCTTGTTTTCTACCCCAAATATTTAACCAAGTGTCTTAAATTACACATTTTATCTACATAGGAAGTCCCAAATAGCTCATCAGGATTACCTGCAAGGATGCTGCTGATGGACCACTATACCTTCAAACCACAAATTTGAGGGACTAGGATGACCAACAAAGAGTTCAGGTAAGAAACTTAGTAAATTGAAAATCATCTTGAACTACATCCAATTATACAGGTGATAATACAATGCAAAAACTACTTCGTATAATAAACCTAGTACCCGCACAGAACCACTGAGACAGCCATCCCTTTGCAAGCACCACAGAAGAGAAAGGATACATGCAAGGATGAAAGCATGAACAAGCATTCTTACTTAAAATGTTCATCCTCATACTCAAGTTCCTGTGGCCACTTTGCATCTTCTTCACTGCTGTCATGCAGTTCTTGATTAAAAAAAACACTACACAGGTTCAAATGCCACATAGGGAAAAATTTCTAAAGAGATATTTACATTTGCAAGGTAAAAAAATGTTGCAATCTAAGAAAATAGTTCACTTACTATTTCAATCTTTCCTTCATTTGCTTTGTATAGCTAGGGGAATAAAATTACAACCCTGATTAAAAAGACTTTGGCTACTGACTTTTCTTTCTCTGGTTTTGAAGTGAACATTCTGTTCTTTTACTTGCAGTTTGCTTTAAACTTGATACTAACTATAACATCTTTTGACAAAAGTTACTTTCCACAAGAACTGACCAGGCATGAAGAGGGTTTACCCAAGCCAAAGGTTCCACCTGTCATTTACTGAAGTCTTCAGACTATTACAGAAAGACACCTAGACATCTTAGATCAAAGACAGAGCTAACATGTATTCTTAGAAAGTGAAGGGAAGCTGTGAAATACTAACTCAGTTACTTGACTAAGTAACTTTCTATCATATTATCTGAGTGAAGACAGTAGCCCATTTTCCCTAAAATTTCAGTCAAATACAAAAATTAAATATTTTTAAGAAGGTAAATCCCTAATTACCATAAATGCATGAAATACATCTGAAAGTTTACTGTCTCCCCTCAGTTTTAGAACACTGAATCAAATCATAACATTTTCCTCCTACGAGAAAATGGTCAGCTAAAGTAAATCAGACAAATGCTAAGCATAATAGAAGACCTTTTTTTTGACCAACAGCTACTACAGCAAATCATTTACTGCAAATCAAAATAATTTCAGACGTTATTTTTAAAAATGGCTAAAAAACATGAAAACAGATGAGGATTTAATGTAGTACTCGGTGAGAAGGGCAGAGTCAAAATACCTTTCCTTAAGGACAGTGTAAACAACTGGTTCAGCAAAATGACTGAATGTATTAGCTCTGCTATTACAAAACGTTCAGTAACTATCATTGTGAAAAAGAAGAATATAACTAATCTGAAAAGGAAGAATGTAACTGATTTTATTTTTCAGGGTAATGTTTAAAAACATACCATTCCTCAGCACTGATTTAAGAACTTAACTCAAATTCTGTGGTACATAAAACGGAATTTGCTTTTAAAATACATGTTGATATTAAACTAAAAAATGACACAGAAAATTATACTATATTGGTGCTATTCAAATAAAAATTCCCATTATCCTAGACTTCAAGAAACTTCTACCTAACTCATGTTTTCTTTTGAAATGCCTATCATAAAATAAACAGCTGGTAGGACCACAGACAATAGAAACAGAAATTTGAGATTGATGAAATCTGGAGACTTCTGTAACTTTCATAATGAGAAAAGATATATCTTTTTATAGGAAGAACTCTAAAAAACGATATGCTCAGCAGTTCCTACCTTGTTCTAGACTGACCGTTCTTGCTTTAGAGTCACTGTTTCAATTGTTTTATTTTTGAATGGGTTCAGCTTTCATCTCTGCATTTTAATCAGATAGTGTTTTAGGACAACGCTCAGAAGACAGAGAAGGCATGCCCTCCCAGTTTCACCATTTACTCCTTTGTTGGCTAAGTAATGTCACCTGTTAAGTTGAAGGAATCAGCAATTTAAGACCTGTATTTTGTTTGACTGCAGGCAAGATTTCAGCTTTTCACGAAACCCCTAACATTTGGTAGCCGATGCCTCTTCCTGTGCCTGGTGTAAACCAAAGTGTTGCATCAGAACAGTCATTTAATGAGTCAAAAGAAAAGATGACTCAAATGTCCCACACAGAACAAAACAGCCTTCCCATTGTAACTTTTGCTTAATTTTTTTGTAAGTTTAGCCAGGAAAAAAGTTAACTGTGTTAATAAATGGCACTGTGAATCTTCCATGACCATCATATTGTAAGATCACAAGTATTGTTTGGCTTTTGCTAGTGGGTACTTCATGGTATACTTACAAAATAGCCTTTCAAAAAGAGAACTTTGTCCTACCTGTCTACTCTAAGGTCTGACCCTTAGAAGGACAGGCTACTTCCTAAACCCTTTTTCTTCCTCACACTAGGGGGATGTTCTGTCTCTTAAAAGAATTAGCAGAAAGTCTTTTAAGTAAACTATTGTGCCAGTAAGGACTATGTCATAGAAATACTGATGTACAGTCTGCATAATCTCTTTTAATGGAATTAAGGTCAATTAGACATACATCACTTGCAACTGGTCTTGCTATCTTCCATTCTGCTTCAGAACAATGAATTAAAGCAGCTTTCCTTTTCTTGAGAATATGGAAAACAGATGACCACTTCTCCGTCCTAGTACTCCACCTACTCGTATTTAAAAGAACACATTTTCTAAGACCCGACTTCTGCTCACTTACTTGAACTGTGACTTTGACAAATCCTTTGTTTTATATCAACCAGTATTGTATTTTACACAGTTATTCTACATTCAACTTTTAAAATATGTACAGATTACACTCTAACCTCACATTCAGGCTCTCACAGGACATAATCCACTTCCTACAGAAGTCCACAACACGAACCTACTGATTTTAAAAGCGCACCCAGACCTATCCAAAGTCATAATTTCTACTAGAAACTTATAACTGGAAATAATTATTTCTAATCTCCAGTGAACTGTATATAATTTTCAGAAGAAAGCTCATAAAGCAAAGAGATTCATTATTCTACACTGACAAAGGCTAAAGCTGTAAAAACAGGTGCCCTAGCCATAAAAACGATAAAGATTACTTGAATCTGTCATAGACTATTATCCCCTTCCCATCAATAAAAATATTGAAAAGAGCAAAATACAAATCTTTTCTTCCACAAGAGGCTGGAGAACCAAGGGAAAAAATGGTCTATGTTAGGCTCATTAAACAGTACTTACGTATTTCACAGTTAGCTTTAAATATGGCAGAGTAGGTTATAATCCAACTTTCTGTTCCTACACACAGTCCCTGAACAAAAGAGTGATTTGCAATAGATATGAAGCATTAACAACAAGAAGCCTGTGAAACTAGTGAGACACTGAGTAGGTCCATATCTGTTACAAAACAATACAACTTACATTATCAACTGACATTAGGTAAAGCACATCCATATACAGCATGCTTTACCACTATAACTGATTCTCTTCCCTAAAAGGTCAATTTTTATGACAAGTACTAACACATGTTCTTATCTTTTTGTATCGTCTAGTAAACAACTGAATTTGTTATTTTTATTCCAGTTAAGCTACAAACACAGACAGAGTTAAAAACAAAATACAAGAAAACCCAAAGTCATTACTCAAAAATAAGAGTGGCAGAACGAGATGTGAAAGAAAATTGCATCAGTACTGTCATGTCTTCAAGAAATAAATAAGGTGGTATACATACTTTTCTGCTTGGAGTTTGGTGGTTTTTACTATCAAGTCCTGGGTTTGTTCCTTTGCTGCCTAGAATACAATTAGAATTAAGTATTTGAAACAAACACAAACGTATCAAATGTATTACACAATCTTTAAAATATATAATACTTTTGAAGCTTTCTGACTGTAAGCAGTTTAAAGAGTGTACTCTTTGAGACAAAGGGCCTTCTTGAAATAAGTATTCATTAACTCTCCCTATTTTCAGGCATGAAAAAATAAATTAATATCCTTATCCATATATATTTTCATCTTTATATACATTTATATTCACACATGGTTAATTTTTCAATAATATTTCATACAAAACCATTAATATAAATATCAGAAATAGTTCTGATTATTTTGTTTGTCCATCAACTGTAAATTGTTTGCCGTTACAAAATGAAAAATGAAACAAATTCCTTTGGATGCTGAACTACCCAGTACCAGTGTCCATCCAGCCATTTTAGACAACATGAATACAGCTGTCTGTGCTGGTCTTAGCAAGTTTAGCTCTACAGTCCAAGAAGCTTACAGGGCTGTAAGGACCAAGTGCAACGAACTTAAGAAGTCCATCACAGCCCTTAACGTTCAGCAATGACAATGCAAGGGAATCCACACAGAAACAATTCTGCTACACACAACAGCTGCATAACTAAAGGGACTGCTGCAACTGAAGTTAAAAGACTTCAGAAACTCATCCCTCAGCAAGAGGATAAAAGACATCCAGAATTACTGGTTTCCCACTGGACACCACCAGTGATCTTTTATGCAGAAAAATAGGAAGATTTAACAAAAAAAAGAAATCCCGAAATCAAAATGCATTCAGTATGGAATAATATTGCAAGTGAAGAAGGGGAAAGAGCTATAAAGATATTCTGCATGAATAACTTCAAGAATGTAATAGGTCTAAATTATGGCGTTTGCCAAAATGAAGATGCCAGTCTTGAAACCTGTGAGAGGTCTAATGCAAGTATATATGTGCACTGATTCATTTCAGCCTTTCTATCTGCCACGCTACATTAGTTACAATGGAAAAGCAGCCAAGGTACAGGAACACTTTGAAAGGTGAAAGAAGGACTGCAACCACTCAAGTACAACTTCAGTCATCAGAGAGAGCCTGAGCTGTTCCATGAATATAGACAGCAGGCACCGCTGAGGTGCCAGTTGCTGAATTTTCTAAAGGAAACTATTATGGACTAGCATGCAAATGAAATAAAAACTCAACAGAATTTACTGAACATTTAGTAGTTCCAATACAATTTGATATCTTTAAGCTTTTGATATCTTATATAAACAATAATACTTAGATTTTTAATGTATTTATATTTTAAACTTTTTTTTTTAATTAATATTGATTTTCAGTGCTTCAGCCTAATAAAAAAAGACTATTACAACAAAAGACTGGACCTGAACTATTCAGTATGGAAATCTACTAACTCCAGACTTCCCCCCCGCTTCCTTCAGAGTTGCAGATTTTAATAAACCAAAAAGACAGAAGAAATTTGTTTCCTTCCAGTACTTTCTGGACAGAGGTACTAATTGCTAAGAAGAATGCTAACAGTAGGACAGCAGAAAGGAAGGAAAAGCCGTTTTCTGGATCTAGCTAGACACATCAGGAAGCCAGTTTTTATTTATATGCATTCAAATACATGCTGGATACTGTTATTATTGTATCTAGGTAATGTAAGAGCTTACATCTAAGCAAAACAAGGCAACTGGCAGAAAAGAGTCAGACATGCCAGAGAAATCAAAAAGCTGATATTTGATGTTTCTTGCAGATCCAAAATAGAAATATTTTTCTCTTCCTCCCCATCTCAGTATACTAATTAAAACTTTCATTATCCTTCAACCCCACTTTATTCCATTCCAGCACTTGCCTCATTCTCTCCCTTTCAGCCACTGCATTTATCAAGTCACTGTCCTGAAACCAAATCTGACAGTATCTGGTTATTTGCATTGGATGGTATTATAAACTTACAAAATAAAAAAAGTTAAAAGCTTTTTGGCTTATCAACATATAGTCCCTTTCATATCTTGTATTTGTTCTGCTCTCTTAGCACACTTTTCTGCCTTATATGCTATAGATCCTCCTCTTTATATCTTCTATTTGCTCTACTTAGTTCATTTTTGTCTTCTTATTCAGTTTGAGCACATGCTTGCAAGTCTTCATGTCCCATTAGAGATAAAATACCAGAGTATTTGACAACTGAGTGCTAGTTCATGGGCTTATTAACTTACTTTACATTCATACAGACAAAGAAAACATGGGTTGAATGGAGACAAGTTACAAGTTCTACAGGGCTCTAGAGGAAACCTCCTGTGGGGCACAGAACAAAACTACCTACTGACTTTAGTAGAAAAATAAATCACTGCAGGGTGGCTCTACTAGGGGGAAAAAAAAAATCACAGATTATAGTTACACTTCATGATCTAAAGACAGAAAAGAGCAAAAATCTGCATGGACACTTGACTCATTTCCACATCTAAGAGTTTAATCAAACAGTTCCTGAACTGCACTAGGGAATACATCCACATTAACAGTGTTCAAAGAGATCTGAGACCTCCGATGTGCATTACCCATTGCCTTCCAAAACCGAAAATTAAGTACTGCAGTGGGCTACACTGTACTCTCACACTTTTTGGAACAAGTTCATCAAACTACAAGCAATCTTAAGGGAATGACATACAATGCCTATGAAACCTATTCATCTAAGTAGGGGACATCTAATGTCCCCACACACACATTAGGAGAGGAAAAAGCAACTGCTTTCACAGGATTTTTTAGTGAAGGATTCTCATTCACATACTATAACTTATGTGCTATATTCAGAACAGATTTGGTTTGGCAAAACATCTACACTTCAGCATCCATAAACCTTTTAAACTCATCACTGTACTGAATATTGAACTTGTACACTAAAACCAAGACAGATTTAGTAATGCATTATAACACACAACTTTTTTTTCCCCTAGAATATTATGGATTCAGTATTAATACGAAACAGAATTGGTTTTGTTGCATATCAGCATTCTGAGACAATGTTATGAAGCAAAACCAATAGAATGAAGATGGCACACTAGATTTGTCCTCTCTTTGGATTATAAGACACTTTTGTATGAATATACTTGAGGTATTTATATGACCACATAACTCAACAGATGTAGTCAATACGAAAGGCACACAAATTTTAAACGGAAACACACAAATGTAATTAACTCTGTAATCTCACACACATCCAATCTAATAAAATATTTTCTCTCCACTCACATACAAATGGATATCACATTGTTATTCTCAAAGTAAGCATATTGCTGCATCCTGAATTGCAAATTGAAATAAATTAAAATGACTTTCTCAATACATTATCAAACAAGTACAAAGAAATATATTAATATCCTAAACAACATAATACGCATACTATGGAAACATCTTGGTGTCGCTGTTAATCCTCCAAAATAATTATTTATCCTTTTAAAAGAAAGTAATCACACCTCAAAAGGAAAAATATACAAAGCACATCTATTTATATATTACCTTCAAACGACTAGACATATCTTCACAGCAGCTGCTCATTGCTTGCACATCTTCATTTATACTCTCAAGCTCCTAAATAAGTTCAAATAACAGTAACTGTGTTTTAAATCAGAAATTCCATGCCTAGGCCCAGCTTCATCCCACCAAAATGAGATGCCCAAGTTACAAGGAACATAGTTGCTCTAGACTCCCTGTTAATCAATGGAGAGAATGCACCTCTGAAGATCAACGTTCACTTGAGATTTTTAACTGTTTGAAACATCACCCCTCTCTGCACAGGATTTTCATCAAATGAAACAAATGATGAAACAATTTTACTGTAAAACTATATTTGTTCTGGAAAGTCAAAATCTGTCTTAGTCCTTTTCTTTTTTTTTAAACTTCAAGTTACATAGCAGTACCCTTGCAAGATAGCTAGTCACACTGTAAAAATGCTACCTCTTTAACTTGCTTGAATATGTGGACAAATTCTTCATTTATGGCTAAGCTTCGTCGTTCAATGTCTCCACGCAAGTTTCTTCGGGTGCGCAAACTGTTTTCAACAAAAAAGGTTGAGAGAGCCTTGAGTGCTTCCAGCATTTCCTAGAAAATAAAAAAGACCTTAACTTTCCACACAGTTACAAAGAAGCAGGTTACATAGTCTGTAACCATCCCAAGTTCATGGTCTTATTAAAAAAAACCCAACCTACTACACGATTTTACAGAAAAAACTACCTAAACACACTCCCGATCAGTTGGTAAATAACTAACATAATTGCTGAGTCTTTCTTCTTCTCATACAACACACAGCTTTGTCCACTATTTTAGAATAGCTTTAATCAGTAAGATTACATTCGGTTAAAGCATGACCTATGCGTAGCTAGAAAACATTTAAATCGGAAAAAGCTTGAGAAGTGCTCTCCAAGCTAAGCAATACAAACCTCCCTACGATGTGAAGGGACCGAACAGGTGCGTGGCATGTCACCAGAGAAGGAAAAATAACTTTTATTTTTAATTAACGCTGCAAACGTCAGCTTGCGACTCCGCAGCGGAACTGAGGGTATGACAGGGCTCGCTTCCCAGCTGCGGAGCCTATCGGGGCTCGTAGCCCCTGACGGCTTATCCGGCCGATTCCCCGCAGGGCACTCCCCGTCAGGCAGGCCCAGGCTCAGGCCCCGGCCCCGAGGCCCGGCCCGGCCCCCGACTCGCCCCCTCAGCCGCCGCCTGCCCCACCTTGTCGTTGTCCAGGCGAGTCTCCAGGATCTTGTTGAGCTTGCGGGACAGCGGGTTGCTGCCGGGGGCAGCCGGGAGCCCCGGAGCGGGGGCAGCGAGCGGCGGCGGCGCAGCAGTGTCGGCCATGGCTGCGGCCCTCCACGGCCGCCCGCACCCAGCGCCGCGGCGGCGCACCGGCTCCGGCGGAAACGCGCTCCCGAGGCTTTGGTTCCGGCCCGGCCCAGGGCGCAGGCCCGCGGCGGTTGGTTGTGAGAGGAAAGCTGGACGTTTGGTCCCTGGTACAGGTGGCACTCAGGGGAATAAATAAAAGATTTTGGGTTGATGATAAGAAAGAGGGTTCACTTCCTGAGGTCGGATAGCCGTATTTATTTCATTAAATAAATGCTTTAGTTATGAGCATAACTAAAAGGGAAAAATCAAGATTTCCCAGTCCGGAAATCTTAGCATGATGGGGACAGTGATAGGATATTTTTCTATTTAATTTTTATTTTTTGTTTGCTTCCTCACATGGATCCTCTACAGGCTTTTCTGAACAGCCTGTGCAGTGCCTTGTTTCTACTCTCAGCAAGCAGGTTTTCAGGTAGAATCATAGAATCAATTAAGGTTGGAAAAGACCTCTGGGATCATCTAGTCCAACCGTCAACCCAACACCTCCATGCCATGAAGTACTTGCCACTGTGATTCAGTCAGCGTTTCTCTTGTCTAATCTCAACTTTATGAGCTTACGTGGGCTTTCTTAATGATTCAGTGTGTTTATTATTTTTAACAAGGAATCTTACGGTCTCTCATCTACTTTCAGGCCGTCGTGTTACTTTTTTTACACTTCGTTATGGAAACAAGCATTTTTTCCTAATAAAACCTTGGAAATTTCTGCATGTGCTTTAACCTAGCCATAAAAGAATGCTAAAGCACTGACAAGGACTTGAAGAGATTTAATTTTCGGACAACTTGTTTCCCTTCTTAGTTTCTGTTCCTCCACCCTATTTCACTGATGTTATCACCTCCTAGATGCCCTTTACTTCTGACTAAGCTTCCAGGAGTCAGGATCTCCCTTCTCCATGTCAGAAGAGATAAAACAGCATGCAGGCATCACAGGTGTGAGCCATTAGTATTTAAGCATGTCAAAAAAATCCGATTATTAGAAAGATCCCCTCCCAACTATAAATGGGATGTTGTTAGCAGTTGACAGGCTGAAGGCACACCTTGAAGCCAGAAAGACTTGAATATCTGAACCATAAGTGTCATATAAGTCAAGACCATTGCCAAGTCTCGTCCAGCAAGTTATACCAGGAACATACAAGGAGCCACGAAGATTTTCCTCTATCAGTCGGTACATGCATTTTCTTTTGAAGCATCCATTTCTGCTTTCAGATGCTCCTTGATGGGTCTGCATTTTTTCAAGAATGTGTTTCATGAGCCAGAATGCTTCCGGCTAACGTAACACATTGGGCTGGCAGGAACCAATAGGATTTTAAAACAGCATGTGTTTATCTGTGCATGTGTTATCCTGGGAAAATGACAAGAAATAATCGAGGGAGCACTTTTTAATCTTCCACAACTGAAAGAAGTATTTGTATGAGGACACCAGGGCTTATCTTTTGTTCTTCTTTTAGGAATATTAGATGCAGCTACAAAAAAAAAAAAATCCTCTATTTTTCCGATATGGATAATGTTTGCAGGCTAGATTTTTCCTCGGAACAGATTTTTTTAAAGAAAACTGCAAATGTGATCGTGCAGTGAGGTCACTATCTAAAAATCAGCTGCTGTACCATGGCTTGTATGTGTCACGAAGGTGGGTTTGATGTGACGTTCTTACCAGTTTGGTTGTCCAGCAAACGTTGTCCTGTTAAGTCAACTGCATGTACATTGTGGGATAAAACAATTGGGAGTTTGTGATCTGTAACTGACAGAAGGGTCTTTGATTTCAAATATCAGTTTCTGTGTATCAATGGGAGACAGTTTGTGTAATGTGTATAACTTACTCAAGCATAAGTTCCCTTACCAAAGCTAGATACGGCAGCAAAACTACAGGTGTCAGCAAAGAAATGGCTGGAACATGGTGTTTTCTCTTGATTTTCTTATCTCATTTCCTTGGTATGTTTGGTTTGGGTTTTTTTTCCCCAGGAACAGACAGCAAAATAACTTTTATCACTATTCGTCTGGTGAAAGTGTTCACAAAAAGCACATTTGGTGCACTACAGGCAGGACCACAGTTTAGCCTGCAGAACAAGGAGCGTCTGGTCTGTGGAATGCCACCTGCCATCTAAGTAGCCCAAGCTAATAATCATAGAATCATTAAGGTTGGAAAAGACCTCTAGGATCATCTAGTCCAATCGTCAGCCCAACACCTCCATGCCTACTAATGCAGTTGTATATTCAAATGCTTAGAAGTACATGTATGTTTTGAAGGGAAAGACAAAAAGATTTGCAGTAGTCACCTGAATCTGTTCCTCAAAAGGCTAAGTAAGAATAAAACTCCAGTGGATTAATAGGTTGACTGGGGTCAAAGATGTGACTGGAGCTAGTATTTCTCTACCCTGTGGCAAAAGAGGAGTGATAGAGCAGGCATAAAGGAATGTTTTCTTAAATACAGAGAAGGAGGAATAGCCCTTGCTATGGGTGTTGTCATAGGCAAATGAGGGTGAGAAAGGAGGATTTTTGTGATGAAGGAAGAAGAAAATGTAAAAATACATTAAAAGAAGAATAATAAAAGAGATTGAGGGAGGAAGAGGAAGGAAGGAAGGATAGGCTAATGCAGAGCTCGCCTCAATATGATGCACAGAGGACATAGGAACAAGAGAGATTATGAAATTAAGTCAGGGAGGTGAAAGGTCATATAACAAATGCCCATAATTAGTTGTATTTTCTTACAGTGTAATAGATAAAAAGAATTTGACAATGCTACTCTTACATACAGTTTACAGGCCCTGATGCTTTCAGATGCAGTGAAGAAGAACATCTGCAGGAAGCTGGCTATAGTAACTTGCTACTCAGCTACACCATCCCTGTAAAAGTGATAACAGCCCTCTATGCTGCAGCCCCTATAGGAGATCAGGTGAGTGGAACTTGGTTCTGCCAGGCTCTCCACTGCACACAACAAACCCCAAAAGAAATCCATCACTGCCTTATGTTCTTCACTAGTTCTCTGCCATCAAATTATTCATCAGCTTTCTCCAGCATTTTGATGTCATTTTGTGCTGTGGTTGGGCTAGAAAATCCAGCTGATAGGCGGGAGCACAGGAAAATGTTCTGTGTCTAAGTCAGTTAGAGTTGGATTTTTTGTTGGTTTATTTTCCGACAGGTTAATATTGTAGATACTTTTCAGTAGACCAAATCAGCCCATTCCTTGAGCTAACAATTTTTCAAAAGCTCAGACAGAGTTGACCCCATTCTGCAAATTAAGTTTTGACTCCATGAGTGATTTGGCCAAAGGTCACCCTGACAGCAGCCTGTAGTCATGTAGTGAAACCTGTCTGTGTCCCTTGAAGCTCCAGAAGAATGTACAGTTCTGAAGCTTTCGGTTAGCTCATGCTATCTCACTTGACGATTTATTGTCATGCCTCACAGTCAGCAGTAGTGGCTATAATATATGTGATGCTGAATCAGCCACCTGGCTGAGGAGCTGTAAAACCCCTGTTTGTTATAACTCACTGAAAAGATAACACTAGCAGTACAGTATGCACTTTAATGCATACCAAACACATGAAATCTTCCTGTTCATCTCCTGCTAAAAAAACCTAACCATTGATTTCAAGGGAAGTACTATGTCAGCAAAACTAATAGGATTTGGTCTAAATATATTTGGCTCTAGAACTCTGCAGAATACAGAACTTCACTAAAGAAGCGGTCATCTAAACTACATGGCCACATCCCTGGCAAGGTCAACAGCATTGGTGGTGGTGCTGCCACTCACTTCAGTGAGGGCCCAAATTTCACCTAGAAAAGAAGAAGCAAATGGCTTAGATGGTGGAGCCAGGAGAACTAGTGTCTGCTTGTGGCTGACTAGCTGCATCACCTGGGTGACACTGTGGCAGAGGTATAAAGCTTATCTTCCTTTGCACATGCCTGTTGGTATGCCCATGAGACCTGTAATATAGGAGATTATTGTTAGCATGATAACAACAGTATAGCAATGAAGGGGAATATATTTGCCAAAAAAAAAAGTAGAAGCAGGACACGAGTAACACATGATACAGTGCTAATGGTGTATGCCAGACCTGCTGTTCTTTCTCTTCAAGCAATGACTGCCTGTGTCCTGCTGGCAAAAAGTCTCTGGAATGTGTTCTGTTTTATAGATGAAATAAAAGTAACCCAAACAACTGAACAAAAAATACAACTATTCACCATCAGGCAAAGAAACAGCACCCTTCATTATGTCCTGATCTCAGCTGAGGTCAGCCTCTAGCAAAGAAAATCTAGAGAATGATACCTAAATTACTGGGCAGTGCCTTCACATCAGCCAATCAACACAAAGCCATCTATGGGATCATGACATGGCCATGACATGGATCATGAGAAGCCAAATGTAGATCTAATAAATCACGGGAATGATGGGATTAGAAAAAACGCTTTTTGAGTCAGTACCTCATCAGCACAAGTTTTAACACAGACCATAACTGCTGCGAACTTGGCAGAGTTCCCTTTTTCAACAGCTCCTCCAACTGCTGTATTTTAATCCAGACTTGTGGGTCAAATGTCCATGTCTTACGGATCTCAGTCGAATCTCTTAGTTTTTTCTTCCCTTGACTTTTCTGGCATGTTTCCTGTGAACAGACTGTTCATTGTGATCCCTTAATGGAAATCCAGACCACTGCCTTAAGCCCTCACAGCTAGTGATGAACCATAACTTTCCATCACTGAAATGTCTGCATAGCTTAGGCACTTCTTGTTTTCCCCAGAACCCAACCATTATGGTTGCTTTGTGTTTACAGTTCAAGTCACTGGAGACACGTGATAAATGTAGCATGTACTACTGTCATTCCGGATTCATACAGGATTCCCTGATACTATTACTCTGCTTGGCAGGACAAGAGATGCATAAATATAGACACAGTAATAAGATGTATAATGAAGTGCATTTTTTCAGCCTTTTCCATTTCACTTTCTCTATTGCATTGATTGGCTGGTCTCTATTTTGAAGCCTATTTGTTTTTTCCAAAGCTCCCTTTTAAACTTGTTGTATAACTTTTGCCCTTCTTTTTGCATCTACCTTGTGACACACTTCTGACACGCAGGCAGGGTAGTATGACTGGCTTCTCTCAGCTCCAGCCAATTTCCTACCATAGTCACTATCCAAAGTACAGTCCTTACTGTTAATAACTGCTATACTGGATCTGGTAGCTGTTCCTTGGAATGTAGTTGCATAAGATGATGGATTTCTCACCTTGCTAACCCAACAAATCCTGCACAAATGTTCATATTGGCACAGGAGGGACAGGAGTATACGGCCAGGGAAATCTGGGGGATAGGACCTTCCTTTTAAATGGCAGCTGACAGTTTTGTCAAGCAAATGTGAATCTGGAACCATGAGGGAACAAGGAACTCTTGAGGGGACAAGCAATGGTTTGGCATGGGGGCAAGAGTGGGGCAGCTTCACCGCAAAATCCATTGTCTTGTGAAACTGCACCTTAGGGATGTTGCTAGTGCAAATCACATTAAAATATTGACAAACATGGCTTTTTTTGATAGCAGCATTACAGCATCAACCTAATTTTACAGGTACGGGTGTCGTAAACAGGTTTCTTTAGTGCTCACAGCAATTCTGTTTGGGTGAATTTAATGGAACTTTATTGCTATAGCAGGAAAAGTAAAAGTTTCCAAAATGCCAGAGGTCACACTCTCTGACATCTGTCAGGAGGGAAGCAAAACAACTTCTCAGCAACTCCAATATGGAGCTACCTGGTATATTTGGATTTGATTCCCTCTCTAAAGTTGACTCAGAAGTGTCCTCCGGGCTTGCCTCAACCATTCATCTTTGTGTGTCAGCTCATGCAGCCCTTCCAAAGCCTTGGCAAGATGCCATCACCCTCAGAGATGCTGGAGAGCTGCACTGGATAAAAATAACTTATTACTTAACAGCTGACACTGGTCACACTCACTGCAGATGAGTTGCAAATGATTTCTCTACAAAGATCTGCTCACCTCCAGAAAAAATATGTTTAAGCCTGCAGTTTCTTGCTAAAATTATCTGCCATCCCTTTCTGGTGGTCATTTCTGCCTTCATGGAGTTATTAGAGGGCTGGCATCCCCATGACTGACACACTGGGAGCCAATAATTATGTCCCCAAGGGAAGGCAAATGCTGTAGGAAGCAACCTTGTTTCTAAACTCCAGCATCTCTGGTGCATATTTATCCATTTGCAATCTGAAATAGTGAGGCTGGAATGAGTCTAGGCAGCTCTGCCAAGAACAGGCAGAGTGGTAGCTTCTTAATGTGTCCCAAGCCCTGCCGGGTGGCTGTGGGACAGCAGGCGGGAGCACGGTGATGGGCTGCCTACTTTGAAATGCAGAAAGCAGACAGCTCAGCCTTGCCACACTGAGTGATGCGGCTGTCAGACTGCTGGGTAGTACTGATGTCACTCAGTGATTACATTGGAAGGAAAGAGCCTTGTGCATTTTGCTGCTCAGATGAGGGTTTTGCCAACGCAGTTCTGTGTCAGCATTTACTGCAGCCGAGTAGGTTGTTTCGGCTGGTATACAGCACGGCATCAACAGCTTTGTGAAGCACTCACATTTCCTAGCAGGAGCTCAAGGAGCATTTCCAGCAACATCCAATTACAGTATTAATTACAAGAGACTATCAAGTTCCCCAAAATAGGCCCCAAGCTTCCTTTTGCATGCAGACTAGCAAGGACTTTCTTGTCCATGCAGGTAGACCTCTCTTCAGAATGTCATCAGCCTGTTTATACATCACCCATCACTGTCAACTTCCCTTAAACAATGACACCTTAAAACATTGTTGTGCATGCAGAGCACATGCCTTTCAAAAAGCAAATGTCATGCTGAGTGAACTGCCAATCTGGAGATTTCAAAAGGATATTTTAATGTTAATTTCGATGATTAGTGGCTTCTTTCTACTTCTGTCCTATACATGGCCTTTTATGTGATAAAGTCCAGGGTCCTAATGATATAGGCACAGTAACACCTTAAAGAGAAGCATCAGGTGCCTTAACCAGATTGCAGATTGCAACGCAAACTGGCAGAAATTAACAGATTGTCTTCAAGCAATATTTGTGCCTCATTGCAGAAAGCTTATGGCAAGAAATGCCCTTGCTGGCATGGAGCTAGGCTTTCCTTTCAGTAGTCAAAAAGCAGATTATTTTGCTGCTTTACTAGTGGTGTGATTGCTGATCCACTGCTGATATAGGGAGCTCTGAATATTAAGTGGCCTGAATCTCCTCACTCTTTTCAACTTGGGTACCTGAAGACTTGAGGACAGGATTAACTACTTATGGTGGGACACATCTCACCAGTCTTCTACCATCTAAAAGTCAGGGGTGAAGTCCATAGCTAACCATCCAGGCCTCCCGCCTATCAGAGGAGTGAAAGAAAGGCACTTGAAGAAGGCAGTTCATCCTAAGATTCCTACCTAGTCCTCTCCACTGGCTGCATAGAAAATTTGCATGATGGACCATTGACTAGACAATTTTTTTTACCTCTATTGATCTGACTGTGGCTTTTGACTTCTCTGCAAATAATACTAAGAGTATGCACCAGCTTCAGTGCTGCAGAAATGAAATACTGTGTTTGAATGCTTGTGTAAGCCCAGACTCTCCTTATGCTCATGGGGAAGGGGGTAAAAAACCCAGGATGATTGATCTTACAATTAAATAAATAAAATGTCTTATTTTCACAGTAAAATGATCCACTTGGTGCCTGTAGGCATGTGACATATCATCCAGACGCATATCATTTTGGGTGACATATCATGGACTTGCCAGTTGCAAAGGTAGAACTGCTCAAGGGCTAGTTTAATTTTTGCACCTGAATCAGAAAAAACTTTTAGATTTTCATTCATAAATCAATGGTGCAGTCTAGTTCATACCTGCTTCTTCTGTTTCCTCTTCTGTGTCTCCTTTCCTTATTTGTCACCTCCTCTCCATCTTCCCATGCAAATCCATCTATCAGAGGTATGTGTTCCACTCTATCAGAGATATGCCTACTTGGAATGCATTACTCACCTTCTCAGATACCAATATTAATCCAATTTTCTTTTAGCATTATGAGATTTGGACACAATTTCTATTATCAATAGCAGAGATATTATGCCAGCACAGCACTACAGGGATATCGGCTTGTGTCTGTTTCATTGAAATGAATAGTTGTATTACTAGAGACTTGAGAGTGTACAGCAATACATGTGTTGAGCTCCATTCTCCAAAGTGTCAGGCACTGGCTTGAAGATGTGCTTAAGTGCTTGGTGATTCATGGCCAGATTTTCTGTATTTTACGAGGCTGAGCCAAAGTTCCTTTCTTTTTTCCGTCACTGAAGTTAACAGAAGCACTCACGGATGGGTATTGCAGTGTAAATTAACTTCAGCTGAAGAAACAAGATGATTGCGAAGAAAGAGGAAAGACAACTCTCACTGCATCAATCAGAGAGGAAGGATGTATCACCTTCCTGAATTTGGAGGACGAGAATAAGAATTAATTCCCTTCTCATCACTGCCTCAGCCCCATCCTGCCTCATCTTCCTCCAGATGGTTAAAGGCCCAAGTGATGGGCAGTTCTTTATTATGCAGAGCTACCACAGAGTCCTCTCTTCTCAAATGTGAAAGTGGCTTAGCAAATATCTAGTTTCTCTAAGGACAGCCTATAGTGTATATTTGAGTGAAGTATTTTTTTTTTTTTAGAAAGAGTCCTCAGTTTAATGGGTAATTTCCTGTGAAAATGGTAAACTGCAAATTAAATGGCAAAAAGCAATTAATTATTGAAATTATAATATCCTTGTAAAGGTTAAGAGGTAATATAAATGAAGTTCCTGTGAGCACATTAATGGAATTACTATCTTCCCCCTTATAAGTGGCAACTGTAACGACCTTGCTAATTAGCTTTTTCATCGGAAAAAGGAATACTGAAATATGTAGTTATATTGCAGAAGCACAATCTATGACTAGGTTATTTTGCTACAACATAATATAGAGAGAACCCTTTTACATGCAGTTAAGAGCTCTTCCCAGAGCATGCAGCTTTTGGTGGAAACAGGAAACGATGCATTTGAATGACGTAGGAAGAACAACTTGTAATTTGGAAAGGTAACACAGGCCAAAGCCAAAGATTAACACAGACACACAGAGCAAGACACACCTCTCTTCAGCTTGCTGCAGCTTTCCTGTGAGCACAAGGCATGGCCAGAACATGATTCAACCTACTGTGGCTGAATAGGTGCCTATCGCTCTCCACGCACAGTGCAGGGCAGGTAGCCTGGGCTCTACAGTGCAATCTGGGTCTCAGGTACTCCCTATGCAGTATTTTTAATACGTGGAGGTATAGCTATATACGCATAGTACATAAATGCATACCCATGTAGGTATATGAATGCTATATATGTACTAGATTTCCTATTGACAAGCCTTTTAGAGAGCTTTAAAAAAATGAGCTTTGTTCTTCCCCCAGTGAGAACGTGTTTTGGACATTGATACACTGGAAAGTGGGTACTGTTTGGGTTTCAGCTGACAAGGGTTGGCATTACAACTTTTCCGTGAATGAATCCGTGCGAGATTTCAGAGGTTCCAGCTTCATGGAGTGCCTGAGATCGGTACGAACCTCAGGGTATGATGGGGAGGAAATTAGCTTCCACTTGTGAAATGAATTGGCCTTTGTCCCCAAAAAGAGGATTTTCAGCTTTCCTTTCTAAAAACCCTAGAAATCATTAGCTTCATGCTTGGGAATGTGATCTAATATGGTGACCTAGATGCAAACGATTGCTAGAGCTCAGGGGGAGAGGCAGCTCAGCTCCAGTTCTGCGGCAAAAGGCTGGGGGGAGAAAGATGATGCTGCCTTGCATCCCGTTCACAGATACACACAGTTTATGCCAACTGTGCCCCTAAAGTCACCGTTGCACGTTCTGCGAATGCACCTCAGGAACCTCAAAGACAGCGGCACAGAGCGGTTACGAATCACACAAATTTTGCGGAGAACAGAAACAAGCTCTGCTCTCTGCCCCCCACTTCTCACGCACACGCCCGCCCTTCTCCGCCTGCAGCCTGCATCAAACGCTTCGGGGGGGCAAGGACTAAACCCGTGCCGCTTCCAGAAGGCCCCGGGAGGTGCGAAGCCCCGCTGCCCTCGCACACCGGCCTCTCCCCGCTTCCCGGGGCCCCGCTCCCGGCCGCCCAGCGAGTGTCACTGTCGAGCAGCGCAGAGCTCCGGTCCCGGCCACACCGAGCACGCCGCCGGCCCGCCGCCGCTGCCGTGGCCGGGGGACTAGCATGCTTCTGGCCCCGATTTGAAAATGTGACTCTCAAGTCAAAGCCGATCCCTACCCGAGGCTTTAAATTAAAAAGAAAAATCTTCTTACTGTTGCATGCGTCGTTAAACTATCTCATTCCTCCGCACATGCACGCCACAGAGCGCAGGAAAACACCGTGGCGAGACCTGCTCTTTGTATGTTCCCCGCGTCTTTCTTTAACAGTGTCTAGGGAAGATAGACAGATGTTCCCCTGGTAAATAAGATGCCACGATTAAATTATTTGTATTGGCTCTGTATGCACAGAAAACAGTCTGCCAGTAGATGAGCATTTCTTACTGGGAAATTGCTCGTTCATCATCCAGACATTCCTTATTTTTCAAAGTCCACTTGGGAACAGTGGAGATTTAGGATTGAAATCATCCACATGTTTTTCCTGAGTTTGTGCAGGACTAAGCCAATTCTCCGTCGAAGGAGGACAGGTCTGGGACCTGTCATCCCGGAGCTCCGTCACCTTGGCCGTGTTTGCGAGGGCAGAGCAGGCATTCCTCCCTTCAGCCGCGGGCTGGTGCAGAATGAACCTCTCTGGCCTCTCCCACAGCCACCAGGCTTGTCAGCAACAGGACACAAAAGAGATAATCAGTAGCTTGATTTGTTGTAGCTACTATTTTAGAGCCTTGCAAAACGCAGACCACCTGGTGGCTTTTATATAATAGATGATAAGTAATAACTTTATAAAGATGAAACAACATAAGGAGGGTTTATGGCAAATAATAAAGGATGCTTCCCTTTTCTGTTTTACATTGACATGCTATTTGTATGTGCATCCAGAGATTAAAAGACCGTTGTTAGCAACAGCAGCATTATATCCAGTAAGACAACTGTCCTTCAGAAATGTGTTCAGCTCTGTCCATGAACTGTCAGTGATAGGATTTATAAAATTTACCACCATGAGAACCACCATTAAAAAAAGTACTAATCATAATATAGTATTGGAATGGAAGTAGAGAGAGGATCTTTTGTTTAGAGCTAAGTTTTTAGGCCAGGATTCAGGTTTAGATGTGACAGCCCAAAATCTCGGGAGTCTAGTTCCACCCACAGTAGAAAACATGCAATGTGTTTGACTTGGAAGAGACGCCATATGGATGGATTAAGATCTAGTGACTTGAATTTGTTTTCTTACCTTCCTCTGAGAAATTTGCAGGTGTTAGACTTGGGGTTCTCTTTTTCTGCCTGTTTAGTTGATGTTTTTTTCCCAGCTGCTGCGGATTAGACATAATTTCAGGCAAATATATTATCAGATGATTTCCCTAACACTACTTGTCTGTTTGGTTTTTAGTGACTGTATTTGAATAATTGGGTTGACTTTCTGTTGCTCCCAGTACATAGCCTCAAGTCTATTGTTGTGCCTCCACCTTTCTTTTTCATTTAAAATCGAGTACAGGCACAACCTGAAGATCCAGTTTTGTAAGATGCTCGGAACCATGTTGGTGCAATCACTCTCCTGCGGACCACACAAGAGAAAACCAGATGGTGGCCTGCAAGATCAAAACGTCTTGTTTCTTTTTCTTGTCAAAGACTGAAGAATGAGATGGAGGTTTGCTAGCTGCTTAATTTTCCTCGGGGTTCGGGAACATATGTACTCCCCTATGGCATTTTATATGACAGTGGATTGTCTTACAGGATATGCTGTAATGAAAGAGTCTGTGGCCGAGCCTGTGATGTGTACATTAGCTGGGATTGATTTAGGCACAGTGACAGGATTTTCTCTCTTTATTCTGCTGCGCTGATTAGCTCCATCGAGTCTGTAGGGCCCCAGCTGTAACAGCAGCTTAGTCAATGGGTTGGAGAGAAGAGAAATGGTAAAATCTATAAGCATATTTTCCCATCTCCCTGCTAGGGTAGTTTTCTGATAGCATATTCGTGGGTGTTTGATCCAGTCTGACTTCCAGTGGTTCCAGCAGTGGGGAATCTGCAGCTCAGGTTCCCTCAACCAACTCGGAAGCTTTCTCAAAAGCAGATTCTCTTAAATTTCAAAACACCAGAACCAATTTTAAAACCAGCTGCTATTTCACTATAGACAAGACCTTGGGGACCAGGACTTTTGTCATCACTCTGCTCTGAGGAGGACTCTCTGCTTTTGTGGTTACAGGAGAGATTGTGGATGCTGAAGCACCATGTAATAACTCGCTTTTTCTTTCAGACAGGTTAGATGTGGATTGAAATATTTCAGCTAACTTTCCTAGTAAAAATACTTCTAAGCACAATGCTCCCTGAAAGGGGCAACAAATGTTGATACAGTTGAAGCATGTTGAGTTGTAAACATTAGGAAAAAAATGGAATAAGAATTTGGATGTTAACTTATACACACAATGTGTTTAATTTGTTTCTAATCAAAACAAAACTCCTTCTCTGACAGAAAATGGATTGTGAAATAAAGCTTATTTTCCTACAAGTGACTAAGTCATGCAGCCAGCTTGCGGGGGCATTCAGAGACAGTTGGCAAGATAAGATGCTTCAGAGAGATGCAGAATTCAGCGTATAGTTTCCATGAGGGAATGCAGAATGGCAGCAGCTCAGGGAGTGAATGTAAAGGCCATATAAGGGAAATAAATGAACTGCTGTAGAGATGCCATTAGCAAAGCAAACACTGACTTGGGGACCTTGGCATATTCCGTGGAAGAGATAAACTGCATGAATAAATGCATCCTTGTTTGCTTCTCCCTAGCTTTACAAAGCCAGTTTTAACTGAGAAAGTGTTTACATGTGTGAAACAGAAGTTTTTCCACAGTCATTTTAATGCCAAACAATTTCTACCCATGTCTGATCCCAACACATGCCTAACTTAGACACATTTATCACAGTTTCATTATAACAGAGGCCCTTGGCTAAGGAAAGAATGTCAGACCGGGTCTTGAGACAATTGCGGATTTAATAACAGTACTCAATTCGTCTCTTTCATTACACCAAGAGTGCAGTTCAAATGTCACAATGTTAGCTTAGTATGCCTGTCATTTCAGGTGTTGGCAAAATGAACGGTAGGAGGTAAAACACCTGACTGAGCCAAGTGAAGGCAAGAGGGCAGTAAATGAAGAGTGTCTGCACTCACGAAGACGTGCGTAGCTCCTTGCAGAAGTGGAGACTGGAGAGCTGGTGCACTCTCGGGGGCGGAGGCTTGGCACCAGGCAGAAAGCTGATTTGAGGGGAGGGTGCTAGAATGGTATGCTGCGGAGCAGGCTCCAGCTCTCAGCCTTGGGAAAGTCACACCAGCTCCCTTTCTGTCAGCCACCCCGTGGGCACATCCACATTCATGTTTTGGTGTGGATCAAAGGCACGCTTTGGGAGTGAATCTCCAGATCATCCTCACTTACCACTTTTGGTTTACCCAGCAGTGGTAAGTACACAAAGTGGATGCCGATGGCACTAAAGCAGAAGACAGGCGCCAGGAGTGCATCTGATGCATTCCGAGTGCTCATGGGGCCCTCAGTCCATAGACCCAGGCTGGAGTGAATCTGAAGAAAAACTCGTGGAAACATGTGAACATCATTCAGGTCCAACTGATCGGATCAGATTGATCCACATTACTTGCTAATATAGATGTATACTAGGTGGATGTAGCCTAGAGGTAGTCAGGGGGGCATGGCTGTTTTTGGGGTATGCCTTCATTGTCTTCCTTGTGAAGCACGTTATTGTATACCTTCAGCCTATATTTAACCTACCTGTTTGATTTGAAGCACTTTTCCTTAATATGCTTGAAATGTTAGGATGGAAAACTCCATCTTGGAAACTACTTTCCAATCCATTTTTTATCCCTTGAGAAAATTTTCAATAGTGTTCTGATTTTAAGACTGCATTATGGGGAAAATATGGAAAGTCTTATTTAAAAAAAATCCAATGAAGTGGCTTTGTAATTTAATTCTGAACATGACTGTTGTTACTATTAAATGGTGTAAACACCGACTGAGTGCAATAAACCTCTCTTCCATTTAGCATTAATAATATTAATGATCAGTACTTAAATCACATGCCATGTTCCAGGACTGTAAAAGAAACATTACCAAAGAGATTTTGCATGTCTGGTGCTGACATAATTTAAACCTGGCATAAAATTGTCTTCTGTCTGAAAGAATTTATTCAAGCTGCAGGGCGGAGAGGAAAAAGCAGAATAGGAAATCTCTCTTTCTCCCAGAGGCTCTGTGTGCACCATCCCTCCTCGTCCCCAGAAGGCAACCCTTCCCCAAAACTTTCCCATTTAAGACGCTCCGGGAAAGGGCTGGAGCTCCTGTCTCTCCGCTTGACCTAACCCAGCCGGGATGAGCTGCTTGGTACTCTGGTCACATTTACTCTCGCTGGAGACCAGCTCCCGAACTGTTGCGATCAAAATGCTGGATCAGCAGCTCGCACACACACAGACACACACACACGCACTTCTTACCACACGCACACCATCGGGAGATTAGCCCGTATTTTCCCATGTAAGGGCTGCAGCCTCCCCCCTTTCCCTTTAACACTCCTTCCGCGCCGGCTTTTTCCTCCTCTCGTCTCCTCTTCTCTCCTCTCCTGCCCTTTCCTCCCCTCCGTCCCCGGCTCCACCGCCCCACGCAGCCCGCAGGCAGCCGCGGAGCCGCGGCGGGCGGAGCGGAGCCCGGCAGCGCCGCAGCGCTCCCCGCCGCCCCCGGGAGGGCTCGGGGAGCCGGGACCCGCCGCCCCAGCCCGGGGAGGGCTCGGGGAGCCGGGACCCGCCGCCCCGCGCCGCCCCGTCGGAGCCGGGGACCCCCGCCCCGGGAGGCCGCTCCCCCGCTCCCCCCCGCTCCCCCCGCGTCCGCCGCTCCCCCCCGCAGCCGCCGCCGCTCCCCGGCCCCTCGCCCCCGGCCCCGCAACTGCGCCGTCCGCGGCGAGTCCCGCCCGGGGAGGCGGCGGCGGGGGAAGGGGGAGGAGAGGCGGCGGAGTGCATTGCCTCCCGAGGAAACAAACGGGGGGAGAGAGGAACGTGCGGAGGAAGGGAGGGAAGGACGGGCCGGGCTGGGGAGGGTCCCGGTCCCGGTCCCGCCCGCCTCGGAGCGCCCGCGTCGCCTCCGCGCCGGGACCGCGGGGAGAGTCGCTTGGGGCGGCCGCCACCCGCCGGCCCCGCGCCCCGGCTCCGCGCCCATGTGCTCCCGGCGGCCGCGGCGGGCAGCCCCCGCGCCCGGCGTGTCAGTAAGTAGCCCTTCGCCTCCCCGGCACCTTGCCCGCCCCATCCCGGCACCCCCGGGCCCCTCGCCCCTCCTGCTCCTCCCGGACCCCGGCCCTCTCGCCCTCCCTGCGCGGCTGCATCCCCTGCCCCTCCGGACCCCCTGCACCCCCTTTCTCTCCCGGACCCCGGCCCTCCCGCAGTCCCTGTGCGCTGCATCTCCTGCACGACTCCGGATCCCCGAGCCCTCAGAACCTCCTTCCCCTCCCGGACTCCCACCCACCCTGCACGGCCACATCCCCTGCACCCCCAGACCCTCTTCCCCTCCCGGATCCCCTTCCCCGCCCCGACACCCTGCCCGGCCGCATCCCTTGCCCCTTCAACCGGACCCTCCAGACTCCCTTCCCCTCCCGGATCCCCAGCCCTCCCATCTCCTTGCCTTCCCGCATCCTTCCCCTCCCGGGCCCCCGTCCTTCCCGGATCTCCCTGCCACCCCGGACCGCTCTCCCTTCCCGGCCCCCCTGTCCTCCCGCCTCCCCGTCCTCCGGGCTCCCCGGATCCCCTGCCCTCCCGGCACCTCTGCCTTTCCAGCCCGCATCTCCCGTTTTCTCCCGGACCCCCTTCCCCTCCCAGCCTGCCCCTCCCGGACCCCCTGTCCTCCCAGCCGCCGCCGCTCCCGGACCCCTGTCCTCCCAGCCCCTGCCCCTCCCGGACCCCTGCACCCCAGCCCGCCCCTCCCCGGTCCCCCTCGCACCCTCCCGGCCCCGCGGGCGCGGCGCCCTCTCGCCCCGCAGCCTTCCCCTCGCATCACCCCGGCGAGTGTGCTGGTTTTGGTTTGCTTCCCGGCCGCCGCCTTCCCTCGGGGGGAGCCGGATCTCTCCGCCGCCCCCTCCTACCCCCGGCGGCTGGGGAGCGGGGTTTCGGGGCCGGAGGGGCGAGTCCGCCTCCCCGGAGAGCGCCCGGGCTGCGGGCTGGCAGCCTCCGGGGAGGCAAAGCTGCTGCCCCGCCGGAGCCGGCGGTTTCGTAGGGTCCTACCCCTGGAAGCCTCCATGTTGTCCCCTATTTCCAGCCGTACCTCCTCCCCCGATTCAGGGAATTATCTTCCCCAAGTGCTGTGACCCACTTTGCCTTAGACGTTTGGTGACACGCCAAGACACAGGCAGATTCTTCTCCAGAAGATGCTTCTGGAGGGATGGAGACACCCTATGCCCCTCTCCCAAGTTTTTATCCCCAGGGGTTTGGTGTTTTGCAGGTTGAAAAGCATTTCTGCGGATAGGCTACGAGTAGATAGGTGTGTACTTCTTGAGTAGCAGCATAGGCCTTTTTAACATTATAGAAAAGACTACTTTTTCTTAGTGTTTTAAAAGTAAACAAAACTTTCGTGTGGTGCACATGCTTAATTTCACTTACAGACTCCTTCTCTACATTCCCTCCTTGTGCTGAAGTAGTATTAATTTTATTGCCTGTACATGAATTGAATTCACTGATTGGCGTCTAATCATGCTTAGAAAAAAAAAGCCCCCGTAAATAGCTATCGGAATTAATTTGGCAGCAACTGTGAGAAATGATCATAAATTTACAAATGCAGTTGGAGTAATGATCCGGCGTGGATTTAACAAGAAATACACCCCCAACCCCTGGGAAGCAGCATGTAGGTTTCTATGACAGTCAAACGCACTTGGTCACACTTGTACTGAGCTTAGAGGCTGGGAGTTGTCCGAGAAGGATGCAGAGGGGTTAAGGCTCCTGGATTTGAGCTGGGAAGAGGCCAAGAAGAGAAGGAGCTGGGCTGAGTGGAAGCAGGAATATTAAGAGGGACCCCTGTGTTTTAATCGTGTGCTGCTTGAGGTTGCGTGGGGGTGAATCCAAACGATGTGGCAATGTCTTCACCTACCAGCAGCCCGCCTGGAGTTGGGGTTCCTGGCGCTTCTGGACATCACGTGATAAAAGGCTCCTTTTGCACAGGGATGGCAACAACTTAAGGGAGTGCTGGAAAAAACGTCACCTCATAACACTTGGGTGGTGTGCTAATGAGGTTTACCTCTGCCACAAGGGTCTGATCTTGAAAAGCCTTAGGCACCGCGAGAGCGGTTTTGCACTGAAGCTGCGGGGCCATGTATAATGTGAAGTACATTCCCCAGGCGTCGCAGGAGGAAGGCCTGACTAGCTAAGGATAAATGAGACCTTGCCTTTTTTTCTCTATCAGTATGGGAAAGATCAAGACGGATGGTGGAGAAAAGTGAGTGGGCAAGTACACGGGGAGCCCCTGAAGGTGGCTGCAGAGCGTTCCTGGATGCGCGCGGCAGCCGGTGCTGGCCGGGCTGCCTCCCACCGCCGTCCCGCTGTCCCCGGCAGCCGGTATCGCTGACAGCAATTCTAGCGGCTGCTTGCAAGGATGGGACAGAAAAGTGAGATGTCTTAATGAAAAGTCCTGTAGGAAGGAAAAACACTCTGGCAGATAAACATTTTTTTCTAATGTCAGTATTACTGAACTTGTCTTTTTCTCCTTTTTTTGTGTGTTGTTATTTAATTAGGGACCTTTGTCTTCATGATGGGAGGAAACATCTCCCCGGCTGTTAGGATCCGAGCTTCCCCCAGCGCGAGGATTTGTCAAGGCTGAGAGACTCCGGATTATCCATAAACCTCCTCTAAAATACACAGCTGCTTTTCTGTCTCCCCATCGTGAGGGGTCTTGGAGCAGATACAAAGATGGCCTCCAGCCTCACCTGTGCCGGTGTCATCTGGGCCTTCCTCTCCTTCCTCTGCGCCGCTGCCTCCTGCGTGGGCTTCTTCATGCCCTACTGGCTCTTGGGGTCTCAGCTGGAGAAGTCGGTTTCCTTCGGCACTTTCCGGAGGTGTTCCTACCCGGTGCGGGACGAGAGCCGCCAGACGACCGTGATGGTGGAGCAGTGTGGCCGCTACGCCTCCTTCCAGGCCATCCCGAGTGCTGAGTGGAGGATCTGCACGGTGGTGACGGGCCTGGGCTGCGGGCTGCTCCTCTTGGTGGCCCTGACGGCGCTCATGGGCTGCTGCGTGTCTGAGCTCATCTCCAGGACCGTGGGCAGGGTGGCAGGAGGCATCCAGTTCCTGGGGGGTAAGTGCTCATGCGGGGAGGGGACGGGGACATCTAGGCTGTAGGTTTACACGTGTGGAGAATCCCCCGGTGCTTTGGGACGAGGAGAGGGTGGGTCAAACTTTCTGCTAGCAAGGGAGACCGCTTGGCTCCCTCGATGGTTGAGCTGGTTGTCTGGATGCCTGAATGTGGCCCAAAGATGGAGCCGCCTGTGGTCACTCTCTTGCGCTTAGTCCCTGCCCGGTCCTTGTGCAACCTTGGAGAGTTGCATGGCAAGTTGACTTCTGTGGGCCAGCGTCTTCGGAGAGTTTTTGTGGGCTGTAGTTTCCAGTGGAGCTCAGCCGGCATGGAGGTACCTGGAGAAGTGTGGGGGCTGCAGAGCCCCATGGAGCATCACGGTTTTGCAGAGGAGAGGCTGTGTTATGTGGGAACAACCTCTCTTCTTTCTCCTTCCTACCCCCATCACCTGCACAGCTCCCTCCACCTCTGCTTTCTGCGGCTGTGGCAACAAGTCCATGGCCCAGGTTTGAAGTGGGGATTGTTTATCCCTGGTGGAGCTGGCCCACCATCTCCCAGAAGGAGCCCTGCTGGGCTGCCTGACCCATGCTGCCTGCTGAGGGTGCCGCCGGTTTGTTGAGTCTATGGGCTAGACAGTGTGTGGGAGAATTACCTCCCCTCCTTTTTTTAGCTTGTAATTGTATGGAGTATTTGTAACTGTGGAGTATTTGAAGGGTATGAGACAGTAAACAGGATCCTCAAGCGTGTTTTTTATAGGGCAGTTTTCCCAGTAAATCATCACTCTCTTGTCACTGGTGACATGCGGCTCAGTGGCACTCACTGTCGCCTGGTGCAAGTGCTCCACTGCCTGCGCACACTTGCCCCTGTAAGGGGACGTGTTTCCCGAGCTTTTGGTGCCGGAGCTGCGCAGGCACCAGCATTTCGGGTGCCCTGCAGTGTCCGGTCCCAGCCAGGCACCCCGGCTCATGCCATGGAGGAGCAGGCTGCAGCGGGACCCCCACCTCTCCAAACAGAAACTCGCCCCGCAAGGGCAGTCTGGATACATCCCGAGTCTGCAGCCCTAAGGAAGCACAAGACAAAAACCCCGGTACCGTCCAGCTCAGGGCGGACAACTGAGGCAAGGAGAGGGCCCTGTGCCAAGCCTCCAGCCAGGCGATGCCGCCATAGCTCCCTCCCGGCCGTGGGGAGCCCTGCCTGCAACTTTTTGAGTAGTTTCTGCACTTTAGAGCAAACCGACCCCGTTGCTTCACCCTTCCCTCAGCTTTGTGACCCACAGGCATTCCTGTGTTTAATCTGTCTGACAATTTGAAAGTGCAGCAGCTGCTGGAGAGTTAACTCTGCTGGGAGCTGTGGCTTCTTGAAGCCTGCTCCATTATACGATTCCAGCCGGGCAGCCAGGGGGTGGAGGGGATTTTCGGCTCGGTGACACTCTGCAAGCCCACTCAGTCTGGCTATTTTCACTTAGAGCCATCACAGGCTTGTGCTTTAACCACCCCCCTTTTTCCAACTGCTGGCTCGGCTCGTCTGGTTTTAATTTGTGTTTGGCCCCTTTTTCGTGGCGGTGCTCCCCTGCCTGCCCACGGAGAGGGCCGGCCGTGCCTGTGTCTACTTACAGCCACCCCAGCAAACACGGCAGCTCCAGCGGTGGGTGGCCGGCTGGGGCACGCGGGAGGAGCCCCGCACTCCCGGGATGCCGGTGTGGGCTGAAGGTGCGCAACCTGCTCCGAGGCGGGATGGTGGCTCCTGTGCAAGAGGTCCCTTCAGACCACGCCACGGCCACCCCTGGAGCTTGTCCCAGCTGAGCAGGCAGCATCCCATCCCGCCCGGAAAGGTGTGAGCAGGTAGTGCTTGTCCTCAGTAGGTGACAATTCAAAGAAACGTGAACTTGTGATATGAAATGAAAATTGCCAACAACTTTGCTTACAGTTCAGAAATTAGTTACACAGCATGTCTAATTTTCCCCTCTGCTGGCTTTTATGGTTGTCTCTCATTTCACTCAGCACTGCTGGAAGTGTGTAAGAATGAGCCCGTCATTTCTTAACCTGCTTAAAAAGTAACTGTGGGGACACGAGGGAGAGGCCAGATGGTGAAAGCCAATAATTTGGATGAACTGAAGGGACATATTAGGGTAAAGATCAGATCCTTACATCCTTAGTCAGATCCTTAGCTGCTATAAATCAGTATAGCTTCATTGTTTAAATGACATGACTACATTTACTCAGATGTCTGACTTAGGCACTATAATTATTAGGTTGTTTTATGTCAAGACAGCCACGAGCTGTTCACTTTATTTACTAACCGGGAATGCCAGCTCTTTGTTCCCTGTACTACAGTTGCAGGTTTAGTTATATACCACGATGTGTGCTTTGAATATGGCTTAGTGGCAGTACGGTGATTGTAATTTTAATTGGCCTCCACTTGGAGATCTAACCAAATAAAACCCTCACAAATATTTTTTTTTGACTGGGGAAAAGAACGTCCTCCTATCTTTATATGAAGAAAAAGCCTGGGGAAATAAGCAGCCCACTGAGTGACGCTATTAATTCATCCTCTGTGTTAGGGCAAGGAGATGGCTAGGCGGTTTCACTTTCTCTTTCTTTTCATCTGAGTCACCTGCACCAACACCCTGCTGTGGCTCCAGCTCCAGTGGCAGAGGATGAGTGCTGGAATAAACCATATTTCTCTGGAAGCTGGAAACCAGCATAAAGACATGCTCAGTGTAGCTAGTTTATGGCTTTAGTGGTGTTCCATTAGTCTAGGATCCAAGTAATTTTCTCACCATGATTTAAAAATACGGAGTTGATGAGGAACTAAGCCAATTGACAACAGAGTATTATGGGAGGCCCAAGAGTGGGTGAGATGTACAAGCCCCTGAAGCTGTGGTGAGGCAAAGCACTAAGGTTGCTAAAACTAACTTACTCCAACACTGGAAGCGTTTTTACTGCTGTGAAGAGGTGGCAGAGAGGTTTGCTTACCAGAGGTGGTAAGCAAACAGTCTGATCCTCTTCTTCTAGCAGTGCGAAGGAGGAGTAACTCCAAGTAGGTCAGTGGAATAACACCTGTATAAAAGTAGTGCAGCTTGCACTAGCTAAATGGTGCCAAGGTTTTACAGCTGGGATTTCCCCATGTTGCAACTCGGGGGAGTGAATTATTCACGAGTGCTTATACCATAAATGGGCTCTTCTCATAAAAATTGAATGGCAGAACCTGCAAGAACCTGCAGATCCACGCAGAGTCAGAAGGGTCTTTAGATATGGGTTGATCTTACGTCCTTAGTCTATATTCGCTATTTCAGATAATCCTGGCTACAGAGCATACATGTATTTTAAGATGGCTCTGGGATGATACACTCTGAGTTTCTGTTCCTAGTACGAAGATTGCATCATAGAGTTTCCTCCCATTTGCAATTATGGGAACCGCTTCCTTTCCCATGCATGATCACGTGGCAGCTCTGTAGCCATTACAGCAATTGCTTACATGAAAAACAGTGCTACTTTTAGCTTTTTCTAAGGCAATTTGGTAGTGGGTGACAAGAAGTAGACAACACCCCAAGGCCAGACGTTTCTGCAGTGGCTGTCAGTGGTCTGCAGTCCACAGCTGGCGAGCTGCTGCTGCTGCGGCATCCCAGAACATGCTTCACGAACATTTCTGTTGGATTGGTTCGAAGAACTGACAACTGAGGTGAAAGTTATGCTGTCTGTAACCTCTTGAGGGCACAGTTATGTAGATGGATACAGTCTTCACTGATAACAGTAAGTGCAACGTTTCCAGCCAGTTTTCTTTGAATCTTTGGAAGACCAAGGCATATATAATGTAGCTAGAACAGATTGCAAGGATGTAACTTTGACCATAACTATTGAGGGCATGACAGCAGGAAGTGAATTTTAACAAATCTATGGCAAATTGGAGTCTGTAATTATTGAGCTTCTTTTCATTGAGCTGTGGCAAGTCAATTCCACTTAAATAGGGAGACTAGAAATTTGCAGGTAGGTAGCTCAGATATGACATACTAATTTGGTGAATAGTTTCACTCTCTGAATGCAGAGCAATGATTTTAAGAACATAGCAATAATTTTAAGAACATAATGAACTTAAAGGTTAGCCAGTTTTATGAGAGGCAGTGGATCAAAAGACACAAGTATTGCAAGGATGGTCAATTTAAAGAGTGTTATGCTGGCAAGGTGAAGCTTTTCATTAAAATGGTCAGCGCGCAGGAATTATAGATGAAATCTGCAGTAGCTCAGAACTCCCTTTGGCTGTGTAGGACAGCTAAGTCAAGCTCAGAGGGGTATGAGTCGAAGGGAACAGAGCATGAAACAACCTGCTGACTTAGACACCTCTCTGAACCTGACACTTTGGCCCTGATTCGGAGTGGCATGTGAGAAGTCATCCCTCTCCATGATTACAGGGTAGCCATGTGGTTTGTACTGTTATCTTTAGTACTGATCGCTCATTGTTTGTATTCAAGTAAAGCACAAGTTTTGCTGCTCCCTTCAGTAAATGGAGCAAAGTTTTCAGCAGCGCCTTCTCTTCCTCTCCTCATTTGTTTGTCTTGTTTCCCTTGTGTCTCATGGGAGTGCTGAAACTCCTGAAACTATGGTCCTTGAATTGCTGGTTAGAAAATCTGGAGAGCTCTTGAATTGGAGGGAAGAGTGATGAAAGGAGCATTTGATTATTTGAGAAAAAGGGGACACAGATCCTAACAACTTCTGATTTTGTCTCAGAAAAAAAGATGTGGCCTTCTGGAAAAAGCTCTCAACACCACACAACATTGCTGCAAAATCCTTTGCCATGTGTCCCATGCCAATAGTGGCCATTATAGTTTCCATCACCCGTAGGCTGCTCAGGACAAGCGTTTGCTGGGTGCGGAGGGCAGAAGAATGAAGAGTGCTCCATCAAGATGAGGGGAACACTGAGTGTGCATTGATGGCTCTGTGTTGTCTGTGAGGAAATCTTAGAGAAAGCCTTTGAGGTTTTGAGCTGGACTTTTTAAAGAGACTGGTCCAAAGGAGATATGCAAGTTGTTAGCATATTAATGGCTGAATCTGACTTTGCATGTGAGACCATCGAGGTCTAAAATGTAGGGGGCAGAGAAGGGAAGAGCACTAAGTCATAGCACTGTGGGACCATGTAGAGAAGCTGTCCCTCAAGGGAAACTCTTGGGGAAACAGCTAAAGAAGTAAGAGGAGTCTCTTGGGAGAGATGTAGTCACTGAACCTAAGTCACGTTTCAAGAAATGTGGCTGGCAGTCAAAGACAACGTGTGGGTCAAGGAGAACAAAGGCAGTCTCAGTTCTGAGACTGGCTAAGAAAAAGTCATTAGGGGCTTTGGTGAGGGCAGTTCCAGTTAACTACAGGGACTATAAACTCCTGGGAAACGTTTGTGTGGAGCTGGAGGAAAAAAACTGCAGGCAGTGACCAGTAACCGTTATATTGTCTGACAGCTGAAGTGAGACTCTGTGCTTTCTGCCTGGAAGACTTAAGGTCAGGATCATTTTCTGCCTATAAGGAGAAAATGTAACTGAGAAGAGCCTTGCTGGGGACCGGGAAGATCTGAGATGGTCAAGAGACTTGCAGGAAGGAAATGTTTACCTCAGATGCTTCTGCAGTTCTCCCAAGCCTCTCTTGTCCATTTCCCCCATCTATACACATTCTTCCAAACTCCTCCTGAAATTCCTACCTGAAAAAACCCCAGGCATAAAAACATGCAAAAATAGCCTTTTAGTTCTTTCATTCTCTTTAGCCTAAACTATTTTTCAAAAGGGTAACTTTTGGGGAGAGGCTAGGGAGGGGTATCTGCTTCTGTCCAACCAAACACTCTTTTTCACCCCCAAGTTAGCTGCTCAGGGCTGTTTTGCCACATCTTCCTCTCTTTCCTCTTGTCAGATGCAAAGCTTCAGTGCCTTCGCTGTGCTCATGTAGACATGTGACAGGGCAATCCTCATCCTAGACAAAGACAAGCTGCAGGCTAGGTATTAATCCAGTGTATACATGCACATATAAAGGCACTGCAAGCAGGGCACATGAAAGGAAGAGACAGATCACCAGGAGGTAACAGAGGAAGAGCAAACAAGGAACATGGCACTGTTAAATGTTGCTAGTGAGTGATTACATGTCATGTCATAGGCTCATAGATTCAGCAGGGATAAGGTCAGCAGAGAACACTGTGACAATTTAGTCTGAGGTCTGCTGTAGCATGGGTCATAGGACAGCCTTCATATAATTTTGGT
The DNA here is from genome assembly GCF_034638445.1 of Ciconia boyciana. Classification (NCBI taxonomy): domain Eukaryota; kingdom Metazoa; phylum Chordata; class Aves; order Ciconiiformes; family Ciconiidae; genus Ciconia; species Ciconia boyciana. The sequence continues at coordinate 191,324,914 of NC_132934.1, forward strand.
TTGAACAAGAGTATATATCTGAGAAAAAAACTTCTGGTCTGAATTTAATTAACTTTGAGAAAAGCGGGATCTTCATTAAGTTGTTCCAGTGGTGACTTACCCTGACTGCTTTTCTTCCAGATCATTAATGCAAATTTTTAAAATGTAGCACCAAGAATATATAATTGCAAAATTACATTTTCCTGAGGTTCATGATATTTTTTTTTTTTTAAGATCCAACAGTTAGCTTGCCTTTAATCAATTTAAGCTGTGCTATGTTGTGGTTTCTTTACCAGAACAACCTGTATAGAAGTAGCTTCATAGCTGCTATGTTTCACACCACTTATCTCTCCAGTTTTCTATAGGCATCCACCAAAAGATTAAGTGCAGTGTATAGTTTTGCAGCTTCATCCCTTTTTGGCTTGACTTTGACTTGCTAAACTGCATCCTGTGACTGCTAGTGCCGATGTTCAGTATCTGCTTGCCAGCACTACAAGGTGCCTTCACGTACTGTGGTACAGCACAGAGTCAAATTCTTGGGATTTAAGTTTAGAGTCCAGATGAGTAAGGCAGGGAAGTGTTATTGTTTGGGAAGATGTTCAGAACAAGGGAATTTAGACAGTGATGTTATCTTTAACAGATTTTGTAGCGTATGTTTTACTGGAGATCAGCCAGCTCTCTCTCTACTGTATTCAGACAGGAGTTAAAATATAAGACAAATTCAGGACTGAAGCCGAACTGATGCAATATATGTCCTCTGTTGCTCTTGGTTTATAAATGACATTACTTAGATTCCTACTCTCTTAATCAGATGTAGCCTGTATTGTTTGAATCTTCCCTCTATGCACAGGCCACCAAATCTGACTGGAGGGGAATCAAAGTTAGTGGGTACTTATCTGAAATAGCTAAAAAAAGTACAGACTTAGATTCTGTATGCTCTTAAGAGAGGATCCCGTTTCCCATGGCTGCCTTCACCTTGCTTGCACAAGTCCCCACTGCAGCCCTGCTAAAGGCTGCTGCCCCAACAGATCTAACAGCACAGCTTTTTCTGTGATTGTACCCTAAGGAGTCCCACTGAAGGAGACCTGAGTTAGCAAAGATTTGCTATTCAAGCTAACACCAACCATTTTAACGAAGCAGGTTAGCGAGGAAGAATCAGTAATAAACATTACTGGTCATAAAGTGCAGAATCAGTAGCTCTGAGGAGGCCATCCCTGCCAGCAAGGTCACAAGCAGCACAGAGCAAGCAGGGAGTTGTAATGCTGTTGGAATAGTGGAGATGCAACTTGAAGAAGGCAAATGATGCAGAGAGGAGCCCTCATACTTCGCCGTCTTTGTTTTTTCTTTCTGTCCCCGACCACTTGAGATATCTTGACTCTTCTGGTGTTTCAAAATCTTACTAACAAAGCAGCAGGGCCCTAATGGGCTGCAAATTTTTGTGTGTCCTTTGAAGTCAGTGACACTTAGTACAAATGACATCAATATTTCTATCCTAGAAGTAAGATTATTTGATTGCGACATCAGCCTAAATTGGGTGCGGTTCTGAGGCTGAATTTCTTCTTGAAGAGCTACCAGAGTGAACTAGCTTATTTATACGGAATTATGCTTTGAAACACACATTCAGTTTTGTTTTTTTCAAGTATATTTACTCCTACTATAAATTTTAGCTAAATACAGGGGGGGAAAAACCCCATTCAGAGTTTCAGACTGGAGCAAATTCTGCAAGTTAGATTTTAGGTGCCTTGGAAGCACATTTAAAATGGAAATGCTGATGTACTAGAAAAAATAAAAGATGCTGCTGAAGTATTGGGAAGAATCTCTTTACTTCTCTTTGTTTTCCTATTGATGTTGAATATAAAAGTGATGTTTTGAATATTGCTGCAGCTGTGTTGGGTTTAAGCAGAATTTTGCATTAAGAACAGAATTTTTGATCTAAAGAAGTCCCGGAGTGCTGTTTTATTTATCTGTAGAATGAAGTTCAGGCTTCTTGCTTTTTTTCCCTCTCTTTTATTAGAAAGGAACAATGATGCTCAGCACTTCTGTGATGCTTTTCATTTCAAAAGGCTTTGCTTGCATAACCTAATGAAACTTCAGAAAACGTGAGGCAGGGGAGCAAATAATCTATTTTGCTGGTGTAGAGTCAAAGTAAATTCAGAGTTACTTCACTTCAGGTTCTTTGCGTTTGTGTTTATTAGAGCAGAATCTGGGTTGTAGTTAGCAATTTTGTTTCTGCATTGAAAGATCTGGCTTGTTTGGCTGCCTGAGCTCCATGACATATTTGAATATCGCTGGGAACTTCATTTAGGCTTCAAATGTTTCAATGTTTTCCAGTGCAGATGACATCATATGCCCTACAGACAGGACAGGATTGTTCCCAGTGGTGTATTTTTCCAGGATTTTGTCCAGTCTGGTGTTAAATGTCTATGTTGTGGGTTTTTTTCTCACTTCTCTCTCAGGAAACTCAGCGTACTAGGCATTCTGCTTGGAATTTTTTCATGATATTCAACCTGCATTTTCCTTTCCTTGCTGATATCCTTTTACTTCTCCAATACACTTTTTTACCTTCTAAGCTCTTTAACTTCGGCTTTATAAAGTACAATAAGACAGTTTTCAATCTCCTTCATCATTTCAATGAAGTCAGGCATAGAACTTGAGGGCAACCAAGGTATTGTTTCCATGCAGTGAGCAGTTAGGAAGGTGCATGGTGTAATTAGGAAACACGGGATGTATTTGTACAACCAAAACTCCACCCACAGCCGCATGCCTTGCGATGGCCATCATGTTGGCTGGCTCCCTGCTCAAGGACTTCCTTTGGCTCTGTGGAATACCTTTGTTAACTTCAGCAATGTTAAGCTTTTTATGTGGCCTAAGTGCAAGGTCCGAAGTGGCATTCAGACCATGTGGAGATAGCCTTAAGTCACAGAGGACCAAGAAGGACATCCTCTCCTTGGGCTTGGGATGACTCTGCCACCGCAAGACATCACAGGTCAGAGGGGCAATATTGCATTTGACAGATCCCTTCTAGTAGCTGTCCTGTATCTTCTCAGGCATGAAAAATTGTGCATGGTCAATGCACCCTGACAATGCTGGTGATAAGGCTGATTCACTAGGCTTAATTAGATCTCATTTACATTGTTTGTTCCACTGTCAGTCCCCTGATGTCACAGGTACATCTGAGAACAGAGGCAGACTTTTTTTCCCTCCAAACTGGCTTTTCCTTAGAGCCTGACCTGCTGAAATCAATAGCAATATTCCTCCATGGGACCCAGGGGAGGGCAGAATCTGGAGCTCAGCGCTGCTGCTACTCATTGCGGCTAGTGGGATTTGGAGGAGGTTGCTGCTGTGTAGCAGTGCAGAGACCTTCACGGGATGCCAGATCCTACCTAATTCCCCAAGTATGGAATATTAATTGCAGCAGGACTAATGCCTTAGAACAAAACTCTTTCTTGAGAGGGTTGCTGTACCATGAGCTGAGTCCACGTTTTCCTGCATAAGCCTGATAAACCCCAGTCTTTCACAAGGACTGACCATTTTGAATTGATTTGCAGGTACAATTCTTTACTGGGCTAACAGACTTCTAAGTAAGCTTGGCAGTAGTTTGTAGGAATATAAAGAAAATGTTAATGAAAGAAAGCCTAAACGATTACCTATTAGAAATCATTGTTATTTTTATCTTGTAACATGGTCCAAAAGGCTCCAGAGAGAATGAAGCACAAAATGCAGAGTTCTGATAAACACTGTATCATTTCTGTAGTAATGTAAAGATTTGACCTTTTCCTTTGCAATCTGGCAGTTCAGTTGTCTTGCATTGTCTCCCAGTAAAGATGCCTTTGTAATATAAAGTGGCATTGTTGATCTGAGAAGAACGTTTTTCTAATAAATGCAAAGGGATATGGAGTTTGTCCCTTGCATTGAGAAGAAAGGATCTGAGATAAAGCCATGAATGATCAATCTGGACAACAAAAGCTGCTTCTGAAATACAGCGCCCTGTGAAAGGATATGAAACCCGCTAACATTGTGGAGGGTAAGAAATAGCCTTACGGCTTCTGAGGAGTGTTCTGCCTGGCTTCTTCACAAGTTCAGGCTTTTGTCTGAGTCTGCAGCTAACTGAAAGCCTACTTATGAATACATTTTTAAAATTTTTTTAAAAATCAGAATGAACTTGATATTCAGAGCATCACAAGCAATTCAGGTCAGGCGCAATACAGCTGAATGCCAGTTACTGGGAAGGGTTACCAGGACATACTAAAAAGTGCTTAGTTTTGGGTATCAATAGAAACTGGGGTAGCGTGATGTTGACGGACCTTTGTGAGTGTATGTGTGAGAGGAAATTTCTTTGTACTTCATTTCAAACTTTGCTGTGACTCAGCCCAGGTGCTGCTGCATGACTATGAGCCTTAAATGTAATTTGGAGATTAGTATAGCTGCCTGGCAAATTTGTACAAACATTCTCAGTTGTACAGTGTTGCTTCTGTTATGCTTGTTGTTGTTATAATGTAGGAATTTCTAGAAATCCATCGTGCTGGGGGAAGACACAGAGACAGTTGCTGCTCCAAAGAAGTCCTAACTGAAACAAAGTCAGACTGGGAAACTGAGGGTGCTTTGAGTTTACTGCATTTTTAATATGATAAGAACTGATGCTAACTAATTTCCTGTGCGCTTTGTAGAGGAGTAAGTAAAAGGAGACCTCTAAATGTTGGCTTAGTAACAAATGACAAATGTATTACTTTTATGGGTAGAGTTTCCTCTGCAGATAACCTGCATCCCTCTGAAAGCTCTTTTACTTCAACTGCATCCTCAGAAGGGTACGAGCAGAGGTGGGAGCAGTCAGAGGCCAGGGTTACAGTAGGCAAAGCCAGCCAAGGAGAGCAGGGTGCTGCGTGGGGAAGGAAGCAGGCGGAGGGGGACAGGAGGAGGCTGCGAGGGGGGAAGAGCTTCACCCCCTTGCAAAGCTCCACTTGCCGTACCTGCAGACATATGTATCCTCTGCTACTGCTGACTCGCAGAGGGTTTTCCAGATGTTGTATGGGTTACATGCAGGAAAATAAAAAAACTTAAGACTTCTGTGCTGTAGCGCATTTTAGAATTCAAGGAATTCTGTTAGTTTTCAAGTCCTTTTTCTGGCACAGCAGTAAAAACCTGACGAGTTTGGCACTAAATACTGGGATAAAGCTCTTTACAGCCAAGACAAACCCCTAAACCATTACAGGCGCATTCTGCAAAATCAAGAGGTTGTTATAAAAGTCAGGACATTTTTATGAGACGTCCTTTTACAAGAAACCCAATGGCTGGCTTTGGAGACCTTTGTTCAGTACTGGAAATCTCCTCTCTAACTAGAAACTTGCTTTCTGGAAAGTATTCCAGAGTCACCGGCAGACCAGCAAGAGCAGAATCTGGCCATTTGGGCCAGGCTGCAAGTTCGAGCAGGTTGCGATGATGAAACCCATCAGTGAGGCAAAGATGCAGACTCTGAGCCTCTCTGTATGGCCTGGAGCCAAGGCAAATACTGATGTGCCCTTCCCATCTGTCCCCCAAACTACTGATAACTCCTCAGGCCACTGAATGAATGTAGCTGAAGCTATTTCCAACAAAAATGGGCTGCACAGTGTTTTTGTCCCTTGTCCTCAACCAGAGTTTGAGGGATTACTCCCATAAATGAATGCAAGCACAGTTCGCGAGATCAGGCTTTTTTTAAACACTGTTTCAAAAGAACGCTGTTATAATAATTAAGGAGTAAAATGATTTCTTAACAGGCTACAGTGGAGTGATGCTTTGGAAACCGTTCTTGTGAGCACTGAGCTATCTGTTGAACAGAGTCTGTTGCTTCCTTCTTCTCCTACGTTAGCATTATCTTCTATTTCCTATTCTCCACTGATTCAATTCATTCCCCAGGCTGTGGAAGGGGACCTCATGGCTGAAGATAGTTTATGCTGAGCCATTCACAACTCTGTTTAGCTTGTTCCTCTTTTCCATAACAATTTGCAATAAAAACTGTGTCAGGAAAGAGCTCAGTGACCTGCGAGGGCTAGGACAAGCCTTACGCTTGGAGATGGCAAATTCCATTTCAGGCCACTAAGCTGGAGATCCAGTGCTAAGAACACAGGAAGCTGGGAGGATAAATACTGTAACTTTTCATCTCATGCATAAGAATTGCAGTCTGTTTTGATCTCGTGATAGAGAAAAGTCATTCTGCTTATCTCATCTAACATAGTGGCTAGTCTGATTACAAGCTTCTCTGCTTGGCACCTTTTTAAATTCAATTTGGCTGCCTGTGGCCTTGGCACACAGTGGGTTTCATTAAATTTCACAGCAGTTAGTTTTCATTCCCTCTGTGACACCTTTTTATCAACATTTGACTCTAGTGTAATTTCAAGCAATTGTGCTTTTTTTGCAAAGCGCTTGTACCATAATAATTTGGCAGAGCAGGTGGAGGAAGACACCGTTGCAAATCTGTGTAGAAAACTAATATATGGGAAGCCAGGTCAGCTTGCAAGTGTTTTTCACGTGTGATGATAATAAAAAGGAGCTGCTTCCCTTCCTTTTCCTGTGGTATCATTGAAGACTGTCAAAAGTACAGTTAAAGAGTTTGCTGTAAGAGCAAATTTTATTTCCTTCAGGCTAATCACAGCTTTATTTTAAAAGCAGAGCTAGTGGACTGCTGCTGGATTGACAACCCGAGGTTGCAAGACAAGCCTTCTGCAACCCAGGCTGCTTAGCAAGTCTGTGTGAGTTTTCTTTTCAAAAATGGATGAGGAAGCTGGTTTGTTAGGAAAGTGTGTGTGTGTTTGAGTGCAGGAATGCAGAGAGCAAACGTGGTTGTTTTCCTTTTAGGATCTGATACTCAGTCCCTGGTAGGTGGGACGAGGGAACACGAGCACCCCAGCATGGACCTGGCATCTCTTGTTCACATCACTGCTACCCCCTCCCCAGCGCAGAGCAGCATTTTCTCAAGTCTGTGTCTAAGGTGGATGCTAGGCAGATTTGTGCAAGTATAAGTGGTTTTGTGTAAGTATAAGTGGTTTTGAGGTGCACTCTAAAAGGCCTTTATTTGCAGAGTGCCAGCCCTTCTGAAATGCTGGCCCTTTTTCAGTCTGCTGGGATAATCAGGACATCCAAAAATAATGTGTTATGGTTTCTCAGTAAAATTTTAAGAAGTACCTTATTAAAAATTAATTGAAAGTGAAGCTTAAAAGTTCTTAAAAGTGAGCTCTGCATTCAGGGGTAGCTCAGAGACTGACAGACCTGTGCCTCACTGCAAGCCAAGAGCAGCCGGGCTTGGGAGACCATAAATCATTTTCAGCATGAGACTTCTGATTGATGAAACTTTTCCTTATGCCCTTTAGAAGGTATTGGTTCAATTCCTTTCAGTTTAACTAATAGAGCATCTTGCTTTCCTCTACCCTAAGGTCTCCATAGTCAATTCGTAGGCAAAATATTTCCAAATGCACACAGTCTTGAGCCTCCTTAAACACCTCAGGCTTTCCTTAGACACCTCAGGAAAGCTGGAGGTTATGGGCAGCTCCCCACCTCCTTCGCAGGAGGGACCTTTGTGCTCTGTAGGTCCTGGTTGGAGAAGACGCGCTGAGGATTTTCCTCAAGGAGCCCTTCTTCCTTGGAGGTTTCCCATGGGATGGGACTGGCCAGCCCTATGCATACACGTATATAACATCTTTTTGGTGGATAGTCTGACTGTAGTTTACATGTCAGGCAGTGGCTTGAGTTTACTGGGAAGGAGGAGGCTTAGTTGTGCCAAGAAAGCAAGGGTGTCTTGCTAGCGGTGTCTCCAAACATCCCCTGTGTCTCCGGAGGGCAGTGGCTGCTGCGAGTGCTGTGTGCTCCGGGTGCCACTTCCAAACAGCAAGCTGGCTACGCAGCCAGGGCAAATCGGCACGGTACTGTTGCAATCAGCCCTGGCTCGGATCTGGCTGGAAAAGGTGGCCTCACACTTTCTTCTGAGGATGGAAAACATCTTTCCAGAGCACAGTTTCAGTGCAGGGACCTCTGGCTACAGACTGAAATCTTGCTTGTTTTTTCCAGGTTGGCTGAGTACGTTGGTTTATGGATGAAGGCATAAGTAACAGTTTCTGTGAGCTTTTTTCCCTACTAAGCTGAATGTAAGAATACAGATTATTCTTTGTCTTAGTATGAGGGTATGAAGTTCAGGATCTTTACTCAGTGTTTCCAGCACGAGATGCTCCAGTGTAAGTAGCAGACCTAATATAGCAGACTGTCAGCAATGAAATTGCGCTGGGGGAAGGTTCTTCCTCTTTCACATAATTAATGATTAGTTTATATCCTGAAGTCTGGAGATTCCTATAAATTTTATACCTAGCATAATGGTAGAGGTTTAAACCACAACAATCATATTATGGTTATAATCTAATTATGCAGATATCCGATACACAGGAGTATTTCAGACATCAGTATTTACAGAAATGTTTTACCAATGTGGCCAGTGGCAGCTTTGAAAGAGTAAATAATCAAAAGATTATTTGAGAATGCAAGTAAATGTAAATCCTAGAAGAGTTATATCTTCATATTTTATATCTTAGAAGACTTTAATACAAGACTACATCCTTTTGTTTCAAGATGATATATTTCATTATCAGTGCTGATGAACACCTGACTTGGTGGGCCTTCAGCTAGAAAAAAACAAGACTGCTAATGCCATGCAGAACCTGACAGGCGTTTCAGTATTTATGGGCCTTGATATATATGTCATTTATGGATATTTCAAAACTGATCAACATTTCTGAACCTGAGTTAAAGTTTATACTTGGCATTTCAATAGTGTCAAGGCAAAATTAATCACAGCTCAAAAGATATGCAGTCTTACTGACATGCTGGTGACAGTGAAAATGTAAACCACTGAGAAATAGCCTGCTGAAAGACAGAATCTAACCTGGATTTTTGGAAGAGGATCTACAAAACTGGCTTAGTGCCACGGACAGACTCTGAGGTGCTGTGCAATGGTGTAGGCTGGCATTTACTGACTAAGGTACCAGCTTAAATGACTCAGGGCTCTCTGAGTTATATGTCCTGTAATAAGTCACTTGGAAATCTTCTTACTTGTGAAACATTAACGTATTAAATATGCAAACTAATCTCTTGAAACAGTTCAGATAAGCAGCGTTTTTAAATGTACCCAGTCAAGATGTTTTTCAGTCAATGAAGCTCAGCAAGCAAATGCTTTCATTTCAACGGCCCTCATGAAAATAGTTAAAATTTATACTTGGTTGTGATTTTAGGCTGTATGGCTGTCTGTCTTTTTAGTAAAAATAGGAAAGCAGAATGAATTTGTCATGGAGAGGTTTTTTTTTTGTTTATCTTTGTTTTAAATAGGTCAAGGGTAGTCTTTACGCATTTCAAAAGACTGTTAATTCAGCCTCAATGAAGGCTGTTAGGATCCAGTTTGAAAAGCATCAAATCAAATACCATGCCTTTTAAGAAATCATGCTTTTTATTTGTTCTGTAAAATAAAACCCTAAATGAGGGATAAGCAGTAGTTTTGTTTTAATAACACCTGGTATCTGTTGAAAGATATGATGGACTGTGTGTCTGTAGATGGGTCTCCGTGTTTCCCAACAGAAGGGCAGTGTAGCCCTTCTGGGTGTGGTGGAGCTGGCCCGCATTTTTAGGTGGAGAGGGAGCATAAGCTAATTGTTAAATCAGTTCTGAAACTGCAGATCTTTTGCCATGTTTTCAGTGTGGAAGAGACCATCCAGTGAACAGGTCAAAAGTAAATAAAGAGGATCTGCACAGAATCAGCTGCCACTCCAAACATTAAAGTCAAGGTAGCCAGAGAAGACCTAGGAGGCGAAGAAGTTTGGGATGGAAGAGGGGTTGGACTGTATTAGTTTCTTTCCCCTAACTTTTTATATTTTTCTGCTTACTTGTTGTGAAAGTTGTCTTAATTTAGACTTTGGCAAGAGTATAACAGCCCCCACTACATCCATTTACCTCTGAATTTGGTACATGGTGAGCTACGTACTGATCCATTGACACAGTAACCTGGATTTGATCTTACGCCTGAAAACCATTCATGTCTCTCTCATGAAATCTCTTTGATTCCTTTTCACATTTTCTTCCTTTCCTCCCAGGACACTCTTTGAAGTACTTTATGGCATATCCAGCAAGCATTCCTTAGTTGTCATGCTAGTGGTTGTTCCTATTTAAAACCAGACTGCTCAAGTTCTCTTTAAAATATCAGAGATTTTTCTTAACCTCTAAAGACACAAGGACAATGGATAATCTTCTGTCTTGCAAACAGGTGGTGAGAGGTGCTGCTTCCAGATCAGGAATACAAGTTCACTTTGAAAATAGAGTGGGACTGCTGTAAACCAAAGGGAGAGGTGGCATGGTTTTCAGTGATCTTGAACAGTACATAAACGAGAATGGAAAGCACATGTTGACACATGCCTATGGTCTCAACAGGTTTAAATGCGAATTCACAAGTTACAATCAGATTTGTCATTGCAGCCTGTCTCCAAATACTCACAAGTAAAACTGAGAAGGCAGGTGCATCTTTAACAAAGCCAATCAGTCTTTGAGATGGATAATGAGGGCAAAACAGGATGGCAAAAAAGGGAAGATTTGAGGAGGGAGCTTAAAACTGCATAATTTTTTTTTTTTTCTTCACCATTTGGGTATACAATTTGATGTAATCTCTAGCAAAGTTGAATGACAGAATTCAATATTCTAAGTTATAAAAGTACCTTTCCATAAAATCATTATCTTCACAGTGTCTCTTGGCTCAGATGCAAGGAATATTATTTCCATTTTACAGATAGGAGGCTAGAAACTTACTGAAGGTAGCATATAAAACTTACGTTTAAAGAAATATTGAGTAGAGGCCTTCCAAGTCTTAGGCTCATGAGCAGCCACTGAAACAGCTGCCATATGGAAACATTGCTAAAATATACAGGTGTAATAATGTGCCTCTTCCTTACACTGTTATGACTACAGGATTATCTGCCTGGCATTTTTGAGGCAGACAGAAATTTATACTGTGTGCAGCCTAAGCTGATGAGCGACTGTGCGAACAGCGTTGGTCACAAGCTAACACACACTGTTTCTCAAGGCAATTTACCCTGTTGAGCTCCTTGCTGCCATAATTAAATGGCTTTTTTTAAGTCTAGTTGTGCAGAAGGCATGTCCTAACTGAAAGACACAGCTAATTTTCTTTTCTTTGTGAAGCTCTTCTTGCAATAATAAATGGTATCCCATGGTTCAAACGAGGTCATAGCTTCTTTTATGTACAAAGATTATATATGCTTGTTTAGATGACTGGTTTTCAACCTCTCCTGACTGGTTGACTCCCTAGACTGCTGAAAGGCATGGCTAAGCTTGCTGTGCTTAGTTACCTTTCGTGGACCCCTCACAAAGTCCTTGAGACCTCCTACAGTCCTGGGTCACAGGCTGACACCCACTGAAAGACCATTGTAAAAAATGTAAAATTTTCCATTGATAGATTTGTAAGCTAGAGCTGTTTTGTTGTATTTAATGAGTTTTGTTAAGGAAATTCTGTTCTCCCTGTGTACATAGAGCAATATCCTTTATGCTTCTGGCCAGAAAAGCAAACAAACAAACAAACACACAAAAAAGCAAGGAATAGATCTGCCACACAGATCAGAAAGGGAATTTTAGATCAAAGATCTCGTGGAGCCATTATGTGGTCATCTTTTGCATATGTAAAATACATAATTCCTACACTTTTAATCTGTTGTGCAAATATGTATTTAGAAGATTAATGAAATGTGGATTATATATTCTTTCAAAAGAGTTATTAGGGTGTTTCACCACACTTTCTAACTGGATCTTTCACACGAGCAATTAATAGCTCTGCTGATTACATGGCACTGAACAAACAGTACTTTGCAGCAGGCTATGCAACATCATATTCACAAGGAAGGAAACATTTAAGACCAGTGGTGGACTGAACATGCTTTTAGGTTGGCATTGCACCTACTTCAAACCCTATGTGTTCTTAACTACTCTTGAGATATACCTGTGTTAGGGGAACATAGGTACAAAACATTGCACAAAAGCTCCCCCCCCACATATTGTCTTCCTGCATTTTAACCTTCAAGCTACAGGGACCTGAGAAGTTTTTCTTTCTTTCATATCTTCCAATTTCAGAAGGGATGCTCAGCTGGGTACCTCAGCCAAGGGTGAACAATCTCATTGAAATATGCCCCCATATCTCCCTGCCAGTGCAGAGAAGCAAACTTTCTCCCTCACAGCATTTTGGGGGGCAGCAGGAAAGCGCAGGTGCCCACAGCCAGGCTGACAGCCCCTGCGCCACCCAAGAGTTTCTTGTGTGAGGAGCGTGGCAGCACGATCGATTGCCATGGCTTGGGGTCTGCACCTGGGGTACCTGGTGGGGAACAGCAGTGCGTGGATGTCGATGGAAATTTTACCGTTTGCAGGAGTGGGACCTCGATACGCTGTGCGGCATGGTGACTTGAGGTCTATGTCTATACTTGAAGAAGAACCAAGGCATTGATATACCTCACTGCAAAAATTGCAGCGAATCCTACATAGCTGAGCCTGTCAGGCAAGATCTAGCACAGCTAAGGTGACCCTCTGGCATGGCCCAGTGATGGGGTCTCTGTGGAGCTGTCCCCGTGAAGAACTGGGGCAGCTCCTTTATGTGCTGTGAAATAAGAAAAAGCGCCAAACCACAGAGTTTTGTGATAATGTGATTGCAAGATTAATTGGCACATGCAGTTAGCAGAGGACGCAGAGAGAATTTGCATTTGCATGTGGGAAGAGTGAGTCAGAATGACTTTGTACCTGTTGCCTATTATGCATGTGTCACATATATTTGATATTTTTAGTTTAATACTTCACTTTATTGTTTTCTTGATTATTTTAATTTTCTGAACTACTTCAGTGTGAAAACATATCACAGAAGATGCTGATACTTTTTATTTATGTAAGATGCTTAAATTACACTTCTGAAGTTACTTGCCCAACATTTTATTTATCTCGCAATCATAATTATTCCGTGCTTCCTCCATCTGCTTTTAATTATGACTGTATAGACAGCAGCCACAAAGATAAGTCTCTTCAGGTTGATTGGTTGCACAGAGTGCCTTCCATGCACTGTAATGAGTTTGCTTGACACCTGGCAATTAAATGGAATAGACTTTTTTGTCACTATTCACGAGGGCTGGCATGACATCAGGCATCCAGTGATGTGGCTTGGTTCTCACATGTGTGGCAGACTCCCTGGCAGTATAAAAAGGACAGGTGAAATAAATTATAGAGTTGCCAGCTGCTTTAAACAATTCTGTTCAGCTTCATAACCCAGTCTTGTCATGTTTCTGGGATTTGATGCATTTTTGCGTGAATGTCTTCTTCAGCCTTTTCAACTGTTGCCAGAGAGAACCTCCTACTGAAGTTATTGCTGCTTAAAATTCAAGAGTGCTTTCAACTTCCTCTCTAAGGCAGGGTTTTCTACAAAATAAAGGTATTCCTTATCATGCTACTGTATTTAATACATCATTTTTGATGCTGTAAACAGTGGTGGAGTGACTGGAGTCTGTGTACGCCTGTTGGCTTAAATTATATTTATACACCTGTTTACTGCTGGGACAATGCCATTGATTCCTGTGGGATTTCTCCAGGTTCACGCCTCATGTAACTGAAATCCAGATATGCACCTGCCTGCTTTCTGAGGTGCACAGGCACAACCCCAATTCCCTTTACAAGGAAAGGAATTTGACCCATGTGGGGTTTTTTTCCTCAGACTTGTGTGTATCCTAACTCTTCATGGACGTGACTTGGATCTACAGAGTTACTGAGCTCAATGGAAAAAAAATACTAAATTAAGAGTTTATTGATAGCTTTATCACTGAAAATATCTGAGTTTTATCACTGAAAATATCTGTACTGCATGTCCACAAACGTAACAGTTTGCCTTTCTTTTTTTTTATTATTATACCTTTTTCTGTGAGCAATGCACTGTAAATCAGTGCTATGACTTTGAGCCACTAACCATTTCCAAAAGTGTGCTTAGTTTGTCATTTAAAGAAGCAAACATTTTCATTAGTTTAACGGTAGGCTAAAATGTGTTCATTTTGACCGAAACATTCAGTTTGACCGAAAACTCCTTGAATGTACCTTAAAACAATGATGAACCAGCCTTTTTCTCAGTGGTTTCTAATATGGCTTGAATCTGCTCTGCCTTAATCCTCATTGTACCACTCAGTTACCCACCGGGAAATAAAAAAGGCAGCTCCCAGAGGGAAAGACAGCAAAAATTGCTTTCAAAACTTGCCTTTTTTTATAATTTATAAGAAATTATAAATTTTTTTTGAATGTTAAAGCTCCTTTCTTCTTGGTCACATTCTTCTGGTGCTTTTATTAACAAACCAATGCTGTCTCACTCACCCCAGTAATAACAGTATTTCAGCCCAGATTCACAGACAGCCATACACGCTGCCTACTGCCCAAGGAGCTTATGCAAGCTGCTTGGTGAAGGGATGCACTCCTTTGGCAGTTTTTTTGCAGGTTGGCAGGTTTTTTGCTGCTCTTGTGGGTTGCTTTTGAGGGAGCTCTGTGCTGGCTCTTACATTTTCCTGGGCCCACATGGCTTCATCTGGCTCCTCTATGACTCTTGTAGTTACCCTGTTGCTAAAAGTTTACTGAGAAACCCACGTCTTTGAGGAGTCAGGGCAAGGAGACCATTGGGTTAGCAAAGGAATGGGCGGACGGGTGCTGCGGCATGGCGGGCTGGCACGGTGGCTGGCTGCAGCAGGGTCATGTGCAAGTGAAAGAGCCACCTGCAGGACATGGGTTTGAGCTCCTGACAGCCACACCATCAGCACCGTCCCCTTGTGTTCCTCCCACAGGTGGAGGGTGGGCTGGCCAGGCTGTAACACCCACTGGTTTCAAGCCCCAGTAAAATATGCTGAAATGGCAAATCCGTGGCTATGAGGAATGCATGCAGAAGCATGGCTTTGTGCTTCTCGTGTCTTCAGAGAAGCAGGCTAATAGGAAGGGAGATGAAGGGAACTGTTGGAAAGTAAATGAAGCCTGGATACCCCAATGACCGATCGCAGAGCAGCCGTGTTGGTCAGCCGGCTCTTTGGGTTGCAGGGAAGAGACACCCAGGTGTCCGATGCCGATTGCTTCAGTCCATGTTTTGAGAGAAAAGAAGTTTTCACTCTGGGTAATTTTAGATTCCAGGCTTGCTCAGGGGCTTAATTACCCATCTCCTCGAGTGAAAAGCTTAATTTTGGTTGTGAGGAGTAATAATTCCAGGAGGAGTAGTCTGAACAATTAGATGAAATGCAGGAAGTGTACAAGTAGTGAAAAGGTTCCTGAAATGACATTTTGATACTCCTTTCTATGTGAGGCAAAGCATTGTTCTGTGAATGATCCCTATCCTGTTGAAGCACTTATGCTGATGTTTTTGTCTTGCTCCTGTGGTTTGGAGTACTTCTTCTATCAAGTTTGTTACATGTTTCCACACTACAGATAACTTTTTTACCCAGGCACCTACCTGTCCTCTTCTTGAGCCAGCGGACCACCTCACAGCACTGTAACATCCTCCTATTAAAGATAAAAAATTCAGAACATGTTGATAGATTTTTGGCCATCTTTGAATATTACTCAGCAACTGGCGGTAAGAATGAGCCCCAAGACTCATAATGGAGAAAGTGTGCTCTTTTTCCAAAGTGTCTGTAGTATCCGAGGAACTCAGCTTTTCCTTTACTGCCCAAGACTGACTCTGAGGTACTTCCTTTAACAGCCACCTGTCTCTTCCGATTTCTATTTCTGCACTATTTGCACTTGGGATCATAGGACAGGGCGAGAGACCAGTTGGTACTTGAGCCCAGTTCTACCAACCTTATGGGAGACATTTAGTCTGGAAGTGTTGGCACCACATCTGCTCACCAAATCCTTGCCTCCCACCATCACTGGAACATTTTCCAATACCTACAATGCCGCTTACTGTTGCCTTGCTCGTTTTTCACCTTCGTTGTACTTCCTCTGTCCCTCATCCACTGGCTGCTCTACTGCTGTTTTTCCTCAGTCTTTCCCAAAGTGGTTAAAGGCAGCTTCTCTTTGACATCATTTCTATCCCTTTCCTTGCACTGATCAACAACGTCACCTGCTTTTTTTGTACCCATGTGCTCCAGATTATAGCATATGCTTCATTATTTTCTGTCTTCTTTGAGAGGTAAGCACCTCAGGCCATGCCCGTGTTTCCTAGTATGCTTTAGAAAATGATTATGGGCACCTAGTAGTTCTCCTCATGTTGTTTTTTATTCAAGCCATTTATTGCTCGAAGAACCAGTGCAATAAATAGCAAGCATAAGAATTTAGTGCAGCAAGGAGTGGTTGTGTGAGGATGCCTGTGTTCCTGGCAGGGGAGAGTAACCATAAGTATCACCACATTGTGATGGGGCATTGCACTACGTAGCAAGGTCCACGCTCCAGGAAGTCTACAGGAGGGTCCCATCTCACATGGTAACTTGCTGCTGAGCCCTTCTGCTCCCTTGATAAGACTTGGTGCTGGATGTAGCTTTGTCCTGTGAAGGCATTTGAGATACCTGCATCAGGCCTCAGGACTTCTGCCAGTTTTGATGTTTGTCTGTGTTCTGTGAGTGTAGTTAATAACTGTGTTTGGCTGGAGGAGGTCCCAACAGAGCCCCTGGAGATCAGGCTTGAGAACCATGCTAGTATTCTCACAACAGTGACAGTCTTGAAAACTCATACCTTATGACCTAATCAGTTTAAGCCAGCATAACCAGATGTTGGGGCACCAGGAAGGCATCCTGCTCTCCCAGCCCCACATCCTGATCCTGCTGCCCACCCTTTCCACCACCCTGCCACATCAGGAACTGCTCCGCCTGAAAATTGACTTGGGGAAAAAAAAAAAAAGATATTTTTAGCTGGATCAATTCCCCTATCTGATTCCCAGCATGGCTGCACAAATGTTTGTGCTGGCACAACTGAAAGGATGCTGTGGGAGTGGGAATGAGCAGTCACAGATACAAGGGGGAGGAAGCCAGGAACTGTATGCCTCACCAAATAAAGGTCCATGCACTCATAGCCTTAAGGCCTGACCCTGCTACTGAACTCAGTGGGAATATCTGTGGAGTCCTGAAAGGACTAATATTTAAGAGTAACAGTAGATATAAGTGCAGGTGATGATGAATGTGGAAGGTGAACATTTTCGTGTAAGTGAGGCAGCCAGAACAGTCTGAGAAGCAGTGGCTGGAGTTACCAAGCAAGAAGTTTTAACAGAGCCTTGCTGAACCTGCGAGGGCTTTTTTCAATGAGCATAACAGTATTGTCACAGAAACAGCAGGTTGTCTCTTGTAGCCAGATTTTTCTGAGTACACACTGCAAGTGAGAAGTACATGGGATAAACAATGTTGGGTGCTTAATTGTTTAGAAAGGAAATAACTTCTATTATAATGCATTTTTGTAATGGCAGCCTCTAGGTTCCCTACCCTGTAGCATGTATGACCAAATCCTTAGTCACGGCTCGAGGCTGCAGAACATTATCATTATTCTGTGGATAATGCAGAGATTTCAGTAATCCTCAAGGGGTGGGGAAAAAAAAAAGAAGAAAGACAGAAGCCTCCTGCCGATGAGATTTCCAAAGCCAGAGTTTATGCACTGTATATTTAATGAGCACAAGTGAAGCAGTTGTATTGTTTCTTTCCAGGATGGTATGAAGCTTGTACTCAGGAGTGCTTGTCAGTGGGATTCCTGTGCCTAACATTTAAACAGTACTTTCTGGAGGGAAGAAAATAGATCTGAAATTCAAAGTCATGGATATTTCTAATGCAGTTTTTCAGGTTTAATTTTGCATGTAATCATGATACAGTCTGTCTTCCTCAGCAAGACCTAATGCTGTAATACATCACAGCACTTTTCTCTGAGAGCTGATTGTTACTTAATGCCTGCAACCAGGTTGTGAATATTTGAAGCTTTTTCTCTGCAAAGTGTACACTCATAAAAAAGATGTTTTTCAGAGCCGTATCAGTTGAAGTGTTTTTGTTATTATGCTTGGTTGCTTTATGATGCTGTTAGCATCCTCCTTACACACTATACCAAACTGATCCATCATGTCATGTTAGTAGCTTCACTACTTAACCTGCCTTGCATTCATTGTCTTGCATCTTAAACTTAAGACGTGGTCCTCCAAATCTAACTATCTTCTCTTTGTGGCTGTAAAACTCACAAAGAACAAGTTTACTGAGGATTGCAATACTGAAGATCTTTTATTTACAGAAGGGAGAGTGGCAGAGGTGTCTGTGTTCCCAGGGACTTTGATCCTCTGGAAGCTCTCAGTTTCCAAATAATGGAGCAGAAGGTGTCAGAGGCTCCAGAAGTCTTACCAAGCTACGAAGAATTGCATTGGTATCCCAGAGTGAACTGAATTCACGCAGTGTATGTTACTCAGCACCACCAATTAGGACCACTGCTCTCTGAGTGTCTGCAAATGTGAGACCCCCTTCCAGAGACCCAGCGGATTTCAAATCTCTCCCTTAAAGCGCATTGCAATGTTATTTCTTTACACATCTCTCCCTTTGGTCTGCTGTATATTTGCTTGCTTAAAATCCAGCCTGATGTCTGGCAGTGCCAAGTCACTATGTAATTTTAAGATGAACATAAATATCAAAACCACAATACCAAAATTATAGCTGAAGTTCAGTGTGCTTTATTTTAGCCTTCTCCTCTGATCTCTAATTTGCAATGGGCTGCTGAAGTTAGCTTCAACCGCATGGCTGCTCATTGTGAAACCGGTGCCCACGATCACTTGCTTTTTCTATGGAACCAGTGGGGCACGAGGGGAAACTTGTGATCTCAGTGACAGTGATAACAGTGCAGAGTTGGATCCTGACATGCAGGGAAGCTGGGATTGAAACTTGGCAGCCAAACAAAAAAAGCCCAGTTTTAAACCCCCATGCTAAATTATCCTAACACTTAGGATTAAATGTGGAGTTGCTTTTGACATGTGCACGGTCTGTCACAGTGGAGCGGATAATTTCTTGGTTCAGAATAGTTATCTGATATTTATGTATCGTATTCTTCAACAAGGGTTACACAAGCAGTTTTAAATGCTTCATGATAATGTCTTAAATCGTGCCCTAAACATAGCAGAGCAGCTTCTCTACAAGCAATGACATTCCAAAAATAGATCTCACTACTCTGAAAGGCTGTTCCAGACCCTCAGTCCTTTGATGGTTAGAAGTCTTCTAATCTCCAGGATGAATTTATGTATTGTTAGTACATACTTATTTGCTCTCGGGCCAGTGTTGACCCTTAGCTTAAATAGCTATTTTCCCTCTCTACTGTAAGTTGCTCTGATGTATTTATATAGACAGCAATCTCAACTCAGACTTAACTTTCATTGGTTTTTTTTTTTTAATCTTGAATTGTTCTACCTCCTCATATAAGATAGAGTTTGCAGTCATCTGTCTCACCTTGTTAGTCCTTGTCACAAACTTGCACAAGTTTGTTGCTCCTGTTTTTAATTTTGGCAGCTCTCTGTTCTTCAGGTGTATGGTTTCAGCCAGCTGTCAAGGTTCTCTGTGTTCAGTGCAGGGAGATAGGCACCTCCAGGAGGAGCCTGGTCCCACCTCTGTTAGATCCCACCTATATTAAGAGAGAATAAATAGTCTGCTGAAGGTGCCTCTGGTCAGTATGGAGAGAGCCTGGACAATTAGCTCATCTAAGATGCTTAACTATTAGGTGACTAAAGTTTGGTGAGATGAATCCTGCCCCATTTGAACAACCTTATTTGGTAGCAGTCAGTCTCTTGTAAGACTAGGGGATGATCTATGAGTATGCCCATGCCACATATTGATGTGGTTCTCCTCCTTCAAGCTGGCTTTGTAGGGCATGAAAACACCTCACAATCTTTTTTAGAATTGGTTCAATGACACCACGGCATAATCCTTTATCATCTGTTATGCTCCGCTGCACTGAGTACATCCCATAGGACAACTCTGGAAGGAAGTGGTTGCCTGCCGTCCATGTGGAAGGCCCGTTTCCCTTATTGATTATCCAGCTGCATTTCACACTTCAGATCATCCCCACATAAGAGAGCTCTGCTCCATGAATGCTAACGTTGGCACTACAGGTCGTGCCTTACTTAACATCAGGGCTCACATTGCTAATTTTCTTACTTTGGTTTCAAGATCTTCGCTGGGTGACCCCATGTCTGTATATTTAAATGGGACACTCTGTGCATTTGCTTGCATGGATAGTGACAGCATCCTTTGTTCATTAATTAAGCTTGGCAATTAAATGGGAAACTTGTGTCTGCACAGCAGACCACTCGGAACAGTGTGCAGCTTGGAAACCCCTATTCTGGATTACATAGACCTTTTTCAGGACCCACTCCATAGGCATGAAATTGTGCCATGAATGAAAGGATGTGCTTGAAAAAAAGACTCAAGTGTGATGCCTTGCCAATGTAGTTTGTTAATGCCTTGAACAACTGTAGTTGAGTTTCAATTATTTATGATAATATCTTCCAGCCTGCCAATAAACATACTGTAATAGTTTTTTTAAAAATAATGAATTCCTAGAAATATGAGATCTTGCTACTAACAGAAATTAAAGCTCTGCTGAGAAGTGGGATGTGTCCCCTTGGGGGTAAAGGGGTTGGTGAGCTCTTTAAATATGTGTGGATTAGCAAAGTGAGAATTAATGAGCTGTTATTATTTATAGAAGCGACATCTGATCAGTGTTTCCTCATAATTTATACTTCCCAAAACCTGGATTTACTTTGTTTTTCCTCAGCTAGAGGCTTTAGACTCAGTAATATTTATTCTACAGAACCAAGATTCATCAGTATTTTAAATGGGGTCTCCATTTTGTGCTAGAATAATTATTCCTGATTTATGTTCTGTTTTGCATACAATGGGCCAAGTTCCTACTTAGAATTCATGTAGCCCCATTCATGTGAAAGAGGCTTGTAACAGTTCTGACAGAACGAGGCAGCTGTAGAGATGCCCGAGACCATGACTCGGACCAGAGATTTCCTTTGTGATCCTCACCAAGTCACTCAGGGTGGGATTTATCCACCTGCAGACCAGATTAGCTGCCTTAAGCTGCTCACCTGGTCTCTCTCTACAGTCAAAGGTAGTCGATCAATCAGAGGTTAGTAATTCTACCCTAAAATGGTTGTCCTAGATGATGGAGGCTTGATCATTTGTCTGGTGCTCCTGCTGCATGGTGCTCCTGCACGAACATCAGGGACTTGCCTGAAAGCCACCCTACTTTGGTGGTGATTCCCCACTGACAATTACTTCTCAAGTTTTAGAGCCATTTTAAAATGCATTATTTGTGTAAGTCAATGATATTCGTGTTGTGGTAACTCCTACCACAGCTGCAGTTGCATCTTATCTGTATTGCTATATCTGTTTTGCTTATCTGTATTGCTATTCCTATACAAAGGGACAATGAGCAGTAAATGCCAGTGAGTTTGGCACCAGGCAGTAGTGGTACACTGTGACATATGATTTCATGTATGATGTCTGCCTGTCTGCAGCACCAGTGCTATCCCAGCACCTCTGGCTGTGTTTCATACCGTCTGAGCCAGAGGAGTATCTGAATCACTAGGATCCACCACTTGCGAGTCCCACTTTAATACTGATTTGTAAGCTTTAGCCTCTGTGATTATTTCTGGTCCATAATCTCATTACCTAAACACTCCTGTATTGAACAGTCTGAGTCACTTATCATCCTGTAAACTAATTTATTCCAGTCCCTTCTGAACGTGTTTGCTTTTGTCTTCTGATGGATGGAAATACCTTTGTGCCTTCTGCCTCATGCTGCTGGCATCCCTTCTATTTCTGCCCCTTCCCCAGTCCTCCTGGTACTCTAGCAGACAGCTGTTTCCTTAGGTGAAAACAGCCCTGATTTTTTCTGCTGTCTTTGCTGGTTTGTTTCAAGTCCTGCTTTTGCTCTCCTTTTTATTGTCTCTTTAGTCTTGAGTACATTTTCTTGCTGTCTCCTCAAAATGATATTTAGTGGTTTCCTTGATGGTTTCGTTCTCTGTACATATGCCATATTACAATAACCCTAACTCAGATATGTAGGTGTCTTTTCCTATTATTACCATTATTATGCCTGCCACATTCATTACCAACTGGCAGCCACAAGCTTTACATATTAAATATTTTCCCCTTGAATACCCTCTATTTCTCCTCTCTCAAGTTTATTTTCCTCTCAGTGTACAGGACAAATTACTTGCATAACTACCTTTAATGTTAATGGAAACTGTGTGTATAAATCTCCCTTGCGTTGAAAGGAGAATGGGCCTTCATGTTTCTTGTCATCTAAGATGTCATCCTGGTGGGCTTTTGCGGTGCTTCGCCTTTGGGGTTTCCCCCTGCCCTCACCCCCTGGCACAGAATATGCAACTTGCAGGGAAAATGTGGCACAAGTCACAGTACATTAAACAGATCTCAAAATCCATACTGAAGAGTGGGTAAGCTACGGTGGGGAAGTGCAGAACACAGACAGTCACTAAGGAGGATGAATGCGAGCTGTGCCTTGAATAATTAGATGAAACATAAATAAAACAGTGACATGATTTGTTTCCCCACTTACCTCATGAATAGGAGACACTATCCCTGAATCTTCCTTACCGGAGGGGAAGCATCGAGTTCAGTGTTGTTACTCCTGATTTGCACTGATGAGGGTGAAGAAAAATTGGCTTTATTTTGAGAGATGATATCGAGGGAGTTGTTGGAGAATAATGAAGCCATTGGGCTGACTGTTTAAAGTCTCCTGTTACAGCCTTGTGTATGTCAGGGCAGAACTCACACTTCCCCTGTATGATAAATGAGTATTTATCCTCCAGCAGATATATATATTATGGTATCAATGTGTCTTATGAGTGAGATGGGAGACTGAACCATGACAGAAAGGAAACTGCAAAGGAATTAAGCCATTTGGCATGGTAAAGGAGGCTATATCGTGAGGGATAACAGATTTTAATGTAAGAAATAGCAGTGCCACATGACGACTTCAGTAGGGTGCTTTAGCATATTGAACAAAGCTACTTAACTGAAACAACAAAACCTGGGCCACATTAAAGGATATCTTGATGGGGTTTTCTATGTGTTTTTATTCAGAGGTCATAAACAAACCACATACTGAATATTGTTTTTTGCACATAATGGAAGGCTCTGAGTTGTCCCATTGGTTTCAGTAGAATGAGATCGATTCATAAGGGCTGGCTTTTCATGCAGGCACCACTGTTATTATTCTTTATTAATTTGTACAACATCCAAACAGGCACTTTGCAGACAGACACAGTAAGGTTTTTTCCCTGAGGAGCATAAGAGTGTAATTAATCCTAGCAGTGATTTTAACAGGCCATTTCAAGGACTTAAAATTAAATACATGTTGTTTCTAGAATCAGAGCTAGAGGAGAGGTAGGGACCACTCCTGCAAAGCTGTGGCATCTCCCCTGCAAAGCCTGAACTCCTTCCTTCCCCTGTCAGCATCTCGCCTACTCTATGGTCTGTTGACCCTTTGCATTTGGGCTTTGACGTGTAGGAAGGAAGAAGTCCTGGAGCTGTACAGCTGCAGCTGTGCACTCCAAAATGCCCCCCTAGGACATACAGAGGAGTTATAAGCTCACGGTGGAGGTGTTCCCTCCTGGTGCTTGTTTTGACTCAGGTGCAGCTGTTGTGTAGGTCATGTACTCACAGGTGATCTCCATCCTCAGCAAAGGATAGGAGAAAGCTGCCTCATGCTACATCTAGACAGCAGAACACCACAATTTCATAAATACTTTGAATGTTTTCCAATGAGACATAGTGGACTATTATTGTCATGTATGAGTTATTTTTAATAGTGCCATGGTTTTAATTTTTATTTATTCAGGACAAGTTCAGTCCTGGAATAAGCAAGAGCAGCTAAAGGCAAACCTTAGGATCAAATATGAAGTAAGGCTCTAAAGTTACACATTTGATCTCATTTGGCAATGGGATGGGTGCTGGTATGTGAGAAGAGGGCATGACTCAGCTTTTGCACCTTTTTTTGGCTTTGTTGTAATTCTCTTGGTGTCTGTGCTTGTAGTTATATGTCTGTGTAAGGATTTACATCCTTTTAAGTGAATGGAGACTTGAGCCTAGAAAGTACCTTTTACAAGTCAGGGGTTGTTCACAGCTGATGCACCATTTATATTTTACTTGAATGAAGCAATTCTGAACACAGAAGTAGAGAAACGAAGACTTTGCTCGACCTGAAACTAGTTTAACTGACTTATTTTTTGTGAGTCTTTGAATTCTTCTACTTGAAAAAGTAACATTACAATCTGCATTAAAATTACAAGTAATAATTATAATTATGATATCCAGATTTTATGTAGCATTTGTATTTCTTATTAGTGGTAGTTTCCAGCTATGATGATAATGTGTGAAATAATTTCCATGGGCTCATGTTCTTGCTATGAAAATATGAGTTCAACCCATAGTCTTTAGTGAACACTTTGTTATAAAGAATCTTTATAAAAAAATGGTCACTTGGGAAGCAATTACTAATAATTACAGAATCCTTCATCACTGCTTTTGATCTTTCGCATGCATGGATCTAAACCTCTAATATTCACGTTGCTGACAGTACAGCACAGTTCAACAATAGCTTTGATGCCAATAAGAACAAAAGGGCTTTTTAAAAATATTCAATTCAACAATTACTGTCACAGCTCTACTCCTTGAATGCAACTGTGTGTGTTCTTTGTAGTTAATGAATTCATACTACCTTTTAAAATTTACAATACTTTTTCCAGCCTTTATAGTTTTTAGATGTGAATTGTATCAATAGTGATATCCATCATCACTAGGTGTTTGCTCTGAGCGTGTGTTGCTCTGTGTGCAATGTGTACAATTACTTTTGAACCACAGACAAGATAATAGTCAGGCCATTTCATGCCTTAGGCAGGGGACATCTGCCAAGCATATATTGTACTCTACCAATAGGTCTTCAATCTTTCGCATCCCCATGAAATTAATTTTTCCTGGGGCTCTAGATAATTTGTCTTGTCTAATGAAAGTACAGTCATTTCACAAACGACAGACAGAATGATTCTGGAAACTTGTATTATAGAAAATACATGCCTTCTTTTTAAATGTGAAACGCCGATTTGTTTAATAAGAATAGTTTTCTATTTGATTTTCTTGAGAATTAGGAAAAGAAAACATAGGATGGGACAAACACAGATGCTAAGGCGAAGGTATTTAGAATAGGTCTGGAATGCAAAATGTATCTGTGAAATGTATGAGACATATACCTAGATGACTCATGTCATACCTATCTCATATCTCATATCTCATATAAATCATGTAAGGTGAAATATAGCCAACGTTGTTCACTCAGTTGTAAGCTACAACCCATCATTATTTGTCACTTTAGACTGTGCAGTCTTTGGGACAAGGGGCCATTGCACCATTCAGCATCTCAACAGCATCTCAGAGCAGTCCCAGCTCTGTTAGAGGTTGCTGCTGCCTTGTGCCCAGTTGCTGAAAGGTCTTCAGCCACATGGCGAAGGGCCACACTGGGTCATACTGCAGCAATACAGCCTTTGCCTCCTCCATCACAAGGCAGGAGATGTGTGGTTCTGTGTCCTGTGACCGGGGATGACCAAGAGCTGGGCCGCGGCTGGTGTGCGTGCCATCTAGCAGGACTTTTCTGAGCACGAGGCTGGGTTTGATCACTTCTCCCTTGCAGTAGCCCAATGTTGAGGCCTCTTTCCATCTTTAAGGTCACCTGTACCACCTCTACCTATCTGGCAGGTGCCAGGGCAAAATAACTGGCTCTGCCTGGCTCTGGGGCCAAGGAATAGGAGAGAAGCTCTTAGACTAGGACTCTCCAGCCTAGAAAAGTCAACATAGGTGGGATACGCTAAAGAACTGCAAAAGCCTGGATACAGAGGGGGTGGATAAGGGCTAAACATTCACTGTTTCATCCTGGGCAAGGATGAATATCCATCAGATGGAGCTACTTGAGAGACAGGTTCAAAAGTAACAGAAGATGGCAATTCTCTGTGTAACAGGCAATGAACCCATGGGGCTCCCTGCCAAAGGATGTTATGAATGCAAAAGTTCCAGGAGAGACTGGGCAAGAACTTGAGAGAGATTTACAAAGGTTTATTAAACAGACAAAGCACATGAGGCTTAGAAAATCTGCTTGGCTGAAAATAGTCAGAGACTGAGATAATATGCGGAGGAAATACTGTAAATGTTTGCCCATTTCTTATTTTTCACTGGGCATGGACTTATGGCCACTGCTGGAGGCTGGAACTGAGCTAGGCAGACCCTTTGTTTGAACCAAAAGGTCCACTCACAGCATCCTCACGTAAAGCACAGTGCTGGGGTAGAAGGCAATCATGTTCGTCCCCTGCACAAAGGCAGCAGTCTCTCAATGCCGATCCTGGAAGGATGACACAATTGGAAATCAGCAGAAGTTATGCATGTCTCGGGCCTTCAGGAACAGGCCTTGAGATCTGACTGGCTTGGCTGTCCTTTCTTATCCTTTTAAAGCCTTGAAGTAATTTATTTCCAGAGGATTTTGAACGCTTGCTATGGCAGGCTGGAAGTTTGCCACTGTTGTTCTGCATCTGTATCTCTGGGGATTTGCTGAATGTTTTGGTTGAGTCAATTCCACTTCAAATACACTTCCAACTTTAAATGGTGATCCCAGCAGCAGATTCAATCAGCAACAACATAAACAAATTGCTCTCCTTCCTCTCTGCCTGGACTCCTGTGCCATAACTCCCAATATGCTCACGGAGCATGAAGTGGCTGTGGAGTTTCAATGACCTGGCTTATCTCCTTCTGTCAACTTAAACAAACCCCCCCTGTCCTTAATAAATCATGTAATTACAAGTTACACATAGATAGGAGTCTGAAACCTGCTGGATTAGGGAGTTCTACCTATCATTTTCTTCCCTCGAAACAAAAAAATTACCCCTGGCATCCCCCCTGCTCCCCCGCCTTGTCTTTTGTCATTCCCATCCCTGGATGACTTTACAGTGGACTTGTGAGCTTCCTTCCACATTAATCAGCACAGGTTTTCACTCTCAAATGAATCAACTTTTTATCATGTAGCATTTCCACTGCAGGGCTAACCACTTTGCTTCTCTCTGTAAATGACTTGAAGAAAAGCTGGGATACTCAAAAGCCTGCCTGTATCCCCAACTATATCAGTTGGTTTAATTAAAAAAATGTGTTTCTTCCTGCATACTTTGCCTTTCTGATATCCTTCAATGGCCTCTACTATAGCAGAACTATGTTGAGAAATGGCTGGTGCAGCAGGAAGGCTATCAATGGCTTATTAATAAATACTTCCATAAACTATTTTGAACTTAAAATGCGTTCCTATTTTTATGAACTTTGCTTCATTTGAAAAATAATTTTCAGTGGCCTTTACAGTAGAAGGTAGGTTTCCACATTTTGCGTTTTCCTTCTTGTACAGAATGCTGATAGTCTTTTCTAAGAAAATAATTTGAGATCATAATATACCTCATACTTTCTGAGCAAACGTGTCTAGGAGCAAAGGTGATTACAGATAAGGCAATACCTACATACTTCTTGCTTTTATTTAATATACGTATTTTAGACCTGCCCCTCTGTGCTTTGCAGAAGGGAGCTCTCACTTTGCAGGGAGGCAGGGTGACATCCTGACTTGATGATGGAGTAAGTGTGGGACCGGGTGCTGCCACAGGATCTGCAAGGCGAGATGGGGTCAGCTCAGAATAAGACCCCCAGTACACTGACCCCAGAACAGCCTGGTGAGAGCCTTCCTGGGCTGTGAAGACATGAGACCTTCTTTGCCCTCTTCATCCTACTAATATGCTAGTATGTAATATCTGACTGCTTTTGCTGTGCTTATCATCATACTGAATGCCTACAGGAATTATGCTTGTCTTTTTTTTCCCACAAACTCAGCAAAGAGTAGATTAATGGCACTTTCTGTTCCTCCTACTTTTCCTCCTACTCATTCATTTGCTTCGGGCAGCAATAAACTCAGCAATTATAGCAGCAGCAGCCGCCAGCTTCCAAACAACGAATTTGGCCAAGAAGAAAGGCATTCTTCAAACCTGTACCATACTGCCCAGCCCACAGTCAAAACAAAGTCTGTGCCTCCCGACAGCGAGGAAGGCAGATGCACTAAACCAGAGGCTTGCAAACGCTCTTCCCATCCTCCCTTGCCAAAGGTAAACACTGAACTGGTTTGCAAACTTGGCTGAGGACGGAGAACTGTTTTCCCCCATGTGTTTAAAAAAGAGCTTCCCCTTCCTT
This sequence comes from Ciconia boyciana, assembly GCF_034638445.1. NCBI lineage: Eukaryota > Metazoa > Chordata > Aves > Ciconiiformes > Ciconiidae > Ciconia > Ciconia boyciana. The sequence continues at coordinate 191,353,188 of NC_132934.1, forward strand.
TGCCTGGGACAGCACCTCCAAATGGATAAATCTCCAACATACTCCATTTTGAAGCAAAAGTCCTGGAAAAAGTTGCCAGGCAATGAGGACATGGGGGCATAAAGTGACTGGGGGCATCCTTACCTGCCCATACAGGGGCCCTATATTTTACACTGCATTTAGGGTATTTCATCCATAGCCTCAGTTTTTAGAGCATCGCTCTTGGTAACATTCTGTTAGCTACAACGGGGGGAATGCTGCAGGAAGTGACACATTATACTAAGCCAAAGCTTTTTTATTTGCTTGAGTAAATTAGGGGTTTCACTGGCTTACCTTTTATTACAACGTACATGCTCTTCAAATGGTTATTGTCCTTCTCAGGAGAATCAATGTTAGAAGACGTCAAAATTGAGGTCTGCAATAAGTATAGGCAATGATGAGCATGGAACAAAGTCTGTTGGATCTCACCATTAGGGGCAAGAGGATCTGCGATGGCCACCAGCCCTTCCTTCTTTTCCAAAGCTAAGGGGAAAATGGAGTTTTCCTTTCACAATAAAGTATATGTCAATTTAGGAGCTGCCAAGATTTATAAGGCCAGATTCTGGCCTCTGTTGACTCCAGTGGCAGTACTTCACAGGCGTCTAAGGATAGAGCATAGTCCACCTTTCAATGAGTCTGCTTCCCTGTCTGTTGACAGGCAGTGTTTTGAATTTAAAGTGAAGTTGCAAAGCCAGAGTGAAGTCCTTAATGAACATTTCTTCTTGTTTTTGTTTCCCTTAATCAGGGCCAAACCCAATAAATATCACTCACACTAAAAATTTATATATTTTTGCCTCCTGGGCGGGAACTTGTGGGACCCTTTGCTCTGATAGTCATTCCTGTGTCTGAGACAGAGTTTGAATTTCTCAACCAGCAGGTCTGTTCATTTACTATTGCTCTTTCTGAAGGACTAGGTTGGGGAATCCCTGTTGGCACTCATTAACAGAGGTTGCCCTGTGGACTGTAGTTCCTTTGTGTCTGCAAAAATGCCTCAGGACAGATGAGAGGTGTGCCTTCTGCAGTTAAAAATAATTAAATAAGATAGTATTGCCAATTGAGAAAGCCAGTGAGGCCTTTGACCTTTAAAATAAGCACTGCCAGAAATAAAATAAAGTGTCAGGGTGTTGTAAGAATTAAGTGTATTATTGAGTCTAGTGGGAAGAACGCCAGCGCCTTAAATGGAGGGCACTGGAGTCTCTTGTTGATTGCAAATGACACTGCCATGCAAATCATGAGCCAATGTTTCAGGCTATTCTGTTCGCCTCTTCCCACTCCATGGATCTCTCTGTGCTCACTTAAGAGAAGGACTCAGGTCTCCCAGAGATGCACAGGGGCCAAAACAGCCAAGCCGATGCGAACCCACAGACTCCGGAATAGCTGAAATCTCCTGCTGAGCAACAGGAAGAGAGAAAACCCTGAGGAATCTAATACTTGATGAGTGTAGGGCGTTGCTTTTTAAGGCAACCCTGTGTAGGCTGGTGGGGGGGAAGCAGAATAATAATTGGAAAAGGAGTATATCAGCGTGTTTTTTTCTGCCTTAACGTTCCCCTCCTTCTGCCTCTCAGAAGACTTCGGAGGTGGTGCAATGCCTCTGCTCCATTCCTTGTATAGACAGGATGAAGAATTTGTTATTTTAAGAGCATGGACAAATTTCAGCCCCTGTCTAACTCCACATTATACATGGTGAGGATCAGCTATCTTTCTCCGTGTTTATACCAGGCCATGAAATGCAACATTAGCTGATGTATGCTTCCTGGCCATCCTAAGGCTGACAGCTGATGTTCCAAGAGTACATGAAGAACAAAATAGGATATAAATCCCCTCTTCTTCATAAACAAATGTACAAGGTACTGTAACTCTTCTGTAGGAAAGGAATTTTCATTTCACCCATGTGTGACAGAAGGTCTGTTAAATAACCAACACGCTTAGAGCTTTAGAAAGGAGTGTAGCATGATCGCTGTGGACAATTATATTACACTTTAAACAAATGAATTACCAGCAGAATAGGAAGGCGAATATACCTGAGGCCAAATGTCTCCATAAACCATTGTAATAACAAGGAGACTGATCCTCCCTGTCTCCCATTTGGGCTCTCTGCAGCTGCCCATTCTGCATTGCAATGCTCATTATAAGCAGAAAAGTGACCCTGAATTTTACTTTTAAACCACCAGCAAACGTTTTGCAAGAAAGCTGAGCCATTTATATTTTCTAAGCCTTTCCTCACAGATATGAGAACAATACTGTGAAGAATAAAAAGAGCAATTGTCATGACTCTTCTTTGAGAGGGGTGAGTATTAACAACCCATTTGCCCCAGGGGCTCAATTGCAGCTGGAACTAAGGCGCTCAGTGGTTGTGTAGTCCTCTGATTTGCACAAGGCCATATGGCAAAGGCAGAGGCAGAGGCAGAAGCTGAGATCAGGAATTCGTGGCTCTCCAGACAGACCTCCTTCTACCCTGACCTTGAAAATTTAGAATTCCAAATCCCTCTCCTCATATGCATTATTTAATAAAGAAGAACCTTTTCTTAAATATTCAAGAAGCCAGACACCTTGCATTTCTTCTATTCTACTGTCTCTGTGAGTCTCACTCAAGAGCTAAGCCTATTTAAGTTTCCTATAATGATGCATATTGTAAAAGTTTATTACAACAGAATTTAATGGCTGGGAAGCAAAAGTCTGCAGGCTGAAGCATTATATCAAAGGTAACCTTTTAATAGAAAATTTTGCAGACATGGTAAATTTAATCCGACTCAACTATTTTACTCTTCATGGTGTCTTTCTCATATCTCTCTGAGGCGGGGAGAAAACAGGCCTGATTTCCTCCCTGCCCTGCATAATTATTTATACTTCTGCAAAGTAGATATAAAGTTCTTCCAAATCCTGATGGCAGGATTTACCCTGAAGAGGCAGTGTGTTAACTATACTGGGATATTTCATGGAAGAAGTAGATCCTGTATGTACTTTCCCAGCTTCAGGAGGGTGCTGTGGATGCATGATCTTCTCCTCTAGCAAGAAAATACTGCATTCTGTTATCCTGAGAAACGAATCACAGCATCAGACTGTAAGTAAAACCAGAAGAGAAACACTGAAATTCTCTGAGATATGATTGTTACCGATCCCCATCGCAGTTGTCATAAAGCTTGATCTAGCATATATAATAATCTGACATTGATCTAGCGAAGTCCTTGCCCATCTTGAATAAGAATTTCATTTTCTCTGCTGCTTCTGCTGTGGTTCAATCCTTTACTACTTCTGTCTTCTCCTGATTACCTAGGAAACCTATTGTGTTCCTCCTATTACTCAGAAATTCTTCCACCAAGAGCTGTCATGATCTATAGTGCACATCCTGAGCTCCAGGTGACAAATAACCTAGAGAGTGAGCCTAAGATTTCCCATGGCCAAGTGAATGCAAATTATCTAGTCCTAGAGCAATCAGTTCTTCTATCAAAAAGGACATTAACCCCCACCACTGTCAGGAATACTTGCTATATTAATGTAGAGCCAAGCTCAGTTTCCACACAGCATTTGACCTTGCCTCCTTATGGAGATGTATATGACTTTCTGTAGGGATGAAGCTAACACTCTCACAGGCTGTCTAATAGGGTTCTACAAAAATTATTCTAAAATTGGCAGGCTATTTTAGGGAATGGAAATACCCTTTTTAAAATCAATTTGAACCATTTTGCATCATGCCATGAGACTTACATGAATCTCAGTGCAGGGAGAGTATTCAAAAATCCCCAGGAAAATGATGTTTTCTATTACATTTTCTAGATATTTCTGGTAATATGTTTAGGAGGTAAGTTGGAGCAACATCGTGTGGGTTTCATTAGTCCAGGTCCCGAGTGTTTTTTTTTCTAAGTAGAAATCCCCAGTTTAGTCCTTTAAAACCTTTCTAAGTGTAATGTTCTCTGGACTCTTGGATCCCTTGGTGTGTTGGTTGTAGATAGCCTTCACAGCTAATTCTCCTTTAAGTGGAAAGAAAGCCATTTCCAGCCTAAAGGGCAGCTCCTATATATATGTTTAATTTAGTTTAACGACTTCAATTTCAATGATCAGTTTCAGATACTTCTATTAATGTTCTTAATTGCTTCCTGTGAGTAGAAATCTTGCCCTCATATGGAATTGCCTACATTTGATTCCAGCAGAAGTCTGCATGAAGTCTTATTCAGACTTAGCGGCATGCATCTTCATAGCGTGAAGATAAAAGGACTGTATCAGGTTAAACAGCTGGAGAGAAGGAAAATAGTAGGAGGCATACACCGGTAAAGTGTATAGCAGCATGTGCATAGTGTGCATGCACGCGTGTTCTGGGTTTGCACGACACCCTACCTCAAATTCCTAGGTGCTACTAACATAAATAATTGGTCTCAGCATTGTGATGGAGGCTATGAAGGACATCTAATGAAGCTTTCCTAGGGGATAACTCATTTGTCAAAAAAGATATAAAAGTATCACTTTGTTATAGGGAACTCATTACACAGGATGATAGGCAATGGATTGATAGCCACCTCCTACGGTGCAGTAATCTTTTGTCTTTATGATATATAGGCATGCCATTATCATAGGCTCTTGTAACAGGGTGATATTCAGCAAGTGAATGGGGCTCAACTGAGCTACTGGAAAGCTTCATTTGATGTGCAAATGAAAGGTCCTGTTCAATAGGGTACACGTCCCAAATGCGTGTACATGAAACTCCACTTTATTTCTGCCAGAGCCTGTGAAGAGCAGTGTATCAGATAAGGACTGGGACTCCTTGAGGGACTGCCTATCTTAATGTCACTAGCAGGGGTAAATTGAGTTTTCAGTCTGGAAAAGCTTTTCATTCAAAGTGAACAGCTTGACATGTGCTGTAGCCGTGATTAGGGAATGAACTCATGAACCAAAGGTTGAAAATTATCATACCCAACCAGAACGAGCAGGAAGAAGCTTTCAGGCGTATCTTAAATGCCTGTATCCTTGAAAACAAAGCTGTTAGTGAAAAATCCAAACAAAATATTCCTTGATAATCTTTTCTTCCCAAGAGTGCATTAAAAATATCTTTGCACTTGCCCAGCTTTGTGGAGGAAAGAGAAACAAGTCAGATCACATCCCACTAAAAGAAAGACAAATATCCTATATGTGTCTATTTCTTGCCAAACTGTGAAACTCAGAAGCTGCTATGGTTTTCAGAGAGGCTTTGTACCTGCCAAAGATTCACTCGGAACATCCTAAAACTAAGTCAGGGTGACAGATCTTGTTTCCAGCAAAGAGCATAGCACTTAAGATGATAAATCTTGAACTCCAGTATAACATAAACAGGTCTAAGTGAAGTGGTTTAGTGCAATGGGAAGAATCAGATTATGCCATTAGAAGGAACATCTGTATGTGAAACCAAAATAATTCAGATTATGCAGCGTGCTTCTGTTTAAACCAGAGTAAAGACAAACAACCTTTGTTTGATTTTAACTGAGCGACTTGGAAAATAAAGGACTACTCAGTCTGAATAGAAGTGAAGAAATCTGGCCCTACAACATGAAACTAAATAAAACCGATCTTCCTCCCCTGAATACAGGAACTAAAAGAATCTGTTCCTGAAAACATCTGTTTTACTGTACTCAGAGGCTATGTTAAATAATTTCCTAGTGGTAGGCAGATCAAATTCCAGCTATGTTAAAGGGTACTTGAAACAGTAGAAACATTTGAAGTGAAATATTTAAAATTAGATCCAGGAGGGTCAGGACTAATTGGTGAATCATCAAATGGCCCAAAGGCAACCTGCATATAAATGCTCAATTTTGCGCTTTAGTTTGTCATCATCATAAAAATTGATTCTTCTGTGCCGTGTGACTAATATTTATAGGCAAGACTTACCGGTGGAACGGAGGTCATAAAAAAAGCTTTTGTCTGCCCAGGTAAGATAAGGCTCAGGCAAAAATTTACAGTTCTCTCACTACTCTGTACTAACTCTCCACAAAGTCTCTTTACTGGTGGGATGTATTGCACATATAAAAGTACATATCTTGCTTAAGCTGACTGGTATAGACTCACTTGACAGCCAACGAGGAGAAATGGGTACCTCCATGACAGGAGAGAGGAGATAATTGCCCTGTGATGCTACACACCTTCTTCCCTACATACGGGGGCTACAAAGGCAAAACTTTTTTGCTAGCTAGGTGCAGGAGAAATGAATTTCACCTTCTGGACAAGGTAGTTACTTCTACACTGCATCTAAGAAAACTATTTCCCACCAAAGCATTTTCGGACATGCCTAGTCTAGGGGCGACGTTTTGCTTATTGGTGGATTATTCTGGACTTGCATAGGAGTAACTGCAAAGAGATTTTTGGCCTATAATGGCCAAAGGTTACTTATTATAAAGATAAAATTTTGGCATCCACAGAGATATAGAACATGCAGCCTGAAAATTAGGGAGTTAGATTTATATAAAAACCTCTAATAAAATAAAAGGTAAAATACAGATTAATTTACTAGGGTAGTGACAGAGAAAAATATAAAAGTAATAAGAGGGAATACAAGTGTGACATGCAGGAATTCTGGCAAAAGCTAGCTTTTACTTCATGGATGCAGGCACCTAACATGAATAAATCTGGCTTCCTAGGCAGGGGTCAGTCTTCATCCCACCATCACAGAGGTGATTAAATGATTTCCGTAGGGAAGACATTGCGAATGACAGCAGAAAAACATGAAAAATCATTATAAAATGTGCAACCACTGCACTATCTTACATTATTATTTAACCCATTCCTGTACACCCAACTGTAAGCCATGCTGCTTTGAAGTACTCTTGCTCTCCGTTTTCTCCTTAAGGATACAGACCAAGCCAAAAGCTAGTACGTGGAGTGGGCCAAATGGCTTTTCTTTGAGCCACATCTCATGGTTTTGTAGTAAAATGTGAGTAATGTAGTAAAATGTAGTAAAAGGTAATGTAGTGTAGTAAAATTACTGATTTTTAAAATGTGAGGATTATACAGAATCTTGACACTGCAGGACTGACTGCCATTTATTTCATTAATTTCTTCTTCCTCTTGTTTCTTTCCTCCACCACTGCTGTGAGCACTAGTGGACTGGAGGCAAAAAGCAGAGCAGTGCAGAAAGCCCCCTTTGCGCTCGTTCTTCTGGAGAGATGTGTCACGGTTGTGGTTTAGCCCCAGTGGGCAATTAAGCACCACGCAGCTGCTCACTCACCCTCCCCCCCGGTGGGATGGGGGAGAGAATCGGAAGAGCAAAAGTAAGAAAACTCGTGGGCTGAGATAAGAACAGTTTAATAATTGGAACACGCACACAAAATGATAATAATAATAATAAAAATTGTAATGAGAAGGAAAACAACAAGAGAGCAAGAGAGGAACAAAACCCAGGAAAAAAACAAGTGATACAACCGTTTACCACCCGCCGACCGATGCCCAGTCAGTTCCCGAGCAGCAATCGCTGCCCCCCAGCCAACTCCCCCCAGTTTATATACTGAGCATGATGCCATATGGTATGGAATAGCCCTTTGGCCAGTTTGGGTCAACTATCTTGGCTGTGCCCCCTCCCAGTTTCTTGTGTGCCCGGCAGAGCATGGGAAGCTTTAAAGTCCTTGACTAGCGTAAACATTACTTAGCAACAACTAAAACATCAGGGTGCTATCAACATTATTCTCATATTAAAATCCAAAACACAGCACTATACCAGCTGCTAGGAAGAAAATTAACTCTATCCCAGCCGAAACCAAGACAGTTCTCTAGTGAGTATCAGAGCTTGCTGTTTCAAAGTCAGGCTTCTCCATGGCATGCTGAGTGCTCTTATCCACTACCCAGGACGTGCCTTGAGTCAGCTGGAATGCAAAATATGCTTTTCGGGGTTGCAAGAAGACTGTGTCAACACTGCAGTGTTTATGATTTAGCTCTCCAGTTAATGTTCTTTCGTCCAAATTCTCCAGTTCTCTTCCACAATAATTAGGTGGTGATTGCTGGGAAAATAATTATTTTCCATGTGGAGCGCTGCTGCTCCATGCTAAGCTGATAGCACGTGTCACAAGAGACAGATTTAAAGCCTCTTGGATGTGGCTCTTTTTTCCTGGACCACCTGGGCCGCTGAAGGATGAAAGTGCCGTGGTTTCATGTTCAGGTTTCAAGAGATTTGCCTTCCTCTCTTATTACTCCTGTCTATTTATTACCTGTCCTCATAATTATATCTGGCATTTGATAGAGACGGAAAAAGATGAGTGGCCAGATGTTGTAGTCTCCCTCACGCTTTGCTGGGCTATTTACAACCTCACACGCATTTTAAGCCCCCCTGACACTCATTTTACACAGCAAAAATTGACCACATGGCAGACACCATGGTGGGAATCTGGCCCCTGAGGTCTGTACACTCGTGAGGTGATGCAGGAAAGTACAAAGCCCCTGTAACAGCCTTTGCAGATAATGAGATGTTTGGGCACTCGTTGCCTTTCTCAGGGGGCAAGGTTGTCCCTGCCAACAGCCATGGCCACCGGAGAGGCCTCTTGGGTAAGCATTTCCTTGCCTTGCCCCTCCTTGCCTGTCCCCTCTGTCCGGGGACACGACCTCCTACGTAGCGGTGTGGGACTTGGTGAGAAGATGGAGATGCAGTTTTTAGGGGCACAGCTGGGGGACAGGGCTGCTGAGCTGCCCCTTTAGGGTTGGACGGCTGAAAGCTCCATCTTGAAGGCTCCTGCCTTAAAAGTGCTGCCATTAACTAGCACCGCCTTGCGTTAAGGTTATGCCTGTACTCTCACGAGCATTATGGCCCCTGTACCTCAGTTTCCAAAGGTGCTGAGTGTGCTCAGGTTACCATTTCATTCTCACAAGTCGGCAGGTCACGGGACATGTTTTCTCACACTTTTCCAGCCTGTGTTTGCACTTGTCAGAAGATCTGAATCGCGATATGGCATTTGGGAAAGTGCTACTTGCAGAACAGAAGTTATGTACCCAGCAGTGGAATATTTTGCTTGACTGAGGCAGTCTTTGATCTTTTGTTCTGGGGTTTTAAGAGTTGCACAGCCAGTCTCCAGCAGACTGGTAGCCAGAGCCTTTTGTAAGTAATCATCTCCTTTAAAAGCCAAGTCACTTTGGCTACTGCAAGGTCTGAAGATTCCTTGTTTATAAATTAGATGATTTTCTGGGAAGTGGATTCACATTTTAATCTGCATTTGAGCATCCACCTTGCAAATCCATTTAAGCAGCTTGAATTATTTGGCATGGCAGCAGAACCCCAAAGTGCAAGTTAGCTTTCCTGAGCAAGATTTTCACTCATGCAAATTTGGGTTTTGACTACTGCCAGCGAAAAAGCAGAACAAAGAAGAAACGCAACCACCTAAACAGGGATTCCTCATTACACCTGGTTGGCTTTGTTTTTCAAATTGTGAATGAACCGCTGAATGAATGCACAGAAACACTTCCATACTTGTAGCCACCTATTGTATAATGAAAATACTATAATTCATTTAGAAAAATGAAAATACTGGAGGGCCCTAGGCAGCCAATTAAACATTTTTCCCAAGTTCAGATAATGCCTCAGGAAGATCTATTTTTATACCTGCTGACAAATTATGCCTATGCTTTTTTTCTTCCTGAATATAATTCTTGGACAGTTAAGCACAGAGTAACTTTCCATTGCTTTGCTCTGATGTTGTACTATTTCATGAGTTAAAATACTGTAATTCACAAAGAAATGAACCAACGAGACAGGTAGCCAGGTAGGTGCGTTATTCTTCTGTAGTTGGATGCCTCATAAATCACTGCCCTTGTAGCAATTTTTAATTAACTTAATATATTTCCTATCAGCAATTCAAAACAAACAGCTGTTTCAGAGGGAGTTACTGACTTTGTGGACGCCTCACAAACAGCAATATGCATATGGGAGAAGAAAGAGTTTAGAGAAACTGCTTTAAGAAGCGTTGTGTTGCTAGAGCTGCCTCTTTCATGGCTCCCTTTCTACCTCCAGCTTCTGCTTATGCAGCATTACTAATTTACCTTGACAGTTGACACTCGTCGTGTTTCCAGCAACAAAATCTGTAGTGACACAGTGACTTAGTGTTTCTGTGTTTGCTGGGAGAGCAAAGGGAATTATGCTGTGCATTGCTGTCTGACCCTCATTATGCATTGCATCTGTTCTGGCTGGGTGCTGCAAGAAGTGCTAATTCCTATCTTGCCATCTGCCTGAAATTGTCATAGTCCTTCAAAGCCACAGACGCATTTTGCATCATTCCATAGGATTTATGCATTTAATTAGGACTCTGACAATCTTTTGCGTCCCGTGTCCTCACTGTAGGTTAGCAGGTAATGAGGGAGGATATGCAGCCTCTCGCCTGCCCCGTGGGTAGCTGGGTGGCAAGTCCTTCTGATGTCTCTTGGGTGGGAGGGAGGATCCAGGTCCATGCTACGTACACATAGGAGATGTGGTCCTGCTGGTGGAAGAGCACAGATGGACGGCACGCGCGGGAGTCCTGAAGCCAGCCCGTGCAACCAGGCAGCTCCGCAACACCACCAGTCCTGTCCTACCACCTTTGTGCTTTGTTTAATAAACTCAGGGAAGGGAACCTGCCCTTTTATCTCTGCTCTGGGAACATGTTCCCAAGGCTTAGGCTGGAGGGGAGGGTGAGAGGAGGAGGAGGAATCCCTCTGCTTCAAAATCCAGCCTTAATTACTGCCTGTCTCCTGCATAGCTTCCACCCCCATGGCTGGCATGGGCTTCAAACGAGGGCCATGGGTGAAGCCTCCAAAATTAAATCCACATTCATCCCCACCCTTGCGAACGAGAAGCCCTGGCAAAAGCGGCTCCCATGCCGATGGCAGCAGTGGGGTGCGCGGATGCTCGGCACGGGAGGCAAGCCGGCAGCCATCTCTCCTCACCACCGCTGCTGCTGCTGCTGCCTTTAGGAACTCACTGCTCCTAGGCTGGCGTTTCGGTGGGGGCACCGTGGAGAAACAGCCGCTGGCAGACAGAGAGTATTTTTATTTTAGATCGCCCTGGGAGAATCTCCCCCAGCACCGGGCACCACCGCACAGGGCCGAACTGTCGGCAGCTCAGCGGGGTGCAGGTGCGTCACAGGGAGCCTGATCTGCCTCAGTTTGTCCCAGGAGAAATCCCATTTATCTTCCCTCTTGCCTGCTCCCCCAGGTAGGGTCTGATCTTACCTGGCACCTGCTCCTCCGGGCAGCTACCAGCAGCATGGAGGTGCCCAGAGGCCACAGCTGCCTGGGTGAGGGGTTGGGGAAAGGCGATGCTGCAAAAGGTAGTCATAAACCTTCACGTTAACACTCCCTCTGACCCAGGAAATCCCTGAGCCACAAACTCTCATTGCAGGATAAGGACATATTTTCTGCCCAAATATCTCTATATGTTTGCTCTTAAGTCATACTAATCCGTCAGCATCCTCCTTTGGCCCATCTGATGGAGTCCTGGGCTAGATGAACCTTTGCTTTCTCTCCTGGCTTGGCGAAAAATAACAATCTGCTCTTCACCTGGCATTTCCCAGCAAAGCAAATAATAGCTAATGAGCTCACTGCTGACATTAAATATTTAAAAAGGTATTTTTAAAAAATTATGTAATTATATTTGCATATAATTATATATAGAAAAATTATAATTATATTTCCTTCCAAAGGAAACAAAACCATGAAAGCAACTGTGTGCACTATACATAGGAAACTTTGAGAGAATAAATTTGTAGGCTGCAAATTTGTAGACAGGATTTTATTGCTTCTATCGGTTAGGTTACAAATAGGAGCTTTGACATGGGCAAACGCAGGCGTGCACGTGTGAAATTAGTGAGAAAATTCTCAGAAGTCCAATAATTAACAAATGCGCTAGGTCACACTTGTATAGCTGAATTATTACAATACAAGTTATAATTTGTATTAAGCATATAGTATTACTGAATTAGGGAAAGAACAACGGACACACGAGGTCGTCTGGCTTTTTCCTGATGGGGAATGGGTGGGAGGCATCGAGCCCTGCTCCTTTGAAGGATGCAGGGGTGGGAGATGCCCTCCATCCGGAGCAGGTCCCTGCCGCCGGGGCTGCCTGGCTGCTGTCACGGGGACCACTGGGCACGGAGAGATGCACGCGGAGCCCTCAGTGGGACGGGACGGTGTGGGCACCACCCAGCACAGCACAGCACAGCACAGCACAGCACGGCTGCCGCCGTTCTTCTGCCCGGCTGTCCAGCTGAACACTGGGAAGCTCTTCCCCCTTCTTCCCTCCGGGAATAATTAAGATTTTTCCTACAGCAGGCCTGGTGAGGATGTGGGATTGCCACAGGTCATTTGGAAACATTTGCTAATGACCTCCTCGGTCCCAGTGCTGAATGCTAATTTACGTTATGAATTTCACTTGACGGTAGTGCTTGCAGACAGAAATGCTGACTCAAGATGCCATGAGGTGAAGACGTTGGAGCTAGCAGAGATATTTAGTAAATCTGCGCAGGCTGCACTAATCAGGAAAGAGAGGGGTAAAAATTCTGATTAGAAGTGACATCATTTACCTTAATGTAATTTTTTAAATGCTTTTAAGGATGCCATCACACTGAAGGTTCCTGTACTATCTGCATCTTAAACCTAAGCTGTTAAAAAAACCTTGCATATAATATCCAGATCTAATCTTACTCTGCCAACCAGCAAGTTTCCAGGAAAAGCAGTGAGGATCTGTAATTTAATAGCATTTAGTATAATGTGCAATTGATGCCAAGAGAAGAAAATGTAGAATTAGCTGTACTAACTTTGAAGGGCCTGAAACAAAGGGGGAATATGCATGAATAGCTGGAGATTCCTCAGATAATAGTCATGTCATAAATTTAGAATATTATAACATACTTTGTAAAGCGAAGTAATTTTATATTCTAAGTAGAGAACAAATATAAAGAGCTTTCCTAGAGCATGCTGTAGATTAATGAATTTCAAACAGGCACATCAAAGTAAATCTAACAATACCACAGCCACAAATAAAAAATATGATGGGAAGAAGTTAAAATAAAAAGACAAAGGGCCGATTTTTTCCTCTCATTATCCCAGTGTAAATCCAGCGTGACTTTGTTGATCTGTTCCGTGACTCCTGGTCTAGAGTGGGAGTGACAAAGAACAGAATTGGACTCACTCTTGCATTAAAAGTGGGGAGAGTATAGAGCTATGAGTGAAAAAAGCCCCGGGGTTTTTAGGAGATGAGAGATTTTGGAAGCAGGGAGAGGAAAGCCCTGGAGGAAATGCTGAGAAGAGCAGAGCTGTCTTCTGCTGCGGTGTGGTGTTATCCTGGCTGTAGCATCCCTGTCCCGGCGAATGCTGATCCGCAAAGCGCAGGGAGAGTCGCTGCAGAAACCTGGCAGATCAAAGGGGACCTGAAGAGAGGGATGACTCGCGGGGGGGGTTTGGAAACATATGGAGGTGGGGGAGAATTTAAAGCACTCTTATGAACACAGCTTCGCTCCAAGAGAAAGCAAGAGGGAGGAAGAGGAGCGACACCCAAGGCAACTGGTCCCCTGGGTCCTCTGACGCCTGCTGCCCGTGCCAGGGTGCAGAGCTCAACGTGGAGGGGGCTCGGGGTGGCCAGGTGGCAGCCATGGCGGGCAGTCTGTCTGGCCAGGGCAGCCCCGGGGGGCGACAAACCTGCAGCCACGTGGTGGGCAAGCGCGGTGACCTCCAAGCTGGGACTCACACATGGGGGAAGCAGAGCGGGGAGGTTCCCAGACTCATCACAATCAAGGTGCCTGCACACGTCTCCTTCTGTTTCCAGCATTGGTCGCTTTGGACCAGCTGCAGCTTTGCCCTGAGATGGCTGAGCCTCCGACCTTCCCCTGCCGCAGGGCTGATTCGAGGGGGATCACTGGGTTGTGTGCCACCGCTGCTGCCTCCGAGGCTCCTGCCTCTCCCCAGGCAGTGGAAAGGAAATGAAGGAGGGCTCGATAGGTGGCTTTTGAATCCTCAGGGTCATCAGTAATGCTTGAGACTCCTGAACATTTCAGCTGAAATGAATAAATATACAGATACATCCACTTACTGGGGTGACTTTAGCAAATGTGTGGAGAGGGTAAGGCACTGAAGCCTGCACACAATGAACGTAACTAAATATTTTTGCTGGAAGCTGTTCAATTGCTACAGTCAGGGAAAGCGTGGTTAAGGTTGACACGTCCTCTCCCTTCTGTTAGCTTTATTCTCCCTTCTAGTGCCTCTGTCATAACAAGCACATATACACATACATAAAAAAGAAGGCTGGGTAATGATGGGAGTTGGCATGACATGCTATTTGGGTTCTGCAGCAACCTACTGAAGTGCCACTTGCCAGGTTGCTATTCAACCTGAAGGGATCAGGCATTCAGCATATCACATAGCAAAGGATTGCTTAAAAATAGAGAGGACTTGTGTCAAACTCTGAGGAAGTATTGATTGAAGCCAGAAGAGGAGTTAGTGCTTCCTTCAGTGTTTCTAATCTGTCTAAATGACCCGCACAAAGAAACCAGCTGCAGACTTCTTACGTTTGCTCTTACCTGTAAGTGCAGAGCAGGCAGCAAAAAGAAATCAAAGGGATGTCAGATGTACTGTGAAACTGGGTCACTGCGCAGCAAATGGAATTTAATGTGAAAATATAAAGAAAATGGTAGGTAAAAACATGAAATAAATGAAGCTAATGAGAACAGCTCACAAAGCAAGCCTTCGGAATAGCAGTTGCCTGGTTTACTAAAAGGATGGAACATTTGAGAAATCAGTTTCCAGGAAATCAAAACCTGAGAAACTGCTAAGATACCTGACCACAGCAGTGGGCTCTTTGGCGTGGGAGCATTGTTTTCATCAGATGGGTTACGGGCAGGGAGCAGGATGTGGCGCCTGCTCCGATTTCCTCGGATTTCCTCATTTTCAGCCATTGCAGCCAATTTTCTGAAGGTGTGAGGAAAACTGAGTTTAGTCCTTCTTCTGGGGAGAGCTGCAGAAACTTGTGTCCATTAGGGCAAGGGGAAAGGACCCTGGGAGGCCTTGGGAGAAACCCCGTTGCAAAGTCCATGGGGAATTTTAAAACGTCCTTATATTAAAGTTCTGGTAATATCCAGCGTAGTGCTTGATCAAACAAAGAGCTCCTTGTTCAAAGCTGTTGGCTGCTCCAGGGGACTGGGAGGAGGAAACAAGGCAGGTCTTAAGAAGGCAGATTTCCCTGGTACACTGTGGGAGGCTTAGGGGTGCTGCATGCCCACCCTAATATGAATAGGCAGTTGCGGGTCAAGAAGCTCCTTTGGATTTGACAGAGAAAAGTAGGAATGGAAAACTGGGGAGATTAATTTTAAATAGAAAATTGTGAAAACTTTCTCCTCCTTGTTTCCAGACCATGTCATTTAAGTTCAGGAATAACCTCAGGACGCTTCTTCCAAGTGGGTGGGACACTGTGTGCCAACTTTCAGCAGTAATGAGGAGGCTGAGCACGGAACACACCTGCGCATTCCTCTCCTTTAGTCTGGTGCCAAAGGATTTCTGGGTTGGGATGTAGTGTTGGGCCAGAGGGTGGCAAGGGTGGTAAAAGTAAGTATCTATATTACCTAAATTGGTGGTAGTCTCCAACAGGGACAGGTAGAGAATAGATGGAGAGGTGGTCCGTACTGGGTGTCGTCACAACAAACCTAGGTATCTATGTATGTGCAGACAAAGTAAAACATATTTTCAGTTGGCTTTCCAAGCAAAAGCCATGGAGGTAGAAAGACACTGGTGTTATTTGGTAAATCATAAGGTGCCTTCTTGGAGGAAATAGAGCGTTAAATAGAAAAGCTAAGTGAACTTTGATGAACCAAATAGCCTATGCTTGCTCCATCATTTTTTATTAATTGCACCAGGTGGCTCACTCTGGGTCTTTGAGTGCTCTGCTGTGTCTCTGAATTGTCACCTGGACTCCGACTGCTGGAAGCCTAGGGTGATGGTGACAAACTATCCTCCCCACCTGTTCTCCAGTAGAGACATTTAGAAGGAGAAGGACCACACAGATACAGAATATGCAGAAGCCCCCAGAGTGATGTACAGATAGGGGCTCTAGGAGACTGTGCAGCGTGGAGTTTGCTGCCCCCCAGGAACTGAGTGAGGCTGTTGGGGTGTAAAACAGCCCCTCTGATACACCACAGTGCCAGAAATTACTCCTCCCTGCTGGCTTTTTCCGTATTGCTTCCTCCTGAGGGTAAGATGGCTTTCACGCAGATTCTTACCTGTGCATGACGGTAAGTGGGATGGGGGGCATACAGCAAATGCCCTTCTGCAGCAAGCCCGAGCCCAGCACTCCCCTGCCTTTATTTAAGAAGAGACTTTTTGGCAGCAGTTAATTGTAGATGAACAAGTTTTTCTTTATGCCTTCAGCTTTTTTGTTGCTGTCACCTCAGATGCCAGTGAGCCACCACGGCGATGACAGTTTGTCCTTTAGATAGAAGATGTCAGTTGCCAATGCAGAGTATTGATTTCTGCTGATTGCTAATGAGTAGGTTGAACTGTAACTTTGCGTGGAGAAATTGAGCTGATTCAGGCTATTGGAAGTGTCACTTGGGCGGGTGGAAATTTCCCAGCTAGCGATTATCTGTGTCCTTCTTTGGCAAAGGCAGTTCCCTAGGGAAAGCTTCTCATCCTCTTTCCCTTGGTCTCTTTTCTCATGAAAGCAGGTTTTCATGACACTGGTGCTTCACCCTAGCCTAGGGTGGGGAATTCACAGGACGGGATCAGCCCTCACATCAGGAAATGAAACAACATGACAATGTCATATTTTTAAAGCAACTGCTTCTGGACTGCTGAAGTTCATCTGCCTTCGAAGTAACATTTACCATGGATAATGTAGTGCACCTCCAATGGGAGGCAATCAGCCACCTCCCATCCCTACTGGATATGCAACTCCCTAACCTTATTTTCATGGATATTTTGTCTGCACCAACTGTTAGTTTCAAGTCCCAGCTCCTGGTCTGTACGGAATAATTTCTGATGAGTCTTGAAAAAACCTGTTCGCACTTTGTTGGAATAGGACTCAACTGTGCCCAAAAAAAGGAAGAAAAAAGACTGCTTAATGCAAGCAGGACAAGAAATCCTTCTAGATTAGTTCTAAGCAATGGATCCTCTGTCATCCCTTGAGATTTATTCAGCTGAATTTTGATATTTTGATGTATCATCTCCTCTGTGCTTTGATATATTTTTCTTCCTGTCAGCAAGTCACATCTTAAGCAGTAGCAGATTTTTTGCAATTAACCAGCATTTTGAAGAGTCACAGTTCCCTTTCACCCCTCCTTCTCTCCCTCCAGTCTTCATCTGGTATTATTCTTGCGAAGTCAGTGGCAACTGGAGAACTAATCCCGTTAACCTCACTGTAGGATTTCTGAAATTAACTTTCTAGGAAGGAAACTTACTTCTTACTGCACTTTGAGACTTCAGAATTGCTCACTCCCCTTGAGCTATATTGCTTTGATATCTTCATGATGGATGCTGTATAAAACTTAAGACAGGTATTCATGTTAACAACATTAGTAAAAAATCATATTAGGATGTCAGCATGGGCATATGGGATAAGACTAGTGCTCTAGCTGGTCAGGATCCGCCTTCAGCTGCTACAAAGGAACTTTTCAATTGATTATTTGTGTAATCATCAAATTTTTTCTCCTCTTGAACTTGATAACAAAAATGAAGGGTGGTCTATCACCATATTGATCTTTCAGGTCTCTTCTGAAGGGGTGGACAGCTCAAAAAAGGTGTCCTCTGTTTCGTGTAGGTGTTTTTCCTCCCAGCTATGTTATTCTGTGCCTTGTGTGGAAATTATTAGGTTGCACAAGAAACCTTGTTTGGATTAATTTAGAATTGAGTCTATTTTTTATAAAGGTCTTTCTTCCAGCTCATTTTGTGGCTTTTGGTTTACTAAACTTTAAGGAGGTCAGATGACTTTGCCAAGGGCACACAGGGACCTAATATGTCAGCTTTGATGAGATCTCTGGTCCCAATGGGTGTAGGGGCATTATGGATGCTTCAGTCTGTGAAAGAGCACCTGAGCTGCTCTCTCTGTGCTGAGAAGGCAGAGTCACCTGTACAAAAACTCTGTCTCAACATGCTGTAACTTTGTGCTTTGTTTTATCCAAAGGTAAGAAACATTTATGAGTCACATGGCTCGTAACATGGTAGATGTGTAGCCAAGGGATGTGTAGGCTCATGCTGGTGAGGTGGAGTCCTTGCATGAAACGAGTTGCTGGGATGATACCTCCTCTCTGCAGCCTGGTATCTGTGGCAGGCACAGAGGAATGCACGGTGGCTTGTAAATAAATTACATCACTTGGATGGTATGAAAGCTGGCTGGATATGCTTTGTATTCCTTTCCTGGAGGCTCCTAGATGTGCAGAATAGCTGTTCAGGGTCCTTGTTGTTGTTGTTGTTGTTGCTGCAGGGCCTTAAGTTTGCTGATAACATATGTTAAGTGCAACTTACAAGAAGATGCACCAAAGGGATTTGGCAGCGTGAAACTGTAATTAAGCCTCCACAGAATTTGGGCTTTTGGGGCATGTAGGTTAACACAGGGAAAACTTGGTGCAACTTTAATGGAAAAAATACCTACGTTGAACAAAGAAGAGCTTGTAATTAGTTCCTCAGGAACCTCTGCATTGTGGAACTTCTTAGATTTATTTATGTATTTTGAAACCAAGGGTTTAACCAGGCGACATGGGCTTCTCAGTCAGTGACAGCATTCAATATTCACAGAGGAGAAGACTTTGCTCTTGAACCTCTTCCATACCTAAATGCCATTCCTCTCCTATAGGAGAACAAAAGGGGACCTGGATCATCAAATCCAGCCCTCCAATATCACAAGCAGCCATATGGGTGATGACACTGGCACCAAGGGAACCTGTTCTCTTAACATCCCTGTAGCATTCATTGGCAGTATTGGTTCCTCAGCATGGAACAGCAGGGAAAAGGACACGGGGTGCAGAGGGCTTGCTGGGGCAGGACGGCTGCTGGCCAGGACCCAGATGCATCCCTGCCGCCCCCTCCAGCCCACTTACCCTGCCAGGTAGCAAAGGAGTCTGGGGCAGAGCCCTGGAGCATGGTAACTTCTCACATCTGGAGGAGGAAAAAGGTTTAAACTGCTGAATCACACCAACTGCTGCAATTTATCTACAAGGGAGATGTGGGGAAAGAGCTTGCTTCTGCCATCATATATGCAATCCATCTGTTATTGAATTTTGCCCTTAATAACCTATGAACAACTCATTTTTTTCTCTGCTTTGGTATGTAGCATGGCAATAGGAAACTATCACCGATCTGATGTTAATACACAGATAATCAGCAAGCTAGTTAATCACAGCATTCAGATGGCTCTGAGCCTGCCTTGCTGCCTGGCAGAGATAAATTAGGGAATGAGAGTGATGTAAAACAATATTTTAAAACTATTAAAACCTGTGCCCTCATTTCAGAAGTTATTCTACCAGTTACAGTGCTGATAGAAGGGGGAAGTCTGTCTTCCATTCTTAGTATAGAATATGCATATGTATGTGTATGAATAATTGACACTGCTGGCAGTTTTTCTATTAAAAAAGCTACTGTTTATCAATAAAAGTGATTAATAGTTGCTTTGTCCGCAAATTACATTAGGTCATTCAGTGCAGAGCATATAGCTCCTTCCTCTGTATCTCTGGAGAACCAGAAACCTCCCAGTCTCTTCAAAAAAGGATGCAGCAGTTCAGGAGGATGCAGCTTGCAGGGCTGCTGGGCACCTGAATTGGTTGCAGCAGATCTTGTGTCTCTGCAGCTCTGTCATTGGTATCTTTGCAAGCTTCCCTGCAGTTTTCTGGGAAAGGCCGCTGCCCCCAAATCTTGTGGGTACGGTGGCAGAATGAAATGCTGGAGCTTATAGAGAACTTGATGGAGTCTGAGTTGCACTTTTCAATGCAACGTGACTGGTTCAATCTCCTCCAAAGTCTCTGCACAACCCTTTGTGAACTGCATTGCACAGAGGGTTTCATGACAAAGGGCACAAAGTGAAACCCTTTTAATGACCCCATTATACACTGATGGTGTCTGCATTAGTAAAGAAATCTTCCAGGGGATCTCTGGTTTCTTTCAAAAGCAACCATGCTAAATGTTGATATTTAGACATTCAAAAAGGGTTCCTCACTGGGAGTAATTCAGCATTCAAGCCAGCACAAAACCCATTTATCCTCAAAGTCCCACACATGCACCTCACATTTAATTCCAAACACATGGCCAAGACCCAAATAGGCATCAGGTAAGAACCATTCAAGGTCTTTAGTGCATTTAGGCTTCAAGCTGGCCTTCTGCGTGACCCGAGTTGCCTTTGGAGTGTATGGAAATCCAAAGGATACAACTGCGTATCTATATTAAATCATTTTTTTATCAGGGTGCTTGTACAGAAGCTGCCAGATCTCAGCATACCGAATCCTTTACTTTCCTGATTTTCAAAGCATTTGCTCTGAAAAGAGTTTTTTTGTTCCAGTGGAGTGGGTAGAAGACATTGTGGTCTAATCCCACTGGATGAAGGGACTTGCTTCTTCCTTAACTAAGAAGAAAAGGGTACCTACTATTGAAAGAGCTTTGATGAGCTTTTGGATGATGCCAGGGTGAATTAGCTTTTGCCTCTCACAGCATACATCTTGTTATGCAGTTGTGAAGAGGATTGCATATCTGAAAGGGCCGCTAGCTTTGAAAGATCAAGCTCTTCTGAGCAGGAGCCGGGGATACTGGCAGAGTCACTTTTGCAACACTACCCTCCTGCCTTCTCGTCTCCATGGCTGGTCAGCCAGAACGATAAGCTGGTCCCAGTCCCAGACTTGTGCTGGCAGACTTGTGTTTGCTTCTGTACCTGACTGACATTGAGGTACCTTGTTTTGTTCCCTGAGGACCAAGATACTCTGATAGACCTCAGGGCATTGCCATGGAGAGAAGAGCATTGCCATGGAGAGAAGAGCCAGCTACAGCGGGAGAGGTGGCTTGGGACCTACAGTAGCTTGTTCTTTAATCCACACCCCAGGTAACCATTATAAACTCTGAGCTACGTTCTCAGTTTGGCAACCATCAGGCCTTTTTTACTGCAGCACTGAAGAACAAAGCATTTGAAAATACCTAAGCATAAACTCATGACCTCTGGGAGTTTTTTCAAAGCAGTGCACTTACTACATTGCAGTTTTGGGAGATGGCCCAAACATCTCCATGAGGAGAGACCAGAATAGCATCCTTAGAAACATGTGTGAGTTGGAAGGGATTATAAGGATTAAAGAATGCTCATAGCACTCCTCAAGTAGAAGCTGACTTGCAAACCTGAACCAAACCCTGGTTTTTAAAGTGAGTAATTTTGAAAGCTTAATGTTGCCTTCCAAACAGCATCCTTCCAGTGCTGTTGTTAATTAGTTGATAATCTTCTGTAAGGCTTTATGCTTGGGAACACCTCTCCAGGAGAACCCAAGCAACAGTCCTTGCTAGTTATAGTAGCAGTTGTGCCATTGATGTCAGTTGGCTTTGGATCAGGCCCTAAATGCATATAATATCAAATTATGTGGCAACTTTGCAATTTCCAGTGAACTCAGAAACAACAAAGCAGTCTCCCACTGTGCATTACCAAAAAAAGTGGGCTCCATAGAAAAGTAAGTGAGGAAAAGCCTCCCGAGAGCATTTGTGCAGTTGTTGGCTGCCGCTGCTGCTACTTTAATTGTAGGAAATGTTTCCTTAAAATTGCTATGCTGCCGGTGTTGCCCATTCTCCGGTCACTGCCTGCCAATATTAATAAGCCAGTGACAAAGTTGTGTCAGAAAGTTCCAGCTCTGACTTTATTTACCCTTGAGGCAGATACAATCTCAGGAGGAGCTTTGAATCCTATTATGGCAAACCGTGGCTGCAGTGGCAGGCTGATGAGATAGAGAAACCCACACTTCCTCGTCTGAAAGCATTATTAATAATGTTCCTGAGGGTTGTTCAGTTATTTTGTAGTTTTTCTAAAATATAAGGCCACCTTCCATATGTCCTATTTAATATAAATGCTCTGCTTAGGATGTCCTTCATGGTGCGTAAGAGAGATTACTGTGAATGATGGAAAGGGATTACTTACTGCTGTCTCTGGACCCAAACAAACCCCGTGACTCCCAGGTTCACAGGCCAGAAATGCAGCAGATTTGCCACCTAAGGTCACCCCAAGATGTGTCAGGGACTTCTGACTGTGCTCCGCTTTGACATGAGTGGAAGCTGCTTAGATCAGACCACAAGAGTGGATACTGGGATCTTGGTGGGGCCACAGTGGACCGTGCTGGACAATGATGCTTTTGACAAACAGGCAGCAATGCAGTCGTTTCCAACGAGGGCAACCCACACATAACTGGATAACGAGATTTTTCCATGCAGTCCCCACAAGAGATTTGTTTGCTCAGGAAACAAAGACGCATAGCGGGACTTTTAAGCCTATAAATGAGACCATATCTCTCCTCCTCATATTTACAACATGGCTAGCTCTGTCATCTTTGATAACAACACCAAAAGGGCTGTTTGCTCAGAAAACAAGCCCTCATTGTTCAGGAAATTACCATTTAACTTTATTTTATTTTATTAAACTTCTACTGTTTGGCTACCCACAGTGTGGGAGCACTGGAACGTATACAAAGCAGCAAGACTGCTGAAGTCTAAATCAGACTTTAATAAGGGAATGTCATGTTTCATTTAAAAGCTTCTCCTCACCTTCCTTTTTCATGCCGTCAAGTGAAAATAAAACTAGGGTTATAATTACATCGCTGCCTCCGCTCCACATTATCTGTGAGATCTCTCACATTTCTTTCCACACCTTTTCCACTCCTCCCTAGCTTGCCGCTTGCTTAACAGGCTGTCAGGATCCTGGTGCTCCCTCGAATAAGCAGATGACTAGCTGTGGTCCTTGTTCATTATGGGGTGACAAGCTCAAGGAATAAATGCCTACAGCATGGAAAGTTTCATGCCGCAGGGTGTCAGCCTGACTTGGTTGGGTGGAAAATGAGGTGGCCCAAGCTTCCCCACTCTCTCTGGAGCGTGAAATTGGACAGAGACTGACTCTGACAGATGCTCACCCTGTTTGGGATCTCATTGCTGCTCTCAGATCCACCCTGCCACATTGCTGCATTATGCTCTTATAAACTACTGTCAAGTCTTGCTTCTCCTCAGAGTGCTTGACAAACGTTTTGGCCCAAAGCCTTCTTTTTATTCTCCCCAAGCCTTTTCTTTCTTCATTCCTGTATCTTACACCTTACCTTCCTGCCTCTTCATTTTTTGCTGCTTAGCACTTTTTCCCCTTCCTTTCTCTCCCATGCTTCTTAATTCCTTTTTCCTTCAACTCTTCCCTGTGAGCAAGCCTGTTGATCCGCAAAGAGTTACAGGCCATTCGTTTCCTGGCCTGCCCTGAGTTCCTAGTTCCCAGTTTTTCCCAGTCCAAACCCCACACCTCATGGTACCCCCATAGGGCTCCCAGGACTTCAGAGAGGCTCAGTGCACCCGCTGGCATGGCTCTCAGGTAACAGGGACCCCAGACCGTAGTTTCTTCAGGCAGGGATTTTCTGGCTCTGTGTCTGCTAAATCCCTGGCCCTAAGCCTAAATGGTGTTGAGTCATTGCATCCATGATACTTAGGACTTCTAGAGTAGGTTTACTTTGGAGAAAGATGTTTGGAGCTGGCAAAAGAGAGCTGGGAGGTGTGTTAACTTTAGCAGTTAAGGGTACAAGCAGTGGCCCAGAGCTTCAGCTCAGTCCCTAACCCTCTTTTGTTTAGAGGATTGCAGTTGTGTTTGGTCTTTGTGTGACCATGCAGTCGTTACTAGAATGAAGGACCGATCCTAAAGTCAGTCATGGTGTATTATTAATAGGCAATGATAAGATTGTAAAATTGAAAGGAAACTCCTGTGTCATTGAGTTTAGTCTTCTCTTACTGCAGATGATCTCATCATACAACACCTTTACTTAAAAGGTAGATATTTTCTTTTGAGGTAGTCGATTGCCTCCTTAAATTAGGAAAGTACATTACTGGGAATGCAACATTCATCACGGAATTTTGCCTTTTGAACATTAAGCTGTGGTTATACAGGCTCTCTCATGCCAGAGACATCAGTGCTGCCTCCGAGAGTGGCGTGCCCACCTTCTTCTCTGCCTCAGGTGGCTCATTCTTGCCACCTCCCTTGAGCAGCATAGGCTTTCATACACTTGCATTGCTAGACATACTAGGTAAGTGATGCAGCTGGAAGCTAACTTGACCAGAAAAAAAAAGAAAAAAAAAGAAGAATATTATCTGACTTGATGAGATGGGCCCCACCATGCAGCTATACGAAGACTAGAGCTAGAACCTTGACGCAGCTGGAAAGAAAAGCCAGGGGAGTGCCAGAAGACCTCTTTTGAGTGGTCTGGATTTAAGCCAGGTTAAAGTGACTCTACTGCAGCCTTAAAATTGCCACTTTTGCTAGCTTTCACAAGAGACAAGAATGAACCAGCTGCACTTTCACTATGCTTTATCTGATGAAGCCTCTTTCAAGCTTTTCATAAAAGCAGGCAGCATTGTTCTGAGTAAAAGAGAAATGCAGTTTAATAGGAAAAATAGTGGCTGAGCACTTGATAGTTAAAGTGCCAGCCATTGGCATGGGCAGGCGCACACTGGATGCTGTGCATTTGTCTTTAGCCCAGGCAGCAGACAGGAGCGTAGAGGTTATGTGACAGACTGGTTGTTCTCTGACTCTGAAGCTCTCTGATTATACAGGTGTCTTCATCTGGAATAGCTGCTTGATTGTATGACTGTGAGAAGAAACCATATTCTGCTTAAACTGCTTTAAGCTAGTACACTTAGCGATTTACCACGCTCCAGCTTTTAATAAACACTTATCAGAAATATTTCATGGTAATTTTTGATCAGATACATGAAAACTTTCAGTAGCAGCATTTAATGGATATTTCAGGAGCTTTACCACTAAAGCCTCTCAGTGGGTCTGAATTCATTTGTAGGCAGACTGATCAAAAGGAAACCGCTATTGGCATCTAAATATAAAAGATTCAGTTTGTAAATGATCACAGTGCTTTGTAAAACCCAGTGAATGGGAATTATTTTAAAGGCCTTAAACATGTTTTTATTTCTTATCTTGTTTACTAGTATTTGTGGCAAGATGCTCGAGCAAAGCACAGGATTAATCTGACTGATTTACCATTTACTGCTATGATGTTTATTTGTTGTACATGGAAGTTCATGGATGTGCCAAACGTTTTACCAAATATAAACCCCATTATTAGTCTCCTGGTGTGTACAGCCAATGAAGATCACTTCAGGAAACAGTATAAGCCAACAAAGCCCACTGCTTGATCCAACATGAAGCGTACAACAGCTAATGCAGCTCCGTCATAGTAGTCCCTAATAACGATCCTTGGAATGATCCCAATAAGGACTGACATCCATTATGATTCTTTGTATTTAGACAAAAAAGCATGTATTGGACCTGCCATATGTAAAAAGACGGAATCGATGTTCAGCCCAGAGGTTCCTTGACAATCCAAAGTTTCCTGGAATTAGCACAAATTGTAAAATATGTTTGGTCCTGCCTCAGAACAAGGGCTGGATCGTATCTTTGGTCCCTTCCAATCCAGTGTTTTATGATTCTGTGGAGTCAGTGGAAAAATATTATGGAGCAGATGAGAATTTTACCTTTCAGATCAAAAAAGAAAGATAAAGAGACACCAGAAAATGCTATCAAGGGAAGAACAACAGATAGAGGCAAAAGCAGTTTCTGTTTTATTGTCCTTTATCTCCTGGTGGGAATTTTTCCTGCTCTGTGACTCCCTCCTGTTCTGTGCTTCACATATACTATACTGATTTGCTGATTTGTAGTTGTGGCACTTTTATTACCCTTAATATCACCTCTGAGTGTAGCTCACAAAGGCATCACTTTTCAAATGCAATTGTGGAAATAGAAGAATGCAGTGGACAAGTGCTTGCTTCTTATTATTCTTGTCTTTAAAGAAGTATGGCCGTTGCGTGTCGCTTTCACGGTTTTGAGTTAGTCTTTCTTGCTTATTAGTTGTGTTCTACGCAATGCCTTCTGATTTGTTTCTTATGTCATTTCTGAGTTTTATGCTTCTTAATTGCAAAGCACCCTGTATTTGTTGGTTTCTCATGGGCAAACAAATGGAAAGTCAAAACACATTCGCCTGGTGGTGCCAAGCACACAACTCATCACTCCTGAATTTAAATGTAACGCACTTTGCAGAAACAAAATCTTGCTACCAGTGCAGCTGAGGCATGCAAATAAAGAAAATCAGCTTGTAAACATGCAATCAAAAGAACTATGATATATTTTCCTTTTCTCCCTCCTTCTCTCTATGAATATATACATTTTGTATTTAATGTCTTTGCCCATAGAAGGATAATCTCATATTGTTTTCTCCCTCATCACATCCTTGAATAATACATACAAGTTGTATTAATATAAACCCTACTTGCTAGTTTTGTAAAACAACAGCTTTTCTAATACACTGTCCATAAGTTGACAGACCTTAGTGTGTTAAAATTCTGTTCTTTCATTTCAAAGTTTTTTTCTGGGTGCTTTGTGTTGGTGTTACAGCCTCGTGCCTGTGGCTGCAATAGGTGCTTTTGTTCCTGCTGCGGAGTTGCTAGTGCTGGTGCTTACTCTGCTGTCTCGTGTTTCTGGTGAAATCGATGGTTTCAGGTCCTCTTTGATCTGTGTTAATTACAGAGGGGCATGAAAGCAATGTTAATTGCTTAGCTTCTGACTCCGGTTCTTGTTCTCAGAAATACATTTCTCCTCCCATATTGACTTTGTGGATGCAAACACATGGGGTTTATCTGCCAATGGGCCATGCCCTTGCCAGTTCTCTGTGACCAGACTTTGAGCAGCAACTCGTTCTGCTCAGTCGTGTGCTGACCGGTGCAAAAGCAGGCTCCTTGCTTCAGAATTGCTTCCTGTTGGGTGTGAAACCTGAGCAAATAATTCTCTTTCCAAAGAGAAAGCTTATATTGTTTTCTGGATGTTTATCCCCCACTGTGTAGGTATTAATCTCTCTATTATGGGCAATATTAATAATTGACAGAGGGCAGGAAATACAAACAGTTTTAATCTGAGCTTCATACATTTATTTAACAACAACGTATTCATTTTTAATGGCATTATGGATTTTTAAGTAGGCAAAAAAAAGTGCATTCTCTCACTGGGGTGTGATTGAGGTCTTACATTCCTACATGGGAGAAAAAGTTCAGACCTGACCTTGAGGCATTTAAACACAATCTTAAATAGTCGTGATAATATTGAAACCTACTAATTCTTGTAAAAGTATCTTCAAAGGAAACTGTGATAGGGTGCAGTCACTGGAATGTATTTATTATAGGTCTCTGAATTGCTACCTAAACCCATAATAAGCAAGATAGCACCTCAGACAACCTTTATTAAGTACCTCATTCTTTGAGGGGTCGTAGACTCTACCACCACGTAGACTCTACCACATAGACTCTACCACTAGATTTAATGGCTTTTGGGGGATTGTACTAACAACTCCAAGCTAACTCCCAAAGCCAAACACGATGCCAGAGTCTACTGTATAGTAGAGTCTACCCTGCTATTCAGAAATAATCAATCTTGTATCTCTAAGTGCCTCAAACACATGTGAAAATATAGGCCATATAAAGTTTTTCCTAGCAGGCTTGAACATCCCCTTCTTGTGCTAAGTGGTCTCCAGCCCAGACTGTTTCACGTAAGTCTTTTTCACTGGCATTGAGCAGTCCCCATCCATAGCTCTTGGTGGCCCCAGCCTTGTGCTGGTGTTGGTGTTTGTGAAAGTGCATGGTGAACTGAGTCAGGGAACTGGTCTGGCTGAAAAAAATGGCAGGGGAGGAAGGAAAAAACAAAGGTGATTGGATTCCCTGCATTTGCTCTCTGTGTGGCAGACACAAGTCACTGGAGGTGTGGGAGAGGAGCTGCCCATTGGCTTAAATGACATTGCTAGAGGTTGTCTAACCGCAGCCTCAGGGTGAAGCCCTTCAATGATGGCACAGTTTTCATTGGCCATGTCAGAACATAAATTCCCAGATCTGGGCTCACTAAAATGGCCTTCAACAGAGCTTCTGCAGTCATAGAGACCTAGTCAAACTGTGCTTGATGGCAGGTCAGCTGGAGGTCATTGTCACACAATGCTCATGAGCAGCAATTGTCTCTAAAAGGGTCATAAAGTCATGTTTAGCATCTTTCTAGCTGAGAAGACTCTTTACCATTATCTTCCAAGATGACCCTAGATAAGTTAAACCTTGAATCTTTCATCTTGGCTATACATCTATTCTTGGCTTTCATCTATACATCATAAAGCGTATGTAAAAACACTTGCCTGCCTCCATCATGACATGAGAGGCATAGTAAGCAGAGGTGGCTGGGGCCTCCTGAGGAAACACACATTCATTGCATCAGATTCAGATGTGAGAAGCTCTGTCTCAGGTCTTTGATCTGAATCAGTTGATTTTGGGACATCAGTTGCAACCTTCTGACCAAGACAGAAGCTCTAACCAACCTGCCTGCTGCCTACTCTAGGGAAAGAGCGTTTAGGGGTTTGGTGTTGGCATTTCATGATTTTTCAGGAAACAATATCGAGATAATTCTAAAGGAGAACAGGAAGCATTTTTGAAATCCTAGGAATTTTTGAGGATGGGAAAACGTTTCCAGATCAGCCTAATCCTGAACAGCCAAAAACCTGGGGATGGATAGGAATTTTAGGTGCCGTGAGGGATGTAAGTCCTGATAAGTGGTAACATGCATGCATTGATTTTATTTTCCCCCTCTTTGATTATCTTTGGCCAAGAGATATAACAAAAAAGTCTACTGCATACTTTGTCGTGGAAATATTTCCATAAATGTGGGTAGAAGCTGAAGTTGCCTGCAGCTGACTATGGGTGGTAGCTTGTGTTTATTTTCTGGTGGTTGTCAGACAAAGTCCTTTGGGGATCAGGGGCTTTCCCAGCTGGAGTTAGACTGTCAGGGCCAAGGTGGGAATTATTGCACACTGGCATGTAATAGAGATGCTGCCATCTCAGCTTCACAAGGCCTGTTTCTGCCAGGCTTTACTCCTACGAGTAAGCCTTCCTTGGGCTAATTGTCTCTCATTGGATTTCAGTGGATAGGAAGAACTTTTTAATTTAAGTGAGAGCAGGCTGAGGCGAGGTCTTGTGCTTTCACTCTGGTTTGGATGGCTTCAGGATCTGTAAAGCTGCTCTAGTGCCAGGTTGTGTTCGAGTTTAACATGCCTTGTTTCATAGCATATTAACTCAAGGACCTGCAAGAAGATTGAGCTTAAGCACATTACTTCAGTCATGTGGCTGTAAGGGCTTGCAGATCAGAGCAGATAGTAGTCTGCTCAGCTCATAACACAAGTAGTGGAGCTCAGGGGTGTGCCTACCTGTCTGTTAGATATGCACTAAACATCTCTGTTGCAATATTGGATAAGATCGCAGCTAACATCATTATCTTGGAAGATGCATGCTTCTGCAGTGACAAAATACTCTTAGCTAGGTGAGATCCCACAGAGAATCTCCCAGAGCCCAAAAGCAGAAATCCTATCCGCCTTAAAACTCCACCACTTCCCACCACAGCTGTCTCTACCTAAGCAGGATTGTCAGTATAATTTACAAACCAAGATAAAGAACAAACCGAGGCACCTTCTGAATTAGGGGAGAGCTGGCTAACAATAGAGAACTATCTCTAAAGTCCTGTCATTGTTCCCAGAAGAATGATTTTGTTCAGCCCCAGTATTGCTTAAGGAGAGATCAAAGGAAGGATTGAAAGAAAGAAGAGCTATTATAAGCACGAACACCTTCATTTCCCTTCATCCAGAACACTGAAATCTGTAGGAGTCTTGCGCATGCATCTGACAGCAGAATTGGGTCTCATCATTTGTGGCTTCTCTGTCATTTTTTTCTTTTCATTTTGAACTCCTCCAGTCATTTCAAGCTTTTGAATAGATGTGGTGACACAATGGCTTTCGCTGCCCCCTGCCACTGCCATGATCCCTCTGATAATTCTGTCTCCTGAACCCCATCTGTACCCCCAGCCCAAAGTTTAAATAGGGCAGTGGCTGGAGCCTTTTCAGCTGCATTTGGTGGGACTTTACTGCTTTGGAGTCATGTTAAAGCTGATATATAGCTCAATCTACACTGCCCAAAAAAGGTAATTGTTCAATTTTATTTTTATAGTGCTTCAATTTACAGCAGGTAGTTAGATTTTGTATAGGCTTATGCATTTCAGATGGCAAAGCCCTATCATTTTAGTGCAAAGGTTTCATGTAGCCACCTGCAGACTGTATTTTAAAAAGCCTGGCAATTTTTTGTTCTGGGTTCCGGGACAACTTTGTTACACCTGTGGTTTAATATGATGCAGAATTAATTATACCCTATAGGCAACTCTGCAGCTTTTGTCTTTGCCTCTGAAAGGAATGCTTTAGAGGTGTCCAACCACATTAAGGTGGGAAGACATTCTCTACATTATTACTTTGCAATTTTTCAGCAATAGACTGGCCATTGCTATGTCGTGATGGTTCTGCAGCTTCAGGAATTGCATGCAATAGGCTATTTCATCTGTAAAAATTGCATTTCTGGGGTCCCAGCCATATTATGAGCTTTAGAGACTAGCCCAGCCTATGAACACTACCACATGCCACACAATTATTTCCCCCAGAGCAGATAAACCTTAGGAGACACTAAAAGGAAAAGAAGATGCTGGCTGTAATGGAAGACTTGGATGACAATCACCTAGATTCGATGGCAAACCAGCAGAAGGCAAAGCAGTCTGGCTTTCACAGGAGACTTCACAATGTTACCTAATTTAATGGTACTCCATTAGATAATAAATACTAGAATGAGAGCCTACAGGGTGTTTCTTGGATTCTCCCCCATGCCAAAGTCTTATGTCTTTGTCTAGTGGCCCACTTCAACATTACGCAGGAGCAAACAACTGTCTGTTCTGATGCTGTAGGTAAATTTAGTCTAATATCCTCTCACCAATAATGGTCAGTGCATCTGAAAACACGTCTAGATACTCCATTTTGGTGCTAATGGGAATGAGTTTCAAATGATACAGTTTCAAAACTGTATCAGTTGGGAACATGCATGTGATCCAAAATCCCTTATGCTTTTCCTTCCCATTCCTTGGTTGCTGCTGAAAGGTTAAGCATAGATAATTTTGTCAATGCTAACTGTTGGTCTTGCCTCTGTATCATTAATAAATGCAATAACCAACAGCTCTAGTGTGGATTTTGTGGGCATCCTGCTGTTAATCTTTTGCCACAGTAAAAGCAAGCTGACTATTTTCGTTCTTTGATCTCAGTCTCTTAGCCACTTTCCAATGCATGACGAAATGTTACCTCTCATCCCATGACTACTCATTTTTCATAACAGTCTCTAGTGAGGGACTTGGTCAAAAGCTTTTGCAAGTTTAAATAAATGGCCTCTGGTGGTTGCTAAGGGACAGGGTATTTCAGCTCTCCATGTGAAATGTGTGAAATGCAAGAGTATTTGAAGGCTAAGCTTTCTTACCAGCAAGATATGACCACAGGAGGGGGATTCATCTCAGCTGCCTTTAGCTGTCTACATGCCAGCTGTCTAATCCAAGTTAGTTATCTAGGCTATGTCTTTAGTCACTGTAGAGGGAAAGAAGTACTTCCAAAGGGCAATTAATTTCATCCTAAAAAGGTGTGTTTAAAGGTTTCATTTGCTGAGACGTCAATGGCAAATCTGGCCTAGGTAGCTTCCACTCCTGAATTTGCAATTCCCCTCCCTTTGGATGTGCTGGTACGGCTGTTGCTGGGACCATGCTAGAAGAGGGAAACTGAATAGATTTGGCTTATTTTTAACCTCACAAGAGACTCTTATGGAAATTAAGGATACGGTTTCACAGGCAGTTGAGCTGATTTAATGGCTGATTAACACTGAAAGGTGAAGGTCTGGGTCATCTTCCCTCCTCTTCTCTCACAGGATGGTCTGGTTCTCCTTTACATGCCCAGCCGTGTGTTTCCATCCTCTCTCTGTGTCAGCACAATGCTCCTATACTTGCATGATGAACTTGTCAGGGAAATCATCGAACAGAAAATGAGCACTACCAAGCATAGTAATTTTTTTAGCTACATTATGTCCTTGATTTTGCTGTTGTTGCACCTACAAGAATGGTAGCACTGGTGGCGAGGGAAGAGAGTGTGGAGGAGGTTGGGCCAGACCACTTGGTAGTAGTGTGTGTTTCCATGGATGCAAAATCACTCATGAAACGAGACACTACATAGTCTCTGCGCGAGAGGTAAGGTTATGTCATGCTTTAAAGCGGGTTGCCCAAGACTGCCCAGATATTTAAAACCTGACTGGACATGGTCCTGGGCAACTTGGTCTAGCTGACCCTGATTGAACAGAGCATTTGAACTAAATGATCCCAAGACGTCCCTTCCAACCTCAACAGTACTGTGATTCCACGATTAGGGACTGTCCCCCACAAAGTGGGGGGCCTGGTCTGTAAATAGCTGTAATGGCACAATTGAGAAGGTGGCAAACTGGACCACGGGAGTGTGAACACTTGACTGAGGGTGGTAGGGAATGGAAATTTTATAAATAATTTTTCCTGCTGTAGTCAGCATCTTGTTGAGCAACCTTTATCTAGTTTGGAGTAACTTTCTTTGCTCCAAGCACCTATTTAATTTCACTGATTGTAGGGGAAGCCTTGATGACTAGCTTAGATTAAATGGCTAACTTTCAGATTACTAAAGTTTGTCAAGAGGAGTGTCACTGTAAGCTGCTACACATCAGTGCTACTTGAGGCCCAGAATGAAGCTGTTGTGAAGGGGTTGGCTAGTGTAGCCTCAGAGGGCTCAGGGAAAGCCTTTCACAATATGGTAAAATCATTTCGCTCCTGGGCCTGGTTTTTTGATGTTAATGGTATGCTTGGAAACCTCAGCCGATCACTGCACTTTCCTGATTTCCTGTCTCTAACTGATTTAAGTGGGGACTCCATTAGGACATCGCAAATGATGTGGTAATTTGGTATGCTCAGAGCCTCTTCACTTATTTAAAAAGAATGAAGGCAATGGGTGAGTCATCCATTACTTATTAATAGCACTTAAGAAAGCACTATGGTAGGTGCTATTGCAAACGGACATATCATGTGATCGAGAAATTACAGTCTGTGGATGACACTTTCTAAAGATTGTTTCAAAAGGTCTTTTAAAAGGAAAAGTTTCCAAGCTCTGACAGCTTTGAAAGGATTGCTTTGGAAGCTCTTTCTAAGTTGCATGAATGGCTGTTTTCAGATGGCACCAAAAAGCCATACAAATTCCTCTAATCCTCAGATGCCCAGATGTTGTACCTACTTCTTGAATGAGGAAGGCCAAAAGGTAGCTGACCTACCTTCTACCTAACCTACCTTTCATTATGTCTTTAGGGATGAACTGTATCTCTAGATCAGTGTCTAGCAGAGAACAGGACCTAGAGCCTAGCTTCTCCATGCCACCTTCATGACTTGCTGATCTTCAGGGTATTTCCACAAAGCAGGGCCCCCTTAGAGAAGACTGCAGATGTGGTGAGTCACAGTAAATGAGGATCCAAGAAGAGGTACCCTTCCCTGCTGTATCTGTGGAGGCCTCAATCACAATTTCTCTTGCTTTCTTGCCAAACCAGACACGTATTAGAATCTGACCCATGCATTGCTGTCTGATGACATAAACCTACTCACAGGTTTCCTTTCTTATGCTCAGTGTATCTAATATCGGAGAGAGGTGGAATGTATCATG
Organism: Ciconia boyciana; assembly: GCF_034638445.1. Classification (NCBI taxonomy): domain Eukaryota; kingdom Metazoa; phylum Chordata; class Aves; order Ciconiiformes; family Ciconiidae; genus Ciconia; species Ciconia boyciana. Next base: position 191,386,946 of record NC_132934.1, read on the forward strand.
TATTTATGAGGTGGAGTCAAACTGATAACCAATGGCCCTAGAAACAGTGTCAGTAAGTTACAAAAATATAGGGCTAAAATATAAGGGTTGGGACTCATCATCCCAGCTTTGAATGCTTACAGCATAATTTTAAGTCTAAAATAGTTGTTTAGACGCCTTTTATACTCAAGGGGAGGAAGCAGGCACTTCTAGGCTGTGATTCATCTGGCCAATTTTAATCATCTTGTTTTGGTGCAGAAACCTCTCTTTCTCTCAACTGACTATAAAGGAAGACTAGGTGAGCAGATCAGATGAGGACATCCACATGGAGGTAAGATGAGTCCTCTCTTAGCGTATACCAACCACAGCACACATACGTGTGTGTAGTCTACCTTTCTGTGTGTGTGGGAAAAGTTAGTCTCTTCAATAGAAATCAGACTGCTGCAACCCAGCAAATGTAATAAAAACTTGAATTCAGCTGGCTCTCAGGAAATGAGAAAATCAGTGTGTGGCTGGACGAAGAACAGAAAGGAGGAGACTTTACTGGTTAAAAAGCACCAAGACAAATATAAAACTGCTGACCTGTTCTTTAGACTCCTGGAAAATAGGTCCAGTCTGTTGTTCCTATGAGCATTTCACTAAAAAATGCAAACCCCTTGCCAGGTGAGATATTTGCTTTTAAGTTTCTGCACAACGTGGAGCCGTTCAAACTCATATTCCTCTCTGCTATTTGTATTTGTTGCTATGCTTTCCACTTTTTCTAAGTATCTTATCTTACCAGTGTGCAGAAAGCTTAGTAAGTGTAGGCTTGAGCCAACCGAGGGTTCTCCATCTGTACTTGGAAACTGTGAAATTGCCATGTCTCTGTATGTAATTAGTTCAAGCACTGTGCCAGACTAATAGGACTATATAGCTTCCAGATTATATCTGACAGGCTTGGAGAGATGGAGACATCAGAAATGTAGGCATCTACTCCGCTGGACTGGGAAATGTATTTGTGCTATCAAACCTTTTTTTTTTTTAGTGTTGTGTAAAAGAACTAAATGAAAACCATCATTAGTGTGATGAGGTCTACTTTCTCTGTAAATTGGTTGTGGCCCAGTGCTAAAGTCCTATGCTTATTCTTTAGAGGAGATTTGAACTTTGCTACTGGGTTCTTTTCTGCTGTAAATATCACTGTATTTATTTTGTGCACAGTCTTTGTTGTTATGCTGTATTGGTATGTGAGTGAAACTGAAAACTTGTAATAAACAGGAAAGCAGAGAAGACAGATAAACTCAGGGTACCTTGTAGTTTCTGTAGGATTTTGAAGGACCAGTTGTTCTGCACCACTGCTGGAAATGTTGCAGTTTGTCTTAATACACAGCAATATCAAAAACAATCAACCTCAGAAAGTATCTGATTTCCGTTAGCATTAAAAAAAAAATCAAATAACTGTGGGTTTTTTTTTTTAATACTGGTCTTTTGTGCTTTCACAAAACCTGGATATTTTCAGGCAAGACTTATGCCTTCAGCCACCCATAACAAACAAAAGAATATGTTAACTACTCTCCATGTGTTTTTACTGTTGATGCTGGAAGCCCAGAGGGTCCTTACCTCCTGACTTTCCCATGGCAGACTGCAGAGGAGCTGGTGACCAAAGAAACCCCATCTCAGACTCCTGTGCAGAGTTCCATGGACCTTTCTGAAGCTTTGCCTATATGAAACATTTTTTAAAATGATGAATCAGCAAATTCTGCAGAAAATAGTAGTTTAGTGGAATTTTCCTATCACCTTTTTTTCTGCTGAAGTCACTGGCAGTGCTCCCATTTATATAAATGGAATCAAGGTTCCATCTACACCTGTGATGGTCATATTGTGCCTATAGTTCTGCTGTGTGTAAACTTTCTATGAAAAATGTTATTGTGAGAAATCTAATTTTCTTCTCCCATCTCGCCTGTGTAGGAAAACAATCCATAAGCACTGTGGACTGTGGTACACCAGGTTAACAAAATAATTTGCATTTTATCAAAGATTAATGAAGTGTTCTCAAAAAGGTTCCAAGCCTGTCAGTACCTGCTGATGTAATTTTGTTAATTTATGATAAAACATTAGGTCCTGGATACCCTGCTTATGCCTATTTTCAGTGACCTCTTTCGGAGTGGGAAGAGAAGCATATACTGTTAGGAAGCAAAGTAGGTAGACTCCAAGGTGACATGGTCAAAGTGCATCAGCCTCTTTGGAGCTGAAGGAATTGGGATTTGTGAGGAATCACTGAGGGGAGGCTCATGTTTTCATCGATAAATAGCAGCAGTTCAGTGCTCAGGTGACAAATGACACTCGAAAGCCACCTGTCCAGAACAACCATCCAAATGGCTTGGAAAGCCTCAGCTCCCATTGCTGTCACAGGAAAAGCTGTGCTTTGTACATGGCCTTTTCTTTCACAGTAAAGCCCTCACTGTGAGTGGCAAAGCAAGGGTTATATGGTCCAAAGTGTCCGGATGAGCGAGGCTCCCTGACAAGAGGGACGAGCTTTGTCTCAGGTGACTTCAGCTCCCTGAACATGAAACATCTGCCCTAAAGCTGTGGTTCCTTGAATATTTCTCTTGGCAGCTGCTTTAAAGCAGTTCCTGCTCTGGCTGCTCATTCCTGCTCCCATGCTTCTCATTTTGATGGGTCAATACTGCTCTTCATGTGGCTATGCATTGAAATGCATTAACCTAATTCGAGGGCGGGGGGAAACAACCCTACAGAACAACCTTTATATTTTTTTTTTCTCCATTGTTTTCCAGCTGGACTAATTCTGTCATCTGATTCACAGAATGTCCTCTCAAAAAGCTGGGCCAACATCTCTGAGGAGCAGTTAAGTCTGGGGAGAAAAGAGAGGGGATGGGAATATTGTGTACGGCCAGTATCAAAACTGTAAGCTGATGTTTAAGATACGTATCTCGCAGCATGGGATGAATCACATTCCAGAGGTGCCTGTCTCTACCTGTTGACCATACATACAGGCTGAGCAACTAACTTAGATGAAGGAAGCCATTCAGGTGCCAAAACATAGGTGCCTACTACCCATCGTGTGCTTTAGGGTATTCTTGGCCTCTGGCTGACACTCTGGAGGGTAATTCCTGTGTCATAGCTGCCAGGCCTGTGCAGATATCTTGACTATGCAAAGGTGTCTAAAATGGCACTAGATGTGTGTGTTCGGGCACCTGAATTGCTCTAAAGGTTCAACTTTAGACAGTTACAGCTAACTTCAGTTAACTGTGTGAAGATCTCTTGTCAGTGAATACATGCAAAGACACGGAGATGTGGACCTCCTCTCCCAGCCTTTATCACCTAGTCTGGAGCAGGGCACGGGAGGGGTCATCGCATGTGTCTCCTAGTGAGTGATGGGGAGCAGAATCCAAAAAACAAATATGAAACCAGTGCAGCCAGAGGTAACTGATAACCCATCCCTATTTTTTGTTCTAGTGGCTGGAAAAAAGCGAAAATAGCTTAAATTATCCTTGAATGAAGTTGCTTTTTTAGTGGCTATGCAATGAAATAAAGGAACAACTTCCAAGGGAGGCAGAGACTCCAAAAGACAGTGCTGAGGAGGACTCATGGCCTTGCACCTCTCTTCTCTTTGCTGCCCTTGGTATGGACATAATCTGTGGTGTTGTGAGCATGCATCCATGGCTTCCAGCAGCATCCCCCAGAAAGAGCAATTATTCTACTTGTGCACCTGGGAAGCAATTTGCTGCTGCCTTGAACTATAGGTAAAGCATCTCATGTTACTGGCCAGGAGGCTTGAAGGCTTCACCTGTTCCCATTCTTGGCTGTCTACCAGCCCTGTAAAGGGAGGGGATATCTTTTATTCTGTGCCTACATAAGCCACAGGAGGGAAGTAAGGAGTGGAGGAGTTTCTTATTCCCTTGCAAGAGCATGTGGTCCAAGCTGTAGTCTCAGCCTGTGCCCATACATTTTAATTAATTTGTAAAAGGTCGTTTTTACTAATGAACTTTCTCAGAAATTTCCCTCTCGCTTTACAGTGTATCCATGGAAGGCCCATGTGGTTAAAATCCTTGGGCGTGCCATGGAAGATGGGACCTGTTTTAATTATAATGTGTTGTTCGCTGACCATTAAATAAAGATGAAATAAATTGTCCCATTTTCTGTCTCCGAGGCTGGTTGCTTGAGCATATTACTCATCTGGGGAGAGTGTATTGTATTGCCAAGGCTGAGAGCACACGCATTTATCATTAGTAACAGCACAGGGATGAGTTGCTTCCCTGTAGCCTTGTCTTTTGTTCGTGAGATTAACTTGTTTTCAACACAACAAATTCAATGTTACAGAACAATTCCATACTCAGTCATTTGAGAGCTGAATATGGTTTTCCCTCCTGTAGAAGTGCAGGGTTTTCCTATCTTGAGCAGTATGCTTTTGAGATTCTACAGTTATTATTTACTACTGGAATGGTGTGTCAGGCTTTAAATATAGGGGAAGGCAAGGTCTTTTCACTATGCAAGCAGACGCATGCTCTCTTTGCTCTCTTCCATTGGATCTATTTTGTTTGCCAGTGAGAATATTTCACCTGCAGAGTTTATGGACTCAGGCACCTTTAATCCAAAATCTGACATTGCCTCAAACCCCAAATCAAAGCCATTTGATATTTAGAGCTGTGGAGTCTGCTTAACCCCCTCTGATTCTTGCCCCTACTGCAAAGTCAAGTCTCTTCATTTGGGTGTCAAATATGGATTTAAATACATGATGTTTTTAACCCTTTGGCTTCTAACAGTGATAGGTTTGTTGACTTCAATGACAGGATGGAGAGATGGGACGAAGGACTGATGCAAATGAAGGTGATCATTTATTCTGCCCTGTCTGGTATGATGCCATGATGGAGGCCTTGCTTTGTTTGGTGCTAAAGAGATTCCATGGAGACTTCTTAAAAGGGAAGCATGGGCAGGTTCATGTGAAAAGGAGGGAGAAGAGCTGCACTACTATCTTTAGGCATTTGGGTTAGAGCCTGCCGCCTAACTTCCAGCTGGAGCTCCTCCAGAATTCAGGCTCCAAAGACATCGGTGAGTTTGATCCGTGTTCCCTTACCAGCCATGCTGCTATGAATCCATGGCAGCAAGAGGTCATTTTTAGGCTCAGATGTCCAAAGAGGCCCCCAGGGAGTGTGTTGCCTTTCCCTCAGCTGCTGCAAAGAAGAGGGCTTCTAGCTTCTACTTGGCTGTGCCCATCCACTATGGGTTCCCCACTCCTGCAAATGAATTAATAACAGGACAGCAACTTATTAGTGCCCCCAGGGTACTTCCCAGCACCTCCTGGTTTCTCTGTGAAAGAGGAGAGAGCAGTCCCTTTGAGGCAGAGATCATTTTATTCCCACAGCGCAAACTGCTGGTGACACAGGCGAGGAAACCCATCTTTAAAGTGAGGAGGGAAGGCAGCAGCTGCCTCGCGTCCGGGCGGCCTCCCGCCAGTTAGCATGCTTCTGGGCGATGAATATTACATTTATTCCCCTGGAACAAAGGATCTGAATTCTTAGTGCTTATGGGGAAAAGGTTGGAGGCAGCTCCAGGGCACTGTGTGAAAGGAAATAAAAAAGCAGTTGTAAATCATTACAACCCAGTGGGAGAAAAAAAAAAAAGCAGCCCATTGTCTTTTATTACAGTGCTAAATCAACGAGAAAGGAGGTGGGTGATTTATCAAGGTGGAATCCACATCACTTACAACACCCAAATTTGCTTTCGTTAGAATGTCAGTTTTCTGATCAAATGATTTTGCTTTCATTAGCCTTGATGTAAATGCAGTCCTCAAAAGTGCTAGTTCCTGTTACAAGTAAGAAATCCCAACTGCATGGAAGTGGAGTGGTTGTGTAAGTCTTCTTCTGAAGGTGAACACAATTAAATATAAAACCCCTAACAAACTGAGGGCCCCCAAATCTCTTTATATAGCCACAGCAATAACCAATGATACTTAATGCTCTGACTGGCTTTTACCCCTGTTGTTGAAAGCCAGCACTAAGGCAAACACAAGAATAAATAGCTGATCACAAACAGCAAAAAGAAAGTTGAACTAAGATATTCAACAAAAGCTTTGTTCAAGATTAGGTGATGGGCAATTCCAAGCATAGAAAGAACATAGTTTTAAAATATTTTAACCTCAGCTGCATAATCAATATTCCCTTTTCATATGCTGTCTATACTGTTTTATTACACTTTCCGTTTTTATTAATCCCTGATTCTCCATAATGCTGTGGAACAGCTTCAGCAGACATTCACACATTCATAAGGTGGATTGCCTCAGCGATTCCACCTAAATGGATTGAAGGCAAGAGAGAGAGAATGTGTGGGCAGCAATGGGAATCTGTTTACAGCTGAGTAGATATTTTGGGCAGAGAGAGGAAAGATTTCATGGAAGCTATCACGTTGTTGCTTGGTTGTGAAACATCCTGAAATGTAATATTGGTATAATAAATATAATATAATATAATATAATATAATATAATATAATATAATATAATATAATATAATTTATATAATACATAATAATTATTTTTTAAGTGTTTGCAAAACGAGGGGACACAGATCCTGTGGATCAGCTCATGGCCATTCTGCAGTGCCAGGTGTGTTTGTCTGTCTCTGCTCAGAGGGTCTGGGCTGCTGCTGCACTGGACACCCTCCAGCAGCTTCCCTGGGTGACGTTTATGAGAACTGGTGTGCTCGTGACAGCTGTGGTGTTACGTTCTGGTGCAGAGAGACAGGAAACACTCTTTGGGGGTGATCTTCCCTTTTTACTTTTAATTCTATGTTTACCAGCAGCTCTGGCTTCCTCTTCATGCTCACGGATAAATTGACCTGGAAGTCAAAAGACACGGCAAAAAGACACTATTTGTTTCTGTTTCATGCTGCTCACCCCTTAAGCACTGCAAATGTGCCTGGATGGTAGGCACGTGTGGAGGGGACATCGGCTGGGTGGTTGGTGTCTGGAGGAGAGACAGACTGCACCACAGAGGTAACCCAGCAGGTGCTGGACTGTGACATGGAGCCTGGAGAAGTATTAAGGCTTTCTGGGGCTCCATTCAGAGCTTTGCTGAGGAGAACACAACCAGTGGAAGAACCAAAGGCCTGTGGGGAAGGGGTACCAGAAGGATGTTTGGAGCCAAGAGGGAGATGTATTAAACCTCTGCAAGAGCTGGGTATGTTCTTTTTCATTAAGAACCGTTGACTGTTGAGGTCCTGGGAGCACAGTTACAATTCAGTGCCTGGGGTGGCCCTGCCCAGATTTTGTCTAGGAGCAAGACTCCAGGGTGTACCAGACCCTCACTTACTTACACTGTGATTTCCACAGGTTGTGGATATTGTGTTTAATACTGGTTCTCTTTCCCCTCCTTCCCTAAAAAGATGTAATAGAAGGAGCAAAAAAATAGAGTTTAATAAAAATGGTAACATTTGCTAAAAGTTACAGAATAGCTTCTACATAAGGACTAAGTAGGTAAGACTATTTAGCCTGGAAAAGAGGTTACTGAAAAGGTTATGTGAAAGACTTATAAAATAGTGAACTATAAGGAAAAGTGAATAGCAGACTCTCCTATTCATTATAAAAACTAAAGGGCATCAAAGAGTATTAGCAGGCAGTGAGTTCAAAACAAACAAAAGGAGGAGTTTCTTCGCACAGGTAGTGAGCAACATCCATAGCAATTGCTGAAACTGCTGAACTGCCTCTTTTATAAGACTAATTCATGGCAGAAAAATTCCCCAAGGGCTGTTGAGTATAAGGACGTTGCCTCTGGCTGGCAAAGTCCTTGAGCTGCAAAGTCTGCAAGCCTGGAGGAATGATCTGGAGAAGTGTCTGTACATGCTTGCTCTGTTCTTCTTCAAATGGCCAGATAGGGAACTAGAAAGATCTTTGATCTGACCCAGTAAATCCATAATTGTGGTCTTAAAGTTCAGGAAGAGTTTCTGTCCCTCTGCATCTGTTCCAAAGACCTGTCTGTAGGAGGGTCAGCTTGAAACATTTTTAAAGATGATCTTGTTCTTCTGCATGCATGGTGCCACTTGCTGGTTTAACCATATGCGTGCATGCTACTGTTGCTACGGCCTGGGAGACTGGCGTACAGAAAGGAACAAAATCCTGTGCTTATTCTTTTAAAGTATGTTTGGAGTGCTTTTTAAAGCATGTTTTTTCTTTATTCTCTTTTTTTTCTCAATCATAAAAATACAGCTGTACACTGATGAGCTAAGTATACTGGGCTTAATTGTCTGTTTCTGTGCTAGGGAAAGACATGGCAAGGTAGATAGTACAAGCTACCGTGGGGAATTCTTGGGTCCCGTGTTTTCCAGGGTGTATTGCAAAGCCTGCCAGCTCCTGATATGAAGATAGCTACTTCAGAGCTGCTCTAATTTATGCTTATCTTTCTACAGGCTTTGGGAAACAAGTAACAGGAGAGCAGCACACTCCAATTATGCCCTTGATACACTCCTTATCCTGAGCACCATAAGCGTGACAGCCTTTATTCTGTCTGCTCCTGGTGCCTGCTCCTTGAGGAGGCACAGCAAAAGGGAGAGAGGGGAGAAGGGAGGGGAGTCCTGCATTGGTAGCAGGAGGGTCTTTTCTCCTGGTTTTAAATAACTTTGGGGTTTTTCTTTCTTCTTGGATTTTCCTATTTATGAAAATGGAGCCTCTTGCTGGTGAGCTAAGCTCACTTTACTTTGTCAGAGCAGGATGAAATTCCTGGCATAATGGAGAATCAAGCCTGCTAGACTGCTGCAGGCAAATTGAACATAGGTCCAGAGATTTCCAGAGCTCCTTTGTCTCTGTCGCTTGGAATTCCTCCATCCTCCTCCTCATCAGCTCACCCTCTGCATCCTGCATCCGCTTCCCTAATTCACATCAGCAAAATGAACAAGACAATGCATCCTTCCAAAAATAAAAAATATCAACTGGGAACCCACTGCTGTGTGATTTCCATCCTCCCCACCTTCCCTCTCGCTGTCAGACATGTTTATGCTTTCATTCCTCCCCAGCCTGCCAGGAAGAGCCGCTAAGGCATTTGACTTTAAATGATGAGTCTGTAGCTGGGGAGGGCAAGAGGGTGGTCTCCTAAGCATGGCTGGGAGTTATTACTCCAGGCTAATTACTAGGGGAATTTATGTGGTGAGCATCAATCAAGGCTTAGGCACATCAGATTCTGCTGTATAAACTGGCTTGTGCCCAAGCTGCATAAGATGACTTTTGTCTTAATATTATTACTGTATTTGCCAGCTGAATATATAGCCCAAACATATTCTGAAAATGGGAAACTCAGGCAAAAAACATCAAATATCTCAGGACTGTGAATGTCAGTCTGCATATCAAACAGAATAAACTTGAACTGCCTGGGGTGAGTGATAAATTATAACAATTGGCATTGATGGGAAAGGGGTTAGTAATGGACTATAACATGTTGCCCTTGCTTAGGGTTACTGAATCACGTCAGGGAATTATGGAGCGAAGGATAATACACATGAGCCAGTTTTGCTAGTGGGATTGAGGCAATGCATTAGACAAAAGCAGGCTTGTGGCACTGGTATTCCCTTCATCAAACCAGAGGCTCTTTTAAACACTTGGGAACAACTGGGTATTATTACTCCCTCCTGCGACTGACTTCTTGAGAAGGCAGTGTTTGCCAAATAAAAATGATCAGGTGATCCTTGGTAATAAATAGTATTTTTGACTTTTCCATACAGGATACAAAAGAACCAGAGGGGAAGAAAACTGCAAAAAATAAAATGTTTAGAAAAAAATCAGTTGCCCCCTTAAAACTGGAGCCCAGGCCAAAGATACAACCTGCCCTCCTCCTCCCCTGTCGTAACATTTTCCTTATCTCCCAGTTCGCCATAAGAAGTGGCTCCCAGTTGTTCCCCAGCGTTTCCTCTTGGGCCCTGTGGAAAGCATCTTGTTTGGCCCAAGCTTAGGAGAGGGATAAGGTGACAGTGACATGGCTCTCAACCCATCCTGGCTTCATAGGGATAGGTCAGAGAAAGGCACGTGAGATGTGAGCTGAACTTTCTTCCCCATTTCCTTAAGCACCTGCCCAGGTGCCGTGGCTTTGAATGCCCATCCTCACTGAGGCCACCACAGAAGAGACACTGGGCCAGCTGGGTTTGCAGGTAGGATTCAGCCCTCAGGTGATGCACTCAGTGAACTGGGTCCAAACTTTGGCTGAGGGAAGGCCTCTGGAATCTGAAATTAAGTAAAATGAATTAAATGACAACCAGAGGCTCTTTATGAAACTCAGTGATCTGCAGGTTAACAGCTATAGTGACCAAATGTATTTTAAGAAAAAGACTGAAGAAAATCACTAAGGCTACAAAAAAGTACGCAAGCTCAAGTTTTACTTTGTTAAGCTCTGTTGTTTAAACTAGTTATATCACTGTCACGGCCACAGGATGCAGAGTGCACAGCAGTGGGCTCGTAGAAAAGTCCTGGGGCAGACAGACAGCATCTGCAAGCAGCGGCTGGGCGGCAGCGATTGCTTCCTGCCGTGATGTGCCTGGGCAAGAAGATAAAACATGCCACGTGTAGGCTGCCCAGCGATCGATGAGCCCCGATCGACAGCCCACGCTCTGACGGCTCCGCATTCAGCCCTGCCAGCAGCACAGAGCGGAATATCTGCTAAATGTCTGCCTTGTTCAATCGGGTTTTCCTATTAACATTCCTCAATCGTAAACCTTGGGCAAGCGCCACGTAGCCGGGGAGGTGGGAAGAGGGGAGGGGGAAACCCAGACGGTATTTTGTGATGGTAAAGCAGTGTGTGGTGGCTGGGACATCATCTGCTGCTGGTAGGGGAGGAGAGCAAAGGCAAGAGGAGGAAATAATATGGATTGGGAAAAGCAGGAGAGAGGGAATGCTGAGGAGAGGCAGTTCACTGCTGGCTTGTATACGTTTTTCTATCATTATATCCCCCCTGGTTGCGGACAGTCACTTATGAGGATGATACACTGCACCACATCCCGGCGCTGCAGCCCGAGGACGGCTTCAGCTAGAAGGGCTGAAGCCATTTAAACAGCCCAAGTGGGGAAGGCACCGCGGGGCAGTCGGGGAGGCATGTGGGGTTGCACTCGCATAGGGATGGCAGCGGTTCCCTCCCCCTGAGGCCAATTGCCCTGTCTCTACTCCATCTTCCCATTGATGGGGAAAAAATGGCCAAGATTTAGAAATGTTGTAAAAGGACCTAGAGGCTATTTTATTTTTTTTTTTTAGCTGGGGATTGTGAAGTATTATAGGGAGGAGGAACTGGGGCTGGGAACATGGAAGAGGATGGGGAATTTAGGGACCCAGCTCCCCGACACTTTCCCGTTTGGCACTTGTCCTTGTGAGAATTTCAGCTTTCCTAGTGAAAAGCCTGGTTATCACCACAGCTTGGCAGTGAAGTGAGACTGAGTTTGAGTGACTATGCCATGCAGAGGTGGACCAGGGTAGTGTCTACGGTTCCTCCTCAGAAACCCTCTTCTCCAGGAGGGAAAAGAGGTGGACATCTGGGTGACAGCAGCTCTCCTGTGGATGGAGGTGGAGGTTTATAACATATCAGTACTGCACAGTAAGGTCGAAGGTTGTAGATATGCTGATAGCTATGAAGTTTACAGGTGAAACCCTTTCCAGCACCTTCCAGTTTTATAATGGAAGGATGAGTCCCTCTGCTCTTGCTAGAGCAATGCAGAGGGAGCTCTGCGCATCAAGACTGACATTCCCAAGTGGGCCATAATCTGCTCTCACATAAATAAACAGCATGCAGCTGTCACAAAAGCTTTCATGGATTCACGGCAGAAAAAGGAGAGGATAAAGATATGTGGCAATTAAAATATTTAATATTCAAATGAGCTTGATGTCCTGTGGAGCTGACCCAGAGCATGTTCTTGTTAGGAAAAGTAAAGCCAGCCAACTGGATGCTTTCCCTTCTGCAGAGTAAGGGACCACTGTAGCTGAACTGATGCCCTGTACCTGCCACGCTCAAGATGAATCAGGCACTGTCTGATTCAAGCGTTGTCCTCAAGGACAAAACTTCAAGCGTTGTCCTCAATCCGTGCATCTTATCACCTTCCTTAAGCCAATGAACTGACTGATGCCTTCTCGTCCTGCTTTCCTCTGTTATGCCCAGGCAAAAATGACTTTTTCTGTGTTCTTCATGAAGTCTGTAAAATTCCCTGGTGGGTAAGAAGCACAAGCCTCCGATTTATTGATCAGCTTTTAAAATATTTTAAAACCAGTAAACAGACAAATAAGCCTAAATGGCTAATCTAAAGACAAATTAAGTGCTCAAGAATGTATTTATTTCAGGGTTTTTGCCAGTTTGCCGGTAATTTTGGTGGCTGTGGTTTTAGGCAGAACAAGTGTGGAAGCTACCCTGGTTAATGTACAATACAATACTAATGTAATGCCAATTATAGATAAACATCTTAATTAAAAACCGAGGAAAGCATGCTTAGATATTTTCTAGAAAGTAAGATTGGAATGTAATCTGAATCTTTATGAATGCAATGGGGAATAACAGATAATTCTGATGTTCTGAGGCTTTTTGCTTGGAAACAGCGTTTATTTTGAAACAGTGAAGCCCTTCTGCATAGAAGTAGCCCTGTTTTCATAAAAACTGCCTACCATGTTGACAAAGGAAATCAGTGTTTGTACTCAAACACAGGACATATGACTATTTTGTATGTCTCGAAATGAAGAGCATGTTTCCCAAAAAGGCTAATAGGCTGGCCTATGTAATTATTGAAATTCGAGGCATTTTTGGCAAATGCTTTACACAATCAGGCTGTTGTGGTCACAGAGTCATCTTATTTTTGCTTGCCCCTCACAGATGCCTGTTAATAAAACTCGATAGCTGAATTTGGACCTGATACAGGCAGAGTTTCTAAGTTCCCTGCTGCTCTGGGGGTCGGGTAGGTAAAAGCAGGAGGATCCTAATGATGTTCTGCTGAAGACAGTCAAGATCAAACAGCAGTCGGGTGTAACGTTTGGCCAGGTATTTCATAAGTATCACTGGCCATATCCTCCGGTGGTGCAGATAGGCGGGACTCCACTGAGCTCTGTGGGCTGTGTTGGTTTCTCCTGGGACGTTCAGGCACTGCTTTTCTGCCACTTTCTAAAGTGGCTTTTTATGCATCAGAAGGCTCTGAATCAAACCTCTAAGGAGTATGTAAGATGAAAAGTACAATGAATTTAGGAGCAGCTACCCAGGAAGCTAACTTAGCTATAAGAACTTGCTAATAAAGTGCTCGATGAGAAAGGGAACTGATATTTGAGAGTAACAGGCCAACAATGGAGCTCAAAGGAAATGTTTGAGGCTCTCAGATGTCCCAGCTGATTTTTGATGCTGAAAAGATATCAGATAGTCAGAGCTAGCTGCACACTGGAAACTAGCATGAAACATGCTGCGAAGTCTGTCTTCCAGCTGACAAAACAAGCTGAGCCATTACAAGGCAATCTGGCTAGCATTATATCTTTTAATATATTTCCAGACTTTCGTTTCTGAAATCTCCAGAGGATCATGAGCCCCCAAGGCCATCAGGGTTTCGACCTTTCTTTTATTGCCATAGCAACCAAAGCTGTCTTTAGTGTTTAAATTAGTTAATCAATTGCAGTCCTTGATTTATGCTGGTTGGCAGCAGCCACCCTTGAAAGCTATTTCTTGACTAATATGTGCTTTTATCACAGGAGGGTATTCCCACACCTCAGTTGAATAAGACCCTTTGATAGAGGAATTCACTTCGTCATCTGAATTCAGTACCTCATTTGGGGCCAGCTAGCATGAATTACTATTACAGATTTTTTTTCTCCTTAGAATCATCTTAATTCTAGTTTACAACCCCTTAGAAGAAGACCAAGGGTCACTTAACTGGAAAAAAGCATAGGCTCTAATTGCTTGCATAAAAATGGAGAATGCTCCACCTTTGAACAGTGTGTAAATGAAATTACAATGCACAAACAAATTAATCACTTCAAAGAACTCTTTCGAATGAGGTCAAAATATGACGTTTTCTGTTTAACTGGCATATTCTGATAATCCCTGATTCTTCTGAGAAATAGCATGGAATAAAGGATTAAGGGCAAGGTCACCGACTGAAATGCCCTGAGACCCGGGACTGTCCATTGATTTACTGTGTGGGTTTGGGTACATTAGTCCAGCCCTCTGTGATTCCGTTCCCTGAATTGCAAAGTGCAGCTAATACCTACCCTGCTCGAGTGGAATCAGAAAGGTTAAGTAGTGAGTGTTTTCTGGTTTGAAATGGCACCTTCTTCTCTATTTCTTTTCCTCTGTGAAAGAGATGTATCTGCACAAGTACAGGTGCTTGCAGCCAGTTCTGCCTGTGCTCCAAGCTGGCTTAAGAGAGTCACAGGTTCACGTGGAGGGGAAGGGACCACTGGAGGTCTCTAGGCCAAGCCCCTGCTCAAAGCAGATCCAGCAAGTTGTTCAGGCGATGTCCAGGTGAGTTTTGAACACCTCCAAGAATGGAGATCCCACAACCTCTTTGGGCTTGAGTTGACACTGCTTCATCTCTGCAGAGATGTATTTATGAGGACTGCACTCTCCCAGCAATACTTCTTCGTACAGTAACATATTTTAATAGTTTTGCACTTAAACCTGCTTTGCTTCCTTGGGCAGTCACTGAAGTCAGGCTTTGACTGTCTTGTGCCTGTGTAGGCACAACATAAGGAATTACAACCCATAGTCTCTATGGCAGCTCTGTATTAAAAATAATTTGTAAATATTGGTCAAGCTCTGATCTGTGAGTACGGTTTTCTTTCTCTTCCAGCCATTGGTAGGAGCTTTAAGAGTGACAAGCATGGAGAAAGTTGGGAATTTCTTGGTGAACTACTAGAAAGCAAAGATAATGTCTTCTCTGTTTTTGGATGTGTTCTCAGCTAGAGTGCTGATCTCAAAACCAAACTCATGTGGTTGAAACAGTGTACATGTACTTCTTGTAATGCCTATCAATACCTGTTATTCATTGGGCTTTAGAAAAGGAGATGGATTCTGCAATGCCAAAGCCCACGTGCTGCTGAATTGTGAAAGAGCGCTCTGTACCTTAGTTTTCACTAATGCAGAGTGAAGCGTGCTGTTTGCAGAGTAAAAAATAATCCCTGCAGTCCAGTACGGTGATTCTTTCTGTTGCCTTAAACCGGTGGCCCCTGGGGACACATTCGCTTGGGCTGGCTTCTGACAACATGACCTCATCATTATGCTAAACCGATGTTCTTCCTGTCTTTACACAAATAGTCTTGCAATCCAAATGAGCACACTCTTTGTTATTTTAAAGAGTGGCTGGTACCAAAGCGAATCATTTTTCTTTTGATTAGCATTTTCAAAGGATAACCTTCATGAATTTTCCACAGAGGCTGCTACTGCTGCACAGCGCATCTGGTTGAGTTTTAATCATTTAGCAATTTTTGGCCTCAAAATGCTGTTGTTCCTGGGACTTCTTGAAAGTTGTGACATGTCATGTCGGCCAGTGTGGACAATGCCTTTTTCCTGATGTGCATTCACTGTGTGATAGGATTCTTGTTTTACATCCCCTGTTTGCTGCCAAGAAGGCCGTTGTTGAGGGGAAGGTGAAACCTAAGAAGGGGCATCTTTGTAATGTGCAATGCAGTGTATCTGTGAAAGATGTGGGACTGAGTGCCAGCTCGGAGAATCAATAAAATCAGAGTAATTTTCATATGCTTGCTTATAGCCTTGGACATATTTCCCCTGTAGCTCTAAGAGGGCTTTCATTCGGATAAGTGTCGATGCAACTTTGATCACGAAGTTGAGGCTTTGCCACATGTATCGAGTGCTATCAAATGAACTGACAAGCACCATATTTGCAGTTCCTCTGGAACAACACTATCCATTTGCAGAGGGATTAATTAGTTATGGTGCTCAGAGAAAGGATTTCAGTAGTAAGTTAAGGAATTCATTGCTTAATGTAAAATAAATGAAGTAGGAGAGGGGAAGGAGATTAGGATGCAGCTTGCTGTTTTATAATATTTAAGCTGATTGCAGGTATTCAGAATAGTTTGAATATCACTTTGGCACCAGCCCTGAACCTTTTAATCTGATCTTATTTTCTGATGTGACTGTGTCCGGCCAAGAGGCACCCAGGCCCTTTGTGAAGGTAACAAAGCAAGACAAATGGTGCTGGTGCTGTGCCAGACACCGCGCGGCCAGTGGCCGTGAGCAATCCTTGCTGCTGCGATCCGCACTGGGAGCAGTGGCAGCGTGGTTTTGGTTGGAGTCGGGATTCCTCAGGGCTGCTGGACACTGTTTAAAAAGTAGCTATAAAAACAAGAGGCCGTGGCAGTCTCTCCCTAAAGAGGAGGTAAACCAACAAGATTTAAGAAGACAAGGTCGTGGCACCTCAGAGGAGGTTTGTATTTGACTCTTGAACTCCTTCTTGGCTTTTTGGTCTGACATGGACTACATCTCCTTCTGGGGCAACAGCATAGCACTGCTAGTGTGTGTGGGATAATATATTCAGGCCTTGGTCATATTAGGAAACCCTTTAAATAATTTGGTAGCAGCACTCCTTGTGGGAGTGAAACTTGTGTGTGAAAACTGCCTAACAAGGAAAGCAGGGTGAGAGGAACCTTACAAGTAAAAAGCAGGATTTAGTGATTTCTCATTTCAGATATCTGGTACTAAAGCCATAGGACGTCATCTGAAGAGTCAACCTCAGGAAAAGTCACTGAATGAAGAAACCTGTGCTAACAAACACATGTAAACTGCAAAAATCAGAGTATGCCTTTGATGTCCATGTTATCTGCAGAGAATGTTTTAATTGCATGCAGATCAGGAGTGGTTATCTTACCTTGATTTCAAGTTGCATAACCTTTCATTCTCCACCAGGCTTTGCTCTCATTTTCTTTTCTTTTTTCCTCTGCACTTTGCTTTTTCCTAGCTTTCTCTGCTTTCCCCCCAGTTATTCTTTATTTAAAAAAAAACTGCAGAAACTTCCTATTTCTGTCTTACCATCTGGTCTCACTCCACAGTGGCTTTCCTGCTAGATTGCTGCCACTGGAACTGCATAGCAGGTATATGCCATTCCAGGCACATAAATTTTCCAGAAGCAGCTGTTACAACAGTGGTTTTTGCTTGGAAAATGCAATTTCAAAGTCAATTAGGATGATAGTGGTTTGGACCCAGGATATTTAAAAACCAGGCACAATTAAACCAAGATCTTTTTTTAAAAGGAGAGGAATCTAATCTTTATAGCTATTATTCCCTCTTCATTTTAAGTAGCAGAATTTTATCATATAATTTTCTCCTTTCCTTTTTTACATAGAAGCTCTGCTCTCCCTTATAAACCATCTTCCCTTCCCTTCCCTTCCCTTCCCTTCCCTTCCCTTCCCTTCCCTTCCCTTCCCTTCCCTTCCCAACACGGTATTCATCACGGTAGTATCCAAGTGTCTTTCTCCATTTGACTAATCATTGTCATGTGTTTCCATTTCCACCCTCTCCCTGAGAGCAGTAGGATGTTCAGTGACATCATTTTGCAAGTAGTAGGAAGAGGTTCTGTTTGGGTTGTGGTTCTGTTTTTTTCTTAATCCTGTTTTTTGGTTGTTTCTTCCCCCTGCCTCCCCTTCTAGTTAGTGCATGAAGGCTTTCATTTTTCTCTTTCTTTTTCAATTTGCTCTAATAGCCTTCAACATCTTCAGTCATTCTCAGTGCATCTTCACCTCACAAATATATCTGGATCCAAGATGATTAATCATAGCATAGCAGTTTATTTTCTCTAAGGTATACATAGCTGAGTAAGATTTAATGTGCTTCAGAGGACAAACTCTCAGAGGAACAGCAGGACATTTAAATTCTCTTTTTGGCTAGCTAGAGGAATTGTCAGGAAAACAATAATAGTGATGTAGATAGATGCTACAGTAAAGGCAGTGTGGGGAGAGGAGAGGATTTACTTGTAAAATGCATTAGCAGGGGACTCCTCTGCTGTCTGACACCTGACAATGCAGGTTACTGCTGAAAGCCTGTTTTTAAAACTCACTCTATCCACACTGATCTCTTCATCCAGGATCATTTCTAGCATGTGAAAGCTCATAACACATTGACTTCTCCAAATTAGCCAAGGATGATATTTTCTGTTGGTTAATGAAACCCCGGCAGCCAGTGAACCAGACACCAAAACGGGGCTTGTAAAGCACTCTCTCCACTTCGTGCAAGCCTCTGCACCGAGCAGCATTCCTCCTACCCCTTCCCCTTTGCCGAGTAGTTGCCGTGTTGAAAAGCATGGCTTTTAGTCATCCTGAAAGTATTTGGGAGCTTGCCCTGAAATTGCTGAAGATGTTTTCAGGACGAGGGTCACCAAGGGGGACGGTGAGGAGCAGGAGGTCTCTGAAAGGGCTTGAGAGCTCCAGCCAGGTGCTGCCCTCGCTGTCCCCTGGGGGAGCTAAATTGCTCTCCAGGGGGCTGGTGGTGGTCCTACTTGTGGAAGCTATTTTGTTAAGTATAAAGTACTTACTTAAATAGTCATTACACTACGATGGAAAAATAGGAGTTCCCCTTCCCAAGCAGACTACAGGCTTGTTCAGTCTTTGTCTCACTGATTAGTTATTTCTTCCATGCAAAGGGGGGCAAGCGCAAGCCCTGGGACTTGGCTGGGATGACCCCGACGTGGGGCAGGGGAGGCTGGGAGGGAACAAATCTGCTGCTGAGGTGCCCTGGGTGGATGCATGAGCTGATGGGCTATTGGCACTGCCCTGGTGCAAACGTGCCAAAAAAGAGCTTTTCATGGCCTTTGCTGTTGTTCAAAGTCCTGACGCAGAAATAAATCTGTTTGGGATTTTTGTTTCATTGTCAAATACTAAAAAAAATGAAGCATATTTTTGCCTTTATGTGATTTTTATTTTTTTTTCCAAGCCAATGCTGTTTTCTTTTTAGATGCAGAGGCCAGTTATGACATAACCCTGCTAGAAATAATATAGGGGATTACTCAATAATTATTTCTCTCTGTATTTTCGTTGCTGAACTGTTTCAATTTCAACTCTGCTGTTTTACTCACTTGACAAGCAGCCTTCATTTTATAGCTTAATGCTGTTAAACAACGCTATCATCTGCTTTATCATTTTGTAACACTGTTTAGCACTAATGATTCATGCAGATAATGTATACACTGTGTAACAGAAAATAAATACCATGGGCTTTGCTAGAAGAAAGGTGATACAATATTTGAGAGCCTTGTTCCCCGGAGAACGGAAACTGTAATTCGTTCCATAATGCGTCTGCCTGATGACTTTGAGCTTCACAGTCCATGGGACTGAGCTCCTTCTCCCCGCTGCCTTCCCACAGCAGGCTGAGTTCAGCCCCGAGGAAGGTCTGGAGCCCAACCCTGTGCTTCCAGCAGGGAAAGAGGAGCGTAGCTCATCCCCGGAGCTGCTGAGCGGCTGCGCCCATTGGGACGGTCTGTGAGTTTACAGGTGGGTGGTGGCAGCTCCCTGGGTCTCTCCTTGGGGCAGCAACATTGCCTCAAATCCCTGCAGCAGTTCATGCAGAGCTGTAAATGTCAAGGGGTTGGGATGTCCTCTTCATGGCTTTCCTCCAGCCTGGGGAAAGTCTCGCCCCACCTCCGTAGTCCCTTCTCTGCTGTTCCAAGTATTAGTGGCTGCTGGAGTTTGGTGGATGTGACTCAATGCCATGCTGTAGTCACAAGAATACACTCTATCCATCAAATAACTCAAGGGTGAATTGCTGAGTTTCTGAGGCACGCTGTTTTAATCTTCATGGCCCGCAGTGGTTTTGGTGAAGGAAGCTCACCACAAATCACAGTCACAGGTGTTTTTTTCTGAAATCCAGAGGGCATAACCCATGGTCAATAATTTCAAAAGTAACGTGATTATGTTGCCTCACCGCTGGTAGAGATCTTCTTACAGAAGGCTGAAATTCAGAGGCTGAGCACTTAATGCCAGGGATAGACTCATCTGAAGCGTGTTAAGCCCCCCTCATTTCATTAGCCATGCCTGCTGCAGTGTGTGTTTCCGGACATGCTCTGGGGGAACAGCTCTGCTCGTCACCAATTAGTTATCGGGACAGCAATCAGGTTGCCATTCCACATTCGTTAATTCTGGATCTTTGCACTGCAAAATCACCTGGCTGTACCAGGGGGATCCAGGACAGGCACTAAGCCATGGTCATATTCCTATTGAATTTTCCAAGCTGCACACTGAGTTTTCTGCTGGCTGTTGGGTGACAGATGACATGTGGTCCAGCCTGAAGTTAAAGTGTTTTAGGTCCTTTGAAACAAAGTCATCAAGGAAAAAGTAATGCTTTCAAAATTTTTATCAAATTTGAATAATTGTAGTGAGTTTTTACCTGTTCAGTACTTTATGTTGTGTGGCTGTTGCAATTTTTGCTCTGATACAAGGCACCCTGAAACTGGATACAGAGTCTTGTGGACTCGTGCCCACATTTAATCCCACAGAATACTTCAGATTCTGAATATACAGGTTGCACCCCATAACCACAATTCATGCTCTTTGTTGAAAATTCCCTCCTGCTCTCCTCTCTCCCAACTTTGTGTTTTTGTCATTTGCTAAACAGATTGTAGCTTCAGACAAATAGCTTTCCAATAATAACTAGAGGTGGTAGCAGCCGTGTCAAGGATATTATAAAATCCTGCTGTCTGTGCTGTTTTGCTTAATCCTGACAACACAGCCAAGAGAAGCAAGCGCTGAACAGAAGGGACATAAAATCTCCTAATTCAAGCAGATAGCATACTTTGCCCTTTTGCAGATCTTTATGAATGGTTAAAGTTATGGCTAGGCTTGGATTAAGCAGCATTTCAACAAAAATATTGCATTTGGGTCTTTCAGACATTGAGTCATTTGAAACATGGGGGAACATTTAGTCTTACGCCCACACAGACATCTTCATTTCCAAAACAGGATCTCTCCTGACGTTTAATGACTCTCCAGCCTGTGTTGAAACTGAATGCTGAAAGGAAAATACATCAGTCAGCAAGGGAATGCTAAAACTCTCTCTGTACTCATTCAAACATCATTGTCAGCAGCTCTGGCTTTTGGGGGTTTATATATGCTAAATATTCTGGACAATACACTTTGTAGCCTGGAAAACCTTTATTATGCGTATTTCACGTAGCAACTCCTCTTTTTCATGAATCCCACATCAATATTTCACTAGCCAGTTCTTCTTTACTGACCAGAGTAAAATACTCTGAATCTCCAGGAGCTGGTTCTCAGCCTTGCCTGGGTTACTGATTTCCTTCATGTCTGATCCCTTTTGACAAGTCATTTGTGCCTCTTGAACTTGACTCGGACCAGCTGGAAAATAGAATGAAAAATGGGAACTCTAGAAACTGCTTACTGTGTCTCATTTGATCTCTCCTTCATAGATGCAGTTCATCTGTGTCACAGATGAAATATCAGGTGATTCTAACCTTTTTCCTGTTTTAATGGCAAACTTTTCTCAATTAGATTTTTCATGAATGATGGAGATTTTGTGTGAATGCTATAGTGTCACTCAGTCACTATTAGGGCAGAGAGTTGTCAGCAAAGTAGAGGGAAGGTTTTAGATGAACTCTATTTATAGGTGATTTTGAGCCTGGTTAATTACCGTCACTTCTGTAACGGACTCGGCAGTGTCTGAAGGTGTCGGTAGCCCTTGTGAGGATCAGAATATCCTCAGCGGCATTTGGCATTGCTGGGACTGGACTCTCCTGAAACTGCCCCCAAATAATCAGCTCACTTTCACGTGGCCAGGAAGCCGAGAGCTACGCAGAGTCACAAGGAGACCTAGTTTAAGCAGGCAGCCAGTAGCTGGGAAGTTCACAAGATGTTATTTTACCTTCTGTGTTATATCTTGTCCATGCCTAAGAGAATGGGGATATCTGGGGGAAAAAACAAGGTCCAAAGGCTTAGAGGTGGCAGCTGCGGGGCAGCAACACATGCTGTGGGCTTGAGGTGTCTGCTCTGGAGTCCTACTTGAACATCTGCCAGCAGAATGAGCCACCTTATAAGGTTTTGTAATGTTTATTTACCTATCCTGGCAAGCCTGCCAGTGAAATCGGCCAGGAGGGTCAGCTCTCCACTTATGCCATGGACATTTGTTGATTTGAGATCCCCTGAGGTGAGTGAAGCTGCAGAGGCTGTAACTCAATCCTGAGGAATTACCACCAAATCCACCCCCTCTGGAACCCTAAAAACCCGTGCACGTGGCTGCAGAGTGGCTCAGCCCGGGTCGTTCTGCTGCTGCAGACCTCTCTCCAGGTGTTTTACTGTCACTGGGGAGGGCAACACGACTCCTACTGCCAAATGAAATAATGCAGTGACTCTCCGCTTTCCTCTAAGCGTTATTTGTGTCTCACCGAGTCCTGGCGGAAAGAAGTTTAACTTTTCCTGTGGGGAGAAGTGTCAACATGAAACCCAGCAGCAGATGGTTTTTTCCAGCAGCTTGATCTCTGCTATTTTTTCTGAAAAGGGACATTTTCTCTTTATTTTCTTCACATTAGTTTTCATCACATGTTTTTTTCTTTTGTTTGTGAAAAGGTAAAAAATGGTGATAGGAATTTAGAGCAGAGGGTGAAATGGTAAATGTGATCTTTTCACTAGCTGCAAGTCACTTTGAAATATAGTTTGTAACATTAACAGCATCCATGTGTATAGAAGACCACTGAACAATTTTGTCCTTTCTGCTCTTTGGCACTGACCCGCTATAGCTTCATTCAAAACCACTTTTTTAAAGACAGAAGGCCTTCTTGGGAGAATGGCCTTGGTTCGCTGGCATAGACATAGGCACCTGTGTTGTAGCGGGAGGTGCTGGTTCATTATGGCCCTGGTAAGAAAGGCACTCAGGCTCTGCAGTGTTACTTCAGGTGCCATTTGTTGGACCCAGCACTATAAAGAGAAAGGCAGTAGCATAAATAGTCATCTGCTGTGAGATGCTGGGGACGCCGAGTCGCACGGTGCGGTGTGGAGCACTCCATGCAGACCCCGTCTCTGCAGTGGTTACCCCATTTTGGTCATTCAAGCTCTTATGGGGTTTTCTTACAAGAAAACAACTCTATTCATCATTTCTACTGTCAAACAGAGAGGATGTCCACATGAGAACTTGTTGCTGCCCTGTTAGATGAAGGCAAGGCCTTGCAGGTGTGTAATCGCTGGTGCCGGGTGGGAGCTGCCTGTGGGCTCCTCCGTGACCATCGCCCGGCTGAGTCTGTCCGGCACCGAGGGAGAGGTGCGGCACGGCACGGGCCTGAAATAAGTCTCCACTCCACATGCACAGCTTTCTCAAAAAGTTCTCATTCAAAATAGGTGCCTTAACTGTATTTCAGCAGAAGCAGTGCTCTGTGCACTATCATGTGTTAGCTAATGCCCCTGTTAAGCTCAGTAGTAGTTTCTTGTGGTGATGAGCTGTAGTTTCTTCTGTTCCTTGGGAAGGGTGTATTGTTGTCAATATGTTTAGTCCTCCTGTAAAATTACATCATTTAGTATGCAAAAGATAATAATTATCATTTGTGTCTTGAAACAAAATCAAGGATGAAAAATACTGAGATAAAACAATCCAAAATTTCTGATTTTTTAACCCTATAAAATTTGAATACATTGAAACTTACAGATTTTTAATAGATTCAAATTCTGCTGAATCAATAACAAAAACTATTGAACTTGTTATTGATATAGTTTTGGCAGGGTAGTTTCTTTTGTTCAGTTGCTCCTTTTGTACAATTTCTTAACAACAGGGATTTTTGAGAAGGGGGGGAGGAGAGAGACAGAGAGAACAAGAGAGGAGGAGGGAGGGAGGCAGAGAAAAAGAAAAGAAAGAAAAGAAAGGAAAGAAAGATAAGAAAGAAAGAAAAAGAAAGAAAGAGAGAACAAATGAATGAACGAACAAGCAAGTAAGAAGGAAAAAAAAAGGGTTTTAATGTGTTTTAGCCATAGATCTGTTGTGGTTCCTCTTGCTGGCATACGGTGCCTACTTTAATTTTCTTCAAATTAAAAAAATGGCAGAAGAATTGCCGTACTGAAGCTGCAGACACATCTTTCTGACTTTAATCGTCTTCAACACATTATGTCTGTAACTGCTTGTCCCTGCTGCTCAGTACTTGCATTATTCAAATCTGAACTTTACATCTGACTTTCTTTCTAAAGTTTGTCAGGAACCATCAAATTCACAATTTGAAGCATAAATTCATTTTTACTAAAATGTCAATTAAAAAGACTGGTCCAGTTTCCAAGTTAAAATGCAAAAAATGGTCAGACTTTTTTTTGCTGTATACAGGGCCAATACAGAAAAAACCCTAAAACCTTAAAAGGATTTACAAGAGTGATAGGTCTCATTTTTTAATTGGTTCCACTTGTTTCTTCCCACATCTTTTTCCAACTATCGGGAGTGTTTCCTTCACATCTTTCACCCTTGGAAGTTGCTCACCAGTCCACAGCTCTCGTCTCCTTCAATGTCTCCTCAATACTTGCTTCTTTCACAGTGCTTATGAGGAGGTAATTCAGCAATAGTGACCTAAGCCAACATTCAGGTGGATATTCTTCCTATCTCAGTAAGGGTAAGACAACATTATAACTGTTTTCTTACCTCTCCACTGGCTTGTTGTTTATTGATGTATGACTTTTGGTTCAGATGCTTAAATAGTTCAAGGGAGGATACGTGAAAGTCAGTGAACTATAGACTCATTTTAGTGACTGTATGAACAGTGTTAATATTGGAGACCAAACTCTGGTCAGTTTAAAGCATAAAAAGTTGAATGTTCAAAAATCAAGGATAAGTTCTCCTTTATACATTTTTAATAAGCCCATATAATCTCTTGACTTCTCTTCCTTTTTTGATAAGATTAATTTTGATCTCTGAAAAAAGAAATAAGATGATCTGTCATTGGTATTTCTTGTGCCTGGAGCATCCATCATGACATACAAGCAAAAATGGTTTGTCTTTACTGCAAACTACTGGCTACAGTAGAAACCTGAGTATGTCAGGTTCATAGCAGGAGCTCTGTCAGGCTCCATGTAATTAGTGGAGGTTTTAAAAAGTTGAGTCTAGATGGTCTAACAGTGTTTGAAGTAAGGTTAGTTCTTTCCTAAAGTTGTTCTTGCTCTTCCTTTCACATTTTGAATTATAGAAAGTGAGGGGGTGGGGAGGTGAGAAAGGCAGGGCATCTAAAAGCCTTCTTCACTTTTAAAGGATTAAGGCATCCGCCACCTGCACTGCTCCTTGTGATGCCAGTAGAAATTTTATATTTGGAGCAAAGAGAGCTGTGGCCCAAAGACTTTGGAGTAATTGGAAAATACAGGCTCCCTACTCACTCATTAAGAGTATTCTTTTCTTATCTACAAATATATGCAGATAAGATGCTAATTATGTGGATCCATCTGTTGTATTTAAAGTGTCATAAATGTAGATCCTAAGCTTAAAGATGTTCATAGAAGCTTATTATATTTCAAGTCCTTCTTTTTAGAGTATGATTTCTTAGAGTACTCTTTGCATCTACAACAAAGTCCAAGAGGCTGGGAAGGCCTGCAGGTTGCCTGTCGGATAATTGTGAACCATATTTTCCGTCTCTTTTGCGAATGTCCATGAAAAGCATTTTACTCACCCTGGCCACAGCTCCTACCATTTTTGTGACATCTGCTCCCAGCACATGGACTATACATCTATTAAACACTGGGTGGGGTGGGGGGGAGGAGGAGCTTTCCTTCTTTCTTCAGCAGTAACCTGGTAACCTGCTAGAGAAGAACTTTTACCTGATCATTTCTACAAATTTATTTGCCATGTCTGATTTGGAGGTGTTTTGTGACATTCTCTGGCATGAATAAAGCATTGGAAAGGGGAGGGAAAAGGAAAGAAGCTTAGTTTTGAAGTACCTGACAGTCAGGTGGTAGAACTGGGAGCTCTTTTGATGCAGCTGGATTGTCAGAAATATACTGGACCTTTTTTTTCAGATTTTGCAGCAGAATTAAAATAAAAAGAATCAGGGAAAGATCCAGGCGATGCATTGCTACATCAGTGGGAAAGTCCCAGATATCTAGCACCCTATTTTTCTCTTCCAGTTCAAAGCAAACCCATGTAACACATGGCTTGCTTAAGGAACACAACTAAGTGTTCACATTTGTCTCTTGAGTGTGCACCTGAAATTGGGGATTGCTTGTATGGCAGCCCTGACAAGAAGACCCCTGAGGTAGCACAGTGGGTTTTCCCCACTCCTTGCCCCACCGCTCAGCACAGGTCCAGACCCTGGCAGGCTTCTTGCCTTCACCCTCCCTCTCAGATGCATCCTTGGAGAGCAGAGTGACAAGAAGACAGGGATATTTACAGGCTTGTAGTTTCCTCTTGTGGTCCAGCAAGGTGCGCTGCTTTACGGAGATGCCAAATATATTACAGCAGTTGATAAGAACTTCTGTTAGATGATATTAGAAAACACTATGTACCTTTCAAAGAAGGGAAGGCCATTTTTCAAGCAAGGTGAACCAACAATAAATAAGGACAAGAGAAATAAATCTGTGTATGGGTGGCTTCAGTCAGGAGAAGTGGGAAGGAAGTACTGGAGCACTGCAGTAAAGCAGACCAGTGCCATCCTGTTCAGTTGCTATGGCTTGGTGAGACCTAGCATGAGATGAGGGGGCTACAAACCAACAGTGAGCTAGTTTCCATATAATCGCTCAGCATGTGAGGAGGCCCTTCAGTCTGGACGATGAAGGGGTCTCTGCATAGCTCTGTTCTCGTTTTTACTGCAAATCGATATCTGTGTCAGAGATTGGTCACAGGCTGAGATCAGTGAGCGTGATTTGAGATCTACTACTTCAGAGAGATGTTTTCTTAACAACATAATGAGCTCCACCTTGGCTTTTTGAGGAAAAAGTGTTAAGGGCAATATCCTTGTATCTCATACTGCATTCTTGCTTGTACATAATAACATCTATTGGTATTAGTCAGAAAGCTTGCTGAGGGTATCTTAGAAATGTATGTGTACTAAAAAGTAAGAATTGGGCAGATTTGGTGGGAAATCAGCGTAACCTTCCTTTTAATTTTATCAGGCCAATTGTAACAGTGGAAATTACTGTTTGCTTTGATTCTTACTAGTTTACTATCTTTTTCCTGAAAATATTTGAATGTTGAACCAACTCCCAACACATCACAGCTCCCACCCTGTCATCAAGGAAAATGTGGCTGAGTCAAAGCTTAGTTCAGATTCAGGATCTGAGACCCTTGAACGTTTGCGATGCACAAACTTCAAAAAAAATGCAAACCTCACCCAACAGTGAGTCATCAGATGTGAGAGAGGTTTAAGCAGCATTCTGGGAATCTTTCATTATTCTCAGTTGTTGACATTGCCTTGGGTGCTACGTAACTGTTTGGTCATGGAGAAGGATTTCTTGTTGGAAGTTAACCTGCCACAAGGTAGTGTGCTTCCTCATTATTCTCAGTTGTTGACATTGCCTTGGGTACTACGAAACTGTTTGGTCATAGAGAAAGATTTCTTGCTGGAAGTTAGCCTGCCACAAGGTAGTGTGCTTCCTCACAAAGGCTCGTGGCTACTGGAAGTGAAGCTGTGTGAATAGCTTCACAGACAGGTTAAGAAAGATTTGACAGAAGATAGGTAATGCCTATTGAAAGCAAGTCCTACTACATCATCCAAGCGCTATCAGGAATCTGTAACCAAGTCTGAACAGCTTCAGTCTGGCAGGCAACAGCTATTAAAGCTACAAAGAAATGTAGTCAATTTGTATTTTGCATATTGACTGCTGCACTTTCCAAGATCCACCTTCCTATACTGATGCTGTCACAGTCCATATGCCATCAGCAGTAACACCCTCAGCTTCCCTCCTCATGGATGGAGCAACGGAAGGGGAGCTAATGCACTTTGGCACCCAGCCTGAGACAGTCCAGGATGTGCAGCAAAAGCTGGATCACATATTTTGAAAAGGTTTAGCAGAGGTTCTCCCCCCACTCCCTGACTGGGAGGATTGTACAAAAGACTTTTAATATTAAAATATTTCCTTTTTTCTGTGTGGTCTTTAAAATAATGCCTCTGGGGTTGTTAATGTCTCTGATGTTATTGCTTTGAAGACAGCATAAAATGATTTTAAAGGAGAAAGCTTTTAAAGGACTCGTCCATTTCTAACATTGGCAATCAATCTGACTTTGTAGCTCTAGATATAAGTGGAAACTTTGATATAACAGAATTTAAAGGCAAAAAATTTTATGTGACAGTTTGAACAGATGCGCATTTCTAAGTGCTGAACTTTCATTTGTTAGGATTTCATTTAGTGAAGGATGGTCTATAAAACTGCAACTATCTCACTGCATTTGACTATAGATTGTTAAGTGTAAAAGATCTTCTGTCTTTTCTGTAGCTAATTCAATAAAGAGAAAAATGAGCCTTTTCTACCAAATAGCGAGGAATCCATAAGAATTTTAGCACATTAGCCCCTGTGTCAGCCTGGAAGGAAAAACTAGGCACATTAAGCAAGATCTTCTTTAGAAAGCCCAGAAAGAGATGTCTGATAAAAAATGTAAAAGGTGTTTAAATTTACTTCAGTCTGTTGGGGCTTATTCTTACATGTTGCTGTGTGGAAGAGTTTAGGGAAAAAAGCTTCCTGTTTTGCAACATGGTTTCCTCATTTCCATTTCTGACAATTCAAAATAATTCTCATACTTTGAATTATAAGATTTTTTCAAGATTTTGCTAAAATAAAAAGACCATGGGTTAAATGAAAAGCGGGTGAGCTGTAGGCATTGGGTGGTGGTGTGAGACTTTTACGTTGTAGATCAGAAAGATCAAATGATGCTAAAAAGAGAGGAATCAGTCTGGTAAGAGTCCCTAATCTGACTGATGGGACACTCATCCCTGGGAAAGAAAATTTAAACTTTTGTTATGAGATCCTGGAGTTCACATGTCCCATAAATTTACCATGGGGCATGACCTTGCAGAAGAGGGCCTTTCACCCTCATTTTAGGGCAGTGGTTCCATCTTCAGTTTAAGAAACATTTTAGAATGAAAGGGGAAAAAAACGTTTCTTCTTTGACAAATGACAGATTCCAGTATAAAACCGTTTCATTCAATCTATTTTATTCCACCATCTATAACTGAGTTCCATGTCTTGGTTGCTCCAAGGTTATTGTAGCAGCAGGAGTACCATCACCACAGAAGGACTGGATGACGGATTTCTTATTTCCAGATCAATATGAATCTTCTGTTATTGTTGAACTAAACTCAGTCTGCTCTTCTAGCATCTTTTCTGTCCTTCCCCTTCACTTCTTCAACCTTTTCCTTATTTACTTTTCACCTAAGATGATAATATGTAAGTACTACTTTTCCTTAGAGACATATTTTTGGGGTTTTTACTTTCATTATTCTAAAGAAAGAAATATTACTTTAGAAGTCATATTTCCAAGTGGAAAAGACGTTATAATATGAATTCTGTATCTCTGCATCTTTATATCTACACAGCTGTGTAGCTATCAATGGGAACCATGCTTCTCTTATGTCTGAAATTATTTTTTGCATTTGTGATACTACAGATGTTTAGATTACTTATTTCCTTCTATGTCTTTTAATCATTCCTTCCATTTACATTTTTCCTTAGAATCTTTCCTTTCTTTTTAGTTTACAAGAGACTTGTTTTTTTTATATGGCTTTGTAACATCATGTAGGCTATATATACCTTTGAAATATTGAAATTAATGCTTTACAAATGTCCACATGGACTAAACAAGCTTTCTGGTTTCACACCAGAAGTATATGGTATTTATGTGATGTCTCAAAGTTTTAAGCTCGTCATTTACAGAGAAACAATATAACATTTAGCTATATCTCGAGCCATTATTCAATTCTTTGACAATCAGACTTCAAGGAAGAAATATTAATCTGGCTGATACTATAACCAACCTCTTAGAAAGACAAGCAGTCTTTCTCAAAATGCAATCTACTGTAACTGTTACATCTTCATATTTGATCTATTTATACTTGATCAATTTGTATTTGTATTATATGGAATTATTCGCATTTATCTATTACAAAAACTCTGCTTTGCAGTCATTGCCAAAGAAGCAGTACCCAGCTAGCCAAATCAGGAGTAGTGAGAACACCTGAAAAGCATGTGTTTCTCTGCTGAAGTTGCAACCCCAGGTCCAAGTTTACATCTGGTCTAACTTTGTGATTCAAAACAACATCCATTTCAAAGTGTGTACTGCATGTAAGACAAAATGCTTGCTTTTGAGAAGGGGACTGAGTCCTTCCCGTTCCCCAAATGCAAGCCTGTATGTGTTTGTGAATGTGGTTGGGTACATTTGAGAAAACAATAAAGGCCAGTGAAACAATAAAAATTTCCCCTTCCCCCCCCAGTGCCCCCCAATTCTTTGGGATTAGCCTCTCTGATGAGCGAGCAGTGGTGGTTCCAATGCACTGTGGGGTCCTGGTCCCATGGTTACCCTTCCCGCTTGTGTCCCTGGGTTAAGCCAGGAGATGCGTATACCCATCCTCATCCCAGCATACAGTCAGGACACAGCAGAAGTCACACAGAAGAGGGAAAGCTGGAAGGTCCTCACAGTGCCGTGGTCAAGTGTGGATCTGCGGACAGACATGAATGGAGTCACTGGGTTGGTTCAGCTGGTGATGGACACATGTCCCAGGACAAAAGGGAGGCGTCCTGGGAGGTTTGGTTTATCCAAGATGCTGAACACCGGTCTAGTATGTGTCACAGTGTGGAAGACCAAAGAAGACAGCTGAGACAAATTAGCAGGGCAGCATAGCAAAGAGTACTGTCACACATTAGGGACATTGAAATCATGTTTTTACCATGCTGATTAGCTCCATGGCCTCGTAGCTCTCGTGCTGAACGAGCACTGCGAGGCAGGGAAGGGGCGTTCCTCCTGCGCTCCTCTCCCCTTGCCTTCAGGAGCCAGCCACTGTCTGGCGGCAGCTCTTGGAGTGTGGATTTGATTCATGGCATCCAACTTGTCACCCAGGATTTATGCTACATCAAGGGGACTGTAATCCTCTCTTTAAAGTGCCTGTGAAGAAAGGCTTCATGAAAGTTGGGCACTCTGTTGCATTAGTGAATGTTTATTGCTATTCTGATAGAGTACTTTCAGGTATCATAACTTGTTTCAGACCTGAGCTCCGAGCAGGGAGGCATAAATATCCAGAGGAAGGCTGCTCGTGCTGCACGCGGATCAGTGGGACCTGATCAGTGGGATCTGGCTGTGTGTAAGCACAGCAACTGTGAGCAACTTCCCCACTGGGACTTCTGGGGTGACATAAGGATGCAGAGAGATTTGCCAACACAAGTGTTCGGCTCAGCACACCGTTCGGAAAGGAAGAAAATGGGGAAGACCTGCCCAGTTGTAGAGGAAGCTTTAGGATGACAGAGATGTTGATTTAACCTTGCGTTGTCATTCCTCGCAGTTGCTCCAGCTGCCCCAGATTCTGACTGTTCACCTAGAAAAACCCAATTTGCAATCAGTATTGAGGAAGCTATACTTCAGAGATTAAGAAAGGCCTTTTTCTCTCACCTCTGCATGTACTAAAGTCATGTCAGACTGAGCAGAGAGCAGAAATAGAAAAATATAACATGTCCCTCAGCACTGAATAATTCGCGTGATTTATTTAGCATCTTCTTTGCCAAGTGAGAAAATAACACGTTACTACCCTTTTTCCTCTGAAATACGGGTGCTTGCCCTGCTATCTCGAAGTAGCCATTCAGGGTGTACCAAATATAACAAGAACTATTTTACCAGATGTTTTCAGCTTAACATGAAACAGAGACTGGCTCTTTGTTTTCCTAATGTGCTGGCGTGCGCTCTGCTTTCCGAGGGGAATGAACTTGGAGCCAGGTTAGTCACTCACCCATAGAAGGAGCGGGGTTAATGTTCAGATGAAAATGAAAATAATTATGATTTGAGTAGATCAAATTTCTCAGAGTATGAAATAATATACTGAGCAAAAGCTATAATTCACATGGCACAGTCACCCACTAATGACATTTCTAGGTTGTTTCTGAGTGATTTCAAGACACTGTGACATAAAATCTTAATGCATTTTATTAGAATAAGCATGTGTTTTATACATAATGATCAGCAAGCTCCAGGGCATGAATGAAGCAGTAAGGGGCTTTCTTAGAGCATTTTTGTTGTATGATTTATTGTGCCTTAGAATTATTTTTCAGAACTGACATTTGTCAATGATAAGTATTTTTTCTGCCTGGTAATGTGGCTGGAAACAAAACCATGTAGAAAATAATGTACTTCTGTATTGTACAAATGCAGTTAATACTCTATTACAAGAAAAAAATGTTCTCAAAAAAAATATTTCGTGTCACAATATGCAACTGTTCAATACACCAAGTGATCCTGCACAAAGGGAGTCCTGTGATGAAGGTTTCGATTGTTCTTAGATAAACAAAAAGCAGCCTTACAGATTTCATAATGACTCATAATAGAGTGATTCACAGTAACTAAGCTGTTGGGGTCTTTGAAGAAGCTCAGGCCCTGAATTTTACATGTGTTAGAAATATTTTCCTCCATTTTGATGGAGTTAAGGAGCAGTGAGTTAGGCATAAATGGCCTCTACGATCAGTTAAAAGTACTCCTAAACCAGCAGAGTTGCGAGAAGTTGTTGGGCAGGCTTTTGGATCAATGGTTCCCCTCAGGACCGTGCGGAGTTGGTGCTAAGGGGAGCACCATGGCCCAGGTGGAAAGCTTTAAAGCTTCGAAGTGGTGGACAGTACGGACACTCACCACGCAGTACCCCAGCGTCTTGGCGTGAGGTTTATTCAGCAGCAGAGATAAATCTGTGAATACTCCTATGGGACAACTGCATTTTACTTATCCCTCTGAGCAAAAAAACATCCTTTGCTTTTCCCTTTCTTGACTCTTCATTAATCTACTGAATAGACACTTTGTTTGTGCTCATCCCTTGTTCCCACGTACCCACTTCAAGTTCCCATATGAACACTCCTCCCCATCACTCCATGTCCTCGCTAGCTCATGCCAGTTATCTCACATCTCACTGCTGTTCAGCTCACAAAAGCTGCATTTCCTAGTTTACAAGCATTCCTATTTTGGCCATCCCTTTGGCTTTTGTTCCTCTCACTCCTTCTCAAGCTGTGTCAGGTTTTTGTGACTTTGATACATTTGGTTAAGGCTATTCAGAAGAACAACTTTCTTAAAATTGCCCAGCAAGCCAACCTAGCTCGTGGGCTGACCTGACTGATCAGCCCCAGCAGCCTGCAACCTTCAAGAGACGGAGAAAGCAAGATTAAGGTCATTGCCTATCAGCCACTGATCACAGCCTCAGCTGGACTTCATGGATAATGATAACTAGGGCCCAGATCCAGTGTAAGCAGATCTGCTTTAGGACTGGATCATGCTCAGGTGATGTTCAGGTGTGTTTCTCTATCTCCACTCTCTTGAAACAATAGCTCTTACTTCAGCTAAATTATTTCTACTCGGTGCTTTTGAGTGCTGGAAATCTAAACCATGGGTATGTCCCTGCATAAGGTGATCACACTGGATCTGGGCCATGTAATAATAATTATTATTATTACTCAGTGAACTTGATATTACATGGGAATATCAGTTCTCTACCAAAATAAGCATAGTCCTGGACTTTAATAAAGCTGAATCTTCATAATCCATGTGCTGGTCATTGTGGAATATGATGATCTAATTAAACTGTGCTTTGCACCTTTCTGCTCTTTTGTGTTAATCTCTCACTGAGCTCCAGATTAATTTGACTGTTTACATGCTACAAATCCCACAGTGGGTTTTGCCTTTGTGGGACTTTGATGTTAATGCAAGGGAGCCAGTGAGTCCTGAAAAGTCAAGGCTGTTTAATTTTATTGAGATACCACAACACTGAGGTTTTGGTGGTTAAACCAGTTATTTTATTTGGAAAACTTAGGAAAACTCTCAGCTGTGACATGGTAGCTCAAAGACTCCTGCTTTAATGAGAGGCATGCAGATGTCTGTTACTCAAAGCATGAGGTAATCATCAGTGTCTGAACAAATTCAAACTGATTTTAGCTTCTGCTCATTTTATTATGCAATTTCCACTTACCCCATCTGTCACTCATATTATAAAAAGGGGATGCGTTGATAAAATAGAGGATTTACATGCTTCCTGGAAATAAAACCTCAGTAACCAAACAGTGACATCTGGTTTCCACAACCATTGATGAGAACCATTGTGATCTCTTTCTTAATGCAGGCATGATCCAAAGCACATTGAAATTTGACAAAAGCTTCTCCATCCTTGTAGTCCAGCTCATTGCTACTGAACCCTTGAAGCTACCGCAACGTAAAAACTGGCCCCACAGTATGTTCCACTTACAGCCTTAATAAACTGCATTTTGATCCTTCTGACTTGTATCTGAAAATGCGCCTGCAAATTAGACTTCACAGATGCATTAGTAGTGTAATTGGGTTGCATAGCAGGTACCCCTCGCGGCATTTTTCATGTCTAGAAAAGGAAATTAGGATCCGACGCAATTTTTTAATGTCCTTAAGAAGATCAGAGGGAAAAAATAAACTTAATTAATGAGATACTTCAGTGTCATAGAACCAAGGCTTCTTCTGCTTCTTTGAACCAAGGCTTCTTCTGCTTCTTCCCACATTTTCATTGTCAATGTATAACTTAGACTGGGCTGCATATGATGGAGAGAGAGCCTAGAAATGAAGGAACGTTCATTAAACCCATTTTCCCTCCTAGTAATGCTTTACATCCTCTGATGATACCATCTCAATGGCTGCAAATCCCCGGTTTCTGTGCTGAAGAGCCCTGAAACATACCCAGACACAGGCATGGGCCAGCCCTGGGTGCTGATCCTGCTGGTGGGATGGAGGGGGGCTGTTTCCACCCACTGCCAGACTGGAGCATCGTCCATGGGGGCACATGAGGCTGCTGGAGGGGGTTAGAGTTCAGCAACGTCCTGAGTGATAACAAAGACTCAATTCTCTGCTGGAAGTTCAAGACGGGAAAGGGGGAGGGCAGGGAAGAAAGAAAGACAGAGCTGTTTGGAGCAATTCATTCACTAACGAACTTCTAGGGGAGGACAAGCGGGACCTGGCTGTTCTTGGGTGTTCTGCTTGAGACAAAGGAAATGTGTTCCTCTTCTGTTACAAAGATCTTAGGCTTATTGTTTAATGCAGTAATAAATATTGCATTAAAATAATTGGCAAAATAATGCCAATAAATAATGCATTTCTCCCAAGAGTTTAGGAAAAAATCTAACCCAACCCCCGCACACACCGCAACATCCCCTAAAATTGGTCACACAACTATTGCTCCTCATCGGCACTGCTTTTTCTTGCCTGGCTTTGATGCAGCGATTTGACCTAATTTAGCTCTGTCCGTCAAATGGTTACCCACAGTTTCACAAGGCAGAGGGCAGGGCTGCTCACCAAGCCTGTCCCATCCCCGGCACTGCCTGCAGACTGCTGCCTTTTAGGAAAGGTGCTGCTGTGCTCCACATCCATAAGAGGATCATGATAATCTCTTTGACTATACAGTTGATGTCAAGCAGCACCATTAACTCTTTTTTTGCTGTTGAGGTGAGGAAGGAGACCCACAAATAAACTCTTTGGATCTTTTTTTCTGACATAAGGATTTCCTTTGTTCCCTGGAGAAAGCAGTATTCCTCCCAGGAGCTGAAATAGGATTTACTATATATTAATGTCTTATTTTTTCTACTCTTCATCCCTAGCTTCTTCCATCTGTATTAAATCAGTCACACTGGCTGACCTAAAATGTGTCGGCTAAGATTTTCCTGTACTGAAACTCAAGAAAAAATGGTCTTATTAAAATAAAAATGACAGGTTAAGGCAAGAAACCTTGTGATGGTTTTCTTTTTCTTCTACTGTGGGCAAAATCAGAGTTTTTCGTGACTCTCTGCTAAGCAAATGTCTTAAGCGTTTCATTTCTTGCTGACAAGTAGCAGCCACCAGTGCCCAATACCACCCCCCCCATGCAAGGACTGAGTCAGCCTGTTTCTGGACACCTCCACCTTGAAACTTCCTCTGGAAAATGCTGTTAAATAGATCATCCAGTTTCCCATCTCTCCTTTAATAGCTGGTGAGGATGAGTGAAAACTGAGCAGGTACAAGGGAACATAGAAATCGCTCTTGTCTTCCACAGGATCTGCGTGTAGTCAGCCCCTCTCTAATGATCCTGGAGGCTGCAGAATGGACTCGCTGGAAATACCCATGAAACGCAGGAATCACATCAACCGTTAAATATGCAGGGCTTTAATTTCCCCACATCAGCTGAGCTGTGGTGGCCCCATGGCCAGCACTTTACCTGCCACAAATGCAAACCAGTTTGACTTACCTTGACCTTCCCTCGTTGTGTCTCCCATTGGTATGAGGCAGATTGTTCCCACAGGCAGCTCACTCCCACCTTCTGATTCAAACTGGTATTTTAGTAAAATATCATGCCACCTTTCTCTCTTTCCAGTCCCATCAAAAAACACCAGTATTATGGCTTTGTCTGTAAAAGGCATCATCTGTCTGAGGAAAGAGGTCTGGCTGGGGGATTTGCTCTAGGTAGCAATAACAGACCAAGGGGTGTCCCTGATTTCCAATGCTGGAGGAAAAAAATCATTACATAGCATTCACCAAAGCAAAAGGGCTTCTTAAAAAGGGCAAGCTGCAAACCAAGGCAATTCCAGCCCAGAGAACACTTCAGAAGAGAATACAAATCCCAATTTCTCTACCCGTGCTTTTTGTGGACCCTGCTGACAGGAGAACTCATTCATTTGCAGCATTCACCTTCTGCATTCAAGAGACATTTTGACTGACAGAGAAAAGCAAAACAAGACAGATGTACTCACTGGGGAAGGCTTATATATAATTGAACATGTAAACATTTGCAAGCCACTGTTATTTTTATGATTATATGAATAACGTTGTCTTGACTTGTGCTCATAGGCCTGTCAGGAGCTATGTAAAGCTGGGTACAAAGCAGCTCCCCCCTAATTCACCACATCAGAGCCTTGGGGCATGCAGCGAGTGCCAGCGTGTGGTGCTTCGTGCACCCCTGCTTCGAGGCACCACGTCACAGCAAGCACCAGAAGGTGGGTGTCAAAGAGACCTTTTACCATGGCTCTGCAGAGGAAAGACAAGCTGCGCCTACTGCAGGGACTTTACATCGCAAACTGTCCACCCAACTCCTTTTTATGGTATGAAGAGTCAATAAAGTAAGTTGTTTATGTTCCTACGCCATTCTGCCTTTGGGAAATATCTAAAATCAGCTGAATTAGTGTCAGCTGAGTGGCAGGGTAATGACAGGGGAGTCCTCAGAAGGCCCGTCTTGTGACAGTTCATAAGGAATTGGAAAATGTTGCCCTTGCATAGCTTTGCAGAGGACTTTTTTAATGCGTGCTACAGTAAATCTATTTGATGATCATCAGCAGCATATTTTCGGTACTGCCACTTGCTGGGAGGAGCTTCCACCCAAAAGAGATTTGGAGGGATCTTCACCCCCAGTCGGAGTAATGAGTTCTGAGTTCTGATAATGCTCTTTGTGAGTACAGTGCCTGTGCTCAAAAGGAATATTGCAGGGAGACCACCCTTCTTACCCTGGGAGTTAAGCTCTCTTCGGTGGTATATGTCACTCACCATGGCAATGGGAATTGAATTTTCCGCTCCCTGAGCTCTCCTGGATACTTAAACCAGCATCATGTAATACTATTGTGGCCAGTGTCATTGCACCACTGAAAACTAAATGAATGAATAAATTAGAGCCGTGGCATTTTGGATTGCTGAATTGCATCCAATCTTTTTATTGCAGTCATGAACTCCTTTTCCAGTGACAGATGGAATGATGCTTATTAGGCAGTTAGGCAGATCATTGTAACGAACGAATGTGAGAAGTACAGTAGCAAGGCTGTATATCAGAGAACTGAGAAGGGATTATCTCTTAAGAAACCTCTTTCCAACACCAATTGCCTTTTGACTGCAGGGCCCCTTCGTATTACACAACAGTTTATTCTCCCTTATTGATGCAAGTAATCTAAGTTTATGGCTCCTATCACAATCTTTTCCTCCTTGGCCTTTTAACTGCCTTTAATATAGAAGCTATTCCCATCTTCTTGAAAGTTTGTGCTCCTTCAGCTTTCAGTTTTCATCCTGCTCCTATTTCGTATGTCTCTGAATATCCCTCGATGTCACATTTACAGTGCTCGGTACCCTCTTTGTCTCATTTCTGTGCAGTTGTCTCCAAGGCTTTTTCCTCAGCCCCACGTACTGTGTTGCTCCACAGCTGCTCTCAGCCATGGGCAGCACTACGGGTCCCCTCAGCTCCGTCCACGTCTCCAGGACCTGGTCAGCTGCCAGACCACTGTTTGGATGCCCCTTGTTCCCTTGATGTATCTAGACTGGACTCCTGACCTGTTTGGATCCTTGCACAGAGGGCTCAAAACAAACTGACCTGGACTAGGCTTTGATAATTTGCCCACGTTGATTTACTGGCTACCTGGGAGGAGATGGCCCTTTGCCCTTGGCATGGCACTTACGTTACCCATCAGTATGCCAATTTGGAGAGTTAATGCCAGCAGAATAATAACCTTATAAAAAGCAGTGATTTTTTTTTTGCCACTGTAGCTCCCTGAACTGGTTCATGTTAGCCTGAAATTGCATGAGGGAAGGGGCAAGAAGGGGGCAAGAAGACGTGGCTGTGCATGTATAAAGTGTCCAACTATTCCTTTCGGAGATGGCGCAACAATAGATCTGCTCAGCTGTGACATGAAATTCACCCCAAAGTCATATTTTGTGGCCCATTGACCAGCATAAGAGCAGGGTACAGTGGCACAATTTTTTTATTTTTATTTTTTGATAGCTTAAGCTGATTTAAGTATTTATCACTTGCCAACCTCTCATTGTTGCCCTTTGTCCTCAGGAAGCAAAAAATGCTTATTTTCTACTGTATCAGTTCCCAAGCAGCCACATAAATGCTTGTGGCAATATCCTGCTGGGGCAGTTGAGGAAGAAATGATGATGGGAGAGTTGTGAGCAGAAGGGTGCAGACAGGGAGAAGGAAGCCTTTCAAACCATCCCTCAGTGACAGCCAGGCAGGAAGATGGCCTTATTCTGGTTCCTGTTGCTGACCTTGATGAAGTTACCCTGACACTGCTAACACGTTTTTAAGGGGGCAGATTTAGACCCAGACTATAGACACCAAAGCCTTGTCTTGATTAGTTTTTATGTAAAAGCTGATTTCCAGGGACATCTTAACCAAAAGTAGCAGAAGTTTACACTATCAAGTTTTGTTGTTGCTGCTGCCTGCAAACTGCAAAAAGTTTAATCTCATTTAATTTATGCTTATTTCACTTATTTAAAAGCAAATAAAAGATGCATTCATAAACTGTGAGATAGAGTATCATATATTTAACTGACACTTTTGCATTGTTTCCCGGGGACATGTTGTTCCCAAATGAGGTAGGTAGCCACTGAGATTATCATAAATGGAGGAGTGTTCAAAATGGAAAATATACTGTGGATTTTGTTCATTCCTGGAAACGTAGGATTTGTCAGCCTGTTGGATTATACCTGCTTATCGCATCCTCTGGCCAGTCCCTATGGCTTCTGCAAGAGGAACACTTACCGTATCTCAGCCTCTTCAGATCACAGCTTGATCTGCTACGTTAAATGGCTAATTGAAGGTGAGTTCTTCAGCGTACATTAGTCAAACCCTGTAGTTAAAGTGGCAGATAATTTCTTTGTTGCTGCACACAAAGGCAAATGTCTCTGTTTCTTTTGTTCGTTGCCATCCCCACAGCCAGCTATGAAGGGCTGCTGATTTAATTGCATAATCTAGCAGGACTCTGGCAGGGCTTTAACTTAACCGTATCTAAGGTATTTGTGTTATACAGCCACTCTTCCTTCTGCCTTCTTTCTATGCACTCGTTCCACATCTGTGTTAAGCCACATGGGGATATTGGAAGATGCTGTAGATCCAGATGTCTGCTGGAATATCAGACTGTGTAATTAGCTGTGGCCATCTAGACACTAGCTGGAGAGATGTGTCATTTAGTGAATAATGCTTAGTTTTGGTGCCAAGAGTTGTACATTCAGGCTTCCACAGACCATATCACAGACTGTGAAAGTAGCTGTGCCCAATCCTCCTGGAGCAAGGGATCTGGTGGGCTCTGCCCTTGGAAAAGTTGGGCTTGTTTATTTGTGCGTTGATTTGATTTTTTAAAGTGGTCCCCTTCCCTGTTAAATAGAAGGGTAGAAGGAAATAAAGTTGAATGAGTTTGAGTCCAGCCTGAGTCCGCCGATAAAATTACATGATTCACTCAGTTGTTTGTTTTACTTTTGTTCCGGGTTGCAATAGTTCAAACGTTGTGTGAACACCTTCCCTCCTCCTACCCTCTGTCCCTCAAGGTCTCCAAGCACCACACAGACGGAAGAAATCCCTGTGCCTTTTGGAACTACTATCCCTTCTTCTTCATGTAGGGAAAAGAAAGCTTCAAGGGACAATATGAGTAATGTAAAGGTTGCACAGAATTCCCTGGTGGGGACAGAAGCTGGCTGTAGCCTTTGTGACTCCCCAGGTCTCTGTACCGATCTTGGTAACATTTCTCAGTCATCACAGTTGCAGCTTTTTTTCTTGAAAAAGCAGCATCATGTCAATTAAAGACAAATGTAAAGCAGACCACCAGGATGTTATATGTGTATATTCAACCCCATGTCTTTCCTGAGTTGCTCACTCTGCTCTTTGAATCCTACCAGCTGAGGGACAGTCAGAGCTGCTTTGCTTTCCTCCAGAGTCTTGACCTGAGCACTAGCAGTGTCTGCAAGTTGCACCAGAAAGACAGAGCAGGCAGGGTGAAATATGCTCTTTGGGCCTTGGCCCTTTCTGCTTCGTTACCGTGA
This sequence comes from Ciconia boyciana, assembly GCF_034638445.1. Classification (NCBI taxonomy): domain Eukaryota; kingdom Metazoa; phylum Chordata; class Aves; order Ciconiiformes; family Ciconiidae; genus Ciconia; species Ciconia boyciana. Next base: position 191,427,760 of record NC_132934.1, read on the forward strand.
AAAGCCTACAATTGAACGTCAATTCATTTGTATTCAACCTGGCTGTTCTGCTTCCAGACCTCCTTTCTTGTCTGCAGCTGACAGGATGTCCTGAGGAAGTGACAGGGCAGTGACAGTTTGTGTGTCATGGTCCACTTCTATTTGAACTTGATTTTTATCTGGTAATGAATCAAGCCACGGGAGTCCAGTCTGGGAAAAAAAGAAAGTGTCCCAAGGAAGCAAGCTGAAGCTAGAAAGGTTTTCAGTCCATTTGGAAATAAGAATGCATTACAATGTGCTTTTTCCCTCCATACCAGACCCCTGTATTCTCACAAGGTAGACTGGGTATAAAAGGGGTTTTGCATTATTTATTAGTGTGCCTCTGTCACACATAATGAGGGCTATAAAGTATGTAAGAGTTTATAATTGGCTATCTGCAAGAAGTAATCCTAAGGGGGCTGTGTAAGGATCAAATAAATTATGCTTCATTATAGTAGTTATGCCAAGGATATTAGAAAATTGTTTTTAGTTGGAGGAAGAAAAAGAAGGAGAAGTAGAAAAAGAAAAAAACCCTTATTACTTCCCAGACCCACTTCTGTCAAAGCTTTTACAGTTTAAGGCAAGATTTCAGTCCTCCTCTTTAAAATTCCTGATGTGTTCAAGATGCTAAATAAGCAGTTGCCAAGATACTTGTACAAATAATGCATAAATGGAGTTTATCTAAATTGTTTTATTAATAAACTTTACTGAACTCTCCCATGCAGTTAAGAAGGAATCCCAATTCCCCACTATCCACCGTTGGCACATCAGCTTTCAGAAATGAAACTTCTATCTCTTCTTCTCAGGGGGATATGAATGTCTGCCCCTCCCTCCCCCTTCCCTGAATCTAATTATTGTTCTGATAATTCAGAACAAGGATTCACTGGCAGTAAAATAGAAAGAAAAAAAGATGAACAGCTGGTCCTGGAAGCTGTGATGGTATCATTTTAAAATTAACATTTACATTTCAGAAAAGCCAGGACGAAAGGCATCTCCATGTTTCAGACTTAGTTATAGGGCTCTTCTGATGCTTCTGGATATAATTTGTGCTACAGTGGAGGTGCCCCTGGAGTACAGAAGTTAGACAAGGAAAATTCTTGTCAGATCCAGGAGGGAGGGAATATCCCTTCCCTTAAAGCAGTTAGTGGGTATTGTTCTAGTTTTAAATAGAAAGCCAAGGAAGGACAGAGTTTGTCTCATGGTACAATATACTTGGTTCTGAAAAATTTCCAGCAGTGAAAATTACCTGTAGAAATAGCGAGCTAAAGACTGTGGCTAAAGCTGAAATCAGTGGCAAAACTGATTGATCTCACAGGGGCCAGTTGTCCCCCATTAGATCTGCTTGAAAGAGTAAGGTTACAAGACTGGGCCTGCAAGGTCGCATGTGCTTTTGTATGTTAAATGTAATACTTTCATAAGTCTAAAAATATATCCCATAGCCCTTATGGTGCCATAGTTGCACCAGCCCCCGTCCAAGCCATAAAGTGAACTCATGTTTTGGAATGCATTAATAAAACAGCATTTTGTATGGACCGAGTTGTGTGAAAACTATAGAAAGCAGGAGCCAACTGCAGGGACCAAGAGCAGTGGAGGGACTGCAACCCCTGTAAGCACCTCAGGTCAGCCTGCACACCAGAAACCTCACCCCAGCTCCAGTCTTGGGCTATTTGCTGAATGCATAACTCCGTCAAACAACTTTGGCTTGGGCACACTTGCAGGTGGTTTTATTTGCATCCCAGCAAACATAGGTCACTCATTTCATATCTGACTTACAAGTGGAGGGAATTCAAGCAAGGATCAGTGGCACAAATGGCCAGTGAGGAGCTGAATGTGTCACAGGAGTCAGTTGGTTCTGAATGAAGAATACAAATAATGGTTAGTATACGGGGGGAGTTGAAAATAAGGGACTTTTCCTCTTCCTCTTTGAAGACTTTATAAATAGCCCAAGTGCCATTGTTAGTTGCTTCGGCAGCCATCTAATGTTCATCTCATAGCTTGTTCATTTTCTGTTTGTTTCCATTTTTTTCTTACATTCTCTCTCAGTCCTTGTAGGAGGTCCAGCCAATGCTACTATTGCTCCTTAGCACTCACTACTCTTAGGTCTGAATAAGACTGCATTCTTGTATCTAGCAATTGCATGCTCCAGTCACCAAGTATTAATCCATTAAGCCAATGATCTTGTAAATTGGAGCAGAAATATTAAGTGGTGGGGATGGCATCAAGGCGCTGATAGGCTTTTATCAAGGACAGACTTTATAGCAAAGACGTACTTGAAGAGTCTTCCACTGATCATAAAGCATTATTTCTGAAAAGTTTTTAGGAAGAGAGAACAGTAATGAACTCCAAGAGTCACACAGTTCATTTTAGGGTTTTGCTAGTTAGTGTTGCCATCATCTGCAAGGTCTTCATTTAACTTGATTTAACTCTCCTTTTGGTTTCTCTCAGTTGAAGGCAACATGTTTGATTCATTATTCAGCTGCTCTGATAGTATTCTGGCATTGCTTTTTGTTTTTTGAAGGAAAATTTCCAACAGATTGTCGAAGCCAGCAGCTGCAGAAATCCTCTGGATAGAGAACGCTGTATGGAATGGCTAATTCTAGCATGAATAACTGAATAAATTGGGACTGCTTAATCCATTGGAGAGAAAGATGCTGCAAAGGGGGAAGAAAATAAACTGCTCTCTCAGAGCCCCCCTAGGGATTTAGCAAAGACCATGGTTTAAGGAGTGGACTTAAATTACCACAAGGAAGATATAGGTTAGACAACATGAAAAGCTTCTGTTATAGACACAGAGCCAAGAACAGATTGTCTTAGAAGGTGGTGGGATCTCCATTGTGAGAGGCTTTTTCAGAACAGATTAAACAAATATTTCTCTTGGAAGGTACAAGTAGAGCTTATTCTGACTTTGAGGCTGCAGGATGGATTGGATGGATGACTTCTTGATGTCCCTTCCAGCCCAAGTTTCAAAGACTTTTTTTGTGGTTTAAGTATGCTCTCTGCATAAAAGAATTTACTAAATCATGCAGGAGGAAGATGGGGAGCAAAAGACTCTCAACGTAAACAGCTGGACAGTGCTGAGGCATTACTCCCTTGCCTTGGGATAACTCACAGGTGGGTGGGGAGAAGAGGGTTTCAAAAGGAGATCAAAGATGGGCTCATGGGCTCATCATGGGAGAAGCATACCCTTCTACTCAGTTCTTCCCTCTCACGCACTGGTCTTCGTTACCAGAAAGAGTTAAATATGTTTGAGATGTTGGTAAGGTTGTCCATATGGATTCTCTCTGGAGAGGATAGGGAGCAGCGCCAAATTTTTCTGAGCTGCAGATGTGCAATATATTTGTAACAAACTGCAGCTCCTATCCAAAATTATGATTTATCACATTTTGTGGCAAACTGAAAAATGGGACCTATTTGAGGGAAATTGACTTGATAGAGTATTTTTTCCTCTGCAAATTAGGTCAGTTATTGAGTTTGAATGCCTTCGGATAGAAAGCACAGAAAATTTCATATTTTTCATTTGTTTTTTTTAAAAATAAAAAACATCCTTTTCTTGGGTATGACACATGAAGCAAACTTTAGAGCATGTAAAAATAATGCAAAATAAAACACAGACAGTCTGACAGTATGGAAACAGTATTTTGAGTGTCACACAGTTCTCACTGGAGCTGTGCTGAACCTCATCATCTCTCTTATGGAAAACAAAGTAGCTGAGAATGGGGTAATAGTTGTTTTTAGTTTAATTGAGGAAGCCACATGAATGATCAATTTCACATGGAGTCTATCATTGCCTAGATTTGACTCCATTTCTTCTGGTTTTACACTGTAATTCAGCACGAAGGCAACCTGCACTGAGTATACCTTTGTTCATGCATTGATTAATTCATGTGCTTAGCTGCATGCTCTGCAAGTAGCCTTGTGGATGCGGAGGGTATTTAAAAAGCTGCTAAAAAGTGCTGCAGCTACAGCAGCAAACAGTAAATTAAACTGACCTCTCCTTCCCCAGTTCCCATGTATTTCACAACACTTGGCTGTCTATGACTTACTTACCCATCAGAGAGCTCTGCACTGTACGGAGAGAGATGCATTTGACAGCTGCAGGCCTGTGTATCAACTAAGCTGGTGTGTACATTTTTGCAGAGTAGAGGGAGGCTTAAACCTGTGAAGCACCAGTGAGAATAGTATAAAGGGAAAAGTGATTCTCAGCTGTGTTTGGTGACTGCCACTGACTTTTACAGCATTATAGAAGTTTATCTTACTATATTTCCTATCTAGAGAAGTGGTTTCCAAACTTGTTGATTTGAGGGGTCTTACAGACTCTCCAGTAGAAATGCAGACCCATTCAATCTTTTTTCCTGGCATAGATTGCCTAATAGCGTGTATGAACTTGCTTGGAAGTACTCCTTGATTTGACAGAGGGTCTTCAGACCATGTACTGAAAATGCTACTTTGAAGTCTTGAATATGGCTGAAGTTTTACTGAGATGTGCAGTGGTTGATCTTCCATTAATTCTTGGACAGCTCAACTGAAATAAAGCAAACTAAAAAAAAAAAAAACCCAGGCAAAATCCTGGTACGCAGCATTCCCCCACTGGATGTATGCTTTGCATCAGTTCCAGTTCCCCTGTCACTCTGGGGATATGCTACCGAAGTGAAGGAATTGGCTGGGCAGCTTTGTTGCTTTATCCAGCATCTACAAACTATTGTTTTTCACAGATCAGTGAACTAGTAGACATAGAAAAGCAATTCTTTGGTATTTAATCTGTGTCTGAATATTTCCAAAGGCTGGGAGAATCCAGAGTAGAAATCACTGGAGTGGTGCTCAGGAGTCAGGCTGCTGCAGACTTTTCCTTAATGCTTATAACAACTTCAGTCTGCCCAGTTTGTATTGAAAAGATATGGCAATGCCTGTCCATTTACCCATTTATCTGCTTAGGCATCTTCACTGACACGGGATGTATTCCTTCATTCTCTCCTCATGGTCCTTCATGAGATCACTTCATGTATTGGGAAATCCTTTGAGCCTGGAGCTTCTGCAAAGGCTCTAGCTACTTTTGTCCAGCCTCCAGTTGCTATTGAAATTCATATTAATGAAAAGGAATATGCCTTATCTACTATGACTACATGGAGAATTATGTATTTTGGGAAGTTAGTTATTAAACTACCTTTTATTAATCACAGAAGGCACCCTTGTGTTTCTAATGGAGTGATTTCTATTTAAATACACTATGTCATATGCCATATGCTGCTCTAGACTCTTTGAACTGTCAAACATTTGATTCTGAGCCACAAAATGATGGGGTGAGTACACAGATGGGTTGTCACATAAAGAAGTCTGATGGCATGTGATAATGCTCAGGCTTTTTTTTTCCCCCCATAAAGCTTATAATGTACAAGCAGTGATCATGGCTTGCCAAACAAAAATGAGCTTGTCAAACTCCAGAATGTTTTCTGGAGTTCTTCAAGCGTTTCAGTTCCACTCTGCAGATTCACTCTGTCTTTAACTGGACCAGTCACATCCTTTTCAGAACAAGAGGTGTCAATCATGTTGTTGTGTGACAAACTCTGGGAGGAATGATGCAGAGACTCACCAAAGCTAGTCCTGAGTTGGTCTAGCTCTGTGGTAGCAATTCAGGCAGATCAAGGCCATTTTGAAGCAGCAACTTGTTTCCATAGAGATAACTTCCTTTTAAGGTAGAGCATACAGGTTTACATTCAGGAGAAAGACAATTTTTCCTTCCATCTTCTCTTCTTCCCTAACATTTAGGTAATTTCCCATAAAGGAAGGCAGAATTCATGACAGGAACTGAGGCATTCAGCTTAAGGGCAGGATGATGGCAGAAGGATAGAAGATAAGGGACAAAAGAAAGTGTAGGTAACTTTGGGCAGGATTCAATTATGGATTCATACACTTTTTGAAGGTGTTTACAATGCAGATATTTTCCCTTGAGGTAGGTTTCCAAGCTGACATTAAGATCAGTAGATATCTAGGGTGAAACTCATTAGCCTAAATCTAGATGCTTTGCGCTGTTAGAGATATCCTAGGGTCTGCAAGACCTCTGCGTGGGCTGGCCGGTATGACCGAGGACTTAGGGGAAACTTGCAGTGCTCTGGAGAGGCAGCTGGAGGCCAAGTGAGATACTGAACAGTGCTTAAACTGACAGAAGGTGTCTGTGTTTAGGCAGCCAAATCCCACTCTGAGTCGATACTGCCCATGGAACACAATTCAGTCGATAACTTACAAGTTCCTAGTGCCATTCAAGATGCCCTTGGCTATCCCACCTCCAGCTGCTAGTCCAGGAGCGTCTGGCTTTCCCTATTGGTCTGTGTCATGTCTGCCAGTCCTATGTGAATGTCTTCGCTGTCTTAGAGTTAGGTAGACCAGGATTTAGATGTGTCCTGGTCATAGATGTATGTGTATGTATTCTTTAGGATGAGAAAAATAGTTTCTAGACTCTATTGATTGTACTGACAAGGGTCTTAATTAAGTTGCCACTGCAGAGGCATCTTCATAGATTTGATAAGCTCTGTGCCATCTGAGGCACCTAGAAAGGAAGACCCATGCTCTTCTGGAGCAGGAGCTGGTGTCCAGGTGGGCTACCCAGCTGAAATGCAAGTAGTCCTATCTGTACACATGTAACTTGAGCCCCAGGTGCCTTAAGCTGAGGTGCCTGAATGATGTAAAACCAGATTCCTAGTGCCTTTCATGTTGGAAGGGATGTCCAACCTTCTGCTTAAAGCAGGATCAACCCTGAATCATGATCACAATAATCACTTTCATACCTCCAAGTATCCCCTTCGACAAACAAAAGCAGCCAAGTCTGGGCTTATCCAGACTGCTTAGTGCCGTGCTAAGCACTGGAGGATTCACAGTCTCAATACTCCTCTGTTTACCTCATCCGTGGGCATATAACCAGTACGTATTGCATGAAGCCCAAAGGAGAAAACCTGGTGATGCTGGAATCTCTCATACCCAATTGTCTGCACCCAACACTCATGGTGGAGAAAAATAGCCATGGTGAAAGCCTTCTTTTTTTTTTTTTCCCTTTTTTTTTCCTGATTTGAACCTTGGTCTCTCATCCACTGGGATCTGTGGAGCTTGTATCAGAAGGATGTTCTACTTGGTACCAAATACTTGTATCATTGTTGGCTGAGAGAATGAAAATGTAAGAGGGACTGTGTGACCTGGCGGTAAGGGAGTCAGCCTGGCGTCTGCTTCAGTGAATATTCATTCCCTAAACAGTGCATCCTCCAGATACCCTCCACTGTGACTCTGTGGCCAGCCTTAGCGCTACTTAACCATAACCAATAAGATATAAAGTGCATGGGCAGGTATCTGTTTCCTTGGATCTCTCTAAATCCCCCTGCACGTGAATGGTGATGTGTAATAAATGGTAATAAAGGGGTTTTCAATGAAATATCCAGCTACACACTGTAATTCAACTAGTTCTCAAAGATCACATTACTCCTCCTACTGCATACATAAAATAGGATTAAACTCTTGGATTTCTTAATAATCTAGTGCCAACCTGTGCAGACTGTGGAGCCTGTTTATTGCTGCTTTATGAAATCTAGTTACAAGAAATACTTCCAGGGGCGATTTTCAGTGGTTGGAACTGCTGGGAGCTGCAGCATCCTGGAACACCCCTGCACCAGCACCTATTTTGCAGAGCTTTGAAACTGGTGCTGGATCTTTCCTTTCCACGGCAGCAGCTGCCATGGCCCTGTCACTTGTCCAATGGATTTTACTAATTCACTTCCATTTAGTAGCATCTCTGTGTTTGATTTCTCCACTCTTCCTACTTCACTGTTTCTTTTGGGTTTCTCCCAGCCCCCATCCCCATTTTCTGAAGCCTTCAGTATTGCTTTAAAAACGCCCAGGGCCAAACAGAGCAGCCAAAGCCATTAGCTTTTGGGTAGCAATGTAGCATCTCTGGGTGGGGAGATTTCCCCCTCTGAGCCTGAAGCACCTCTGTAGTAATGAGCACACCACCTTTGATCAAATGAAAATCAAAGCGAAGTCATGCTTCATCTGCTGGAAAACTCCCATCTGCACCCTCCGCTGCCCCATGCCCGCATTCAGGGAGAAAGTGAGGGCTGTGACTCTCCCGTGACACAGCACTTGGCCATGCTGGATGCTGGCAGGCATTTGCAATGCCTTTTTTAGGCTTCCTCTGCCACTGGCCCTGCTTTCTGAAAGCAGCAGCAGGCAGGTGGCAGCTCTTTGCTGTGGCAGTTTGCTGAGGTTCAGAGCCAAGCAGCTGCCAGGCAGCGAGTGCTCATGGTGTGGAGTAACCCAAAATAACAGAAAAAGTCTCATTGGAGGGATGGGTCTTGATAGTCAGAAGAAGGGGAGCTAAGCAAAGCCAAATGCATTGAATTAAAACCTGGCTATCAGAACCAGAAAGGAAAGGGTGGTGGGGTTTTGCCCTTGCCTGAAAACCCATGAGTACTATTTCCATCATGCTCAAGATGAAGCAGTGTTCCTAGAGGCAGGATCTGCAAAGCTGAAGGTTGTAGCATTTTATTCTGTTTTTTTGTTGTTGTTCTTATGTTTCATTTTGTTTTGTGTCTAGAGTCCCTCTTACGTCCTGCTATAGCAAAGTCTGTGGCAGAAACACCTTCACCTGGAGTGAAGCCCTGAACTGACTTGCTCTCTCCCATCCTGTGACCCTTGTGAGGAGGGATGGGAGGAAATTTGGCGCAGCATAAATGCCATCTGTCTGTGTGCCCTTGGAGACCCCTGCCTGCACACTCAGACAAGATACTCCCTTATTGCATTCATTCACAATGTAGGCAATTGTACCCTCTCTCAAACGATGCACCTTCAGTTCAGGCTCAATAAGGAACCAGTCAAATGCCCCATGTTCAGTGACTACTAACTCGACAGAGCACTGTTGCCCAAAGTGTTGATCTCATGTTTAAGCCTAATAAATGCCCAGGTGAGGTGCTTGCCTGGATTTCCTTGGAGACAGGTACTAACAGGAATGGAAGGGACCGATGTGATAATGTTTCTCTAATGGAAGAACAACAGAGAAACCAAAGGACAGAGCGATGATCAAGAGAAGTACTTCAAGAGAAGTAGTAGGAGTGTGACCTTAAGGAGGGGAAGCTTCTGGGCGAAGAGCTGGGAGCTGCCAGTATAAAGATATTGTCCGTCGCTAACTGAATTGAGGGTGGACTCCCGTGAGCATGGGAGCCAGGCTGCCTGCAGCCAGCACGGCCCTGCTCCCCCCACTCCCGTCTTTGCTCTGGCGGGTCCTGCTGCTTTGCCCAGGCTCTGGAGTTTGTTTGAACCTGCTCTGACCCACTTCTATCACTCTGCAGTTGCTGCTTGGTTGCAGCTCCTGGAGAGTTTCTTGAACAGGGACTTCAGAAGCTGTGTCTGCTGAAGTATTTCACATCACAGTTTTTAACCAATTCTTCTTTAACCCCATTGTTTGTTGGCTAAGGTACGTCTCAAAGCAGCAGACAATCTTCATGGGCCAGCTCAATTTTACTTTCATGCTGCAGGCTCACTTTTATAGCAAGTAAATGCTTTAAAACCATTACAGTGAGGAGAGTTTTTAAATCACAAGAACCGGAGAGTCGAAGTCCATGCTGCATCTAAAAATTGGGTTTGTTTTGCTTGTAGAGATTACTGTACCTTCAAGTGACAGATGGGAATGTGAAAACTTTCTATCATCCTTGAAGATTCAGATGGGCTAACAGAGAAAGAACGTGAAAGGAAAAATCATCATTAAAATGGTCTTGAAAGGGATGACTTCCAAATTATTGTCTGTCAGCTTCTCCAGATGGCCTGAATATCTGTCGGATGAGCAGTATTCATTAGAAGTACCTAGCAAAAAAAAAAGGCAAGGTTTCTTTTTGGTCAGGTCTGAAAATGAAAGGGGAAAAAGTAGAAGATGGGGGGAAAGAAAGGAGGAAGACATTTTGAAGAAGATTTTTCTCACTAAAAAGTGATGGTACAAAAGGCAGCATCCGGTTCCGGTTTTATTTTCTCCCTGCAGTACATACATCAAGCCTGACCCATTCCTTTTATTTTTCTAGGTGGAAATGCAAATTGGGTTTTCACAATGACACTGGGCTCCTTCCTGCTTCAGAGGCTTCCCAGGCCCCCTCGCTACAGCAGTGCAGCCCCCCTTTAACTGCTGGCCAAGGAGGCCCTTTATGGTGCCCGTGCAGTCCCTTTCACTGCATTCATAGGGTATAACTGTGACTGGAGCTGAGGATATGCAAAAAAGGAATACAATTTCCAGTGCACATGTAGAAGGCTCTTAAAAAGCCCATAATTAAGGAAAGCCACTATTGGTTTAATTCCCATTTGAAAATACATTTTCTAGCAGCAAGACTCTGAATCCAAAGCTAAATGCCTCATTTACTGCCATCACTACCTCTCTTTATTGATCAAACTGATGGTTTTCCCCATCGGATTTACCTGAATCATGTGCTTAGGTTTACCCTATGAGAGACAGAATGAAGGACACTGGGGAAGGTTTGGCTTTATTTAACAGGCTTTTGAGGATGCAATGATCAAATGGGCTGACAACAAAACAAGAATGAGCCATATAGCACTTAGGGGCATGCTGTGACCTCAACAAGTGAGAGGAAGAGCTGAGTCTGTAAAACAGGACTTGCTAGCTATGAACTGTCAGGACAGTTGCACACAGTTGATTTATGGTGTGATGTCCACATGGGTTACTTAAAGCACATCAGATCAAGCATTGGAACAGGCCGCCCAGGGAAGTGGTTGAGTCGCCACCCCTGGAGGTATTTAAAAGACGTTTGGATGAGGTGCTAGGGACATGGTATAGTGGTGGTCTTGGTAGTGTTAGGTTTACGGTTGGACGTGATGATCTTAAAGGTCTTTTCCAACCTATACGATTCTGTGATTCTGTGATTGTGTGATCTTTGGGTGGAGGCTCCCATTAGAGCCACAGCAGCAGTCTGAGGACCACCCACCCACAGGGATTTGCAAGCTTCTGTTTTTGTGCATTGACTTTTGCCAATTGATCTTGCTCTTCTTGAGTGCAGTCATTTTGCCCATGGCAAAATCTGGTTAATGTCTCTTGTTTTATTAATCCTTCTGTATTTATTGTTTGAGACTTGCCTATATCCAAGCTATTCTTGGAGATATTAATAGCGGTTAATATTTTACCTCTTGGAGTAAGTTGATCGCTGCATGCCACAAATCATGTCTTTATCTCTTCAAAGATGAAACCTAGACCTGTGCCAAGCCACTAATGTAATTACTGCCCCTTCCCTGCCACCCCCCTGCTCAGCAGCATCCACCATATGCAGAACCTGCTACATGCAATTATTTTCAATCACAAGCTCCACTCCAGACAGACAAGATCATCTTTCAAGTGCTAAGTGTTATTAAAATATGATCACGCATTATACCCACAGCAAGAGTGATGGGGAAGGCAGTCTGGAATGGACAAGGATTGCTCTGGGTAGTTTACTATTGAGGCATCCACCCTCTGACCCCCTGGTTTGTAGTTTTGCAACTTGTAGGTCTGGGCAGCTCCTCACTTAGCACATAGGCTGGTTTTAGCTTGCTTTTTGAAGGTATCCAGCTCTCCGCATGGACTATGCAAAGAGCCTAGTGGCTAAATGGGACCCTGTTATACACTGAAGCCAAGCACTTAATTCCAGCTTTGCGTTGCCGAAGCTGGCTGCATTGTCAGCCCTGCGGCTCTCTCCCATGTGCCTCGCTAGCACATCGAACCAGCCGCAGCACTTGCCATAGCAGTGTTTCATGGATCAGGGCAAGGAGCCTGTTTCATTCCCGAATGCAGAACTGCTCCAGAAGAGCTGGTCTCTGACAGTGCCAACACCTCCACTGGTGCATGGCACGTCATCCAAAACAGCAGCCAAGTGCCACCAGCGTCTCCGCTGTCAGCCGGCCCCATCCCACTGGCTGGCTCCCTCACACCTTGAAGCTGCAGCCCCTTTTGTGAAGGTGCTGTTTATGGACCTGCACATTTCCTTCCACTTTCTATTTCTTTTAATGACTGTAGTGGATAATGAAAGATGACAGATGATGGTAATTACAGCACGGTGGGTTGGTTTTTTTTTTTAATTTTCTTAAGAAATGTTACAGGCATCCTAAGCATTTTAAGCAGCTGTAAAGATGGGTGTGGCGTCCTGGGTAGCATAGCCGGCTACATACAATAACTATAGGGCAGGCCAGGATGTGACTCTTGAGCTAAACCAGTAACTGCTCTCTACTGAAACTGCACAATTAGCTTAAGGATTTCCGTTGGGTTTGCAGCCCTTGGATTTAACAGGTCTTTAAATGGAAGTTGCAGCTGTTCAGCAGAATCTACATTCTCTGTGATTAAACAAATTGGCTGGGAGCATGTATGAATTATTAGCGGTAATAGTATGCACTCTTTTTGCTTTTGCAGGCTCTGATCCACACATTTAGTTGCTTACAAACAGGGGTGGATTGATTAGAAGGAAAAGAAGGGGCTGAGGGGCTTTTGTCCAAGTCCTGTAAACACCATGGGCTTTGAGGCACACTCCACTCTTTTAGTGCATAAAATAAGGGAGCTGAAATGCCAGTTGCCAACTTCACTGCCCATGCAGACCAAGGCAGTATCAGCCCTATTGAAGTCATTGGAATCCTGCTGAAAGCAATGGGACATTACACACACACACTCATACATATATACATACCTCAGGGCATGAAGAAAAACTTGTGAAATTTTTTCTTACTTACTAGCAGGCTCTAACTCTTTGTGGAAGTCTTACACTGAAGGTAAATCCCTGAGTTTGGCCCACACCTTGCCTGCAAGAAGTACTGGGGAACAAAATTGCTTTGTCAATAGACCTCAATACACAACAGGCACACATGCACCACTAGAAGGGAAACGTGTGAAGGTGAATCAAAAACAGCTGAAAACCAATGATATCAAAAGAGATGTCAAAACAACAGCTTTAAGACTTGTGGCCAGTTGGTACCTGTGACAAATTTGGTATTTATAGGCATAAGCCTTTTTGCCAGATGGGAATGTAGACCTGTGCTCCTGGCAGCACCTTTGGTCTCTGGCAGGTTCTGTGTTCGCTAAATGAAGTGTGTGACCTTGCCCGTGGCTTTATACCTTGTCCTTTGCATGTAAACATGCTGCTGCTCATACTTTGGGGCCATGCGGCAGTGCTGGCGTTAGGCCGCCGTTTCCCATTTGATCTCATCATCACAGTCAGTGCAGGCTGCGAGCAGAAAAGAAGCTGCAGTGCTTGATGGCTTGTACTCCATAAATGAAACTCAGCACTGCTAAAGCCCATACCCAACTGGAGAGCCAGCTGTCACTGGGGTAGGGAGGTTTTCTGACATAGCACACTAGTTTGCCCTTAGTGGGTTTATTCGTTTCTGGGAGGCACAGCTAATGGTGAGGCTCAGTGGTGGGTGCTGCGAGCTGGTTATTAGGCAGCGTGGACTGGCTTTAAGGGCAAGCATCCACGTATGAGTGAGGCAGTTGCTCCTTTGGAGCAATTTAACATGACAGTATATTGGGTTGCTAATGAATTTTCGACTGTATGACCAGGATTTTTGTGTAAGGAAGGTCCTGATTCTACTCTCCCAGGATGTTCTCACCTGTCCCCCAATTCAATTTCTCTAGATTTACACAAGCTGATCAGAGAGCGGGACTAGACTTTATGTCTTTGCCAAAGCAAGCCTTGTTTGAAGGTGTTTACTCTGTAGATCATATAAGAATTTCATGATTTTGTGAAAGAAACAAGGAAATCTGGGATTATTTTTAATAGTAATTATTCTTATTCATCAATAATAATTGCAATTTAGACCAAAGGTTACAGGTTGAGGCTTAATCCAGGTCAAGGCACATTTGTGTGAGGTATTTTAAAAACCCAGAGTAAGTGACATAGCCTGACACCCAGAATTTATTTTTACTGAAACTGGGCTTTGGACTTACAGAGATGGACGTACAGAAATGGGAAAGAGAATGTGATAGGGGGATGAAGAGGGCTGGCTAAGGAAGGAAATAAGTTGCCAAGGCTTGTGGCCACTGTGTCCACTGTAGCATTGGAGGCAGAAAGAGTAAACAGGTACACGGTGTTTGGAAGAGAATGAGCTGTGTTTGGAGGGTGGCAGTGGAAAGTGCTGTGAGCAATATTCGTGGGAAAAAACCCAAACAACAACCTGTTACTGCAACAAAACCTAAAGGGAGCTGAAAACAAACAGCCCTCTGTGAATGCAATGGGCACTAGACACTCTTGCCACCTGAGGAGAGTATTGGCAAGTGCTGAGTAAGAGCTTGTTCTGGGTTTGGAGGGGCAGCATTGTGATGCTAATAGTCCTTTCACTTGCCTGCAGTGCTGCTGTTGTGTTCTCCTGGAAGAATTGGGCAGGAGGCTTTCCCAGGACCTATGTGTGAGGAAGGGCTGGCTGCCATTTCAGCTGGTCCAATGCAGGCGGCTGCAAGCCTGCCTTCCCTCCTACCCCCTGCACACATCTCCCTGCCCTTCACAATGGAGCCCTCTGAGCATTTGCGAGGTCTCCCAGACAGTCTGTTCAAGGACACAAGTTGATTGAAACCAGCCCAGCCATGGTGGTTCATTTTTGGCCAGAGAAGCTTCTGAGCTGTGGTCTGCCTGGGCTGGCACCAGGCGGGTCATGGGCATCCCAGCTGGATGACGGTCAGAACCACAGCAGGACTGGCCAAGGCTGCCATGGTCCACTGGTCTGTGGGGCTATCTCTGGCATCTGGGTGCTCTTCTTCCCTTCCCCAGCCATTCTCATCATCAGTGGTGATGTTCCTCCTTGTCTCATTGGGTCCTGCCCATTCCTAGCCATGCTGTCAGCGCTTCACAGTGCCCTTCTTGCTTTAACAATTCAAGTGACAACCAGTCTTTTTTTCAAAGAGTCTTAGGCTGTCTTTAACAAATGTAGACCCAGTTTTGGCCTAAGTTCTCTTGTCTGAGAAACATTCTTTCTAAGGATTTAATTAGAAGTGATTCTCATTTACATGGATTCTTACCAGCTGCCGTCCGGCTCTGCGGCCCTGGGGAAGAAAATCAGATGATACTCTGAAAGCCATTAGTGAGGACATTAGAAGCAACCACATCCAGGTCAGGCAAAGTTCTGAAAATACCTAGCATTCATGTGTCCTTAATTGCTTTTCTCCCTTTACAGCTGTTGGGTGAACGCACCATCTGGGAGGGGGCTGCCTCAGGGATTTATTTTCCATTATGTGATGTAGATATAGAGAGAGGAGCAGGCAGTGACTGCTCAACAAGGAAAGGAAGAAGTAGACTTGAGTAGCAAGAAGAAATTTGAACTTAGTGGAGGAAGATCTAAGGAGCTAATATTGGGCCCTAAACAGGGGAAGATGTGCTTGGAGGAGCAGCAAAGGAGTTGCTGACCTGCTTTGCTAACAGCTAAGATGCTAAGAGAAAGATGGGATACCACTTCTGGACATCCGTGCCTTGTTCAGGTGTGTCTTTGAGCAAGTCAAGAACATAATAAGGTGATTTCTGTGTCTTAGAGGAACGTCAGAAATATGAGCAGCTTAGATATCTTGAGGATGGAGACAGTAGAAATGCACAGCTAGCTCCAGGCCCTGGGTCAGAATGGCTCTCAGGACTCCTGTTAGTCTGCTGTGACCTCCACAGTGCCTCTGTCACCACACCCAGGGCTTGTTGCACTAGAGGCAGGACAGCAGAAGTGCTTTGCCAGGGAGCACCTTGGCCTTGTTGTCAAGAGAGGAAAAGTGAGGTGGTATGAGGTCAAGGGGCTTGCCCAAAGTCAGCCAGTGACTGACAGCCAGTAGGGTTTGAAACCTTGTCCCAGTCCTGTGCTCTACCTAACAGGTAAAAAGCAGCACTGCAAACCCACACTGCAAACTTTTTGAGGACTTGCTTGCCTTTACAGCCTGCAAAGTGTCAGGCACACCCAGCCCATTATCTACATAGTGATTTGTTTCCAGTCTTGCAAATAAGATCTGACACAAAGGAGGTAACATTTAAATGCTGTAGCATATATTGAAACATTCTCTCTAGGCTGTCCGTGTAAGAAGCTTTGCCAGCTACACCCGGTTTTTGGCAGCTGCTGCAGCGACAGCTGAGAATGCAATATGATAAAAATGCCACTTCTGCAAAATAATCATGGCCCATTGGGTGATTCCCAGCAAGATCTTGTGAAGGGAAAGACTTAGCCAAAACACATCTGTTTGGGGCAGCGTGAGGGCTGGAGAAAGCAAAGCATGTTATGAATGTTAAGCCAAGCATGATAATAAGTAAATGGCTCAAGAGCTCAGTTGTTTTAGCTGAAATGATTGGAGAAAACTTTGTGGAGTGTGTACCTGTGGTAAGAATTGATCAGGTGACATGAAACCATTCTTTCCTGGCTTTTGAAAGGGTGGAAAACAAAGGAAAATGACAACGGATTAGCACAACTGTCAGTTTACTTTTCCTGCTAGAACCTTGATAAACCGTGGTTGATTGTTGTTTTAATTAATCAGAAGCAATCAGCTTGTAAATGCTGTGATTAACACAGCTTCTATTTAACCCCGTGTTGGGTTTTCCAAACAGTATATGTAGCAGTTCTGCAGAGTAGAAGGGGAGTCTAAAAGCTCTCAGGTAGAAGCTCCAGAAGCTGAGGATGGCTTCTGGTGCTGAACTGCCAAGGCTGCCTCCAGCTGTAAAACAGCATAGCAGAATGCAGCAGTAGAAGTCCAAATGATTTTCTACTGTTTTTAGGAGAAGAAGAGATCTTTTTTCTCTGAGTTTCCCAAATGGCAGTTTGACATTTCGATTCCCAAGTGGCAGCCTGTGTTTAAGCTAATGGCAATTGCTTGTATAAACTTCTATTTTCTTTTCTCTCCATAGGTTTGTTGATCGGCTCTGGTTGTGCGCTCTATCCTCTTGGCTGGGACAGTGAAGAAGTCAGACAAACCTGTGGTAACCTTTCCAACCAGTTTGAATTGGGTGAGTCATCATCAGAGCATCTCAGCCACATTAGACTCTTCTCTGTGTTGTTCATAAAAGCAAATGAGGACATGAGCACAGGCTTGGAGAAGCAACCCAGTTGTGTGTGGTAGGGTATTCATATTCATTGTTCTGGGATGGTGCTAAGGCAGGGGATTTCAGATAGATTTGCTAGAAATATTTTCCAGAGGAACATTATAAAATAAAATGAAGGTATGTATGTATGTATGTATATATTTAAGATATCAGATTTAATAGTCTTGCAATACAGGAGCTAACGCTCCTGGAGATCTTGACAGGGTAGGCAGAGGCATCACAGCACAGCACAGCTGAGTGTAATTCACAATGAGTGCAATTAGCTGTCTTTGAAGTCTGGCATGTTTATGGCCTTCTAACCCAAGCTTAAAGAGTATGGTTTTGGTTACTCACATCCTTGGGAAGCTGGTAAATAACACTTGTTCCCTATGTCAGCCTTTCCCCAGACAAGCCACTGGTCTTAATGTGATGTCTGCACTGAGTGCGGAACGAGAGCCAGGGATGTGGCCAAGCCAGGCTCACACCCACGCGGTATGGGGTGAACCACCTCTAGAGAGCTCATCGGGCTGATAGAAAACAAGGGCCCAGCAGGGAGCTAAGGATTAAGCAATGTGGATAATCAGGATCTGATGTTTGAATGCATATCCAGATCCTTGTTCAGCTAGAAGGATCGATGCAGCTGGTGATACCCTACTCTATAAGTGCTCTTTGATCCTGTCACTTGAGGAACAGGGGGGTCTACAACCCTCCTGAAGCAGCAGGAGAGGCTGTGTGCCCTGACCCTCCACAGGCTCAGGAGCTCCCACTCCCAAGCACGGGCACATACAGCTCCCCATTTCCAGCCCCTGTGAGCTAAACGTTATTGTTAGTGTTAGAAACCCTTTCCAAAGCTGTGTGTGCAGGGCTTGTGGTAGCCTGGCGGTAATCCCAATGCAAAGAGCAGTGGATGAAAATGGTTTCCTAGGGTTAAACACAAACCTGCTGCATTATCTTTTAATTTTACACTGATATTTCTGTCAGGCTTCAGGAATAAGGAGTTTTGTTTCCATCTCAGAGATGTTTCTTGTGAAGATATGGAAATGAATTGAGGTTGAAAGGTAAAAGAATACTGCTCTGGGAGAGATGCTCCAGGTCACCCTCCCTTACACCATTCCTGCGGTGTTTTGGACTGCATTTGATCTGGCATGGGACCAGAAATTCATATTACCAATATCAGCACCCATCTCTACCACTGCCACTGGTGTTTTTATCAGCAGCCGCTAATGGTGTTGCACAGGGGATGTGTAACATGCTTTAGAACTTCTGAACTCTAATATCCTTCTGTGCTATTGATACCCTCACTGGTGCACACTTGATTCCTGCTCTTTCACACCAAGCATGTGAGCAGCTCTGCTCTGTGATTCCTGCTTGTGTCTCCTGACAGCCTGCTTGTTCCCAGGCTTCAGTCATTGCTCTCCCCAGAGTGCAGAAAAGTGTTACCTTTCCATGTTATTTCTCTGCAGACCCCCAAGAATGTGGGTGTCATGCCAGTCTCAGCTCCTTGAAGACAGCACTTAGGCAGTTACAAGCTGTGACCTTAAACACAGTCATGCCCGCAATCAGAGCAGAGTCTCTGAGACCACCTTTGCCATCTCAGTCTTGACTCATGAGTCAGATATTTGCATAAATTTAATCATTTACCATTAAAGTCAGTGAAGAAACCCATGTGAAAGATTTCAGCTGGCAGCTTTCCTTCCAGGTACACATAAGGACCATGAGATACATTACATTAACTCATGTACTCTTACTGTATTTTCTGGACCCGGAGCATGCAGGGCATGTGTTATGCATGCCTAGACTTGATGGGAGTGCTGGTCTCACCGATCTGCTGCAATCATATGTTAACACATTAATTAACAGATTGTAATGACAGATGAAATTTGCTGTAGTGATTTCCACCAGGCAGCTCTGCCACTAAACATCTCTTTTCCCCATACATTGGCAGTGAATTTATTCATTGGCCAGGATTATTTTTACTTAATGTCAGTGCTTGGTTGATGCTGTGTTAGCAAAGTCATCTGTAAAGAAGAGGTACAGTCCGAGGGCCATTTAATAACCACACTGCTCATCGTCTTTCATAAATACCTCTTGGTTGGTGATAACCCAAATGCTCTAGTCTTTTCTGAATCATTAGAGACTGGCTTACTCATTATAGCCTACAGGCCAAAAATGATGTTTCAAAGACTTAAATTTGTCTTGAGACTTAGTGAGATTAAGTAATTATTGCTTTCATTTGAATATTTAATTTGATTAAGCCTCAATGATATGCTTTCTATTCCTGAGTCTGTGAAATGAGTTGTCTCAAGAACCACATATATACACACTGTATTCAAAATCCGCCCTGAGAAAAGCTGAGCTGCTGCGAGCAATGCACTGGTTTGCTGATGGGAGAAATGGTGGTGGTGGGAGTGCTGGTCCTGCACCTCCTGCTGCTGTGGGCGCGAACGAGGATGACACTGAGAGCCTAATTCAGCGTATGTGGTTGCTCTCAAAGGAGAGGGTGTTCAAAGGGATGCTGATCAGCAGACAGCGTTCAGCCTCCTCTTTGAGCATGGCAGAGCAACTGTTGCAGCTTGGGCCGCAGGGAACATGTACGTGCAGTTAGGAAAGGAGGGTCAAAGCACACCAGGTTTCAGCACAGAGCCAGCAAAATTGGAGGTTCAGTGGTGAGTGAGATTCATTCTGGACTTGCAAAAGGCGAGGTGAAACAGTGGTTGAGGTTTGAGGTAGAAAAGATAATCCAGGAGCTGCAATCTACATTATAGGAGGATGGGAAAGACAAGAGGCATGTGCAGAGGAGGGACTGCAAGAACTCGCTTGAGAAGCAGCTGAACTGTGCACCGTGAAATGTAATGTTAACCAGAAATACTCCAGAATTAGCAATTAAATGAAAATTTTTGCTTTACCAAAACAAGACAAACCCCCACCCCCTGTAACATACTTGTAACTAGATAGAATAAATAAATAGCAATGCTAAGAACCCATAAAAAAGCCTAATCCTTAGTGGGTGTGCTAGATAAGAAGTGCTTCTTCATGTCTTCAGGCACTCTGAAAAAGCATTAGACTAATAGGCACTCCAAATAGTGCTGAGATAGCCCATATTGTGAAGAGGGGACTCCCTCCGCCACTGCCAAACACACACATTTCTGTGTACATTCCAAAGCAATATTTTAAAAGGCTGCAGGAAAAATAACCATGCCTTTAATTTACGTATAAGTGGATTTGGGTATTCTTTTCTAGAAAACCTGAGCTGACATTGTGAAATGCCCAGCAGTTTGCTGCTCTCTTTAAAATTGGATATTTATTTGTTTTTTATTAAGTGAACTATGTCCAAAGGGTTTACTTAAACATTTATGTATTTAATTGGGCTAATTTTTTTCAATCAAATGAAAGTGTTTGTACAACTTCATCTCTACAAAGAGGAGTCATTCTTCAACTGAAGATACCCTGCCAAGGACAACCCCATTTGTTGATTAAATTGCATTCAATAGATGAGCTGTTTTGCTAATGAGGATGGGGACTAACCTCCATAAATAGACAGACAGAGAGACTGGTGCATCTGTAGAGCAGCCTGTTGTCTGGTCTTCTCTAGCAATCTGGTTTTGCCATCATGAAAAAAAGCACAGTGATAGATTAGGGCTTTGAGAAATGACCTCTGGCAAATCTTGTTGGGGGGTTAAGGCCATGACAGGTCTCTGCCATGTTCCTCTGCTTGTGGTTCCCAGCTCCCTGCCAGTCAGCAGGATCTGTATGGAGGTCTTGGGGCCCCACTCTGTATTGTGGAATCCCATCTCAGATTACAGATGGAGCAGAGTTCCCACCAGAACATCAGACTATGAACTGGAGCAGTCTTCTGCTGCTGTTTTTAGGGTGGTAACTCCTAGAAGTAGGGCAATATAAGTAAATGGGGGCAAGGGAAAAGAGGTGCTTATGTTTTAAACTAGCACAGTTGTTTGCCCAGTGACCAAGTCAAAGTCCTTACTCTAATTAGCATTTGGCCCAGGCTAATGCCTGAGGTGGAGACTGGAGTTATAAACTAGCAGTGCTCAAAGGGACTGCCTTTCATTTTTACTAAATGTGTGAGGATGGATCAAAATCATCTTAATCTCTTGCCAATGCACAATCTGTTATTGTTATGCTGCATTATTTGTACCCTGGGGTTGCCTGTGGGCCCATTCAGGACAGCACGGACGTGGCATAGCAGTACAGAGCTGCTGACTGAAGGGTGTGAAAGTGAGTCAGATCTACACAATCCTGTGGTCTGCAAAAGGAATTAGCAGGCAATTTCCCAAAAGCAAGCATCTTTATAGCATATCATATAGCACATATTCAGTTTTGCTGAGCTAGAGGCACTAATACTATTTTGTTCTCATTTCTAAATGTATCACACAAGAATAACAGTTGAAAAATGAGGGTTTTAGCAGGAGATTCATTAAAGTGAGGGATCCTGCATTAAGGTGAGAGTATGCATTAAAGTGAAGACTGCATCAGACATTTGCAAAAACTTCCACGTTTTGCAAAACTTAAACTGTGTGAAGAAATCTTCTGAACTTTCATGTCTTTTTTTAAAGAGCAATGTGAGTGTATATGTGTGACATTAGTATTGGTTTTGAATGTCTAAAATCAATATGAGACTTCATTTTAGGCCATTGATTTCCCTAGATGTGCATGCAGAGACTGCTCAGTTGTTGCATGCTCATTTCTGTTGTGATGGATGTGGAGGCAGCTAAATCAGAAGGTCCTGGAGAGGACAGGGCATGCTCAGTTTAACTCATAAAATCGAGCCTCACTTGGCATCTGGTGAAACAGCACTACAAGACCAATACCTAAGACCTCAAACAGCAAAATGGTTGTCTAGAGTAAGATTCATTTCTCTAAATGTAGATGATTCATGCCATTGTAGGTGCCCTACGAAATTTCATCTGGCCTCCAGCTGCCACTTCCCTGCCACCAGATGTATGAAATGATATTATGTACTTACCTTATTAACCTGAAAGAATGAAGACACTGAATTTAAGATAAACTTCAATTTTTAAGTTGAACTACTTGGAAAAAAATTTTGTGTTCCTTTGAGGAAATACAGTGTGTTTGGGCAGTCAGGACTCAGCCTGGATGATCAATGCTCCAGAATTTTTTATGGCCTACCCCTTTTTGTGAGAGATTACTTTTTGTGTCATACATTTCCTACCTAGGACCTACATTTTTATTCTGCTGGGTGATCATTTGTGCTAAGAAGCGTCCTACAAACATAGCTCGGTGTTTGCTGTATGTAACTACCTTCAGGGCTCATCTTTGAGTTTCATGATGCTTTTCTTTGCTATTAAAGGCAGTGAAAGTCATAGGTCTGGCATGGCTCAGGTGTGGCCATCGGCATGCTGTGCCCTACCTACCCACCTGGCAGCTGCTGCCACAGCCTGCCTGAAATGCATTCTGTGCTTGTTTGAGTTCATGTCATCCTTATGAGGCTGGGAAGAGCCTCCCGCCCTGTTTCTTCTGCAAGTCCTCCTAGATCCTCTCCGGTTGTTTCATGTTCTCTGGCTGTCACACTCCATCACTACCTGCCACGCACAGAGACATCCTAGGTCTGGGGGCCCAGCTGCAGCAGCAACCAAAGCACATGGCTCCAAACGCACACCTTTGCTTGACCTCTGTGGTGGTCCATCCATCCGTGAACCACTGTGAAATGGCTTTCCTGGCCGAAGTGGCTGTCTGGAGAGCAACTTAAAAGGCTGGCTCCCATCCTGAACTAAACAAGCAGATGAATTGCCCTCAAAAGCTCTCAGAAACTTCTCTTTTGAGGGATATTTCTTTCCAAAGATCATTATTATTAAGGTTCCCCTTTGCCACGTTTAGAGGGCCTGAAATATCTTAAAGAGAACTATTGACTTGATAATTACTTTTGCTGTAGAAATATTAGAGTAAATGATCTTTAAAACACTTTAAAAGCAAACAGTGCAGTTAATAAAACAACAACATAATAACCCCACAGAAAGCAGTGAATATAAAAAAAGCTTTGTCAACTAGTTAATTGGCCTTAGGTGGCATCATTTCAGCATCTGGCTGAGTGTTGACATACAGTGCCAGAACGATCAAGAAAAGGATTTAGAGGGTAGGACAATTTATTAGAATCCTATTAAAGGCAATGGCTTCAAAGCTGTATTTTTCTATGAGCAATCTATCTGACAAAGCCAGTTTTTTTGCTCACAGATCCTCTGCAAACGGCTCAGAGATTTTACCAGTTCATTTTTTTGACTGGGGCTGAGCACAATCTTTATGAGCGTGCCTGAGCTGCAGCTGCTGAGTTCTTAGATAAATGAATGAGTCAGCCTACGTGCTAGTAAAGAAAGTGTTTCATCAAGAAACATTTCCTCTTTAGTGCTACCTGGATAACTTCCATTCTTAAATCTCTGTAAGCCTTTGGTGACTATATCAAGATCCACATATATTCTGTCTAACATAAAACACTTACCTTTGTTGCCAGAGTTAGACCATGGTCATGCAAGCACCCTCTGCAGTCAATGGAGATAAGCAGTGGCATCCAGAAAGGGATTTAGACCACCTGGGAGCAAGTACCTGGTGCTCTTTGTTACTTGAAAATGGCAGCTAAACTGGTTGGTTGGAATCCCTTCATAGTTAAAGGGAGAAAAATAGGTGCTACTAGAGCAGGGTTCACCTGCTGTACGTTAGATGTCTACCTTAAGACAAAATGTAACACACTTTTGTAAGTGACTTTTTCTCCTTGTTGTCTCCATGGGAGTCTGGGGGACTAGTCCAGTACAGATCTCTGCACTGTGGATGTCCAAAGAGAGGTGAAATTAATTTCACTTCCTGCAATAGGTGAGCTTTCTGCTGACTTCTTTGAGGAGGCTGGGAGAGCTCCTCATTAGCAGGACATAAACTATTTGCTCTTGGGAATTTGAGCATTGTAATTGACACAAGGTATTGGTTTCTCTTTCATTGTTCCATGATAAATGCACGCCTACAGCAAATTTGAGGTTTGATTAAACAAAATTATGTGATCCTCCAAAGAAAGGAGGATTTGGTCATATGAGTGAGTGTCTCTATACAGCAGAACTGAAGAATTTCAAGTTGGCACTTCTTTTTCCATTTGTTTACACTTCTGAACTTTATGAGATTTTATGCATTTAATTACAGACCAAAATGCCCATACAATTTCTTTGACCAATTATAAGTAACTAAAATAGCTTGATCTGTGCATGCATAATAAATCATATATTTTTTTAAAAAGAGAAATGCATTGAGAAAGTCGTATCCATGCAACAGACAAAGAAACCAGCTTCACTAAATTAATTATTTTGTATCAAGCTATTTGTTTGGCTGCAGTTTTACCTTATACAGTGTTCTTTCTTTGTTTCACATAACTACTTTAATCCTTTCTGGATGCATTCCAAGTTTTAACTTCTTTTCCTGCTTTTGTAGCTGATTTCACATGATGGTTTTTCATTGTAACTGTGTAAAGAAAAAAAATCTTCAGCTATTTAATTTGTCTTGGCTTTGTTTCAAAATAATTGTGCCTTCTTATTAATTAGCTGATTATCTTTTACATTCATTTGTGGCTTTCATATCTCCAAATCCCTGTATATTCCTTAACATCACACTCCTTACTTTTTTCTCTGATTACTTTTCCAACACCTTGATTAATTACATGAACTCACATTCCCTGTAGTACTGGACTTTCATGTGAAGCTGTTAATTAGAGTTCCCGCACAACTTCTTGCAAGTAGGAATTGTAGTTTCTGTTTTTGAAGGTATATAATTTGTATTCTTCAGCCCAGCTAATTCTGAAACCTTTTTTAGTTCCTCTTGGAAAATAGGCTGTACTTAAGGTTAAATGATTAGAGTTTGCCAAATACTCCAGGTTGCAATTCCAGGATAGTCTTAACATTAACAGCAAAGAAGGTACAAATATTTAAGATACTAAGTCTTGCAATTAACAGGTTTGCATCCACTTTCATATTCTGGATATTTTTTTCATAAGTGTCAATTATTGGTTATTTTAGATGAAAATCATATGTTATTTCCAGGACCTTGATAAGTATATGTGATAATGATTTATAAGACATCATGAGTAGAAATCCTGGTAAAATTCTGTTTCGGCAACTAGATCCTGGCACAGCTCCACAGTAGATCAAGTATCCACAGATTTTGTGTTGCCAAATTTCACTCACTCCCAAATTTGTCTTAATCTTTATTTGCCTTATATATTGAAGAGGAAGGGGGAAGCTAGGGGACACATATCATGGCCTTGAAGATCACGTTAGAAATCAGGAAAAGGCATGGAAGTTTTTTTTAATAAATCCATCCATCACTGCAAAACTACCCTTCCACATTCCTTGATTTCTTTCGATTTAGCAAATGTTGTCTTATGTTCTATGGGACTCTTGCTGCTGAATCTTCTTTTGATAGTGTCCTCACTCACCTTGCTTTTGTCCTTCATCCTCGGGGACTGCATTTCTTTCCATTTCTTTCAATCCTTTTACAAAAGAGAGGAGTGTAATGTTTCCACTCTTTCCATCTTTTATTTGCTTGGAAAATGGCCATCCAGCCCTATAGCTGCAAGGTCTGTTATTCTATGATTTCAGAGCTCATCCTGACACTCTCTTGCTGCCAATCCCAGTAAAACAAATGTGAAAACAAAGTTCTTAATGGCTGGCTACAAATTTATGTGAGCCAACTTGGACAGTCCTGCTTCACTGAGCAACCAAGAGCTCCAATTATTTATGCTCTCCTTTACCAAAAAAAAAAAAAAGGATCCAGAACTAACAAAACGCTGAAGCCACAGCTTCTCCCTCCATACTGACCTGTCAGGTAAAGACTGATTTGTTAAAAGCAACATCAGTTCTGTGCAGAGAAGGCAGCTGCTGTGATGCATGCCATCTCTATCAACTAGAAGAGTACTTCAGCTGCTGGGGAATTTACTTTGGCATGAAACCAGATCCAGCCCGTCTTATGAGCAAGAACATGTACACATTCCTGCACACATCTCCATGCCCCCAATGGACTGGCATACTTCTACCTGTATGTGTGTATTCCTGTGCATCCTTGAGAAAAACAACAGCTTTTGTGTCTCTGCGTGTGTGTGAAAATTGACATGGTTTCACTAATTGTTTTAATTCTATCAAGTAATTAGGTGGTCTTGCTCTTTGTTTTAGAGTTTTGACATTTAAAAAAATGGGAAACTTCAATGCAACATTTCTAATGTTTAATATGATGATGGCCTCCATGAAGGCAACTGATCTATTTGATGGTTGAATTTAAGCCCCAGTTCTGCAAAGCCCTTAACCGTTTGCTTACCTCTGAACACGACTAGTCCCACTGATGTCAGGGCAATAAGATTTGAACATGAGAAAGGGTCCTTCTATGGTGCCCATTATTATAATACAAAAATATAAAGCTAGAAAGCAAAGTCTTTCTTCTCTAACATAAAACATTTCTATAGGTGTATTTCTTTTCATTTGGTGTTACATTTAATTACTTGTCAACCCTGCTTTTTATAAAGCTTTATGTTCCTTTTAAAATGAGTGTTTAATAACAAAGTGAAGCAGAAGTAATTTTACAATTTAAACTGCAAATAAATGACCCAATTGTTGACAACCAACAATCTTTCTTTAGGATGCAATGGATTAAAATAGCTCATACATGTAGTAAAATGAGAACACCAGAGCAGAAACATTAACTTAAAAAAATTTTTTCTCCTTGGGCAATATAGGATTATATTGCTACAGGGGTAGCGTTGTTTCATTTTGACACGTGGCTATGCGGTGTGGGCAATCATTCATTTCAACGGGTACCTTTGAGATGGATTCTCTCTGGCCTTATAGCTATACTTAGCTATGGACTGAGGACTTACCTATACTTACAATGAAAAGTATAGCTAAGTCCTATACCCTCAGACACCTTCCCTGCTGCAGACTCTTCTTCAGCACAATAGCTTGAAATGCTGTTCTGCTCAGCATCATCCAAGTACAGATCAAGCTATTTTATCCCAGGCCTCCCATTGCTCCTGACACAGGCTGGAAATAATGGCCAGGTTTATTGCTGTGTTATTATTGCTCTAAGGTCAGGCTCCTGGCTCTTTCATCCGTTCTCCTGCACTCTCTCATTCTTTCATTTGTTCATCTTGACCCAGCTCACACTTGTGAACTACATTGCGTTTGTTAGATCAAGAGGCTGCCTGCCATGCCTCAGAGCATTAAGCAGGGCAGTGGTCCTTAGGGTAAATGGAGCATGGTATGGAGAAATAAACGTTATTCTCTTCAGCCAAGACTGAATGTTCATGTTGTATCTGTTGAGCACATCTCTGACACTGGTTTAATAGTTATTTCTTCTTAATATGTATCAGGTACACTCTCTGCCTCTCCCACTGCCAAGGCACAAAAGTTGAAGTCACACCATGCAAAAGTTCAAATTTACTTCATTCTATCCCCCTTAGGTCACAGCTTTGGGCAGTGCTACCAGGTGAATCTTTAAACTCTTTTTAAAGTAGCATTTTGACATTTATTTTCTCTACCTCGAAGCATCATGATGAGAAATATTTACTTTTTTCAAGCTGCAACTACAGTTGTCTAGTAGTTTTAGGAATACTTAGCAATTTAAAAAGACCTATCAGATGGAGTCCATCTTATCACAAGAAATGCTTTAGCACACCCCACCCTGGTATAAACGTGATCATTTTCAAAGTAATCCAATGGATTTAGACATCTGGTGTATGCTTAAGTCTGGTTTTGAAATTCCCAGCAGAAGCTATAGACAGTGTGTGTACAGAACAGAAGCAATAGATGGTCCAGAGACAGGTCTCTGTGCAAGATGTGTCCAGGGACTGCTGTACATTTGGGCAAGGATCAGCATCAGTGACATTACCAGGTGGTTGGCGGCTCTCCATGGTTTCTGATGGTCTTCTCTTTAGGAAGTCAGACTCTCTGTGTGGTATTCTGTAAGGAAGCCAAGAATGGTGTTGATCTACAGAGCATAACCAGACTACAAAGCCAAGTAAATCTCTCTGTCTGGTCCAGCACATTAAGGAGAGAGGCTAATGAGCTCAAGCCAAGGCCACAGCTCCTCAAGTCCTCTGGTCACGTCAGGATCTTTGTTTCACTGGGCATGTTTTTAAATAAAAGGTTTTCAGGGTTATGAAGAAAAAATGAAACAAGTATTTATGCTTTCTGCTGTGGCGTCAACCTGAGATCTTCAGAGTGGCCAAGAGCATAAGTGTTGCCTCCCTCTAACATCTCCTTAAAAAGCTGGCCTGACAATATCCTGCAGACAGTTGATGGACGTGCTGTCTGCCTTAAGGCATGCTAATGCTTTGGATATGTTGAGATGTACAGACATCTTGGGTGTCTTGTGCCTAAGGCAGGATTAGCTGAGTTGATAATTGCCTGAACCGGAAGCCTGGCCCTCAAGGATGCCATTGGGACAGAGTATGGACATGCCACCTGTTTCAGCTCTGTTTTTCTAGATGGAAACTCTGTTGTTACCTTCTGTTCTCTGGAGGGGAGAACAGTTTCTGCTGCTTTTTCCAGAGAGTGGGAAGGAAGTGTTGTATTGCTGCTTGTGCCTTACCAAGAACACTTACTGCTCAAAGCAGGGCAATATCACCCAAGATGGCGACACAGGGAGAACCTCAGTTGTAATGAGTCCCAGACACTCAAAAAAAATGACCCAGATGATGCAGCCCAAGTGAAAATTACTTTTGAGATGGGCTGAAATCCCGAGGGGTAACAGCAGCCATCTCCTTGCTTTCAGAGATCTCTGTGAGGAGGCTTCCTCCCTGCTGCAGCTGCTGTCTTCCTGATCTCCTCTCCTGCTGCAGGCACAGTGGTGCCTAGAAGGGGAGCAATCACTTTATGGTCCACCATGGGATTCCCCAACACCATTCGCTGGTGATGAGTTTGGCTGTAGAAAGATACTGTGGCCATTAAAAGTATTCAAGGCCGTATCGTGACACTATTAAACACATTAGACAAAAGATCAGTGATGTTTTAAGCAATGAGTTGTGACCAGGGGTGGGGATAGGGAAATTTCTCTATTTTTGTATTAATGGACTCCATTCCCACAGCAGCCCCCATGCAGGTGGACCCCCGACACCATGATCCTTTGCCACTGGGAGCCTCCTGGTCAGGATTGATGCCTGTGAGAGGGGAACATGAACGGATTCCCTGCAGCCATGTCCTGGGTTATAGTCACCCAGCAGCTTGCAGCCAGGCCCAGTTTTGAGCCCTGTCACTGAGATGGCAGAGGTGGACCCACCCAGCTCTTTCTGAAGGGAGCAGGCCCTGGCCCATGTTATGTGCAAACCCTCAAAATCTCAGTCAAAAATAATCAAAATGTCCTCAGACGCTGCCTGGAGGAGGAGAAAAAACAGAAGTGTGGGAAAAACCCTCTTCCAACTGCAGCCGCTGTGGAGAGCAGTACCACAGGCACTCCCTGGGCCGGGCGGGCAGAGGGAGGGACGCCTGCCCCATGGCTGTGTGCCTGTGGTGCCAGCAGCCTCTGCTTTGGCTCTCACATGGCGTTTACCCCTGTGTGGAAAACAGCAACTGGCCAAGCATGTGAGCTCGGAGGCCTGTCTGCTGAACCACTACAGAAAATTAGGGGGAGTCATTTAAACAGCTTGGCTTCTCTAGTTACTTGAATTACACCCCACGTTCCCTGTCCGAGGTGGACGTACAAGTGGGCAGAAACCTAGACAAGTGTTTTTTCCTGGGTGGGCTGAAAGGAGGGTGGTGGCGGTGCTTCCTCCCCTGGCTAATGCTGTGCCGTGTCGCTCTGTTTCCCTTGCAGGGACCTGCCACATCGGCTGGGCCTACTACTGCACGGGCGGGGGCGCAGCGGCAGCCATGTTGGTGTGCACCTGGCTGGCCTGCTTCTCGGGCAAGAAGCAGAAGCAGTACCCCTACTGAGCCGGCCCCGGGGCGCGGGCGCTGCCAGACGCCCGAGGGGCTTGCCAACGTCTTCTGGATAATGACGATGAACACGAAATTTTTAAGTGCTTTCTCTCTGGAGCGGGCGTGGTGGGACAGCGAGTGGCCCCAGGGAGGGCAGGGAGGTGAATGGCGGCACAAAGCCACCCGGCTGGGCTGGACAGGTACAGGCTTTCTCACCCAAGCCTGCCCGTGGTCTGCTCCACAAAAAATATAAGCAAGGAAAACTCCACTTTGGGAAATGGTGAAATTCTGCGTGCACTGATTAATTGAGAGGTTGATGAGGGCACAGCGGTGCTGGGGGGCTGGGGTCGCGCCTGGCAGCCCCTCGGCACAGCCCTCCTGAAAGCACACACGCACGCACAGATGTTGACCATGGCACAAAATGAGTAGAGAGGAAACTTCTTTTGGTGCGATTCTTCTTTCTTTTCCTTTTTTTTTACTTCTCTCTGGTGGTTTAAAATTCAGTGTTGCAACACTTTTTAATCTATACATTAAACTTAATAAAAGGACCAATAAGCCACTTTATCAGTATTTTGTATATTCTCTACACATTTTTCTTCCCCAAACATTTAGCCACTGCTTATTCAGCCCTATATAACTTTTATTAAGCCTCTGTGTTTTCAGCATTATTACAAAAATGCAACATAATTACTTGGCATATGTAGCCTTTCCCTATAGTACTTTTATGAAGTGCAGTAAATGGACGTTTTTCTGTCCATTGGCAATTCCACTCACGGTACTGTAGAGCTCTGTTGGTTACGTACGACTAACAGGAAATTTCTTCCAGACATAGATTTCTGTTGCTGTTATGTTTAGCTCATTGATGTCGTATTGTGCTGTACCATGTTTATTATTTCAATATTCATTTTTGTAAAAAATATATATATAATATGTGCTATTTTATGTTTGTATTTGAAAAATCTCTGTAAATAAATTTTTCCTTGATCAATATTTGCAATGCCTGGTCGTGTCACTAGATGAAAAAGTTCCTTTCCCAGATCCCCATTGGAAAAATCCTCAGAAATAATCATGACTTTTGTAACCATGCTGTATCCTTTTTCCCTGTAAAACACATACATTTAGGGTTTGGTTACATTGCCTGAGGATAGACATCTATTGCCACTGGAGGCATTCGAGCATATCCCACATTTTTGCCTGATGCTGTCAGGTGTTCTGCAGGATTTCAGGGAGACCTTCCCCATTCTGGCCTGGCTGCTGCGGACTCAGCGTCTCACACAGCGCTGCATAGCCCTGTTTAGGCGACTGAAACGAGCCCTTACTTTCTTAATAGCATCGACACTGATCAGATGCCTACCAGGCAGTGTACCCTGCACAAGGCACTGCACTGTACACACAAAACTCAGAAACAATCTTTTATTTTCTTTAAGAAAAACAATGTGAACTTAGAGCATGGGAACTTGTAAGGGGTTTTCAATCATGACATTGACTGATGTTATTCCCTTTCAAATTTGTTTTTCTGCTCTTGTTTTCCCAACATGATATTTCTGTCATGTATTTCTAAGTTATCGTCTATGTTCTAGCTGTGGTTCTACTGGTTAATAACATTTGTAGCTGTTATAACTCTGAAATCATGCAGTTGCTTTGTACATTATGCGGGGCAGCTTTTTGGAGGTACGTAGAAATTGCAATGTCAGTTTATGGTGATCAATCCTGATATTGCTGAACTGATTGATAAAATTAAATTTCATTACAGGCTAAGCACTATTTATTCCCTTTATGGTGCTGTGCAGTGAAAACAAAATTGCACCTTATGCCTCCCAGATTAGCCCATAATAGCCCTATGACATCCAAGTGCACTTCTGCTGAGAAGCAAACCAACCATGCCATGGGGGCTTGCCTCCCTGCATGCTCTTTCAGTGACACCAGCAGCAGCGGGACATGGAGCTCTTCTCTCCTGCTTCCAGGTTTCAGGGCTCGTCCCTTGTCGTGAGCGCTCAGGACCATACCCAAATCTGCTGCGGGAGGTCAGTGGCGTTCCATGTACCCTCACAGTAAATATGAATATGTCTGTTAGGGTTGTGGACTGCTGCTTTCCTAAAACTGAAGGAGATATAAACACAACTTTGGCTGTGGTTCCCCTGGCTGCAGTAAGATCTTTGGTAGGTATCTCAATAGAAAAATGCTGCCTTTGTACAGTATGCTACTGTGGAAACAGGCCTTTCCTTCCACTGAAACTGCGGTTTGCTACACAAAATTTCAGTGACTTGGCTATAAAAATATAAGTATTACTATTCTAAATTTGACCTTCTCTAGATTATATCCTGGCCCATGCATCATGGAGAACATTTTGACTTTTTTTAGGTCTTCCTGGGCTGAGATTTGGGGTTGATTTATCATGACAAACTGGAACTATGCAATTACTTCATGAAGAAATTAGGTTTGTGTTACAATACAATACAATTATAGCATGACTGACTTTCTCTGAATTTGTATACAATCTCCTTTTTTTAATTTGGAATTGAATAAAATGCCAGTTTTTAATAATCAAGCCAATGATATATGCTGCACCTGCTTTGTAGCTGTTTATCATATAGCCTTCAGCTGCTGTGATATGAATAAACCAATCACAGCTTAATTAGGTATGTCCATATTTGTGCATTTTGGTTCTGATATCCATTTTGCACTAGAATATAAATACCATTTAGTATCATGGTTATCAAGCCTCACAGCTACAAACTCTAATAACTTCGAACCAGGCAAAAGATTGCTTTCAATTTCACAGTACGAAGTGTCAATGAAATATTTACAATATTTACTATGTTTAATTTTCCATTTATTTATTCTTGAAGATGAGGAGCTTGGCCTTGCATTTGTCAAACCAAAAGACGTAAGCTTGCACAAGCTCCTAGGTCACCGAATTCTGTCCCTGCCATTGCTGGCAATTGTATCACATAATCCTGTTAATGAATTTATCAACCTCTATTTTAAAACTATTTAAGCAGTTTTCCCCCTACAACTACATTGGGAAATTTATTCCAAAATCTCACTCTCTGGGTGATTAGACGCTTCCTAAGTCCAGATCACCCTGTATTCTGGAGCTCTCTGGCAACACAGATGTCAGAAGTCCCAGTCCGCTTCCAAAAAATACTCTGTGAGCAGTGTCATCCATCACTCCTAACTAATACAGGAGCTACATAGAACCAAATCATATGGTCACAGGCTACTGTTCATTATCAGAAGCTATCTTAGGACCACAGGATAATTCAGGTGGGAAGGGACCTCAGGAGGTCTGTAGTCTAGCTTCCTGCCCAAGGCAGGGTTAGTCATGAGGTCACAACAGGTTGCTCAGGGTATCTCATCTGGCCTTGAAAACCTCCAAAGATGGAGATGCACAACATCTCTGCAGAGCCTGTGCCACTGCCTGACTGTCCTCGTGGGGAAACAGCTTTCCTTATAGCTGATCTCTTGTTTGAACTAATGACCACTGTCTCTCATCCTCCCACCAGGAATCACTGAGAAGAGCTGCTCATCTCCATCTTCTGCCACCTCCCCATAGGTACTGGGTGACTGCTATTGGGTTATCGTTCCCCCCTACAGCCATCTTCTCACCAGGCTGAATAAGCCCCCATCCTTGGCCTTCCTGCACAGGACAAGTGCTCCAGCCCCCCCAACCAACTTAGTGACTTCTACTGGACCAGCTGCCATTTGTTAATGCCTTTCTTAGACCAGGGGGGCCAAAACTGGATGTGGTATCCACATGTGGCCTAACAAGTACTGATTAGAGGAGGACAATCACTTGCTTCCATATACTGGCTCTGCTCCTGTCAATGCAGCCCAGGAGGCTGTTGCCCATCATGGCTGCCAGGTCGTGCTGCTGGCTGCTGTGTAGCTCGCTGTCTCCAGGCCCCCAGGTCCTTTCTGCAGAGCTACTCCCCAGCCAGGTAGCCCCCAGGGGTCTTCCTTCACAGGTGCAGAACTTGGCATTTGTCCTTGTTGAATTTCATAAGGTTCCTGTCATCCCATTCCTCCAGCTTGTCTCGGTCCTTCTGAATGGCAGCCCTCCCCCTCAGTATATTGACTCGTCCCCCCAACTTGGTGTCATCTGCAAACTTGATGAGAGCACACTCATCCACCTCTTCCAGGTCACTGATAAAGCTGTTAAACAGGACAGGTCCTAGGACGGACCTGCGATACCCCACTTACCACAAGCATCCAGGTAGGGTCCGAGCAGGAGCCATGACCCTCTGAGCCTCGTCATCCAACCACGCTTTCACCCATCTGGTTGCCTACCCATCCAGATCATAATGTCCCAACCTGGGGACAAAAAAATTGTGGGACTTTTTGTCAAAAACCTTGCTAAAATCCATGCAAACAACAGCCACTGCTCTTCCCTCAACCACAAATCAGTCATTTTACTATGGAAGGCCACTGGGTGGGTCAGGCACAGTTTATTCTTGATAAACGCATGCTGATTGCTCCCAGTCACTGAGATGAGGTCATATGGGGCTACCAGTGGAAATAAGGTGTTGGGATCCTGTTGCCTTTGTGCTTAACTTTTGCTTTGTGTGGCTAAATACAGAAAAAATGGTCGTCAACAAATCTAGAAATATGAAGGGTAGGAAAAAAATTGAGCTCTGGAAGTTGGAAATTTACTTCATATATAAGTTTGTGAGGCGAGTGGAGGTGGAAGAACTTGGTGCAATACTTCATTTACATAAGTTTGGTCTTTGGGAATGACTTCAAGAGAACACATTTTGAGTAGGAAATTCTCCCACCCAAACCCCAGAGAGCTGGGGGCTTTATTTGCCTATGCAGCATAGTGTGCAATGCCAAGACTCTTGTCCTGAGCACTAACACAGTATTTCCTGAGAGGGGAAATGGAAATTCTGTCATTCAAGCATTAAGTCAGGGAGAAGCTTTTCTGCATAAATATGAGGCATGTGAAGGCCCTGTCTGGAGTTTGAGAGGGCATTATGCTCTTTCTGTAAAAAAATGCCATTACTTTCCAAGACTTAAATTTTCACTACATGCTGTAGAGTTTGCTCCCTCCCCAAAATAGAAATATATGTGTATGAAAAAAAAAAACAACTCTAAAAATGTTTTGAAATGAGAGTTAGATAGCTCCTGAGGTGGTTTAACCCCTCTATTTCCTTTTTCTTAATAGGAAATTCAGAAATCAGTTGCAACTGCAATTTATCTGTCATTCTAGAGTTTTAAATAGTCTATGAAAAACATCAAACTGAATGACAAGACAGGTAATCTGTACATCAACATAAGCATTAATTCTACTCAACATACTTAACCTTTCAGAGAGACAATGGTGAAATTAGATATGTCTTTTTTTAGAAGTGACATTTTACTGTAATCCCTTAAGCAGACAGGATTTTAAATATATGCTTTCGAGTAAGTATTAAGTGTTTTTATTATTATTATTATTTAAATAATGATGGATCAGAGAAAATGAGGAAAATTTTGAAACAGTTTCAAGTTCAGTTCTTTTAGAGGCAGGAAGGATGGTTATTAGCTTAAATATAAATAGGTGTCCTTTTTTCATGTTCCTGACCAAGAAACAGAATGTTCATTGAAATTTATATAGATATCTTAGCTGAGTAAAGGCGGACTCTGACTACTTTCATGGACAATTTTATGACCTTTTAGTGTGCTAGAAGTATCTGCTAAGAATATCAGTATGTTAGGGATATTCTACATTACGCCAAGCATATTAAATTAAGCCATCACAAGGAAAATGATAATCTGAAAAGAACATATGGCACAACTTCATTATACATATCTACATCACCAGGGCCCAGTGCATTGTTGCCTGCTTTCCTGGCTGCCTAAGAGCAAATGAACTATATGTTACCCTGCTTTAAGCATCCTCCATCACACAGTGATATCTTGTGGCCCTCAAATTTCTCCTCAACAGGCACTCTGGAACATACTGAGCATCACTGGAAGTATGATCATCTCCAAACACGCCTCAAGCATGATTGTCACCCCAGTGGTTATAAATCAGTTTGGCTTGTCAGAGTGGGAATGGTAAAGCAATGCTAGAGAACAGAAAAGCCGCCTCTCCCCTGAAGCCTAAACCAAATGCAGGTCTACGTTAGCATGCAGAAAGCTGCTGCCTCACACTATCCATGGGGATGGGAAGAAAGTTTGCTGTCACCATGGAAAGCAGCTGTTAGCTCCTCTCTGCAGCAAGACTTAGCAGCCCAAGGAGTGAGTCTGTGAGTCTGTAACTACTCAGGTAACTTTCCAGACATTTTTCTTATAGGACACGCATGGAGGCCGCTGCCCGAGTTCCCAAGAGAATACATTAATGACAAAGAGTGCTCCCATCTTGCTTGTCCCTCTCAGAGGCAGTCCCACCTGGGGCAGAGGGAAATGCTCGTGTACAGCTCCTGCAGTAGCCTTGGTGTGTGAGACCCCTGCACCAAGCCTCAGCTTCAGGACCAGAGGGTAAAGACAATGGCAGTGGCCAAGGTGCTCCATGTGCTCCATGTGCTTTTGAAAACTGCATGCAGCCCTACTCTGCATACATGATTGTCTTCATCCTCTTTTCATTCTCCAGGAGCTATAGGTAACTTTGACTCTCTTCACACCAGCCAGCAATATCAATATTTAAGTACACTTAATAAATAAAGGTTGTTGGGCTGTGTAGACAGAGTCATGCTGCAAAGCACTTTTGCTCCAGCTCATCATCAAAGAACTGAGTGTTTGATCAAGTGATGGACAGAAGCTTCCTGCACAGGACTCCTGAGTGGGTGGTTTTCTACAAATTCCTCTGCCCCTCAGCCCAATAATTTTATCCTGTTCCCCAAACCTCTGCCAGATGTGACCACTTTTCAAAACCTTGGGCTTTTGAAAGCGTGGTAGCTGCTAAAAGGAAAGCAAGCAGTCCACGTGAATACTTTGTTTTCTGTTAAGGATTCCGGTCACTTCAGTGGGCTTGGACCAAACTCTATGACCCTGATCCAAAAACTATAGGAGCCAATGGCAAATAGTCCCCTGGCTTAACTCAGGCACAGATTCAATGGGCAAAATGCCATAACTATTCTATATCTGGCTTTGTATTATGTTCTGGTAAACTGTCCATCTTTTTTTCCTATGGAAAAAATACACACACACACACACATTTTATAAGCAAAAAAATCCCTATATCTTTATTGGTTTTGTACTTATCTAAATATTCCTTGTAATCTGAGAATTAACTAAAACAAGATCCTACAAATCCAAAATCTATGTGGCATGTAATATTGGCAATTAGTATTTATTTAGGACTTATGTCTTCAAAGATCAGAAACCTTTAAAAAAAATATGTTTGTATTGATTTTGCAGACAAACAAGCTGCCGGATTTGGATAATAAAGCACCTTTTTTGTGAAGCAAACCAGCTGTGCGTCCTTATCTCGCCTGTTCCAGAGGAAGAAAATGAAAAGTGGATTAACTAACATAATGAATGTTTCAAAGGATATAAAGTAAAAACTGTTATATGATGTAAGGCTGCAGTTCTTAGCTGATATTACCAGGCTGGGTGGGTCCAAAGGGATCCTTTCCACTACCAAATGGAAAGGACAAAGAACAGAAAGTGGAAACGTAGCCATATACTGGGGGGTTTACTGAGGACCCCACTACAGCATGGTAGTAGATGCTCCGCGCCTGTAACTCACTGTAGCTCAGTAACTCTCCATATGAAGCACTTGAGTTATTCTCCTCCATGTTATACCTCTGAAAACATCAGTAAGCTTTCTGCTTGTACAGCACCTAGGACAAATGTTTCCCAGTCTATCAGTAGGGCTCCTGGGTCCTATCCTAAAGTAAAGTAACTCCACTTCACAGCAAGAGTAAGGGTTAGTAAAGGACTTTCTTTTACTGAATGGTAGTATCTTTTGGTAGGGAAATAGAGAAAGGAAATCTCAGTTAAAATGCAAGCAATAATTAGGACGATACATTTGAAAGGATAAAATACTTCTTGGCTGAAGCTCAGTGGCCATATTAAGAATTACAGTGTGAGAGATTTGTTTTCAAGTAGCTGTCAACATATCATTTGTTTTCTACACTTCTGGGATTAATACCTAATTATGATGCACACAGGAATTAAAAAGACTGAGGGGATTACTACACCTACCTCTCTCTCTGGCTAAAATCATAACTCCTTTTGCACAGAAACTGTTTCACCCTGCTCCTGCATGTTGACTTCAGCGAGTCTATGTGCCTTACAGCCACCCCAGGAAGTGCCTGACCCTGCCTCTTCTCAAAAGCCTACCTTTTTACAAGGCAGCAGCATGTAGAAAATAAAGCCAGCCATGCCCAGATGTGCAGGGACATTTCAAAGAGGAAGCAAATTAAATGTTTAGATCTGTAATGAAACAGTAAGCAATCTACATTTGTTGTCAACGTGTAGAAGTGGTATTCACCTCTCTCCAAAGAGTTACTCTGGTTTTGTCATGTACTGGTGAGCGGTTTCACAGCTCCTCAGTCTGTAGGTTGTTATGCCTGCGCATACTGTCAACATCAAGTAATGTGAATTATAGGGCAGGTTTCTGGGCCAGTCTGTCTCTCAAGGGGAATCTGAAAGAGATTTTAGCTAATGGTGTCAGATCACTGAAGCGTACCTTTCCAGGAGCTGATTCTGTGGGACCTGTGGCCTGCAGTGTGGCTATGCTTAACTTGCAGCTATCAAACAAGCAATCAGAGAGACCTAACAGATGACTAGATGTAAACTGCTGAAAAAATTAGAGGGGTCTGCAAATAAGATAAGCTGAAAACGTTTTTTTAAGCATTATTGATAACATATCTAAATGAGAATAATTGGTATTGAAATTCCCAACACTGCATCAGAAGACTCATGTACATAAGCATAAGACAGTTGCTACTCAGTAACTTCTGTTCCAGGCAATGGAGCCAGTTTTGTCGCCAGCTTATCCACTATTAGCAATATTGAGGTCTAATTAAATGTTTATTAAGCCTCACACTTCTCCCTTCTTCTCTCTTCCCCTAATTCTACTCCTACAAGAC
The DNA here is from genome assembly GCF_034638445.1 of Ciconia boyciana. NCBI lineage: Eukaryota > Metazoa > Chordata > Aves > Ciconiiformes > Ciconiidae > Ciconia > Ciconia boyciana. Next base: position 191,466,730 of record NC_132934.1, read on the forward strand.
ATTGCTCTTCCTGGTGGAAGCCACTGTGTTCATTGGTGCAAATACTCTCACTCCATACATGGATATTTCAGAGCTGTATTTTTTAAATAGGCAAATGCTTTTCACAAAAGACTCAGCCGTCTAGTTCATATGCAGTTTCCTTTGGGAGCCACAGTAAAACTCCTGTGAATGCAGCACTCAATGCAGGGTACTTCACCGGCCTTCATAATTAGGAAACATTGCTGCCTGAGCCTCGTTCAGACAGATGATTTCAACAGTCAAGAAGTAAATGTACTTAGCAGCAGAGCATGCTGTTCCTTTTTCATTGCCGCTAAAACAGCAGGACCATTCAGAGCTACCTTCAGCACAATTATAAAATGTTCTTAGCTGCTTGGAGCCATTTCAGTCAATCTAAACATTTATTTCCTTTCATAGCTATGCAGAGTGAAGGCGATGACAGTCCTTAAATGCATTGCTGAAGATATACAGCAATTCACAACCTAGCTTCTGGGGCAGGTGGTTTTAAGCTGCCCAGTGTTTTAGGTAGCACGGGTATTGCTCCCTTGTGCTGACCTTGCGATGATGCTTTAACCAGCTGCAACACTGTGGATGGGGAGAGATCTCAGGAACAGTGGTAAATTAGAGATCTTTTCCTCCTTTACATCATGGGCTTGAAGAGAGGCCAAGTACCTGGCACCTGATGAGTGTAGACCATTGAACCATGGCATGTATTAGATGAGCAAATAAAAAGAGGTGGTTGAGAACTTTTCTGCACATCTTGGACAGCATTTCTGACAGTGCCAGCAGATAAGCTGCTAAGGCAATAGACTTGGACCCTGATTGCCACCCTAACTGCCCTGAGTACCAGCTGATCTCCAGGACACAGCAAAAAGAGGTCATCCTCCAAATAAGGAGGTAACTTTTTCCATATTAGCACTATTTTTTCCAGTCTACTTACCTCTAGCTTTGCACCTGTTTACCCCTCACCAGTCTCCTTACTAATTCAATTGTCTGAATCCACACCAGTATCTACAGCCACCTATGTTTTCTTAATGGGTTAAAAAAGGAAGAAGAAACACATCTATGCTGCAGTATATTCCATGAAGTTACACATACTTGCATAAAAAAGGTTCCCCCAAAAAATCAAGTGAAGCTGACAAATGTCCTGAAGATCCTTTCAGTGCCTAAGAGGCATGCATTGTGGAAACTGTTTACTGTCTCCTGAGTAATGGAGTCTGTGATAAGCAATTTGTTTTGTAGGAAAACAATGTCACCTCAAGTAGCTGAAGGATATCGTAATGACTTTCCCACATTGTCAGCGTTCCATTGTATCTCTTGGCTTCTTATTAGTACACTGCTGTATCAAAAATTAATACAAGGGAAACAGAAAATTGCTGCAAACATGTTAAACATGCTACTGTGTTTCAAGGACGTAGCTGTTGACTTTACCAATATTAAAACCAGAATCTGGTAGAAACCTACGTTTTTTGCACAGAATATGAGAGCTGGCTTTAGGATGATGGGTTCCATTGCATTATTATTCCTCAGGTCTGAGGATGTGTCTTTTCTGGGACCTGACAGAACTTGAGGTTTCTTAAGGAGGCTTTGGATTACAGGCACAGCATGGGCTTCCTCTTGTAAGCCATGCCTAATGAATAAAAGTCAAGGAATTCTCAACTGTTGTCTGATCTCAGTTCAGGACTAAACCTCCGAAAATCTCCATAACGCTCGGAGACTCCATAGCTTTGTTTGATTTGTGGATCAACTGCCTGTGGAGAAGTGGCTTCTAAAAATAGCAGAACATGATGAAGGGACACACTGGGAAGCTTTAGCAATGGAGGAGCAACCTGAGGGAGGCAAGAAGAAAATTGGACTGCCTTCCACAGTGTTACTGCTGGTGATAAAGTACCCACTTATTCTTAGCATCCTACAGTTCAGCACAATGACAACATTTTTGTTCTTGATGTGAAAGGGCTGAACTTAAAGGGAAGCAACCAGATTTCTCATAATAATATATCTTATACACTCAGCTATGCTAAATTAAAGGCACTAAATGAACAATACCAAGACACCTCTGAAGAGTGACTCACAGCCTTGGGCATGTGCACTCTGAGAAGTGAGATAAACTAGCCTGGGCAAAGCACTGCTCAGATATGTATTTCTTGTTTGGCATTGCAAGAGGACCAGAGCATGCAAATTGAAAATGAATCTGTGAGCACGGGCTGATACAACCCACAGCAGTGTCAGGATCTACACACCACTACAAGCACAGCCAGGGCAGCGTGCACAAACGTGAGATCTTGCATGGCTGGAGCTAGGGAGGCAGGCTGATTTGGGGCTGGTTTTGTTCCCAGGGTAGCCAGGTGTGCCCAGCGGGTGCTGTCCCCCACTTGGTGAGCACAATGCCAGCCACTCATACCATGAGGAAAGCTTCACTACAGCGTGTGCCATCACAGCCACCCAGCCTCCGCCCTGCTCTCTTCCAGGGCATGGGACTCCGGTGGGTTTGGTGCAGATGGCTGATGGGGAATGGTGTCCAGCTCATGGCTTTCCTTCTGTCTCAGCCCAGGCAGTCCAGGCTGAAAGCAGCTCTGCTGAGGCTCTAGAAATGCCCTATGCCATTAAACAGAGAAGAGAGTATGTGCAGCAAGGCAATCTGCTTTGCAGTCACTGCTGAGCAGCTCTTAGCGTCGCTAGACTGTGGGACTATGCAAAAGCCACCCCACAAGGAGGCAAAGTAGCTCGCTGAATATATGTCTGTGTATACATCTGCTAGAAAACCAGAAGTCTTTAATGAAGCTTGAGCATCTTTCCTGGTGCTCATGTTAGCACATACAGTATTTTTCCACTGGCAGTTCTCAATGGACTTTGCAAAGGCGGTGAATGGTTCTCCCCATTTGAGAAATAGGGAAAATGAGGTGGAAATTCATGTAGCCTTGCCGAGAGCTGCCTGTGCAATCCAAAGGCAGAACCAGGCCTATGAGCCAGGTTTCCTTCTCAAATCATTGCCTTTCCCATGATGCATCGCTGCCTTCTGGTAAAGACTCGTTCACTTGCATCTTCCAGGTTTTATGAAGGTGCCTTAGACAACAGCTTCCAAAGTTTTCCTTCTGTAACAGTGTTCCTCTGAGTGGGGAAATTTCCTTCCAGGTGACATCTGACTTGACATCAGTTCTCTGCCTGGATGTGGTTGCTATGACAGCTGCTCCCAGTTCAGCGAATCCTCGTCCTGCCAATCCTTCGCAAACACAACTCTTGCATATCTTGTATTCTCTGGGAAATCAAAATACGCTTCTGTTTTTAGTCTTTTAATCTTCTGATGTCTGTGCCTCCTTTTGTTTGGAATCAGTGATGCTAAAACAGCCTTGCGCTGCCAATATTTTAACAACAGGTTTTCAGAAAAAATATCCCCACCTCAGTCTATGACAGATTTGGAGTGCCGTATTGCTTGGGCTGCTGAGAAGAAAGACTGGGGAATCTACTTTTATGGCTTGCCTTTGAAATAAAAACTCTTTCACATAAAAATCAGGAAGTCAACACTACTTGGCAAATAAATGCAGCTTAAGTGCTCTTAACTGGAAGTAGTTAAAATAAACCTTCCTCCTAAAAAATCTGCTGGGTAATTTTCTAATGATGTGAACTGGGGCACTGGATGGGCTGGCAGAGTGCATGCGTGTGCAGGATTGGGCACCCAGAGGTGTTGAGAAAAGTCATTTTAGCAAATGTTATAGTCCACGGGGATATATGTTTTTTCACTATCCCCTGTTGCCATTTTGAAGCACACAAACACACATAACTCTCACGAAGGCATTATCTCTCTGTTAAAATTCTTGTCAGATCTGGTCCTCGCATGTCCATTCTGTTAAATAAATTAAACTCAGATTCCCCTTGCCCCCTGACTTATCTACATTGATTTGCATGTTAATAACTTTCCTTCCTTCAGTCAGTTTGTTCTACCCTCTTCTCGATTTGCTCTCCACAGTAATTTTGACTCAGTTCCTTGCCCTCAACTCACAGCAAAGGGAGGAAACTGATGCAAGGTGGATGCAGGGGAGCAGGGAGTCCATCCTGGTGACTCTGGTGACTGTTTGCTTTCGTTACCATTGCCATTTCTCTGGGCGAAGCCACACTGAGCAAAGCTGCCTCTCTTCTTGGATGCTTCAGATTGCCCACCAGGCTGCAATGGACACTGCTCTGCTCATCTTCCCTTCCCAGGTCCCTGGTTTTGGATATCTGACTCAGGTACCTTCCCTGCTGATTTAAGTTCTGCTCATCCCTGAACTCTCACGGCTCCCCAGTTCTCTAACTTTCGCCTCCCTGTTCTCAACAGAGGTTAGCTTTTCAGGTAGATCTCAGCCTGTCTTTACTGAGGAAGCCAGCGGAGATAATAGCCAACAGCAGAAAAAGCCATTCACCCACTTCTGTCCCTTCCAGAAGCCGTAAGACAAAACTGGCCCTTCTAAACAAACAGCTTTGCCCTGCAAGCAACCAGTCAGCTGTGCAAGGATCATTCTGCCTAACTCCTGGCAAGCTGGGTGGATGGTTTATGTCTTGGAAAAAAACAAAAGTCTCTCCCACGACTGTCATTTTTGGACTCTGACTTCCTCATTGTATCACAGTGAGCAGAGCTCCTGGTAGGAAGAAGCTTTCCAGTGCCAAGGAGGAGAGGGATGGCTGCCTGCCACGGCTGCCAGCAAGTTCTGTGAGCAACACGCAGCTACTGGTCCATTGATTCTTGCGTCTCTGCACACTGCTGCATCAGCTCGGGGCACGACTTCGGAGTGTGTGTGTGTGTGGGGAAGCTGCTGCTGTTGTCGGACAGTTTCAATTGAGTTTTCTCAACTTTCTGGTTGACTGCCAAAGACCATGAGGCTTAATTTCCCACCTTTTGAGTTTCTCTCCCCCTCAGGATCTTCCCATCTGCTGCATTTCATCTTGCCCAGGTAAAGCTACTCCTGCCAGCCTTCCCCTTCCAAAAATACTGCAGTGTTTGTTTTGGTTCCTCCAGATTGTGCTGGCTCTGACTCCATGTACTGTGACTACTGACTCATGGTCCCGCTGGTCACCTCTATCTGATTCCAAAGTTTTCATTATCTTCTGCTCTTTGCATCTCTGCACAGACACTTTTGCCTCATAATACTTAGCAATCTGTTAATGTGGCCACTGTAGAGATCTGCTTTTATATTTAGTAACATCACTCATCAGTTCAGGATTTTTTCAGTAAAGGAAGTCTAAAAAAAAGATCATCAGCTGTTCCTATGTGTTTTCTATGCATAGACCGCAGAGAAAAATATGAAGTTTCATAAGCAAGCTAACTGAACTACATGATTTTTTTCATTTTGATTTTGCATACATTTTTCAGACCCTCAGATTAAAAAATATCTGACACATATTCTGATATGTTATTTGCTGAGTGCTCTTAAATGAGCCTAGGATTGTGCGCAGTTGAACTGAGAACTTGAACACAGGACAGAGTGGAATTAGCTTTATCCTGAGGCCCTCTTGCAGGGTGTAAAAGAAAGCCAAGTCTCATTGTAGCTTTACAGCAAAGTAAACTGCATTGTCTTCATGCCTTCCTGGGAGTTCTTACACCTGTAAAAGGCCAAGGTAGCTGATAGGACTTTAGTGGATCAGCTGTATCTGACTAGCTTAAAATAGAGACACTTTGACAAGCCTCATGTTGTAGTTACAACCCAGTTTAGGGCAACCACAGCTCCAGCCTCTTCATTCTGTTGGTGGGCAGCAGGGACCAAGCCTGCTGAGCCCAGCAGCTGGGGTGGATGGGCTGACAACTTGCTCCACGTGCATAGCACCCGTGGGAAACCTTGCAGTCCTCTTATCTGTTTCCCGCCAGAGGATCAAAGCCTTTCAAATAAAACAAAAGCCCCAGATTAAACCCCCTTCCCTTGGAAGGTCGCCAGCCCCCGATCTGCTCCCCATTCCTCTTTTACCTTCAGGCTGGCCTTTTTGCATATGTTCATTGTTGAGCCCCTCTCCCCAGCCCTCATGCAGCTGGTGAGGCTTAGCAACCACTTGGGCCAAACCTGACCCACCGCTTCCCCTCCCTGCTCCATGGCCCCTGCACCACATCCACTTCCTGGTGCTGAATTTGCTCTCCCTGCGTGGGGCAGGATGGTTGCCACGTGCTCTCACCATCCTGCCCTCCTGCCTCTCACTGGGTACCCCTTGGGTACCCACCTATCGACTGTACCTAAACACAGATTGAACGTGGCAGGCGCCAGAGCTTTTGGTAATTGCACCCCAAGGCTATGAAATTCTCTGACAGCAAATCACCCTGCCAAACGCAGGCTGCAACATTTCTCCCTGCTGAAGCATGTCAGGCAGCACAGTCGGTGTTTGTGCCCTTTGGATCCGACAGCACTGTGTCAACCCAGGAGGGGGAAAGCTGTTTTATGAAGATGTCTGCTGCCTTTTCAGCTGCCAGCAAATACAAGGATTGGGATTCTTCACCCTTCCCTCCATCCACTGTCAGCTCTTTCTTGGATCATGTTTTTGTTCAGAATTCAGTGCAATTCAGGTGTCACTGGCAACTATTTCCCATGTCTGGTCTAGCCAGGTTTCAAACAGAGCAAAACTTTATTGCTGAATGTTATAGACTTGTTTATATTCACATGGGAGAAAAAGGGAGAGTAAGAGACAGGTCCGTGGAGTTCTGGCTCCTGGTGACTGGCTCCCAAGTGAAGACAAGTCTTTCTGATCAACCCTCAGCTGATATGTTTAATTAACTCTATTTCATCATTGTTGATCATGTTTCTTTGCCTCTGGGTCTGGTAAGGATCAGAGCCAACATACCATCTTTGTGAAGAGTGAATGCTATACCTGCAGGGTGACCCAGATTGCCTGCAATGGATTCGTGGATATTTTCCTGAACATTTTCTGTGCTGCTGGTTGAGGTGAGCGCTCCCAGGTCAGCAGAGTTTCATCATCAGACTGGATCTCCTGGTATTTCTTCCCTGTCAGAAACTGGACATCCAGGAGGGAAAGATACTGGAAGAGGACTGGTGAGGAGAGGGGAATAGAGAGGTGAGCTGAGGACCTGGAAAGAATGTGGGGATGTATCTATGAAGAGAAAACTTTTGGTGTCTGCTCTGGGGATAGTGTCCAAGGGACTGAAAAATGAAATGCCTTTAACAATGGCTGGTGTAGGGACTGTCATTCTTCAAGGCTTTTTTTTTTTTTGAGGACACAGGCAGTATTTCAGACAATGACAGCATTGCAAAGCCTCACAATGAAACCAGAAGGATGTGACAGTGACGTCTGTCAAACATTTCCAATATACCTGCTGGACACTGGGCTGTGCTCTAAATATTTCCTCTGCATTTGTCAGGAAACATGTCTGTGTCCCCGGCTTCAACATGAATTTGCTGAAGCTGTGTGAGGAGCATGTTGTTAAAATACTCTTATGGACAGTTCCTGTAGTTTTTCAATTTTTTGGTTCCTTTCTGTCCCTGGTCACCCAAGAAAGCAGCAACAGCTCCTTTTGTGATCACACGTGGGTTCGTGCTCAGAGACGACCACGTGCTCTCCACCGTGCTTTGGAATCAGGTGAGCCCAGGTTTGCGTGGCCATGGCAGGGCACGTCCTGCCTCTGCGTGCAGGTCTGCGGCTGCAGGTGGGATTCACCTCCAAGATGGGTTGATCTCCACCCTTGGCAAGTCAGCGAGGGTATTTCAGTTTGTCTCGGGGTTTTCTGGCAGCCTTTTAATGCACACAGAGGGGAGGGAAATCTGGGTGAAGCAGGTAACTGTAGAAAGTGCCATGGAGGCCTCTGTACCAGCTTGGAGATAAAATGGACACAGATTCTCATTCAGAAACATCACACAGGGAGTGGAGATTCATTTGCCACCCTGAGGAGGTTAAAGAGAGCTGAACCAACACCGCAGATATTTGGATTCATGGCAGTAGGTAGCCCAGGGATTCTGGACTTCAAAGAGATGGGTAGGATGGCAAAGTCTCTGCAGTTTTAATTTTTCCTCACTCCGTTTTTGTGGCTAGGAATTAGTCTCCATGCTACAGCTTTTCCACCTAGGAACTAGAAATACTATTCACCCGTCTCAGAAAAGTGTTCATGAGGATTAAGAGGGATTTGTGGCTCATATATGGCCTAGGTGCAAGGGTTTTTATGTATGTGACCTAAGGCTGAGTGATACACAAAATAAAACTGGCCTTACTATATGCTCCCACTTGAAATATTGGCATCAGAGCCATGATGTTTTGGAACCAACTTGTTTTTTTCCCTCCTTGTTTTTCTTGCCATGGAGACTGAGGGGCTGTAACACTGCCATGGCCCTGGCCTCCTCCTGAGTGAAAGGAGTTTGCTTGTTCTGTAGCCTCCCACCGGAGAATGCAACATGCTCAGTGCATGGGCACCAAAGGTTTGGCAGCGAGGTAAGAGCCAAGTGGTTTGCTTTGCTTTGTTTTGCTTTGCTTTGATCTGGTCTGACTTTCATAGAAAGAAACGGATTTGTGGAAGAAGTTCTCTGTCTTAATGTTTTTGGTGAATAACTAGCACTGAAGTGGCTGCCTGCACTGCAGTATCTGGGAGCGCCTTCCCTTCCACATAGCTGTCCAAGCTGTGTCTTCACCCCATACTGGGGCAAGGACAGGCACATTCCTCCCTTTCCCCTGCTCCAATGCATTTTAACTACCACACCAAATGAACTCACACACATCCTTCAAACAGGAGCCACAGCATACACTGACCGGGTGCCAGCCTAGACTGAGACAGCAGGACTCAGGTGCATGTGGCAGCAGCCCATGTTGAAAGACATATCTTGATGAAAGGGGATTTCACAGCCAGTTCAAAAAAGAGTTAAGCCCTTGAGAAGACCCTCCTCTCACTGAAATCCCAGGCACTAATATCTTGGTGTGTGCTCAGGCAGGCAGAGAAGATTTCTGGTTTTCCACCTTAGTACAAGTGTACACTAAACACAGCCTTTTTAATGACTGGAAAACTTGGGAAGAAAGTGTTGCCCGACAAGCTGTCCCACATGGCCACTGTGCAGCCACAGAGCTGTGAAATGGGAGCAGGAAGCTTGCTTACACTTTATTCCTGGGACTTCTTCCATAATCCTTTGAGAAAACATTCACTGCAAAAAGTGTCCCCCCGCCCCCCCTGCAAACTCTAATGTATTGCAGTAACAGTAATCTATTATGTAGATTTTATGGATCACTTATACAAATTACAGTGAAACCTCAGTCCTGACTGTGGTTTAAAATAGACACAGGAATAACAATACAGCAGTAACAGCAATAAAAACAACAACAGCAATAATAATAATAATAATAATAATGAATTGATAAAAGAATATATATCCATTAAGGTTCCTCCTCTCTGCAAGTACTTGATAATAAAAAGGTATTTTCAGCCTGCAAATTATTTAATATAATATTGTCTTTATTCTTTATGGCTTCAGAAATATCAGTAAGGTTTACAGAGTCCTACAGTATTTTAAGACACAGAAAAATCACATTTTCTTCCGAGCCATCAGATTGCTGTTATATGAAAAGAGGTAGTTAGATTTGTGTTTTTAATTTTGTGGAAGATTCTGTACATTAACACATCATCCTGCAGAGGAAAACATATCTTTTTAATAATGCAGTGTATCAGAGGTCTCTTAGGAGGAAATTCTTGGCACAGAAGTTTCACTGGCAATGTAAGCAACCTATGGAAGTACATATCCATATTGTGATTATAGTTAGGACTCTCCTTTTCCTGGACAAGCTGAATCTCCTGGAGAGTTGTGCCTAACTGATCCACGCTCAGAACAAAACACTGGATCTTTTTTATCCAACTTCTTTAGCCAGTTCTGCTAAAAAACTTTAACAAATGATTTAAAGTACAAAGTGTTCTTCCTGTAGCACCTCTAAAACAGCAGCTATCTGTCTTTCTTCTGCCTTTCCCCAGTGAAGCCTTTCCAAAAATTTTATTCAGTTTACACCAGGCCCATTTCTTCTCTGCTTTCTGACTGAGGCTCTTTTCTGAAAAGGCAGGCAAATCCTCATGGAACAAGTGGCAGCATTCTGTGAATAGTCGCGAGTGAACACCCTCCCAGATCCAAGCAACTAGACCTTTCAGAGGACTTGAAAAATGCAATGCCTCTGCCACTCCTCCCAAATGTTATAACTTTTTTCATGCTCACGGGCCATGTGTGGCAAGAGGCACACAAGGATGATTTCCTGCTTCCCCCCAAACATAAATATTCCATAAATTTCTCTCAAGGATTATTCACTTTTTCCAGTTCCCAGAAATGTTTTAGAATAATTCTTAATTGGAACTAAAATAAGAATAAAAAATGCCATTTCTACCCAATGATGTAAAAAACTGGAGACATCACTGACTGCATATGCACATTTCCTTTTCCTCTGGTTCTTTTGTAAAATTAGCTGGGTGTTTACTAGCTCAGCGAAGATATCCTAGTGCTTTGAAATCACTCCTAAATGCTTTAAAGATCTTTCCTCCCATTCAAAGAACTGACATGTTTGAATTGGCACCAAGCAAAGATGGATGGGTTCATTAGGAAGAGCCAACAAGTATGTGGATGGGGGAGGTCAGGTTAAAAAGAGTGGATGCCTTCACTTAGAGGCAGGAGCCTGAAGCTTGGCAATCCAATACTGGTGACAATGTCACCCTCTAAAACAAGAGCACGTATTAGGGGTAGAGACAGCCACAGTAACATGGTTGCCATGGCATGTAGAGCAAACATGTACTGGTAGTTGCTGATGGCATGTCTGCAGCTCCCCTACCTTTTGTTGCTTGACGTGTGCTTTCCTAAAAGCACAACAGAGACTTGGTTTAAGGATCAGACTTGATTAATAACCCCTTTGCTCTGCAAAACTATTGTTAGCCACATGCACTAACTAATCTTCATTATGGTTCAGTGCTGTAGAAGGATGTGCCCCTTCCCAAGTACAGCTGCAGGTAGGTAAACTGAGGAAGCAATGCATAGTGAAAGACAATATCAGCACTGGATCCAATTCTGGAAATCACAAGCTTTTGATTCATATAGTCAGATTCAGGTGCCTCATAGTAAGATTCATGTCACTTAACTGTAAGTGTCTGAGTTATAGATGTTTACTCCTGAGTTAATTTTCTTTTATGTGAGTGAAGAGAAATAGGCTTTTCAGGGGCTTGATCCTAATTTAGGTCCTTACCTTAGGCTGAGATGAAATGATCCCTGATCTATGCTCCTTGGGAGCGCATGTTTCTAAAAAAGATTGACCGTGTTTATCACATTAACTCTGTACCTGGTCACAGCCCCTCCATCTGCACACATGAAAAAACCTAGGCCAGGCCATGTCCCCAGGCGCTGACATGTGGTTGCCCATACCCTTGTCAGCAGGCTCCTTGGCATGGTTTTGGTTTGTGCCAGCCTGCAATTTCCTGGACCTTACCCAGGCACCGTTCTGGGATTGACATGGGCAAGGGGATGTTGTTACTGGGAGGACTGAAATGGTGATAAGAGAGGCTTAGTGAAGCAAAGAGAGTGTACCTGCATGGACATGGGCCTACCAGGCCACTTGGACTCATGGCCCATGTATACTTCTGGCCAGTTTCACTTATGGGCCTAGAACTGGCTTCTTATGTGCTTCGGTTTCTTGAAAACACAGGTAACATTGTAGCAGCCCTCCATCTGATTAGGTTTGATATGCTGAACTCTACTTCCCTCTGAGGGGGTCTTTCAGACCATGCCACATGCTTGTCCAAGAAAAAAGGTGACCCACCATCCTTTCCTTAACTCCCCATCACCCCAGTGATGTGGAGCGCAGATGCTGCCAGGTGGCATTCCATGCAGCATCATGGCATCACGGCAGATGCAGCATCACAGTGGATCCGACCATTGCCCTCCCTTGGTCAGTCTCTAGCTATGGCTTGGACATGGCAAAAATTTGGTGCCTTCAGCAGATGGCCTTAAATCCTTGAAAGAAGCAAATGGGCACTGTCTGTCTCCATAAGTCTCATTTGCACTTGTCCCTCAAGATCAGCCATCAGCTCCAGTTCCGAGGGATGACACTGCAGTGCTGTTAATTTGGACTGCTCTGGCTGTTCCTGCTCTTCGAGTATGCTGGATCCTCTCAGGAGTCTGGACCTCAGCAAATTCCCAGGGCAGTCTTTTCGAAGATGTGCAAAGAAGCACATTTGAATTTTTCTCCTGTTATTTTCCTTGACGTCTCATCCTTGCATTGTGAAGCAGTAGGAATAGAAGCTCTGGCACTGTGTTATTCATTATATTATACCTCTTTTATCCAGTACTGGGACACCATTCTGGGGTCAACAAGAACCGCAAAACATGATCTGCTGCTGCCTTTTGTGTTGCCAGTGAGGGACTGTGGGACAAGTCCATAAGCTTATGGCCTTCTGTGCTTCATGATCAGCTTGACCAAATTCCCACATCTAAATCATTAACTGTAGTTTCTTGGATCACTTCTAGAATCAGTTTTAAAATGTATGCAATGCCTACTACTTTCCTGTCCTCTGGAAAAGTGGCTGCTGTTTGTGACAAACGCAGTCAGCAGCTCAGATACTTCATGAACATCTGTAGGGCTACTTCATGAACATCTGTAGGCCTGAAGGGTAAATCACCTGGACCTGGTGGTGTAGGGCACATAAGTATTGAGTTTATTCCAGCACCTGTTCTTCTGTCATCTTCTTCAGGAGTACCTCATCGTGGCTATCAGGGAGGAGAGGCAGGGAGCCTCTCACTGTTCTGGTGGTTAAAATTGAGGCAGAGAACCATTCTGATTCTCATCAATCTCCTCTTTTTAATCAGTTGCTTCTTCCTAGCCACTAGACTCACAGGTTCTACATGGGCTTCTTGCTTCACTTATACTTAATTCATCTCCTGTTGATGTTTACTCTTTGCTTTTACAAGGTGTTTGTTCTTTGAACACCACTTTGGATCTCACACTCTAATTTATGCTTCTGTTTGCTGGCTTTATTGGGATTAGATTTGCACATTTTCAAGGATTTTTGTTGGGCTTGTGTTGCAGGTACAACCCTCATGTGGAAAGCACTTTGCATCCTCCAGGATGAAAAGTGCTGTGTAAAATGAAGTGTGGTATGTAAAGATTTAAATTAAATAATTTGCCTAAGGTTTGGTGTTACAAAAACATGCTCCTCTAAACATTTTAAAGTCTTTTTTAACTTGCTTTTGTGCCTGCATTAATGGTGTGTTCTTAATGACAGTAGGAGTCACTAAGGAACACAAATCTGGTACTTCCTTCTCAAGCTATATACACTTTTAACAACTCCCATGGTACAGCAAGAGATTTCTCATTCATTACTTTGCAGCACATGGTTTGCACTGCCATGATGTAGCTAATTAGCTGTTGACGTATTCTGAGTCCACATCTGCAGCTTTATTACCAGAATGAAAGCCACATGAATCTTCATTTTTTGTTGTTTTTTGTTGTTTTTCTTCTAATATAAGACCTTTGGACCCTCCAGATTTTCTTTTTTATCATATTTTCCACAGCTCTATGTGAGCAATTATTGCCTGATGTCTGGAAAGTTCAAATGTATACCACCTGCCATAGCATCTATTAGTCATCACTGTTTCTCTGTCACAAGTTCATTGGTGCTAAGTGACTATAGCCAAGGTAAATAAAAAATGTAACTGGAGAAGTAGAACACACTGTAGTATTTGTCAGTTTTGTCTTTTTTGGAGATTACCCTGTCAGCAGTCACACTAAGTAAGGGCATTTTGTTCTTTCTTTCTTTTGTTTTGTTGGCTTATCAGTCCCCATGTTATAAAGGACTTTAACCCAAACATTTAAATTTCAGCTAGTTATGGCCATTTTCAATTGTTTTCAAGCTAGTGCGCACAATGAACTGAATGGCAGAAAGACCGTACAATAAATTTATTTCAGTGTTTTAGACCTCTATGTTTTTAGAGAGTAGTGCTCCTTGCTGTCTTATCTTTGCCAGAAGACCATGTAAAAAGCTGTATCATGATTCATTTATTGTAGGTTCTGTCCCCTGAGATTATTCCAGATATGAGGCTCAAGCTTACGCTAACTCAAGATAGAAGGAAAATGTGTGCCATCCTGAAGTTGATGGCAAAGTTCCTGTTGATGTCAAGAGGGCCAGGATTTCACCCAGAGAGATTTAGCATCGGCTTCACTGGGGAAGTGTCAACATGGACTGCTTCAATAACATTCTTATTTTGTCAATGCCAAAGCATCCACCCACTCTATGTCCAAACAGGAGAAAAATCCAGATGGTGTCACATCACATTGCCATCCAGATCCATTTCAAAAGAGTTTTAGAGCCAAATCTGATCAATATATTTAAAATGTTTGACTCTAAATTTTCTGGAATGCTCCACTAGGCAGTTCCTAGGATAGATGCCACAGTTAACAGGATATGCATAACAAGTATCCTCAGCTGGAACAACTAGCCAAGGGCTTGGCAAGATCTGTCCCTCCCTCTCTCCACGTCTGGGTGGCAGACATCACAAATAAACAGAATAGGAGAGACTAGTGTCCGAATCTGAGAAGGAAAGTCTTCTCCTCTTCCCTCCATCGCCTCTCACAATTCAAGAGTGTATCCTATAAGTGTCCAGTTTTCTGAACAGGAGAAAGTCTGCTCCTAAGGAAGCTAGGGCCTGCCCAAGCCTCTCCCTGGGCAGAAGCAGAAAGAAGAGCTTAGGGAAGTCACTGGCTGGCAATAAGTAGCTTTGCATCCTTTGGCTCCTTCAAGCAAGACCTATAAGTGGACCCAAGGGATTTTAATCAGAAGCTAAAGGCTGAGAAATTCCGGGGCTGCAGAGACATGGGTTTGGCTTTCTCCCACTGTCCTTGTTGCCTCTGGAGGAAAACGTATATTGGCCTGAGCAGAAGGATAAGTCTGGAGAGCTTTTAGACCGGTGTTGGTTCTGCTTTGTTGTTTAATGAAACCTAAAAAGCAATTACAATTGAATTAAAATTGATTGGAGTTGAACATGGGATTCTAAAAGATGCAAATGAGCAGCCTTTCTCTTAAAATCTGTAGTCGCTAATGAAAACCTAGCGGTATCTTTTTTCAATCTCATATACTTTTATAATACAATAGAAGAAAATGCAGAGATCTTCCTGGAGCTTCATTTTAACTTGTATAAATGACCATAATGAACTTTATGGACCAGATCCTGCTTTAACTGAATCTGGGGCAAATCCGAAGCAATTCCATTTATTCTGATAGATTTCTTTAAAAGAAGAGCAGAGCCTGGCCTTCCAGCACCACTGTTTAAACTGTTTGCAATCACAGCAAATTCAAACTCCACTGAAAGCTATAGTGTTATTGGAAATTTTCCTTATCTTTTATTGTCTGTGTGCAAAATAGATCACTGTGTTCCCAACAGTTAATAATTTTTGTTTTGTAAGAATGCTTTGCACATAATTAAATACTTTAATCACTTTTTGAAAGTAGACCATAATATCTGCTGTTAAGACTTTGTGTGCGCTAGGGATGTTCATGTTTATGTGTTAAATCTATTATAGCCATGTTGCTCTTAATTCTCTTAGAACTCCTCAGCATCTTTTTGTAGCATTCATGGCCAGGGGAGGTGGAGAGTCCCCTGTTGGTGAAAGTAATGCATCTTCCATCCTTGGAACCTGGCCAAAGGTTACGTAGCCTTGTGATTAATGTTAGCTGCACATTTAAAAGGTAGAAAATTCCCTTTCTGCTGAGCTTTTACTCTTGCTGACATTAATATTTTCCATCTCTTGCTGTTGATTATGGTTTTCCATTTTTCTCTAACAAAAATGAGACAAAAAACTGCTCAGATGTATCACCACATATTTAATGCAGCCCAATTATTGTAAATAGAAAGATAGGTCTGACATTTTACCACATTATGGAAACACAGGAGCCCTGTTATACACAAGAGAGGCATTTCACTTACAGCTTTGAAGTAAGATTTTCAGAAACAAGCAATGATTTTTCCATGTTTCATCTCTCAGGTCTTTGCTAATGAGCAAAACCTCTTTAAAATTCCCACTCCTGTAAAAATCAAACATTGGACATTAAAGAAGTGAGGGAACCAAAATCATTATTGCAGATATCTGGCCTGACTTTGTGAAGGCCTGCTTTTGCCCCTTTTTATTAGCGACATACACTAAGATCTGCAGCTGAGCATGTAGTACCATGTAATTTTTACCAGTAGCCCCACTTACGACCAGACCCTAACCTGCTCTTGTTTTATAGCCATCTGTAGATGCTCCATGGACAGAAGTGTGACCCACACAAACTTGTGCTCCATACCGATTATGCAGATATTATTTTTTTTTATCCTGAGGACTTAGGACACTTCCTGAGGAAATGTTATTACCTTGTGAAAAATTTGCTCTCAAACTGTTCATGGCCTGCCATGGTTCTCTTTTTTTGCAGGGAGAAGGCTCGATATCTTTGGGACAATAGGTTATTTTAGAATAAGCTTGCTTAACATTGTGTGTGGTTTCTTGCTTTGGTGAAATATAGAATAACACTTACTATGGGATAAAGCTCTGAAGAGACATTTTTCCATAATCATGATTCTTCCATATCTTGGAAACAAGCTATCAGAAATATCCCTTTCTCATTTTCTCATTTTTGATCTCTTGGGGTCAGAGTCATATCACCTGCCTTCAGGTGCACACATACACAATCTGAACTAGTTGTCTAGAGCCCCTGTATAATCTGTAGAAGGAAATGGGTATACCAAGACCATGAGTCATCTGACAACCTGGGAACAGCATGTCTGTTCCTCTTCTTTGACTGTGAAGGAAACCCTAAAGGACCAGCAGAGAGGTAGATGTGCATTATACCTCTTCTGTCTGGTGAGAGAGTTCTCACATGTGACCTTTTCATTTTTACAGTTGTAGGTCTTTTGTACCCACAGTTTTTACTGGATAGCAATGCAGACACTGGTGGCCAGCTCTGGCCTTGATTATGGCTTCAATATTAAGTTTAACAGGGCAGGAATGCCTGCACATGGACATCTGTGCTGTTAACGCATATCACACTCCCTGGCCCATCTTTGGCCCTACCAACTCACATTCTCCCAAGCAGTGTTGAGGCACATCTCAGGAAACAGCATAAACCAAAGATTGTTCCCAACAGGCAGAGTGGATGACACCTTCTGCTTTGGGAGAGGGAGAGTTTATAGTCATATGAATTCTAGGGGTATAATCCCCTTTGTGCCCATGACCGTGTCTTCCTGCCTTATTTTATTTGCTAGCATAGATGCAGCCCGTGCATCTCATCCTGTAAGTATATAGTTGTTTGGTTCAACAACAGCTCTTTTCTAACACAGTGTTTTATCCATTACATTTCATCTGCCTAAATACTTATTTTCCTAACTTGGATTTTGTTTTCATATGTAAAATGTTTTTGATTAGGTATATATTTGCTGACATCTCTGTAGGAGGTGGTAAATTGTTGACATTAAATATCAAGACAATTATTTTTGCTTATGGAACACTGACTAATGTCTGTTGCAGCAGAGCAGCAATATTTTTCCATAGGAGTATTGTCACTTTTGATAAGCACCCTAGTGGTTTATTTTTCAGTATGACATCTGTCTCTTTTCTTTCTTCCATTGAGCTTATATAACATATGCAAGAATGATTAATCTATGTTTTGAGGGAAAGAAAGTGTTTGACTATTCTTTTTCTTACTTGTTCTTTATCCCTACCTTTCTGAAAATTTCCTCATTCATAAAAGGGAGTTCTTTAGCATCTCACTTTTTATTGGTTGCTGTTTATCCTTTTTTTCCATGTCTTCTGATATAATTCAGGAATGGAAAAGCAGATTGAAAGACTGTAAGTAGATTTGCTGTCTATCAGCATTTTAAAACCCTAGATCTGGACCACTATATAATTTTTCCAAAAATCTCAGAAGCTCCTTCCAGGGCCTTGAAGATGAACTGAGAGTCTGAAATCCTTGGAATGAATGACAGAGGGTCAGAGAAATACTGAGCTGAAGGCAAATCCTTGTCAAACTATGTGGGCCTATGCTAGATCTGGGTCACATTAACAATGTTTGACAAGCTAGACATGCTCTGAATAGTTAATTTCCCAGCTATTTTAGTCCATCAAACCAGTCACTGTCTTAAGCACAAGATCCAGTGTTAGTACTTCACATTTGATCCCTCAACTCCCATAAGGATAGTCTCAAGCTCTCAGTAATGTGTCTCAGTACAAAACCTGTGCTGTAATTGTTAGGCTCTCATTCCTTGGTACGCATCTTGACCTGCAGGATAGCTGTGTATCCTCCACATTTCTCTCTCTGACTGTTTGTTAGAGCAATTTAATAAAATGCTGCAAGCACTACCTGGATATACAATTTAAGTAGGTCAACTTCTCTGAAAAAGCTGCTGAGTTCTCTAGTGGTTGGAAGCAATAATCACTATTCATGAGCCTTGCAGTATCACTCAAAGGCCTTGTTTAGATCAGACAGATCTATTGTGCCAGCTACTCTACAAAGATATAAAAAGCACCTCTCCCAAAGACTTTACAACCAGAATTTAGAGTAGGCAAAGTAATGGAAGGAGTAGGGGAAAGACAGGGAAAAAGCAATAGTGAGCAGCTTGAGACACCACTTAGTAGAATATTTTAGATGTATTGCCTTTATTCACTTTTCGTGATGTAATGTGTGAAGCCAATTTGTGCTGATAGACAAATCTGCCTTTTGTAGAGTGCACTACCTGGAAAACAGGCATTATTGTCTGTGATTTCTTGATGTAGGTGTGTACTGGTCTTTCCTCATAGTGCTTTATGACTCTCTATCCTTTAGGCATGGCAGCTATTCTCTGCCCCAGGTGGGGGAGGGATCCAAAGTTCTTTCCCTCATAGGGAAAGGTGAGGGAGTGGGGAGAGATGTGTCAGTGGCTTACTTCCTCCTATGTGTTTTACCTGTTGGAACAGGAAGATGATGGAGACCTATGGAAGGTCCTAATGCTTCTGGGCAGGCCATGAAGCATAGATGCACGAAACCTCCAAACTACTTCAAATTTATGACTTACTTACTCTTGAATAGTCAGTATAGTCTTTGATCGACAAGAATGAGGATGGTGGTGATGACAGTGAATGTGAAACATTGCTTGAGTTGCAAACAATGATTCTCAAAAACAAATAGCCATATATGTGAAAAGTTGGAAACAATGCAGAGAATTGCAAAACAAAAACTTTTGAGGAATAGAGAAATGCCTTATAATGAAAGATGCAAAGGCATCCTTTTACTCATTGCACACAACACCAAGAGGCAACCTACATTCTAATATGACAAGAAAATATTCAATTTATTATTATTTTTCTTAACCTGTCAGAGAAAGACATGATAAAAACCAATGTAAGGGTGTTAATTCCAATCAAATTCAAGTTAGGAGTAAAACATGAATTTTCAGCAGTAAAGATGATTAACTGGTAGAACAAACTAGCATGGGAGCATCTGCCTTTGACTTTGTCAACAGTGTTTTGGTCTAAGGCAAGCCTCAGTAAGACTGTGTGGTGGACTTCACATGAGAGGGGAAGCGAGGGACAATCCGTGCCTTATTCAGAAGGTTTAGCCACATCATGTACTAGGTTCCCTCCAACCGCAGAGTCCAAGGCTCTGATAAGGCTTTCTGCCACAGAGAAGAGAAGAGTTGAGTTTGAGAGGAAGGAGGCCAATCTGTACTGAAGTTATTCTCAAGTGCCCATGGTATTTGGGGTGATGTTATGTACAACGTGTCCTCTTCATCCTCAGTGGGGCAAAGGGAGAAGGAAGGAACAGGACGGCAAGATCTTTTGTGTGGGTGATAGCTGTGCTAAAGGAGCAGGTATAATTTCAGGGGTTTTATTCTTGATTTACAAGAGGGTGAGGACCTATACTTAAAGAACATTTCCTTATGTGTTTGAAAACTGTCATCTATACAGCAGATATTTTGGGGGGTATCAGATGTTTATATAAAACATCTGATCCCATTCTGAGTCATACCAGTCTAAGACTGGAGTAGCGAGGAGTAATTCCAGACTTATGTTTTGAAAAACATGGCTGTCTTTCTGCATTTTGAGCCCCAAGCCCATGGAAAGCAACGAGTACAAATCATGTGTGCTGCAGCCTGATTTCTGAACCAAAAAAAAAAAAAATACAGAATCATTGCCAAAAGCAATTTTACAGTATATGTTTGGTGCATTGTACAATGGACCCTCTGCCAATAATACTCAGCATACGAGGAAAGAGAGATAAATGTCTGATAACAGCTATAAAGATGAAGCACTATGCAATAAAGACCAGAACTGTGCTGAACAAGCCAGCTGAGAACAGCCCACACAGGAAGCAAGGGAGAGGTCATCACTTGTCATTCATGAAATTATGCTCTAAATCAGAGACAGAGGATGGCAGAGAAGTCCAGTGCGAGGTGTTTGCAAGTGCACTGAGCGGGAGTAGTGTAAAATTCTGAGAGATAAAATTGATAAAGAAGTGGTGGTTTGAGGCAAAGGAAAGCTTTTAGAGTTTCTGCAAACTCAGCAATTGAACTGAGTTGTGGTGGGTAGGAAGGGGATGAATATTGCTTTGATTTAAGAATTTCTTTAGTGTTTGTTTTCTTGCTGGTATTCCCTGAAGTAATGAAATTAAACAGTTCAGCTTTCATAGGAGATGAAAGGTGAATCATGTTCTTTCCCTCTGTTTAGATGGATGTTCTCTACTAGGACCCATATCAATTTGGAGCACTTACTGCTGAAGTTCTCTTTAGAGCATCTTACATTCCAGTGATTAAGCCCTGCAGCACAACTGTGAAGCACATGAGAAAACAGCATTACCCACATTTCTCTGACAATGGGTGAGACAGATATAGGTAAAGGCTTTATCATGGCCACAAGGTCAGAAAAAAAAAATTGACTGGGATATCCGAGCTCCCTGTTCTCAACTCTAAAAGAAAAGCTGATGAATATGGCCTAGAAGGTCCTCCTACAGGCTGGGAGCAAAACCATACAAAGAACTGTGGACAGTATTTTTAAATGGTTTGCATCAGGAAGGATGATCAGGGCTCTGCAGTGAACCATCTCAGGACCTGTTCAAAGGTTTCACTGGTGACTTGTATAATGGACTATAAAACAGGACTGTGACATTTTGTAGATGAGCTGAGGACTGCAAAATTTTTGGAAGAGAAGATTAACATTCAAAAAATCTTGACAAATGGGTTCAAAGAGATAAAATAAATAGAATGGATGGATTGCAATAAGGACAAGCTTCACTCAGGCAATAAAAGGGGCAAATCCTGGAACAGGAACAACAGGCAGCTGTCCTTGCAGAAGTACCTAAGAGTCCTAGAGAAATGAAGCTGAAGCTGAATCAACAACAGGATGGCTACTGCATAAAAACAACTACGACCCTAGGAACTCCAAAGTGGAGAGGGGTTTGGCAGGCAGATAGAAGGGAAGCACAACTGGAACCTAATTTGTGTTCACACTTGAATTTAATTAAAAATGGTAATTATTTTTAGAGTAGAGAAACTACTTACGTTTCTCAGGTGATGGAGCTGAAAGCACAGCCAGGTACATGTTCAGGAAAGATTAATTTACTTGGGCCTAGTGTGGGTGAAGCATGGGAGACCCTTGGATCTGCTGGCAAATGTAACCGTAGCCCTCCGGGCTAAGACACACACCTGTGCCACATCCCACCCTGTCATGCTAGCCCCCATTTTTAATGTTTTTTTCTGCTTAAAAAGGCTTTTTTTGTTTAGTTTTCATTCCTCTAGAAAAAGATGGTTTCCCTGGAAGGACCTTCCCTGGAATGTAGTACTGAAAGGAATTAGACTCAATACGCTTTTAATGACTGTTTAAAATCTTTTTTGGTATACCAAAAACCAACTCTACAGTGAGCCCCCATTGCAGAACGTGCATAGAACTGCACACTCATTTTAATGGACTGTCTTCTCTGACATGCTGCCAGAACAGATGAGACCTTGGAAACATCATGTCAAAAGTTTCTTCCAAATTGTATGGAATCAGGATCTCAGTCTACACCAGGCATAAGTTCCAGCAAGGCTTCAACCTCTGGCTTGAGCCTCTGTTATTTAAAGCATGACAGTGGTGTCTTCTCAAAGACTTCAGCTGAATCTGCTGCAGTGCAGTGTAATTAAAACCCCTGTTTGGGGGAGGGGTAGACTGATTTTTGGTAGCTGGCACACAGCTAGGAGCATGTTTCTCTTCCAAAAGCTACTGTAGATCCACTTGAAAACTTGTCTTATATTGCCTGAGGTACTCACATTCCTTGCGGTTATTTCTGACACATGTATGGTACAGTCTCAGAAAATGTGAGAAGCATGCAGAAGAACTGGCAAAACCATGCTTTTCAAGACATTCACCGGACTTTCTGCCTGCAGCCAAATGAAGAAGAATATGCCATATTAGAATTACCATCAAGGAATTAAAGTTTTTTTAATGGCCTTTCTTTATGCTTAAAACAGGTTGCAGCCTAGGGTGGTATAGGCAAGACACAGGGGCAAGTACTGGTTCACAAGACATAAAAAGTAGGTTTGTTTTCCTCCATTTTAGCAGTGCTAAAACTTGAGCCAAACCTGTTTATGAGGACGTGATGGTGGCAGGAGGCCTAGTCCTGATATTCAGCTAAGCAAAGCAGACTTCTGCCCATATCTTCAACACCACATATGTGAATTGTCGAAAACATACTTTAAGGGGAAACAATTCCCCGGCTTTCACACTTCCTGGCTTCACTGGATGGAGAAAATTGCTGGAGTTGCCAACTCTAGCCTGGCAAAGTTAACCAACTTTGCATCTGAGTGAGAAAATCTGACAGCATGAATTTTCAAAAGCATGGGGGTATATATAGGAAAGCCTAGGAGAAGTTCTTGTTTTCCAAAAGTGAATTTCTGAAGCTTGTTTAGTGGTAATTCTTTTCAACAACATGCTGGATTCTGCCTTCAGGAACTTTTGTTCATTGCTTTTAGTATTCATCTCAGGCTACTGAAGCATTTGTTAAGTCAAGTCAAATGAAGTCAGAATATTGGGATCTGAAAAAGCAATACAGAGCTATCGGGTTTTCATATTCTGTTGCATATGAGTGGCAAGTCATTTCCAAAATACCCTGAAGTCAAGAGACAAATTTTAGTGGCACTGGATTGCCCTGCAGGTGCTTTTATGTTTTGCTACCTACAGCCCCCAAATCCTGGCTTAGCATGCAAAGGGCACATTGTAAAAAGTTAGATAGTTCTCTGAAAGAGAGCAACTTCTTTTAGTCTTTTCAAGTTTGTTGTCAGGAAGCTAAAGCTGATATCAAAGGGCTAAAAAAAAGAACTCAGTAATTTCAAATTTGGGACCAAAAGCAGACTTTGGCTGTCTGGATGGGTTGGTGACTGGAATACAGCATTTTACAATCTAAAGAAAACATCTTGAAGACAACAGATGGAAATTACAGTGAAATAGCCACATGCATGTGACCGAAGTTGCTGGTTAGTTAATGCAACTTTGTACTTCTTTGACAGCCAGTTTCAGAAATGCAGTAAGTGCAAAAGCAGAGCTGTTATGCTGTGTAATTGTGTAAGACTTCTGTAGAGGTGGAAGAGTTTTCTCAAGGGGACTCCCAGAATTCTGCAACACAAATCATACCAGGTACAGCCTGACCTCATTTACTTTGATAGAAAAATGAGCGTGGAATTTCTCTCAGGTTATTTAAATAGCACCCTTCAAAGATGTATTTTGTATAATAATTTTATATAGGTATACATTTTGCTAGCTGCTAAGCTCATCATAAAACATGAAGTACTGTCTTAGCAACAGTTTGCTGCTTCCTGAAGATTATCGTAAAGTAACACATTTAGTATTCTCTAAGGCCTAGTCAGAAACTAATGTTCCTATACACACAAATCTCTGCACTAATGTTATCTGGAGAACACTATTATAATGAAAAACCTGAGTTCTCCAATATTGGGAAAAAAAAATATTTCTATGTGCCTGTCATTGGATAAACTGCCCTTTATAACTTTCTGACTCTGCAAAGGAGCCCTGTACTGCCAGAGATGTCTAAAGGGAACACAGGCTAATTAAGAGTCAGAGTCCAAGCCTGCAAGACTTTGGAAGTAAGGCTGTGCTTGACAAACACTTTAAGCCAGCATCCAAAAGCTTTGCTGCTCACTCCCAGCCCTGCAACTCCTCCACCCCTGCAACAGCCTGGGTCTGAGGGGGTTGGGGAGACCTGCTCCAGCTTAAAATTAAGATGGCAAAAAGGAAAAGCAAGTTTAATTTGGTACGAGGAACTGCGGGGAGGGGAACGAAGGGCTTGGTAGGTGAGATGAGACTGCAGCTTTTAGTGACAGTGCCCTCGGAAAGCATATGTGGGCTCTGACTTCAGCTACTGACAATTTACATCACCTACTGGCTCTGTCTCTTTAGCAGCCATTTCTCTTTGCTTCTTAATAATATGGGAGATTTAACCTCTACAGAAAATGCCATTTCTGTTCTTCCTGAGACAAATGCCTTTTCTTTACTTTTTGCCTTTAGTATTTTTTTTCTGTAACTTATTAACTGTAAGTCAGACCAAGACAAGAAGCAACACAGTAGCACTGAGCCCTAGTTCCTTTCCACTGTTGCACATAACCAGTATTGATTGCTAAGAACAATCACTATTGCTTTTCTCATTTTGGAGGTATTCCTCTCCATGCAGTTTTTATTTCATTTCCTGTGAGCATGTGTTAGCCAAGGTAAACTCACTCCACAGTGCAGAGAACATGAACAAAAAAAAAATATACGAAGCTTATGGCTTTTTTTTTTTAAGTTGGGTGCTGTTCATCTTGCTGAAACAAACAAATAAACAAAGAGAAACCCCTGCTTGGCAAAACACATTTTCAAGCTGAAATATAGTTCTTATTTCTCTAATGTAAAATCTGCAAAGGAGCCATTGGTGTTGCGGAGGAGAGTTTCTGTAACAACTAAGTAGACCTGCAGGGTTTTCATGGCTGACAAGAAGGACTAAAGTGAAGGAAATTCTGCCCGAATTCATATTTCTTTGTCATACGGATGCCTTGGCTATTTCCTCATTGTTCATAAATGTCTGCATCCAGGTTGGCTTTTCCTCTGTAGCGCTCTGAGACCTTCTGTGCTCCGCGGACAGCCCCAGTGCTCCCTGGTGCCCGTGTATGGGCTCAGGGCTTGGGCACAGCCAGTCCCAACGGCAGTCTCAAAAACACCCATATCAAATGTTCTGGTTTGTACAATGCACTTTTGGGGTATACGGGACTTTTCCCCACAGACTGGGAAGAGGATTTCCCAGCTCAACAGACTCAATGTTCACCTGAAGTTTGTGACATAGCCTTTTCCCCACCAATACTTCTCTGAAAACACGCTTTCCATCCTAATCCACTATCTCACTTCTGCCTGTTCCTGGTGAGGAAGAGCTAACATCAAAAGTACACGCTGGCAATCCCAGGCAGATGCAGTTTCACTGTATTACTGGATGCAGCTCGTCAGAAACTTCATTTTCCCTCTGGATATACTCCCCTGCTCCTCCACAGCACAGCAGGCTCAAAAGAAATCTTGAATTTACCAGTAAAACAACTAGCAACTTCCTCGCAGCTAGAGAATCTATCTGCAAATGGAAATAGTTGAATTGAACCAGCTGCACACCACCTGGAACATTTTCACTGCAGCCATTTGTAGCAGAGGAGAAAATTCTTTTTCTTATCTCACTTAAAAATATCACAATAATAGTCCCACTAGCTGAATTCAGGGATTTGTACCAGTCGTTCTCTGGAGGCCTTGGTTTCTTGCTGTGTTTTTTTTTTCAGGCAGTGGTGAACTCCAGTGTCCTCAGAGAAGAAACTGGGGTAGAGAGCCCTTACTGTCCAGGTACTCACTAACAACAGGTGTCTGGGGGAAACCACCCATCGAGGGAGCAGTCATAGCATGAATATAGTTTTCTGAGCTCATCTTGTTCCACGATCTTTTTCATTTGTGTAGTCAAAATATGTTCTTTACCCCTAAGCAAAAAGACCACTCCAGTCTCAGACTGCAGTTAGTTATACCTCGATTGGTTCAAACAGAAAAAGCAAAGACTGGCATTTCTATCTGTACCCTGCTTCACTGCCGGTGGGATTTCCTTCATTATAGACTTCCCACTGGTGACATTAGGATGTCTAGGAATCAAGAGACGTTGACATTGCGAATGTTCCCCTGGAGAGTTATCTGGCATTTTCTTTACAAATTAGGATGCTTAGCAAGCCTGGGACAGAGAAACTAGAACTGCACCCATTGGTACTGCAGATGTTATAAATACAAATGGATAGTCAAAGGTTGTTAATTTTTATGTGCATAAAATGCACACACAAGAGAAGAATATAAACCAACTCTAAAACAGATGCATAGTTTTCTCTAATGCTGTGCTCATAATATTATACCGAATGCTGTGAAGTTCTCTTCTTCCCCCCCCCCCCCCTTATTTATTTATTTGCTTTCTAAATATTTGTGTATAAATTCAGCTCTTATTAAAGCTGTTGGTTGAAAGCACTGGCTGTAACAAGCTCTTGGAGCGGCTGGCTCTGCAAAAGCTTTCCTCTTGACATCTTTTGGAATGCAACTTTATTCAGGTCTGAGATGTTCTTTCAGTTCCAGTGGGACTGAATATATATCCTCCTTTAAAAACAAAACAAACAACAAATCCCTCCAGTTCTCTTGGGAATGAATTAGTATCTCGTTTCTTTGTGGAAAGGGAGCATCAAAAAATTCTATATCGTTCTGAATGTTGTGAATTTTCCACTGAAATGATTTTTCTAGAGATAATACTGTTTCAGCAAAATAAAGAATTTCCTGAGGAAGTCTGGCTTTCCTTGCTACACCCTTCTGCCTTCCTAATTTTCTTCTGAAAAAACACATCCCAGATATACTGGATTTAGTCAAAATTGATTTTACTCAAAAATAAAGCACTGTGATCCACTGAAATGTTTTTATGTGAGCAGTTTGAGGTTAAAACACAGTGTAAATCTTTTTGACTGAGCTCTGTGTCTCATCTTAGTACATAGGGCTCTCATAATCTGCCAAGTAGACTCATCCAAGGGGAGAATGTGGATCTCGGGCATTGCAACTGCAATTGTAATGTGTGCCATGGCTCCTTGGGCAGATGCACTTCAATGTGACCTTAATTTTAAATAAAACCTTTCAATCTGGGGACAGCAGAACCTTTCGTTTCTATGTATCAAAAAAATTACTTTTGTAAGTAAGTTTTCAGATCTGTTTTCAGAGCTTGTTCTGCTCTTTCAGCTTTTTGACCTGATTTAAAAGGAAAGAAAGTATTAGAACTGGTGGAAAAGGAATTCTACTGTTTGTTCAAGGTCTAGTTCAGCGTCTGCTGTGCTGTGCCATTGCTCACCAACCTCACTGTCCTTATCCTAGCAAAAATTGCACAGACATTTTGGGGGGTTTTGCTGAAGCAAGGGATGTAGGATTTTGACCGTGTGAGAACAGATAAAAATATAACACAAAATCCCACAGATATGCTATGTTGGACTGCAGTTGTTTTATACATAAGGCCGCACACTCACCCAGGGAATGGAGAAAGTCTTGAAATTTCATGGAGATGGCTTTCTGAAAAACAGTCATTAGCTGAAGTGTGAACTCTAGAGCTCAATAGTAATCACCTAATCTTTCTGAGAAGGATAATTCGCTCTACTGCCAGAGTAAAGGAGGCCAAATCTGTGCCCTTCAGACCTGTGCTGTTGGATAGGCTGCAAAGATGGATTTTCTTCTTCCCATATACCTATGGATGAAATTTCAGTAGTTGGCCCACTGAGGTATTAGTTGCCTGAACAGAGCTCTGAGATTTTGAAATTAAAGCGCAAGAGGTCTGGTCTGATCTCTAATGCATAGATTAATTACAGTGTGAGGACCACAGCAGAAGAGCACAGCTGGTAAATTATCTTGTTACTGAATGTAAAAGTGTAATAATTAAGCATGCTGTTACTTGTCATTTGTATTATACAATAGTTAGCGCCATACCCTGCAATATTAAATTTCTACTCAGGCAAAGTAAGTTTAATAATCTGGAGGTGAATAATACCTTTAACTCATTTAAAAGAAAATAAGAGTTGCACGGTTCTTATCATCCCTGTCTTTATACCTGACTAAAGGTTTCAGGTGTTCTCTTTACTGCAAGGAATATGAATTAACATGGATAAGAAAAGCCAAATCTATGATCTGTGTATCAGAAGAGTCCACTTTTCTCATGTGGATTTCAGCAGAAATTTTGCCTGAATTGCACTAATAGGATTTGATTGAGTTTGTCATGATCTGCCTTGCAGTATCACAGGCAAGTTTTGTTTCTTTTATCATGTATGGAGTTATGTGGAGTTTTATAAACACATGAAGGGAACGCAGTCTTGGAAAGCAGCAGCAGGGGTCCAGCTGGTCTGCCAGTACGTGAAGGTGCTCTGGGAATGGCTCTCAGCACTCTCCATGACCATAAACCTTCACATTTTTGTTAGGGTCCCTATCATTATAAAGCTTATGCATGTGAACTATTGTTTCCACAGAGATCCATGCAGATAAGCCCAGTGACTTGCATTAGCAGTTGTTGTATATATCAAAAATGATATTCAAAATGTCTGTCTGGAAGTACCTCTTTCTCTCCATTGACTATAGATAACGTCATAGATTGTCCAACCCTTAAGCTGCTAAAGCTGAGTGAGATGAGATAAACCTGACTGTTAATTCAAAGGTTGGTATAGTGGGTTGATGTAACCTAGAACAAAGAGTATAATAACAGACCAAAGGGCTTCCTGGAGTTAATTCTTGTTTCAGTTAAAAAAAAAAACAAACCCAAAACCAAAACAACAAAACAAACAAAAAAAATCCCAACTAGGACTCAATTTAAAATTGCCAGTAGTAAAGAGCTGATCACCACCTTTGATAAGTCATTCCATTCCTTAATCACTCACAATTAAAAACGGTACCTCAGCTTCACCCTCCAGCCATTAGATGATTGCCTGACAGGCTGAAGCAAACATAATCAAAGGTTACATCCCCTAAGAGACCATATAAACCATGATTGTATCACTGTTTGTCTTCTCTTCAATAGACTCTGTAGACAGAAGTCCTGGACCCTTCCCCTACAAGTTGAAACCAAAGCCATTCTTTAAATTCTGGGTGGAATTAATCTCATTTAATTCAAATTATCTGTTAAGTCACCAGCTCATCTAAGCTCAACCCTGAGACTTCAAAAGTGAATGAAAAATAGGTGTCAGCATGGGTGAAAAGAGTTGTCCTCTTAGGCTTTCTGTTTGTCAGTCACTAGTGACAGAGCTACATGATGAGCTTAAACTAAATGCCTAACTTGCAGATAATTAAAGCTAGGTGAGAACAAATTTATATGGTATATCAAACCCACAAAATCATTCCTTAATGGATGACTTTACAGTTACAGGGTGATTTCTCATTCCTTCTCTTTGGTATCAAGCAACTGAGAAAGAGTTCACAGACTTTTAACAAATTAACACCAAATGTGCCTGCGGGTTTAGAGAAAGACTGGGAAAATTCTGCTCCAGAAAATTACAAGCATCAAAATAATCACAAAAAATAGCTTTCTAATGCAAGTTTCTGCTCAGCCATAATGAAAGCATCTCCATTGTGGCACCGTGATGTTAAATATTCCATTTCCAGCTTTGGAGTTATTTGTTTTACTTATTTATTGGATAATACTGGGATGCTGATAACCAAGTTTATAGATGGATATAAAATCTTTCTGCTGCAATAATTTTCTTTTAATGTTGCAAATAATAATAAAAAAGGATAGACTACTTCATAAATCAGCAAGCTTCTTCCCTCTCATTTCCCTGAAAAAAACCCAATTCAAATGATAACGTCATGCCAGCTAGACTTCCACTGGAAGGGGCATCTTTCATGATGAGATAAAAGTGTCGTTTCAGTCACTGACAAAGCTTTTGCTGTGGTCTCTACAAAAGAACCTCTTATCTTATCACTGAACACAGCTGTAAGCTTTATAAATTTATGCTGTGGCTGTCCAACTCTAGCTCCTATTGTAAAAGCCAGCAGTAGAAAATTGATATGCAAATGTCTGTACAGTTTCTTGTCCTTGGGCTAAGTATGGCAGCTTATCAGGAATTTAGTGATACTTAGATATTACTTGCCAAGCAGTTCTTCATAACATGGATGAGGGAAACTCACATGCCCTATCACAGTTCTTGAATGTTGCGTGTAAGGCTTGTTTAAGCACAGTGATGCGGAAAACTTTGGGGTTAGAAGGAGCACAGACATAAATATGAAGCCATAGCTTAAGGCTCCTATATAGACATAAAATTGTCTTCCTGTGCTTACTAGCCAGTCCTGAAGTTATGCATTGAAGGATTGCATTCATTTTGTTTGCTCTTAGTTTTGGAGACCAATGTCATTTGCCCTCTATGACCCCACTTCTTCGGAGTCTCTGCTGTCCAGGAGGCAGTCCTTTGGAGATACGGCTTGCACCTCTTGTTTGTGGAAGTATGATGAATGCCACCTTTGCAAAGAAAACCCAAGCAGCCCATGCCTTTGCCCTGTCATCTTCTTTGTTTCCCATTCCCCTCCTAGCACTTAAACATACCCCTGTTCCCTCTGTGCTGGACCCTAGCATGTCCACAAAGACACAGCTTGTCCTCAGCTTCCCAGGTATGCAGGAACACCTATTCATCGAATTATAGATCATAGAATATCTCAAGTTGGAAAGGACCCATAAGGATCATCGAGTCCAACTCCCTGCTCCTTGCAGGATGACCTAAAAATAAACCATATGACTAAGAGTGTTGTCCAGACGGTCCTTGAACTCTGACAGGCTTGGTGTCATGACCGCTTCCCTGGGGAGCCTGTTCCAGTGACTGACCACCCTCCCAGTGAAGAACCTTTTCCTAATGTCCAACCTGAACTTCCCCTGATGCAGCTTCATTCCATTTCCTCGTGTCCTATCACTGGTCACCAGAGGGAGGAGATCAGCACCTCCCCCTCCACTGCCCCCCTTGAGGAAGTTGTAGACTGCGATGAGGTCAGCCCTCAGCCTTCTCTTCTCCAAGCTGAACAAACCAAGTGACCTCCGCCGCTCCTCAGGTCTTGCCCTTGAGACCTTTCACTGTCTTGGTTGCCCTCCTCTGGGACATACTGTAATAGTTTGATGTCCTTCTTACATTGAGGCACCCAAAACTGCATACAGTACTCGAGATGGGGCTGCACCAGTGCAGCGCAGAGTGGGACAATCACCTCCCTTGACCAGCTAGCTATGCTGTGCTTGATGCACCCCAGGACTCGGTTGGCCATTTTGGCTGCCAGAGCACACTGTTGACTCAAATTCAGCTTGCCATCAACCCAAACCCCCAGATCTCTTTCCGCAGGGCTGCTCTCCAGCCTCTCATCCCCTAATTTGTACTTATAACCAGGATTACCCTGTCCCAGGTGGAGAATCCGGCACTTACTCCTGTTAAATTTCATACGGTTGGTGATTGCCCAGCTCTCTATCCAGATCTCTCTGTAAAGCCTCTCTACCCTTGAAGGAGTCCACAGCTCCTCCTACTTCAGTGTTGTCAACAAACGTTCTTAATGTACATTTGACTCCTGCGTCCAGATCATTTATAAAAACATTAAACAGCACTGGCCCTGAAAATGTGTAGCTTCTCTTCAGAAGAGAAAGTGCTCCTCTGCTACTAATGTTTGCATCATTTTAAGTCCAAGGCATAACAGATCTTCTTGATAAACATACAACGCTACCCAAACTTCAGTAGTGATTTGTAAGGAGATAGGTTATTCCCATATGGAAAATACGCCTTTCACAATCTGAATGGTACATAATCTTACCCTGAATATTCATCCAGCTGCTGACCTAATTTGAATTGCATATCAGAGCTGTCTTTTAGGGAGATTCATCTCATTTCAGAGATGCCATGGGAAAGTTGTGCATCTGATCTGTGGTAGTTACCTGGGTGTTCTCTCCATGTGATGTAGAGAAATAGGCATTTTCAGAGGGCTGGGCGTCCCACTCACTCAAAGACACTTTTCAAGCATAGGATAAGTCTGTCTGTGCAGAGTGCAGTGCAATTATAATACACTGCAGAGTGCAAATATAAATACATATATATTTGTATGTTATGGAAGAACCTCAGTTACTTATAGAGGGTGGTGCCCAATTTCCAGTGGGAAAACTATTTCCACACTGCCTAACTTACTTCAAGTACCTAACTATAAAGCCTAGAAGGCTAGACTGTGATTCTCTGGATGGTGGTGTGGAATACTAGTCTCTTATGAATTGCCCTCTGTCCCCCTTGCTAATACCCATCTCTCCCCCTTGATAATACAGAAAATTACTTATCTAGGCACCCGACATTATATGTTTTGTGTCTTAAGTGTCTTGGTTGCATGGCAACCAGGACACTGTGCCAGTTGCCGGACTGTATGGATGAAAACTTGTTTGGGTGGCAACTGAAGACACAAGTGCTGCCCAGAGCTTAGCTATATGTTTTGTTCTTTGACTTTACTCTGCTATAAGACAGGACTGGTTTCTCAGACGTGCAGGAGAGCTTGCTGTGGAGCCTCTGCTATGGGTAATTAGGTACAAGTGGGAAGGAATCCAGCCTGACGGTAGCCTTCATGCTGCATTACAGGGCTAACAGTTTGAAAAATCTTGTAGTAACACCATGTGCCTAAATTGAACCTGGCAGCCAGAGATACTATGACTCCAGACTGCCGTAGTGTTCCATAAAAACCCTCAAACATGTCATTTTGAGCAGAAAGCCTTTTTGTAGGTAGGATAGTCTGAGAGGGAGCAGTTTTCCTGGGGAGCATAACGTGCCATTTCTTCCTGTCGAGAGTAAAACCTCCACCACTGAGTACCATCAAGGTAACACATTTTTGCAAGGCAGAAGGATTCACCAATAACTTTGTCCTCCGACTCTCAAGATAGCATTGGACAGTGAAGTCCTGCAGTCTTCCTTGTAGGAGCTCTGGACTTGCAATCTCAGGTTACGCATTGTTCCCTTGACACTACATGTTGCAATTCATACATCTAAGGCGAACAGAAGATGGCTTTAGTGTACTATCTAGTGATTGCATTCAAGTGGGGATAATAAATATGAAGACCGTGGTAGACTGGAGAGGCCTGAAGCAAGTTGCAGCGTTTCAAACTGTTCAAGTGGTCATGTTTACCTTTTATTTCAGCTCACAATGTTAGGAGACGGAAATAGAAAACACGCTGTGAAGTACATCCTTTTTGCATGCGCATAACTTACCACTTCTAAAGCAACCATTACATCTAAAATAAGATCTTTTCAGGTTCCAAGTTCAGAAAGTGGCTATTTTTATAAGCATCTGTGAGCTTCAAAAGCCATTAGAGAACAGCGTATTGCAAGGAATGTAGAAAGCAGATTTTGTACCTCATTAATATTTTCCTGTTTTGGATTTTTTCCCATCCTGCAGAGAGACTCCTGATGTGTTTTGGACTTATTTCACTTTGCATAACCAATTAAATATTCACTGACATAGGGATATTTCCCTCAACCCATATGTGTGCCCCAGCCTCCAGGTTCTAGACAGCTGCTTTCTAACCTAGTAAATATTACTTATTTCTTTATTTACAGAAAGTGGAACTGCTCCAGGTGGAAAGAATGAAATGAACATCAGAGATGAAAGGCTGTTTCTGAAGAGGAACTATTTTACTGAATAATTTCTGCCTATCCCTACTCTGTTTCAAACTATACAGCCAAAGTTCTGTGTTTAGAAAAAATATCATCCAAAAAAGATAATTCTCATTAAATGACAAGTTTATGAAAACAAGGATTGCAAGCAAATTCTAGTAGACAGAGTATATGTACTAGCTTGATATAATATTTAATCTGGATTTTATGGTAGGTGGAAACAGATTGCCTTAAATATAAGAACAGGAAAAAGATGAGATGCCAGGAAACTGTTCCCTAATGACTGAGTTCCCTCTTTAAATGGCACCATTGCCTTCAGATTGAGCTACACCTTCACCTCCAGATTTTGCTTTTAGTTGAAATCTCTGTGTAGGTACACAAACCGACTAAAGAAGGTTGAGACCAAACTGCCTGGGTCCGTTATTCTCCAGTTATCTGCTATGAAGATTTCTTGCACCATCTGCTGAAACATTGTGTACAGACATCGTATACCATCCTGAGTCCTGTTTGAGATGTAGGCTGGTTCTACATGATAATTCTGTGCTACCTACAGGGAGTAAATGAAATGAAACAAACTGTTATATGCTAGTACGAAATATCCGTATGGTATCGAATGCCATTTAGACTTGGAATCCAAGTTTTACTACATATAATATACTTTCTGGGCCCAGGGGGCAGGGGGGGAGTAATGAAGCAAAGATAGGCCTATCAAGACTAAAGAATTTCCAGGCTGGAAATTCCCACATTGGTGATTGTCCTCTCTGCAGTGAGCAGCAATTTGGTCTCTGCCTTTGACCAGTTATAACCAAGACTATTTGTTGGTACAGTACGTACACACCTTCTGGTGTCCTGCAGAGGTGTAAGGGGAAGTTGTGTGGTCTGCAGTCATGAGAAACTTAACTAGAGACTAGTAAGGTCCCGTAGCAATTAGACATTTCCTTTGGACTTGACCCAGGAATGACTATACAAGCTAAAAGTGGGAAGCAGTTGACTCCTCTCCGATTCCCTCTTTCCTAATTATTTTAAGAAAGCAATCTTTTAAAAAAATAAGGCAGGACAAAAGAGCACAGCCTAATAAGCTCATACAAAAAGAGGACAACCAGGCTTGGTAACAGATATCAGTCTGTCTTTAGAAGCAGAGAAACCAGTAACACCAATCGTAACAGGGAGATGGGTTGTCCTTGTCTGTCTCAACCTTTTGTTTCCCATGGGTTTTTCAAGACAGAGCAAAAGGTACATCTTCTCTGATGTGCATTGTAGTATCAGCTGAAGCTATGTTTAATCACCTACTACAGATACATACATGCCAACTTAGATAATGAAAGTGTTTCTTAACTTACCAGTGAAACTTCTGTTTCTCTCTATGGTTTTACTTGCACTGCAAATGTAGTACTAGGCACGGTCAAACTCTGTGCAGAATCTCTCCTTTGACTAATGAGGCATGAGAAGGAAGGAAGCCAACTTGACTACTTCTTTCACAATTCATTTGCAGGAA
This sequence comes from Ciconia boyciana, assembly GCF_034638445.1. Classification (NCBI taxonomy): domain Eukaryota; kingdom Metazoa; phylum Chordata; class Aves; order Ciconiiformes; family Ciconiidae; genus Ciconia; species Ciconia boyciana. The sequence goes on from NC_132934.1 coordinate 191,501,839, forward strand.
TAGTGGTACGTATGGGATCGCTTCTGTGCATTAAAGTGGCCTATCTTAGCCTTTGGATGTTCTCTCTTTACATGCCTTTCAGACATGTGCAGCTTGGTATGCAGTACAGTGCTTCACTGAAAGTCACTTGTCTGTGTGTACTGCATCATGTTGAGTAAAACTGTGAGTGTCTGCTGTTAAAAAAAAACCACGTGAGAAACAAGGAGAAACTAGACAGCAGCTAGGACTGTCTGCCACTGGTTTACTCCAATGTCCTGGTGTTCCAAGGAGCCAACGCAATAGCATAGTTAATACAGAACAAAAGTGATGATAAACATTTCTTTTTTTCCTCAGGGGTAGATATCAATAGATAAAATGAATAAATATTAACTGTCCAAAGACTTCTGTCTTTCTATCTTTTTGCAGATAATTTTGTCACTGGTGTTGTGGAATAACCCATAGAACTCATGTAACTGTAAACCTGATCAACAGTCTGAATTATATTTGTTTTGTATTTCCCAGGAAGAACTTTGGTTCTAAGAAATGCGGTTTTTCGGAGCTGCTCTACTCAGTTATGCTTGGAAGCATATGGATAAATTAGACTAAGGTTATTTCATGCCTGAAACACTATTCTGGAACACTACAGCAGCTTTTACAATACCCTTATGATCTACCATATCAGTACACCTGCCATACATTTATTTTTTGACTGATTGCCTACAGTGAAGCTGGAGAAAGTTTCTGTACATCTGTGTGCTAAACCGAATTAACTGTTGTTGCTATTACCAATGCACTTTATAGAATAGCCCAGGTCCCTTCCATTAATACATATGTGTGCATGTATCTATGTGTACATACACATAAATGTATATGTATATATAAAGGAACATAAAATGAAATAATCATCTTAGTTTTTGTCTCTTCATTATAATTTAGCAGCTGCCTATTTTTGAGGCAAATTAGAAAAGAATCAGCTGGCTCTGACACCATGGGAAATTCATTTGCCTTTGAAAGTGTAACCAAGCTCACATACCTGTGATAAAACCCCAAATGTTTGGTTTTATTTCTCTCAGTTATATACATTTTATTGCATCTCTGCCTCCTAGCCAGAGATAGAAACAGAGGTGAGACTGTTGAAACACTTAGGGACTATCTCCTGTTATTTCCACCTAAATGGGCCCTACTTTGGCAAATGTCCTCGAGATGTTTCCAAAACACTTTGACAATTACATGAATGGTATCAACAGAAACGTGCACTTTAAGGGAGGCATCTGCTTCAAAGCCCACCTAAACATTTAGCTTTTCGGAGCTTAAGCATTTGCTGTTTGAAGTTGTGCTATAGTTGTGCTATAGTTGTGCTATTTAAGTTTATAGAAGGCTTTGAACATCAGGAAAGAGGTACCTATGGATGACATCACCCTCAAGTGAAGAAAGGACCAGATAGCCTCTTGAAGTCCTTTCCATCCTGATGATTTTGTAACGGTACTGACAGAGCTGTACCTGCAGTTACCTGAATATATTGTTTTCCGGAATAGCTACTCCCATGTGTATCTATGTAGGATCTTTCCTTTCCCTTAGGATCTTCAATTTCTTACAGTGTAATCACGTATTTTCCTCTGCCTGGAGCAAGATCTTGGCTACAACCCTGTCCCTATGTTTTAAAGTGGAAAGCTGCAGGCCACCAGGGCTCTGGATCTTGCAAAAACGCTGGGCGATATGTAGTGGGAAAGAAGAGGAAAACTGCAGGCCAGCAGGGCTCTGGATCTTGCAAAAAAGCTGGGCAATATATAGTGGGAAAGAAGAGGGAACAGAATGAATAATATAACCACTGAAACAAAACCATTTTGGTTTTTAAACTCTTTTTAAACTGAGATGAAATCACCAAGGAATCCAGAATGAATTATCAAAAAAAAAACAAACAAAAAAACCCAAACAACCCCTTCCCAACATTTTGGAAGTGTTAGAAGACCTGTTTTAGTCATTTCCAGGTCTGTTTTTCATAGTCCCATGTTCAAGATCTTTGCCTTAAGATCCAAGTGCAATCCTTTTCTGTGCCTGAGTCTAAGTAGGTCTTGCTACCAAGAACTCCTCTTTCTCAACATTTTGCTTTCCCCATTGGGTCACAGTGTAGTTTCTTTTTTTTTTTTTTTTTTTTTTGAGATCCAGTAAGTATCTAAGTCTACAATGCAAAAAGGAGGAGCCTCAACAGGAAAGACTGAGAATGGTTTACCCCACAATAGAGATTTGGGGCATTTTCAGAATAACTAAGATATGTCCAATCCTTGCTCTCAAGCAATTAGCAAAATAATTTACATATAGCCCAGGTAAGCATACTGAACATAAGGCTTCAAATGGAAGCAAGGTGGCTACATCTACACTGCAAAAAAAAAGACGACCAGGGAAAGAGCCTGAGACCTGATCGTCCACAATGCTAAATAGTTATTTTGCTCCCTGGGTTTCTTTTGAATATCTCTAATGGTCTCTCTCCAAGAGGAATCTGCTACGGAAAGGGCTAACCCTAAACAGTGCTGACTGAGGCCAATTGGTGCCACTAGACTTTAGTGATAAGAATCAGTTCTGGCCTTTTTCTCTTCATCACTATTGACAGCCACTGTGACCTCCTCACTTGTTTGTGCCTGACAGCTAAATTATTTTTTAATTTAGTTCTTTGCTTTTATTTTTAAAAGTTGAAAAAAAATCTTGAAAAGCCAACTCCCAATAAGTAGTTCCAGTTTTTGAATGTATCTATCTCCCCAAAGGGGTTTGGCCCAGCATTTCAGACTCAAGTCTGAAAAAAACACACACTTTTTTTTTTTTGTGAGTTGTCAAACTCCAAAAATAAAAAAAATTTAAAGGACTCACTAACTTACACAGTCCTTTCCTTCAAAGACCTTTCCTTCAAGAACTTGTGACAGTCTGTTTGTGGAAATGTAGAGCCCTTGTCTTCAAAACAACACATTACTTAATTTTTCCTCAAAGCATTTGAAGTGAAGTTTAAATCAATAGCAGAATTTGCTTACACGTCTGCTGCTCTGGGCCTCTCTAAGCTCACCCCTGACAAGTGCAAGTGGCTCATAGAGCCTGTAGTGTCTGTGCTCTGCAGAGTGCGATGCCCTACAAGGCCCTGAGCTGACACCACACTAGTTATCTTTGATACAGATAGCTATTTCCATTTCTAGACTGCCTGTTTTAAGTGTCCGCTAAGCCCTTTAAAGTTAACTCTGGTATCTCTGCATCACACTAAAGCCATCCCTGCAACGCCCTGCTCTCCTGTGTTTCAAGCTCTCTGACATCTACACTGGACAGCTTCTCTTGGCCTACCCCAAAACTCCCTTTTCATGGTAATTTCAGTTTTAGCTGGCTATGCCTAGCCTTGGGAGGAATAATGCTCTCTAGGTCGATTGAGGCTAGCTGGGTGGGTGGATAGCTTCTCCTCTGAAGTAGAGATGGGAAAGAGATGACAAAAGCTTCCTCAAACCTATGCAGTTAATACTGCCTTATCTATATAATAAATCACTTGTCCTTAGCTGTTTAGTTCTTTAAAAAGCCACTTATAGCCTCCGTTTATTTAACCCTTTACATTCGGACAGGCAATTCAAAGCTGAGCAGAGAAACCAAGCCATCTCTAATATAATTCCTGTTCAATAACGTCAACATTTTCCTTGCTGATCATAACAAATGCTGATGTATCATGTATAATAGCAAGCAGTCTGCCCATCTCTTTTTCGATTACCCAGCCTTCTGGTGTACTGATGCTGCAAATACCTAATCAGCTCAGATCTTGCCCCATTTTTCATGAGCCTGAAAATTTTTTGTGAAAGAGAGACTCTTCCCCATCTCTTTCAAGTGAAGGCTAGGACTTGAAATTGGTACTAATGGTTTCCAAAGGAAACTGCATGCAGCTCTGTGAAACTCAGAAACATCCCAGTGGGGAACTGGAAGGAGGAAGAGATGAGAAAATAAGGAAGAAGATGAAACATTCTTTAATGATATCCTGGGGAAAAAAGGAAAAATTCTGGCTCCTCAGGAGTATGCTCCTTTGGGGAAAATGTACGCACAGCTACCTACTTTTCCAGCAAACATCTTCTTTATTAGTACACACTCTGAGATTGCTTTCAAGTCAGCTGCTTCCCAGGAGCTAGTCATTGAGTCGAGTCCCCTTGATGTGCAGGGATGTTTCGACAAGCGCGGGCACTCCCAGGGGAATCAGGCAGGACCCTCCGGGCAGCTGGGGCTGCGCTCTGCAACCGCCGACTGCGGAGAGAGGGAGCTGGTTGTGCAAGAAACCCCCAGCCAGGCTGTGGGCCACATGGTGGACACAAGCACCCCGAGACCCTCACCTCAGCACCCCTGGTGCACTGAAACCAAGAGGGTGCTCGGGAGCCCTGTATTAATTGGCTCCACTTCTGGACAAAGGATGGTGGGCTGATTCAGTGTGTCAGTTCGTAGGTTTTTCTGATCACAGGGGGTGTTAGATGAAATACAGAGTGGAGTGCAGACCCATGATGCTTTGGCAGTTGAGTTAATATGCAGTAACAATGTTTTTGTGAGTCTTGGGCACCAAAGGAAGAAAAAAAAATCTACGCAACAAAGCATCTTTCAGAAGCTCCTTATGAAAACAGGCCATCTGGCTTCACTGCAGTGCATTTGTTAACTCTCCAGCCTACTACTGTTTCCCTGCTGGGTGACACATGCTGAATCTGTCACACATCTAGAACAAAATTATAAATAAACAATGGTGTATTCAAATAAAACAGAATTTTCCCGCAGTAGGCTTATAGGAAGCAAAAAAGAAGCAGAGAGGCGAATCCTTGTTCTTTTGTGTGCTGGAGAGTAGGTCCCTTGTTCAGTGCTGGAAAGGGGACTTGGATCTGCCTGGAGGAAGATGCCTTTTGCTGAGTGATGCTCCTTGTAAGTGTTGCAGATGGAGACCTAAAGGAATTAGTGCTAGCAACCACTTGGGCTAGTTGGTATCTCAACCACAGTCATGGCCCTATTTTGCTGTTCGCTGGCATGTGGTGAGAAACAGCTTGTAGTACTCCAGGTTTCAAGAGAAACAAGGGCAATGGGGAAGCAGAGAGGTGATGCCCAATATCAAGTTAATAGGAGGAACAGGAAAGAGAGCCCAAGTTTCCAATAAAGCAACTGGAGTATGGGATGGCACTTGCATCACCATTTGTGGGGATTTTGTGTGCTGTCTCAGACACCAAGCAGTCCTCTCCTTTTCTCTTAAATAATCAGAGAACTTCTGCAGCTAAGAGAAGCTGTTGGATCTGAGAAACCCAGCTGAACTGCAAAGCCCTGTAAGCCAAGATGCAAGATAAATATTTATGACTCCTCATCTCTCAGTCATGCCCTCGTTCTCTGAGCATCAGAAAGAAAGCTGGAGAAAAATTACATGCCAGATCCCTGGCAGCCAGTTTCATCCATAAGCCAGGCCTTGTACGCCTGTGAACTGTATGGCAGTAAAGTGATACTTTGTAGTGACACCTCCTGGGAAAGACAGAAGAAGCTTTCCATAGGCTTGTGAGTCAAAAGGTCATGCTAACACTGGCTGCAAGCCACCACTCTCTGTAGGCAACAGCTTTCTCTAGACTGAGAAGGCAACAGGCCATGCTAACTGGGATGCTCTCCTTTTCTTTTTTTCATTCCCTAAGTCTATATCATTCAATGTCTGAACAAATAATATTGGGAAACAGTGCAAAATCGTTGCAAGCTAGATTTCCCAGTGGAGGTGGTGCATTTGCACAGGCTGCAGTGCTCAAAGGCCAAAAGCTGAGCTGTTAAAAGATTAAAGAGTTATTCTATTTCAGACAATCTTCAAAAAACAAACACCCGCTGGGTCTGGTTTTGCCCAGTTCAACTTTCTACAGCTTATTTGAAGTCACAGTATATGAGTGGAATTGCTTTGGATTTGTGTTCATGGGAGTAAGAGATAAGCTGGGCTCACGGGGGTGAATGGATGTATCCTGAGGCATAATTAGGGTCAGGGGCGTCTGTATGCGTATGTGTGTTTGTGCACGCACAAACTATACAGCTAGAACTCCCCTCCTCCACACACACCCCCCCACAGACAGGTACACACACCTATTTAAAAATAGAAAATTAACAAGAAGAAAGCTGTAGGAGCTATTGAGACTGCCGTGCTGTTCCATGGAAAATTTAAGCTGCTTTTGGAGCAGTCTGCCATCAAAAGGGATGGCCTGCCACTCTGCCCAGCTGCTGGCTCCAGGTTTCTGCTCACCCTCCCTGGTGCTGGGAGTCGCAGCAGCCCACTACAAGCTAATCACAAGGTGGCAATGGCCACAGAAAAGCCATGAGTGTGCAAGCAGTCTTGGGAAAGTCTGTGGAGAGAGGCAGGACTGGCACTGTTGGCAACAGGAGGGTCTTTGGTGGGAAGAAGGCTGCTGTAGGACATCACCCTCATTTTGACCTCCTTTACACCCATTTGTTTCAGGAAAAACTCCCCTGGCATCACTGGAGTTCCAGCACTGACACATTCATCCAAGCTCCCCAGCAAAGCCGGGCTGGGTTAACCACAGCACACCCATGCCCAAGTTTCAGATGACCATTTTTTAATACTAGCAACTATTTTCAATGTTAAATTCAGGCTTGGAAACATCACAAGCTCCCTCTACAGCTGAAAATCTCCAAAGACCATAATAAAGAAGCTGGCGAGAAGCATAGATCTCCCCATTGACTATATAAGGAGTCAAATACCTCTTTTAAGGCAATGCAGTGCACTCGTATATTGAGGGTGAAGCAAGCTAGAGCCAGGAAATTAAAATAAAATCAAATAAATGGGTAGAGGAACAGGCATCTCTGGGCTTGCCCCAAGGCATCTCCATTGACATGATGCTGTTGGTGCCACCACATTTTCATTGCTTGTGCACTCACCGTGGATGTGGAAGGCTTGGGTCTGGGGCTGTTCACAGCCTGTGGAGGTTTCCCAGCTTTCACAGGCCAGGAAAACGTTCAGACCTGCAGGCAATGAGGCACACTGATGGAGCTGCTCGTCCCCTGGGAACAAAGCAGAGAGGGCAAAGGGAGCCTGGGGAGCAGAACTGGAGCATCAGGCCCTACAGTATATAGGATAATAAATATATTTTTCTTTTGACCAGGTAATGACAGAAAAAAAAATCTCCATTCTGCTCCACTTTAAGCACACAGAAGAGTCTTGCAAAAGCCAAAAGTGACCATGCTCTTCCAAAATGTGGCTGTCAAATGGCTCATGCTGCACTTGGGTACCTCCACAGCCACCATCAGGTACTGGAGAAATGGCAGTGTGAGCTAGTCTTTGTAGACCTGTGTGCTCATGTCCCAAGAAGGGTTTTTGAATACAGCCCTTTGAACTGTGATTTACTTGTCGCTTGGGCCAACGAGAGAATTCACCCCACCGAGCCCTTGAGACTGTCCCTGTTAACTGGAGTAACATTTGAGCACAACACCGAGCAGAGGCCCAGATCCAGCAAACCGTGTTCGGGGATGTACGTACACACGTAATCTCATGCTCTGACTGAGGCTCCCTGCGTGCCTCCCAACGCTGCCAGGGGGAATCCCTGGCAGGAATTAATTCAGTCTTCCCACGAGGAGCTGGGATGCGAACTTCCCCCAAACCATCGTGAGTGTGGCTGCGCTCGCCTCCCTCTCGCATGCCAGACAAGCCAGGCAGCAGCTCTTGTCAGGACTGAAGTTTTTATATCTTTACCACACCAGAGGCTCCTCGCGTGCAGCGCGGCTGCCGAAAGCGGAGGCTGCTTTCTATTATTCGGGTCAGAGTTCGCTCTCTGGTCTGTGGGGAATCAGACTCCAGGATCAAGCGCTTGTCTCTGTTCGGCATTACTCCAACAGACGTGCAAGGGAGTTTTGCTTGTGTAGAGACAGATTTGTCCCCACGTTCCCCCAGGGAGAGCTGCACAGCATGCTCTGGAAACCATGAGCAACGGGTACTGTTGTTGGAGTGAATTACATTTGCCAGATTTAATTTATTCAAATAAGAAACATATTCATCCATTTCCGACTATATATTGTTTATAAAATCAGTGGTGCAGCATCTCCAGAGAGTCATAAGCCAATTGCTGCACATGACCAGCTCTGGGATTCAGGCTGCAACAGGAAACTCAGCTTGGAACAAGAATTCTCTCTTAAATGAACTTTTGAAACTGGATCTACATTGTGAAATATTTGGATATTGAGCAATGGAAGAATGTGGAACATAAACACTAGCAACTGCTTCCTTTGAGCATTAGCAAGCTTCAGCAAGCAGGCTGGGTGCTGCTGTGGTATGGGGCACACGAGGAGGCTGGTCAGAAAGCAAGTCTTGTAGGGGTGCATTCATAACATGCTGATTAAATTGCACTGCTTGCCTCCAGATAGCCATTCCTCCTAGTTACTAGTGTGAGTGAAGCATTTGTAAGTGAAAATTGATAATAGTGCTTTTTATCTCTCAAGTCTCTATGACAGCCCTTTGTTTACTGCCTACGATTTTGCTTGGAAGTAGTATTTGACTGTTCAGAGGGTGGGTTTGTGTCATAAGCTACATCCTGAATGCCCTGCTCAGAGAAATCTAATTTAATCAGGGATTAAACTTGGATGTCCTACTGAGCCACACTAGGATTTGACTTGCAGGCAGAGAAAAGAGGGCATGCTCTTTATTGGCTATAATTCAGTAATGGTCCACAGCCACGGGGAGTCAGCTCAGACCTCAACAAAATATATTGCTGCTTCAGCAAAGTGAGCAGAAGAACACCCTGCCCTTCTGGAAGCAATTCGGAGCCAGCAGGTGAACAATAAAGAAAACCCTTTTTTTTCCTTTTTCTTTTTTTTAAAGGTAGTGTCCCAAAACTTTTATCTGACTAATGATGCAGATTTCTAAATTATACAAATTATACCAGTCAGCAGTAGCTTTAATCTGTTCAAGGGTAGCTTGACAAGCAAAGCCTCAAGCAAGAGTAGGACACTGCATTGCTTGGAAGGAGAGCCTGAGTTAGAAGTTGTCTCTTCAACCAGGCTCAGTGCCAGAGCTTGAAACCAGCTGTGAGCTTTAGAATCATCACAGCACTGCAGTGAAATCTTTAAATAGCACATTGACCTTCAGGGTGGCCTTCCCAAGGACACCCCCACACACACCTGTCTGCGTGGCCACGCCGGCACACAAGCCTGCTTCCTGCATCCACATCGTCCCTCAGGAGTAATAAACCAGCAATGATGAAGATGCAAAAACCAGAAGACGAGAGACTATGTATTGTGCCTGGGTCAAACACTCAGCCCTAACTCTTTTCTCTTGTGGAGGTGCAGTGGTATCCATATTTGTTGAATGCCTGAAAGATTACTTAGTTTGAGTCAGGCTGCACTTCTTATTCTTTTATTACGAGAGCAGAAATGTCACCAGAATGTACTCCTAAATAATGCCCTCCTGCCTTGTGATTATTTCCTTATGTTCTGTTCTCACTTAATTCCCACTGAAATATTACATTCCGGATTCACAAAAAACACACAGAAAATGCCACGTAGCAGAACAGTGGTGATTTCTCCCAGGCCGCAGGAACAGGGTTTGAACACTTCCTTTTTTTCCTTTTCACTTCCTCACATTACCTCCCCAGTCTTGTTCAAAACATTGGCAGCAAAGGAAACATACTGTGCGATGTTCTCGTCCTTGTCAAGACAACGGCAAAGCTTCCACTGACTTCAGGGAGGCCACAGTTTTGCCTATAGCCTGCTTTGAAACACAGAAGCAGTGGGGGGTGGTAGTGAAAAACGATGTTTTGCAAAATTCTTTCCAGTTGTGAAATCCAATTTCCTTGCTCCATTCTCCTCCTTTGTTAGATGAAAAAGTCTTACTGCTTTCCAGTACCTGCGACAGGTGTTTCTGTGAAAGGTGTGTTGGACTAGTATAGCAAGTCAAGGTGTCAGATGTGTCACTGCGTGGCTGTAATTCAGTGAGCACTGGTGACACTGGCATGTAAACTGGGCAGCACAGATCCCACTGGAGACAAGCCTCAGAGATGCCCAGGGTCCCATGAGGGTTATGGCTATACTGAAGCCCCTCCACAATTAATCTGTTGGTTTTGCCGTTATGGGCTAAGTGAAAGCTGGTGTGGGCAGACAACTGAGGTAGTGCCTCAGGGTATATATCCAAGATACATGTCTGTGAGAAGTATGCACACATCTTAGACAAGGATAGAAGAAACTCTTCTCCTTCCTTTCCCTAAGAAACCATGCATCTCTGCTATCCTGCTGACTCCCGCTTTATTCTTAATAAAGCACTTAGATATCTGTCTAAGTTTAAAGCACCATCTTAAACAAGCCCGGGAACAGACTGACTATGATTCTTCTCTGATTCACTTTGTACAGTCACCTAGGTCAAGCTTAACAAGGAACTTAATCCATTGCTTTTCTTGCATTTGAGCCTCAAGGAGCTCTAATCCTCGCTGGGTGTTGTTCTCTAGCAGACCTCTCCTGGAGAGCTTGCATCCAAGTGTAAGGCAAGAGACAAAGGGGTGAGGACAGGTAAGCAATGAACCCTATAGATTAATCCAATGAGCAATGGCCTCAGCACCTTCACAGCCTGTCTCTGAGACACCACAGCACACAGTCTGAAGGAGGTAGCAAGTGGAAGTTTGTAGGTACACGAGGATAAATCCTTATCAGCTGAGAGGCAGCATGGAAACACACGGCCGCGCATTTTGTGGAAGCATGCATAGGTGGGAAAACGAAGATGCTGATGGTTAAGCCTGAAGTCAGTGCAACTCTCTGCATGCCTAAAGTTAAGCAGTGGCTGACGAGCTTTGGCAAGGCAATTGCCTATCGCTGTACAAACTGGAGTAAAAACTGCCATTGAGATCTCGCAACATTTCCGTTTTCAGCTTCCAAGCGTACTTATTCTCTTCTCTATTTTTATACAGAGTTGAGGAGTCTCACTGACTTGGGATCTCCTGTCTCCACTGACCATGGGTTTGACTCTGCCAGGCCTAAGCACTCTGCCCTGACACAGCAAAGCACTTCTGCATTTTTATTTTTAAGCAGGCGAGCAGTCCCATTACATTCATAATTCTTGCATGATCCATTCTTTAATGGATCTACTGTTACCACAGTTGTCAGTTATTTTTCACCTTGTTTGTTTTCCCTTCACTTCCTGGTCTTTTCCCTCCAAGCCTCTCAGTTTTCTGATAACATTTGTACTTTTAAGTATTACACCTTTTTGCTTCTCCACATCTGAGTTTTCGTAGACCTTTAATCCACAGTGAAAGGGTATCCAAGAAGTAACCAATGTTACCACAGTATCATTTCCTTTTTTCTTATTAAGGGAAGATAGATCTGTTTCATAAACCTACACCATCGTTATGGTACTCCAGAATGTACTCATTAAGAAGAATTATACAGACAATTAAAGATTCTCATTTAATTTCTCCCTTTTATTCATGGTTAAGAACGTGAATGAACTAAACACGTAAGTTACTGACACGGTTCTGTACGGATGTTTTGTCTGGCATATTTTGCCAGACAGCTTCCCTGTTGCAAGAAAATACAGAAATTAATTATCTTATTTTTCTCATTAGATATCACAGATTAATAATTTCTAGATATTTAACAGATCTGGTATGGATAGAGCAGCTAAATTTCATACCCATCATGACAATATTCAGCAGAGATACCGTTTGGTGAGAGGACGTTTACGTTCGTGCATTCAGCCTTGCCTCCACTGATCTAAAATTAGATCTTCTCTGGACTTCACTGCCACTGCTGTATAAAACCTGGGCTGCAAATAGGAGCTGGTATCTCTTTGGTGTCTAGCAACTGCCCTTGGGCCAGGCTTTCTGACAACATGTTGGAGCTCCCTTCCTATCACAGACTAAGTGTCCACATCCATCCTTCTCTCCCATTTTTATTTCTAATCCTAAGCTGTGCCAGATGTTCCACAGGTCCCTGAATGCATCACAGCAGTGTAAGAACAGCCCTGCTTTGTCAAACGGCAGGTTCATCTGGCCTAACGTCTGGCCTCCGACAGCTACTGACAGCAATGGCCTAGGAAAAACTAGAAGAACGATTCACTTCTTCAGCATACCTGAGCAAGATGGTGGCTGAGAAACTTTCTTTGGTGACAAAGTCACCAAAAGCAGTGACTTTGCAGGTACTTACCCCAGTATATTCTTCTTCCATGTAGTTGTTCAGTCGGCTTTTTGAACCCTTGCAAACTTCTAGCAACCACAACAGTGAAGTTTGTAAACTCTCCTAGTGTACTGCAGCATGCAAAGAAATATCTTTTTTTTCCTCGGATTTATCAGGTGCTCACACTTGTCCATTAAACAGAACTGAAAGAATAGGTTTGCTTATAACATCAAATAATCAGACTTGCTACATGTGGGAGTAACGGTGGGATGGTTTGTGCCCATAAGCCCATGCATGGAGGCCATCAGCCTGGCTAATGACAGGACGTAAGGGGCCCAGCAAAAGTGGTTGCTGGGGTCCAAACTATTGAAAAGCTCTGTAGTTTGGCCAGATAGCAAACTTGCACACTTTTGTGGATCAGGAACAGAGGTGACAGTAATAAATCCCTTAAAACCACTCTGAGTCAAATCTGGTGGCTGTTTTGTTCTTTTATTTTAAATTAAAACTTCATTTCCCTGCAAGAGCAACACCAATTTTTTGTTCTGTAAGAGTTCACTTTCTTTTAGGTTGTGCTGTGCAGATGAAAGATGGGAACCCTGGAGCGTGGATTTTCTGGCATTATATTTTACAACAAAGTACTAATGACCAGATCAGTTTCTAGACTGATATCATTATTTACTTGATCCATACACCATTTCTGCATTCAGATATTTTCCTACCCACACACTTTTATGAATATTCTGTCAGTGTAAATATAAGTAACTCTGAACTTGGGCCTTTGTAAGTGCCTCCACAGCACAGCATGTCAGGAGTGTCATGCAGATGAGCATCCTTCAGTCTTGACCATAGTCACCACCGTAGTAGTAACATTTAATATAGGTAATCACAGTAGGTGGTGTAGGGATGGCCAAAAGCTATTCTGAACCTACAGATTTTTGCAGCTTTCAAGCCAAGAGGTGACAAAGACAGAGGAGAATTTTGTATCTGGGAATGACTCCATCAGTGTGGACAGTAACAAGCCAGGGCTGAATGCAGACACAACAGGGGTTAGCAAGAAATCGCTCCCTAGCCATACTGCATGAAGCAGGCATACAGGGTCGAGAAGTGTTAGTTGGGGGGGCAAATATGTGCCTTTCTCAGCCCACTCGTTAAACCTACCCTTCTAAAATTGCTTATGGACAGTTTTTCCAGGAGCACCCAGTGAGAGGTCTGGAATAGATGTTTTTAAGCACTGTGTTTGCTCGGTCGGTGCTTCCTGCCTGACACTCAGCTGCATTGAGAAGCAGCAGAGGTGACTCAGAGATTTGGAGAAGGCTTGTGGTTTCACTTCACACGACCCACAGACACATGACTTTTTTTCCACATTATTTCTGAGTTATGCTACAGTGAATGTTAATGACCCACAATGAAATGATTCCCTACACCAAGCAAGGCAGACCACTATCCACAAATTCCCCATTTTCTTTCTCTTGCCTCTATTAAAATAATTAATCACACTGGGGGAAAGCCCACACAGCCCTGCTGTGAGGTCGCAGTGAAATGATACATCACAAAGGGTATAAAAACATTATAAACACAAAATTACCAGCAGCATTTAAAAAAATAAAAAAAAAAGAAAAAGAAACCACTCTGGAAAATAAACCAGAGAAAAAGTGAGAAGCTCGTTGCCCAGCTTTAAAATCAGTAGAATCCCCACTGACATGCAGTATTAATATTTGCCAAATGAGGGACTTCAGCAGGGAACACAAGGGCTGTGCAGAAGGTTTTTTGCTGGTTAGGAGGCAAGCAGCAGGTGTTGCTGGAGGGAGGGAAAGGCTGTGTCCCAACGCATGTTGAGAGAAGGCATGTTGCAGCCTCACCACGGCTGGCACGGATACTGACGTCCTCCACCAAATGGTGGGTGGCACTGCAAGTGACTGCTGTGCACGTCTCGGCCAGGACGGTCCTCAAGGACATAACCAGGAAAGCCGATGCCTGATGCTCACATCATTATTTCTCAGCTTAAAACCACCACGCACTAGTAAGCAAACATTTCTGCTAGGCTAGCGCAGAATTACAGCACCCAGGCTTCGTGAGTACGAGTGCCTGTTGTTGAAGTAGGTCAGTGAAGAGCAAGCAGCCAGGCTGGACACGCTGTGCCAGCGCGGGTGAAATCTGTTTCACTCCCGGCTCCCGCTGTTCCAAGGAACGGGACAGAGGGTGAGCTTTTGATGGTGCTGCGCTGCTGCCAAATGATCTCCCTCCACAAGCAGAGGCAAGCAATAAATCCCTTCCCAGGGGTCAGAAGGGTGGTGGTGGTTGCCCGGAGCAGAGCCCGTGGCACCATGGCTCTTTCAGGAGAGCAGCGCCTGCAGAGAGACACTGAAGGGGCTGGCTGTGGTGGTTGCCGGTGGTGCTCACAGGCACTGACCTGGGGCTCCTAAAAGAGGACGCTGAGACCGGGGGATGGATGCTGCACTGCGCACTGGGGGAAGGATTTGTCCGTTTGTCAGCAATCAAGGCCACGTTCGCTTGCCGGTGGTGGGTGGCGGTGCAGGAGGAGACCGGCCGCCCCTGCCTGCCTGCTGAGTCCCGCTGCCCCGCGCGAGGCACAGCTCTGGTGTGGAAGCTGCCTGCATTAGCACTGTGGTGGAACGGGACCGGCAGCCTGCAAAAGAGAGTATGCTACACCACTGCAGTGAGAACACATTCAAATATCCACGCTCAGATAGGAAAACATTTTGTTTGCTGGTGGAAATACCTTTTTCTTCTGTACAGTAGGTCTGTCTCACATAATACAGGGGTTAAGATGGGAAAAATCCAGGGGACTGGCATAGGCTAATACTACCAGAGCCAGAGATAGGATTTCATGCATGGAAAAAGAAATTGATTTTATCCAAATGCATTTCTCCGAATAAACCTGATTCTTCTTTAGTGGGCCTTGAGGAAAGCAGGAATAATACTGGAGCAAATCTATCTGTTGCAAGTGCTAACTCAAGGTGCCAGGTCAGAAATATTTACTAACATAATCTTTAAAGCATTACAGTGCACAGCAACTTAAAATCTATAGTAAGCAACAGGACACCATGTTTGCAATCCTTTCTTTATAACATCGTGTTTCATCGTTTGCTCTAATTGAGTTCTGCTGAGAAACAACGCTTTTGATCATGTCTGCGTTCTAATTTCCCCCTCTCATCAGTCAAGAAAAAAGGATTATATGGTATCAAGGATAAAATTAAGATTCTGTGGCTATGCAAATATCTGGAAATTAGCATGGACTAAGTTCCAAATAAATACACACATGTATGATTTACAGGAAAGAGAAAATGTGCTCAGAATGCAAAATGCAGCATAATTTCTGTTCACAGTATAACCCTGGAGTGTTACAAGAGTAAGTGTGGTACTCTTTAACATGAAAAGGCAACAAGGTTCACTCTGTAGTCAGAGTTTTAATTGAAGAAATACAGAAGTAGAAAAGAAACTGCTGATGAAATGATGGTGCATCCCCAAAGGAACCTCTACTGGGGATAAACTAAAAGGAGTTAATTGTTTGGATAGAATCCAAATAAACTTTATGTTTCATATTACTTGTTTCTTTTTGCACCAGAAAAAAAAAAATACACCAACCTACGTTTGCACCTTATTAATGGAAATCAATTAGAAACAGTCCAAAAATCAAATAGAAGCCAAGTGAAATGCAGAGCTGACTAAAGGCTCTGAAGGAAATGTGCTTTGTGTTAACTAGGCTATTAGAGAAAACAAAATATAAAAGCAGTAGGAGCTTCAAAGAAATGCAATGGACCAGGTCCAAATTCCCAGCAACACACTGGGCTGGAAAAGATTCACTGGACCGTCTAATTTATTTAACACTTTCAATTCCTAAAAGTGCATCAGTTATAAAAAAGACAGCATATATTAAAAACCACATTACATTTCTTTGAAATTAATGAATGGCTGCTGGATTTGAGCTCCTATTTTCCACTTTAAAAACACTTATAACCAGAAGCTAAATAGTTTGGGATACGCAAAACAGAGAAATGCAAACAAAAGAAATCTTGGGCACTGAAAGATTAGGAATAATAAAGACTATTGAAAAAACAAATCGACTCATACAATTTCATGTTTTATTTCCTCTGCAGATTTCTTTGTTTCTTACGAATGTAAGTTTTGCCCTGGTTTTAAGGGCATGATGCTGAAGTTAAGGTGCGCTCCCTCTGCATGACAGTGCTACAGTCGCTCTGTGCCCCACGCTGTAGTAGAGCCAGCTTCACTAAGCGGGCTATCAGTGCGAATCCTGAGATGGGGGTGTGAAAAGGAAGGAAGAAATACTTCAGCTTTCCTGCAAAGCCCCCACACGTCCAAAGGCGATAGAGAAGATGTCTTCTCTCCCATCCCTCAGTGACTTTTCCTGCCTCCCTCCTGTTGCGTCCTCTGCCCCCACAGGCAGGTGGCTTCTGGTATCTTGAGGTTCAAAGCCATACCCCCCCTAAGAAGGAAATCAAGAGCAAATTATCCGTCAGTGTAAACTGGCTTGGGTGCATGGGCTTCACTGGAGTTACACAAACTCACCCCACAAACTGCAGGGGATTCAGAGCATTTAATATCCTATCAAATATTTTGAGAAGGTAGTAAACCGATAGGCATGTGTGGTATGTGTGAAAAGGTTGAAGTCTTGGGTGAATCAATGGGAAAAAAGCCCACTGACCAGTGGGGTCGAGGACACACACCGTGTGCATATGCATAGCGAGGTACCCAGATGTCCACACGCGCCTGCTTTCTGTGTTACTGGCAGCCCCAGGTCTGCTTTGAGCTCAGGCTGGGGGATGAGCTCGAGTGACCTTCATTCCCCCGAGGGAAGAGGACTTTGTACCACAATCCCCAAATCAGCGAGACAGCTTTTGAACCTGCACGTTGGACTTTACCCAGCAACCTGGAAATCTGTGATGGGCTCTCATGGCCCCGACTGATGGCCAACGGGACAGAGGGAAGGGGGAACTTGTACTCTCTGCAGATGAGCAGGAGACTTTCCTCTCTATTGCTGCCAAGCCAGCGCTTTTCATCAGCATCCAATCAGTGCCAGAAATGCCTTAAAAGAAAGAAAGAAGCTCTTTGGAGCAGAGTCCTTTTGTGTATCACCCCAGAGCACAAAGGGGCCCCTGGCTCTAAGGAGGGCCTCTTAGGTACTGACTCAGTATAACAAATTGTAATAATAAAAATAATTTATACTATTATTTTTGTAGGTAGGGATTTTCCCCGTCTTTCTCTCCCTCTGAAACTTGCCAAGGTAGAGATTAAGACAATGGCTTCTTTGTTACCTCTGGAAAAGCAGGGAAGGAGAAAAGAATTTTTTTTTGTTATTATTGGAGAAGATACCAAAGAAATGAAAAAGAATATTTATATTCCCATAGGCCTTTGTGTAGCTGTGAGCATCTCAAAGGCAGGACAAGAGCCTGGAGAATACAGAGAGATGTAAAAACTGGGTTCTGCTTTAACCTCTCTGCTGTGCACGGAGACAAGGCACCAGTCAAAATATCTGTGTCAGCGTGTGTTTGCATGTACAAGTGAAAGTAAGAGAGATAAGAAGATATAGAGAAATAGGAAAAGAGAGAGGAAGAAAATGGCTGGCTGGTTAGGGAGGGACTAGAAAAGGGAAAAAAAGATGAGATATATTTAGTCACCAGAAATATTAACAAATTTTGTTACACCTGGTGTAAATATTTCACTTAAAATACTTTGGTTGAAAAATGATATTAAAATAAATGTTTAGAAAAATGGAATTTTAGCATTTTCCTTCTTTTTAATGAAGCCTAACCCCCCCCAAGCCTATCTTGGAATTTGAATTTTATCTCTTTTACAGGCTAGAGTAGAAACCAGGAAAAAAGTCTAACACAGAGAGAATGAAATGAAGGAGAAAAGAAACAGAGAAATAAATGAAGGGGGAAAATTGCAAATGTGAACATTTTGATAATTGTTATTTCTGACAAAATGTATATATCGTTGAGCAAAAAAAGTGTTCCTATTAAAAACTAACATTATTCTCAATTATTCTGCACAGTACCAGGCTCATTTTTCAGTGACATCTTGTTATTATTATATATTACACTCATTATAGGAGAGCCCAGAGGTTCTCAAGCTGCTGTCATGCTGAGTAAGTACAATATTTAGGAAATATTATCCTCATCTTAAAGAACTGACAAGTTAACCAGGGACAAGATGCAACAAGTGTGCAAAGAACATAAGATGGAGAGGAGGAATAAGACGAGGGACCATGGTGAGAACACAAGGAGCAGAGCTGGAGGGATTTACCACGTGTTTCACAAGCACCTTCTCCTTTGACTTGCATACAAACAAGCCATGGGCTTGTTTTGTCCCTTGTATGTCCCTCTGAAGTCACCTTCTCCATGATCAGTGAGTACACCAGGACTGAAAAGGGAGCTGATGGGCTGGGTGGTAGGCTCGCAGTTGATGCAAGAAGTGTGTTGGAGGCACACCAAATGGCATACAAGCCACTGCCAGGAGACAGGTCAACACTGAAGCGATCACATGCTAGAGAAAGGCAGGAGGATGGATTAAGCAGAGGTACTACACAATTTGTCCTTGCACATGAGTACATGTCTAAAGCATCCGATGAATCAGGGGACGTAGCAACTTGCAGGCACAAGAGTGACACCTCTAAGGCCACAGGAAGTTCGGGATTGCCCTCCATTAGCCACAGCCTCCTGCTTCCCTACTCATGCATGCATGTCACTTATGTTAGAAGCACAGCTATCATGGACAGAAGGACTCTAAAGTCTGTCATCATGGTTGTGCCAAGCTCTCAGTTGGTCTGTGGTAGGTGGTTCAGTGGTTCCATCACTCGGTGGTGGGAGACTTTTACTCCAATTTGTCTATATAATTTTCCATGGTGGGAGGAAGAGAGGCTCAGTTTCCCTGTCTACACCAGGGCTTTTTTTATCCAAATGGTCACAAACCGAGACCCTCTATTTGTGTCCATTTTCCTTGTATTGACCTGTGAAGTATCACCTATTGAGTACAAAACTGCTACTTGTTGCTCCCCAAGGTTGGGGTCATGCTTCACTTGTTTATAGAAATCCATGCCTGCTCCTCATCCCGAGTGCCATGAAGGGCTGAGGACTCTTCTTTCTGCAACCTCAGACCAGTGGTGCCCCTGCACCACCAGGCACTGCCATGCCTAGCGCATGTCAGGGACCATCATCTCATGCACTGAGAAAGAAGAATGGTGGGAGGTCTCACCACCGTTTACCAGGATTGAACCTTTGCTATCTCCTTATGGGTAGAGGACAACCACTGCCAGCTACTTTGGAAGCAGCACTGTGTTTCTTGTCTGCTAACAGCGAAGAACTTACAGCTGCATATAGCAAATGCACTGCTATCCTCTATTCGGAGACAGCTCTTTTACAGAAGGGAAATTCTATTACTTACTGCTCTGGGCTATTTGCAGGAAAATATCTGCTGGGGAACTTTCCACCATGAGTAAAAGGTCTCAAAAATGTCTTCCCAGCCTCTTTTATTTGTATTAAACTGTGCTAACACATGCTCTTGTGACTTTCCCAAGACTTGAGAAAGACAAAATTAGAAAGAAGATACATAAGGATTTAACTTTTCTTTTTTTTTTTAACAATGACTCAGAGGATGTGTGAAACAAAAAGTTTTGTGGCATTTGTTTGAGATTTCCCATGGTTGGTGAAACACCCCCAGTAACAACTGCTTAGAGTATCACTGGCCAGAAACTTCAGCATTAGCAGATTTATGCCTTTTCTATTACCTGCAGCAATAAACTGCCTTAAAGAAATCCTCTTGTTCCCTAACTACAAATTGAATTTCAATAAATGTATGTCATATAGCCACAAGAAAGCACAAGGCAAAGTTGTGTGCAGCCTTAAAATTTTACACGCAGCTCTCATTGCTTCAGAAGTTTGGATGAGATATTGTCCAACCTTAATCTATCCGCACTCCCTGGGCTAGGCAAAGCAAAATACACCTGAGTCAAAACCTTCTGCTGCAGTCAAATTTAAGGCATAAAAACATAGAGTGCCTTTTGCAGACAAGGGGAAGCACTACAATGGGCTTGTGACCTTCAAATTCCCTGGCTGGCTAGATATAGGAGAACCTTGGCCTAAACTGGAGCATCTTTAGGGTTGTCATAAATTGGAAGAAGGATCTCTGGAAGCCTTGTGCTACACTGACATAGCTGGCACATTTCTAATTTCTTCAGCCTTGTATTATGGGGTTATACAACCTTGTCTCATGACAGCCTGTATCTCCTGCGTCTGGAGAATTTGCTGCTCCAAAGAAAAGATGACTCAGTGGCTTTCTGCTCCCTTTACACCTGCAGTGTAGTATAAAGCAGCCCAAGGGAACAAGGCTTTTAATGCCCAATGCTTGAATGCCATTCGATTAGCTACATTGCGGCTGTGCCCATTAAATTCCATAGCCTTACCTTTGGCAATTGCTCACCTTTGAAAGGTTACTATTATTCTCATTATTATCTGTATCCTGGTAGTGCCTGAATAACCACATAGCTTGAGCATTTTTTTAACACAGATCAATCTTCAGTGTGTAACAGAAAGCTCTATCAAAATTTCTCTAAAGGGTCAATGAAAGCCTACTTACAGGCACAGTCCTACTGATGTCCGTGAGTCTATGCTGGTTAAGTAAGAGAAGGATTTGCGTGTCCAGCATCAAGACCTGTCCCTAGCTAAAGCTGTAGCCTAGTACTTCAGAAGTGTGGGCTCAGTGCTATCCCACTGTCTTCTCGTTTTGCTCTTCTTCCCATAACTGGCATGTCACTACAGAGCTTATTCTCTGTAAAGCTTAAGCAAGAGGTTCCCAATATGTGGTTTGCGCTGAGGGATTATCAGCTGGGCTGTGAAATGATACTACACAGTAAAATGTTTTAAACTTATGAATTCCCTCTGGCTTCATGGGTGGTCTGTGAAAAAGAAGGTTTAGACTGTCTGAGATGTTTGGGAACTGGTGGTTTAGGCACTAAACTCCCACTGGCATCAGAACAGGCTGTGGTTAGGAACCAAGCACAAGTACAGCCGTGCACAAAGGTCCTGTGAATGCACTCAGCTTTTATTTTGTCAGGACTCATTATCCTGCTACTAAAATGGAGATCATGGTCCTGCATGCATCATGCAAAAAATATACAAGCAATATCATTGGACAGTGCAGTTTTCTGCACATCTACGTATTTCCAGTCACAGCTCTTCTGGGGATTTGGCTGTGCCAGAGGCAGCACTGAAGTCCACAGGACAAACTAGCCACTCCTCATGCTGAATACAATGGTAAACCATAGTGGCTGCGATAACTTTTCTTGCCAAAAGCGAGCATGCAAATAGTTGTGTGTGCCTGCAGCCATGTTTGCGGACAAGGCTCATTCACTTCACCATCTGCAACATCATGTCCACCTTGGAAACAGTAAGCTGGCAGCAACTGGCAGCAGAAGGTGCTTATGGCAGCCCCTGCTCCTTCGCTGGACAGCATTTCACTGGCTCCTGGGGAGCAAGAATAGCAATGACACCATTGTCACCATGAGATGACATAAAGAGAATTATACTTAAGGTAACATTTAGCACTTCAGTACTAGCTTTTTACTGGTGACCATGAAATCATTGATGTGAGCCTGTAGTATTGAAATGTGGCGAGGTATCTCAGACTCCACAACTTGTAGGTAAATACTGACTTTTAATGGTTGTTATTACATACAGCACTTTCAAAATGATTTATAGACGATAACCCAATAAGTTCCCCATTGGATTTTCAAAGGATATGATGACAACTTTTCCCCTTGATTCATACCCAGTTCTGGTATTTCTTTGGTGAAAGAAAGATAAATTTGCCTCAGTTGTGACTAACCGACTTGAATTTCTCAAATAATAGGAGCTCATGCATTAAACCCCAAAGGTCACAGGTTCAGTCCCCACTGGCTGAATCTCTCTTGACACATGGTCTTAAATTTCTTATATGTACAAGGCAAGGATATTAAGTAACTTGTCAAGCTAGAGTAGATGCCACTACTGAAGCTAGGGTCATAACTCAAGAGCTTCTAGGTGGCAGGATGTCTTCATGACATAACTGAGAACAAAAGAGACTGACCTACGAATTTGAGATAAATGAGATGTGCCTGGTTACATTATCACACAAAGCAGCCAATAATGACTAGAAACATAAACGGAGATTCACCTTGGACAAATATATAGTTTAATACAACAAACATATTTTGACTAGAAAATATAATGCTGAAAATGACTCAGGGTGGAGAGGGAATAATAAATTAGGCAAATCTGTAGCATGATAGAGTAAAGCTAAATATCACAGAAAATCTCAGTACCATGTATGAAAATAGCTCTAATATCACGCAATGGTACGTTAGGAAAACCCTGTAGACCAAAGAAAGTTCTGGCAGGCCAGGTTTGGCCAGGGGATTTCCTGTTTATCAGACAAGGTGGCCAAAGCAGATCATACTGTATGACTGTACTCAATAAAAAATTGTACTCATAAATAAATAAAATTGTACTCAACAGTGCTGCCATAGCATGAAGTACTGAAGAGGGTGCGTTGCCCCAGATGGAGCACCACGTGGTGGCAGCTGCACTGCTCTGAAGCCTCAACGCCACAACAAGGCACCACAATTAGGTACAAAATGCAATGTAGACATAAACTCGATAGAGGAGGGGAACTGGAGAAAAGACGTGCATTAACACCCTTGATGTCCATGTTGCTCGTGCCATACCTGCTTAGGTGCTAATCCATGCCACAGCCTAAACTCAGCCCCAGGCTTTCAGGCAGGCACGATTCTTGACTGAGAGCTGGTAACTCAGTGGTCATGAGACCAAGTGCAGCTTTTGATAGCCCTCCTCAGCTACGACTGACAGCCTGCAGAGCGCTTCAGGCCCCTTCTATTGCAGCCATGTGTCAGTCCCCAGTGCCTCCAGCAATGCCACATACTCACCCCGTTGGCGCTGCCTTGCAGTGGACTGGAAGCACCTGCCGGTCACTTACAAAGGCAGTAATGCTCCCTGAGCACCACATTGCTGCTCTCCGTGGCCTGAGGGGTGAACACAGATGCAAGCGGAGACCTGGGATTTCTCTTCTCCTGCCCCTGGCAAGGTGGAGAGTAGGGAGGACCCTCACCCATGGCAGCAGCTCTTGCCCCAAGTGCTCTGATCCATCCTTCATGCGCAGCAGCAGCAGCCCGCTCTGGTGTAGGCAAAGTTGCCAATGTGGCCACAGGTTCTTTCTGCCTCCAAGAGCCTATTGCCCTGGGGAACTTCTGTCTGCAGTTGTCCCTAGTGCCAGCATGGCAGACAGAAAAGAAAATGAGACAATTTAAAAGCTTTCCAGATAGGGCTAAACTTTCATGCATTGCAATTTAAAACTGAATAATCTAGGTCTGTAAATGACAGTTTGGTGTGATTTTTAAGAGGGGCAAATTAAGATTTGCAAACCCTTGGTTGTATTCAGGTAGTTTTCACAAGCAGTTATACGTCCAGAAAGGCAAATAACATGCCAACCAAGTCAGGGCAGGCTTTGTAGTAAAATAAACTACACTTTGATTATTGCTGATGATGAAAATGCAACTTGGTTTGGTTTTAGTGAGGAGATGGAATCTTTAATACATTCTTACAGTCTTTTGCAATTATTGCTGCTTCTGCCAGAGCCAGGCAATTAAATCTGCAGCCCAGCTTTTGCCTTACTAAGCACTGTCACATTTTCTAGAGGCTCTGGGGAAAGGAGCCTGCAAGGAGGAATTCCAGACTTCTGCCAGTCAATCTTGCATAGAGTTACTCTGCCCAGGGTCCTCCTGATTCTATAAAATTAAAAGCATTTATCCCATCCTTGATTTGTTGCCTATAGACAGAT
This sequence comes from Ciconia boyciana, assembly GCF_034638445.1. NCBI lineage: Eukaryota > Metazoa > Chordata > Aves > Ciconiiformes > Ciconiidae > Ciconia > Ciconia boyciana. The sequence goes on from NC_132934.1 coordinate 191,525,794, forward strand.
GAGATCCCTGGCTCCAGCATGTTTCTGAGCTGCAACCATGTACCACATGACATGATGATATCATTAAAGAAGAGCTGATAGATATGAGCCCTGTCAGCTGCATTGTTTACTCTGTTCTCCTGAAGTCATTCCAGATTCACAGTTCAGATTTACACTTAGCTTCCTTTGTATTATCTATGGCAGCCTTAACTATCTGTCAACAGAAATTTCATGACCATGGTGGGGAAAAAAAAGGCATAGCCTGGAATAGTAATACATCAGATATCTAGTAGTAACAATCAACAGTAGCTGTTGTGCAATAACTAATGACTAATCAACTTGGCTGTGTTGTGCATTCCTTAATACGTTGCCACAGCCCCCATTTTCTGAGATGGACTATAAAACACTTATTTAGGATCATACTCAAGGAGGTTGTGTTTGCACCTTTTCTTGTTCTGGTTATTGCTAGTGTCATTAGATGAGATTCATTTGATGCCATTACTTGTGCTCGTTACAATCTTTGTGACTAGAATATGGTACAGTATCAGAATTTTAATGCCTCATATATTCTCTGAGAGATGATGGCAATAAATGCTACTGCTTTGACCTTCTCTGTGTTTTATCATTTGATTCACTGGTCATCTCCATTTGTTCATCTCTATTTGTGCCCATATATAGACTGAAGAGCCAGAGAAGAAAAACTACAGTTACTGAGAGATAAGAATATTTACAGAATTGAATGTCTCCTATTCGTAAGCATATTAACAGTTTATAGCCTTTCATCATCTGCATTAAACAGTAGTATTCTGCCTTTTCCTTGAGACAGTGATTGCTGTGAGTGGGCAGAATGGCAATGTGTGGATCCTTTAGCGTTACAAGAACGCTACAAATGAGCCCAGTAACTATACACGTTTTTGACAATATTTGGGGTGGGGAATGGAAAAAAGGGCTTCTTGTTTGGTACTATTTCCAAGAGTGACCTTAAAAGAATTTCTAGGGAGCTATATTTTTGGGTAATGTGAATAATAGGTGTAGCAGTGACCAATTAACGCCTTCAGTGCCAAGCTCTCCTCAAGCTTTCTTTATGGCTGGCACCCTATTACTGTACCTAGTCAATAGGATATAAACAGGTCCTCAGAGTAGGGATATCCAGGTGAAGAAGAGGTGTTATACATACTGCCAAAGCTCAGCCACCAAACACAGGAGCCTGTTTTAGGAGTCTAGATTGGATTCATCTCCCCACAGCTCCCTGGATAGTCAATAAAAGAAACAGAAAATTTTAGGACTCATCTGGCCTGTTTTAGACATCATCCTAAGGTTTCCTTATAGGCAATGAGCAGAAGGAGCTCTTTCAGAGCATGACCTATAGCACCTTAATTAGACATCTACTCTGGATTACTGGCTGGAAGAACCTCTCTCTCTCCCTTGGCTGTTGAGGGAGAGCAACCCTTCAATTTAAGCTCCTAAATTGGGTGCTTAAAAACAGGCAGCATGATTGTCTCCTCTCCTCAAAACATTTGACCTGGATACTCCTGGGTGGTGAAAATGGAGTGTTCTCTGGTGCACACCCCCTGCAACAGCAACTCATGATTTGAGGAGGTGTTTCTTTCACAGGCTCACTGACTTGAGGGAGCTCCCCTGATTTATAGCACAGATTGGGGTGTGGTGCTTTGAAACTGAATTGCTTGAGCTTGTCCATAAAGAACAAGAACATTTCAGTGGGAAGTGTGACAGAACCATTTATTTTTTACCTATTTCCTCTCACAAACATCTACTTTTCAACAGGCAGATTATGAAATAAGGCCACATTTGCTCCTGCACTGTGCTGTGCCTTGGTACAGGGGAAGGACTATACAAGGGGGTTCATTACTCCATGAAGCTCCAATGACTTCCAGCACTACATATAAAGTTGCCATGAAAGACCAACTTTTTTTTTACCTGTCACAAGAATTTACTTATCTAGCTTTGGGCAGGAATTTTTACAGGTCTCCAGTACATCAACAATATACCAGCAATAAAACATGGTCAATTTAGCCTCATCACCCAAGCCAGAGCTCTTCTGGGAACAGGCAAAGCAGGTAGCTGCCCAGAGCAGCAGCCTGCTGCGGGGAACCAAAACACCCATGACTGCTGTTGGCTTTGTCGTTGACAGAGTATGGGAGAGCCAGACTGGCTGCTGCTCTTCCTCCAGGGTCACTGTGAAGGGCTGTGGCTGGTGGCTACTGTTGTCAGGCGATGCAATGGACTGGTGGCCACCACCCCACACTCCCAGCTCCCTGGCTGCAGGAGCAGAGATTCCAGCTCCTCTGCACCCCCCCCACCCCACTCCCCTTCTTCCTGCCTTCCTCTTCAGGTAAGGGATGTGCCCCAACCAGCCTCCAGCCCCTGAGCTGTGGGGTGGCAACACTCACTTCTGAGAAGCCTTTGTCTGAAGCTCTGGCCACAGCTTTAGAGAAAGCATTTAGAGGTGGTCTATTAATGGCATTTAGCAGCTCTCACATTATACTCAGCAGGGGACCTGGTACAGAGGCAGTCAGAGCATCCCAGACACATACATCACCATGGTACATTAGGCAACAAAGTGGCTCAAAAGCAGTCCACAGGTTTTGCTTGTCTGTTTTTTACCTCTGCAGCCAGGCAATGCAGGCTGTGGAGGTAGTTGACTGATGGCATGTGGGAGCAGGGTACACCACAGAATCACTGCTGTGGTCTCCGATACCCTGAACCCTCCCCAGAGCACAAGGGAGCTCACCTGCAATTGCAACAGGCTGGCAAGGATGTGGCCTGGCTGACACCAAAAGGGTTAAATTGCTGGGTGTGAAACAAAGTAAATTGGGGAGAGAGAGTAAGAACACATGTGATCAAAAATGATTGCTAAGAAGGGATAATTAGAGAAACTCCTTCTTCTCTCTAGAAGAGCAGTGGTGAAACCAGTGAAACCAAGGATGCAGATTGATCCGTGTGAGACAGGTCCACAGGCAGGTTAGGAAGGACCAGGCAGCGGGATACTCTGTGCAAGGAATTGCCAGTTGTGGCAGAAGCAGATTGGTCCCTAAGCAATTTCACGGTGATGTGACGGGTTGAAGCACCAATGTGGAGATAAACATAATTTCACATTGAAAGATATTTACCAGCTACTGTCCAGAAAGATATCTAATTTGAATCCTTGTGAAGTAGCAAGAGCACAGCCATCGTTTATTTTCCATGAGGACATAGTTACATCCTAATTGGGCCAAACCTAGGCTAAGCATGGTTGACAGAAATTTAAAACGTTGTGAGGACAGGAAAAAAACAAGGGGTACTCTGTCCATTCAGAGATGCTAAATCTACAGTATCCAAGCCAAATATATCAGGTTAGGCATTTTTCTACTGTTTTGGTTTGTTTTTTTTTTTAATTCTGTATGTGCACAAGCAACTACAAGAACAGGTGTTGCTTTGTTATACTGCAATATCTCAGAATTGCAATTCTTTACATGTTTACTTTACCCAAATATCTTCTTGTTTAGAAGGAAAGAGCTGAGATTCTTTTTCTCCCTCCTGTTGGAAAGGAGATATTAAATGAGAGGGCATTTCAGTAACTTCTCTGGTTGTATTTCATAAGTGCAAATTTATTCTTATGTCAATGGCAATACTTAATTTCCTATATGTCTTATACTACATATATAGCGTATTCCAGACATTATTCCACTGCTGAGCAGTAGGTGGGGAGCTCTGAAGTCAGATGCTTTTTTTGACTCACTAGCTGGAGGAAAACAAGGATGTGAGAGGTCCCCAAGCAAGCACTCCTGCTTCAGCTTGAGGTATGAGACTGGAGGACCTGACAAAAAAGAAAACATCTCAGCTTTAATTCTGGGCAATGGGTGAAGTCAAATAAGAGGACAGAATTTTGACCTTTCTTGCCTGGGAGGGCTTGAGTTGACTTGGCTGGCAGTGAGTGATCATTCAGCATGGAAGAAGTAAACTTGAGTAGCCTGCAGAAAGATTATTTGAGAATGACTATCTGTAAAAGCCTGAAAACCAAGGTCAAACTCTCTTCAGGCATACACTGGTGTGAATCCAGAGGTGCTCTACTTGAGCAAACGGAGTTATGCACTGATGTAAATGAGATCAGACATAACTTGCTGTCAACACAGTCAAATTTTAAGTTGATCGAAGAAGAAAATCTTCCCTTGTGTATATTCAGAATTCATTTGATGACTGTAGACAGATTTAGATGGAAATATTTTCTCCAAAGAACTCAGTAAGTCCAAGTAACTTCTCAGTGTGAGAAGGAACAAGTCAGTTTTTTATAAAGGGAACACTAAATCAGAAAATATGCGGGCTTTTTAAAAATCATAGAACTGCTCCTTTGCAGCCTGTTGAGTTGTGTATCACCTCCAGTGACTACATTTTCAGTCACCAGTGATGTATTGAATGCACTATGGCTACAGCATAGCTTATTTTAAAAGAGCTGGAACGCTGGACAGGACGGAGGAGAATTTTGTGCCAACACTGGCTAGAATGGGAGCTGTCAAAAACTGTCTTTTTATTCTCCCTTGATCTCATTCAAATACATCAACTCCGTTTATTTCATATTAAAGGCAGATTAAAGAATAAAGATTTTATTCTCATTAAACATTGGCATTAATACTGGAAATCCAATCTGCTGCCATAGCTGGCAGTGCCAACACAAGCTAATCATTTAATGCCTCTGTGGTCCTTTGCTTCCAGCTTTTCCTTTTAAACTCCAGCGAGCTGCTTTCAGATCCTGGCATCCCAGAGGTCTTGTTCAAACCCAGATGAAAACACAGCACAGGTACCTCCTGCCTGCCACAAGAGTACTGAAATGCTATACGGTGTTCACAGTGCTTCCCCACGCTGGTTTGCCATTGTTCCCCAGTTCTGCTGAGAGGGCTCATCTATGGAGGTGAGAAGGTTCTCTGGTTTTCAAATCCAGCTGATGCTGTTTGCTAGGCAGGAGTATGGGTGATTACCGCATCTACCAGCTGTCTTGACAGCTAACACTGCTGGTGATGGTTGTCTCAAGTTGGCCCAGTTCTCCTATTGAAAGACACCAGTCTATAATGGGGGAACCCAACTGTTGCCTAGGCAACATCTGGATGAAGCAGTGCTGTTGTAGACCCTACACATTGTGGCTGGTATCCAAATAACATTGCCAAAGGCCAGTTCCAGAACATCTCACTCTCCCTATCTCAACCATCTCATAAACAGTGCCTCAACACTACCAAGCCTCTGCAACCTTGTGCTTTTTGTCAGAATTTCACCTCACCACAGCACTTTGAATTTCTTGATTAGCTCTTCTGAGGGACATCATGGCAGTAAGCCAGCAATACAAGCTTAGTGAAAGGATTTCTTTACTGTACATACATCTGTTCTCAAGACAGCAGCAGATGTGTGTACAGTTTTCCAGCACACCACCGTCCTTGAGCATGCCCCACATATTTAGTCTGATCTCACCTACTTGGTGAGTCAGAGGTCTAGGGGCATCTTAAGTTATCCTGTCTCTTCTTTCTGCAGCTTTCTCTTCTGTAATATGGTCCACAGCAGCCCTTGCTTAGATATGCACATTATTTTTATGTTAGACAGTTATTAGAATAAAGTCCAGGAACAGCTGTAAGAACATAAAGCAGAAACCAGGACCCTCCTTTTCAGCCAAGTGCCCAAACTACAGACTGATTCTTGCACCCCTTCTCTCTTCACTTGGCTTAGTGATTCTCAAATACTTCTTTGGATAGTTATTTGGCCCCAAGGAGATATTTAGGGAGTGCTGGCACTAAGCTAAGTTAGAAACCTGGTAAAATAAATCATACTGGTAGTAGGACAGAAGTTGTGGATTTGAATCTGCTCAAACAAAAATTGAACCTAGGTCTGCAATTTCCTGAGGAGTGCTCTAGCTCCTACCTAAACTACCCCCAAGTTAAGTAATCATATCCAAAAAAACTTCTCCCAAAAAACGCGAGACCTACATTTGAGATGTCAGAAGAGGAGACCTGCATTTGGGACATTATAGAAGATGCCTGGGGCTATTTTCAGGACACCAGCTTTAAATGGTTATTTTAGTAGCTTCTCAAAGTAACAGTGAAGAGAGCAATGAGCAACTTGGAGAGCTTGTTGTCAGACCATGATGCCCCTTTCAGTCAATTTGGAAAGAAGTTATAATGCCTAAATTAAGTGTCTGTAACAAATGACCTACTTAGCAGGCTGTGTAGAAACTACCTACTGTAACATCCCATGGCATACCCTTGGGTGATGCTGCTCCTTGCACCTCTTGTACCCTGGTTTCCTTTGCATGGAAAATGGGTCATGTAGGGTTTGGGAAGATAGTGTATTCCCAGTTCTTGCTCCAAAATTGAACTGGGATGTGATTAGGATACATAAAACCCAGGAGCTAGGAAATTCTCCCCCTGTTCTAGAAATAAAGCCTTTGACTACAATGTCTATTTATATTCATAGCTTATATAGCAAGGGAGGCTGGTCTGAGTAGCTCATCAGAATTAATTACAGACATACGTATGCAGTTAGGTCACTGCAGCTGTTAGTCTTCATATAGCCCCTGGGTCCTAGGCTGAGGGGCAATATACAACCCAAAATACAGATTTCTACAGGAGATATTGTATTTGCATTTTTCCATTCATTAGCCTCTGCCTTCTTCACTGCCCAAAATGCTGCGATATCAAAATCACACATTCATGATTAATTTGGGTTATCAGGGAATGTGTTGGAAAGGAGACCGAGTGCCCGTCGTGGCAGGTCTAGTAGATTTGATAATAATTGGGATGGTTTTTGCAACAGAGGCTGAGAGCATCTTGTGCCTGCTGTGGGCTGTGCCTACAAGGCACGATTAGGTGTGTTAAGGTGTGTGGGTGCGACTGTAATTGTTCACAGCTGCATGCAAAACGAGGACCAGCCTTGGGCAGGCTTCATTTCTCACTCATCCCTTTCTGCCAGACTTTTTTTTCACTTCTGGCAACTCTTCCTGCTTTTGAGAACAAGAAAAGGGGCTCAGGGTGCTTCTCAGCTGCTCTCAGGAGCAGGAGGTGAAAGCTCTATGCCCCAGGGAAGGGCACTGAGCTCTACTGAATAGCTCCTTGACTGTAGGAGAGCCCTGTCAGGAGGTGGGACAGGATTTGAGTGAGGTCCACGTCTCCTGTCCTGGGCCAGCAGAGAAACAGAAAACCACAGCTATGGCTACTCTGGAACCCAGGAAGACTACGCCTTTCTGGCTTAACAGACACTTAGCGTCCTCATGGACGTGCAACATCCTTCATCCTGAAAGATGACATGAAGCTAAAATGCTAGAGCTGAGCTTTCCCCAGATGCCCAGGCTTCAGCCTCTCTGAGAAGATCACGTAGCATATTGCCAGCTTATGCTAACCCTTATCAACATTAGTACATGACCTGGAAACCTTTTCTTCTAGGACTGACCCGGCAGGCACACCCACAGAGCACCGAATGGTCCTCACCTCATAATAATTACCAGCTTTCTCTACTCATTTTCCAAGAAATGAACAATTCTATATCCCATTATAAAGCCCACTAACAATCTGTTCCCTTCAGCCCCCCCAGCCCGTGTCACATCTCTACCTATCTTCATGTAGCACATCTCACCTGCTCCTCTGTGAGCTGCCCTTCTGGGTGAGGAGAAGGATCCCCACACAAAGGCCATCAGGAGATGTCTTTGAAAACTTGTGCAATGTATTGGTATTTTTCCATACAGAAAAAACACAGAATGGCAGCATGTCTTCACCTGACACTTCAAGAATTCAAAGACTCTCAGAAATGTTGGTTAAAAGGGATATCTGGAGGTCATCTAGTTCAAACCCCTGTTTACAGCAGGACTGTTGCCAATACTAGATCAAGTCAGCTGTGACTATTGATCTCCTTCTCCACTTCCCTATAGTCTGCATTAAACTCAAGCTTAAGCTTTTTTTTCTCCTCCAGACCTTCAGCTTTTCTAATACAACCACCACGGTTGCCACTCTATATTCTCCAGGCTTCTGCTGCTTCTGTGCTCCTTCTGCAGTCTCCTTTTATGTTGTCCTGCCACTATCAGCTTTTTTCCCATTACAGTCAGGACACCATTTGAACCGATGCACATCTTTGTTCCTTGAAAAACAAAGCATGGTGTTTCCTGCTCTCTTACAGACCACAGGACACTGTAAGCCTGTGCCCAGAGAGTATCCACTGAATCTTTGGTGAAAGCTTTTTTGAACAGACATATATGACTTAATGGAAAGTTTCTCCTCTTGTTCTGCTTTCTTTAATGAACACGGTTAAGGAAAGAAAAAACAGTCAGTTACAACTTGCCCAGAACCTTAGAGGCTATGTACAAAGGTTCCTCCCCAGTATGTCTTAAATAGTTTATAGAGAACATAAAGATGTGAATAACATATTAACCACTACACAGACTGATTCTGCTTCAGGGAAATCACTGGGAATACAAGCAGCAGAAGACACACCTATATTATCTCTGAAACTAAATTTAGAGCTGCATCTCTGCCTAATTGTTCAACTCGCTTTCCCCTCTTGCAGGGGAAAAAGGATTCCTCCTGGAGCAGATGGATGCTGCTCAGTGTTCTCTGTTTAACTTCCCTCCTATGAAATCCAGCTTTTACAGTCACTAGCCTTCTGGCTGAGGACACTTATAGATATGACTGTCAGAACAGAACAGCAGAGAGTTTTGCTGTGTTACACTGCAGTCTATGACATCCAGTTGTTCAGTTTTACATTGGAGGGATCCCAAGAGTGACCAGTCCCTCTGTACCATCTCAAAACCAAGCCTGGCTTTTTAACATGGCTTCAAAAGGGATATGAGAGATTCCCTCTTAGATGAAATAGGATGCAAAACAGAGGAAGATTTCAGGTGCAATGTCCTAACTAGACAGCCTGTGAGTTCTTTTGGGAACAACATAAAGTATAACAGTATCCAGCATGCCTGACCAAGATGCTTGGTCTCACCATCAACGTACTGATAGGAGAAGTAAAAATAAACATCTGATTGATAAGTAGCAGGCTTTCAAAAAATGAAAATTACTCCACTTAAATAACTAATCAAAGTTTGCAACTTGGGTTGGAACAGCACTGCTGCTAAGGTAGCTGATTAACCCCATTAGTAAGGAATGGGGTTAGACCATACAGCTTAGCCAAGTTGAACTGATGGCTGCTTGTCCCTGAAAGGAGCAGTCTAGATCTCATCTCTCTTCTTTCTTCTTTTTCCCCCTCACCAAGACTTCTTAACCTGCTCCCTTCCTTATATTGGCCCTAGTGCTCCTCTGACTGCATGCTGAGCAAGTTCAGCCCACTGACCTAGTTGAACACTAATTCAAGGGGAAAAAACCCCCCCAAGCACAGTTTTCTGACCATTTTGAAGTTGAATGGACTCAGTACAGGGTCAGAAGATAGTGACAGCTACATCAACAGAAAGGAAGTATAGCAAAGTTGGAAGGAGACATACAGGGAGAGGTGCAAGGGGAAGGAAAAAAGGGGAGCAAGACAATCCCTTCTGCTTGCAATGAGGTATTAGATTGGTTCAGCTGCTTTGTCTAATCATATCACCAGTGGGCAGCTCTGTTACAGCTTTTAACCCCCCAGTAGGCTTTGTACAATGTTAGTAAATACAGTTATCAAATTGCTTAATCCTCATTATAATTTAAAACAAAATCTGTTAACCTGAGTTAGTGAACTATATTAAATATGTGTTTTCTTTCACCTTTTCTGCTGTTACTGCTGTGTGGCTCTATCCTCAAAACTTCTCCATAGCTCTGTTAGGAAGAAGAAATTACTAACTCTGGAGATCCCTGTGAAGACCCAATAGAGCTATTTGGTCTCTATTGGAAGGTCTCTATTTGGAAGGTCTCTATTTGGTCTCTATTTGGAAGGAGGCTCTGGCTCCCACCAGGCCATTGCTAGTCCCAGTATCAAAGCAGCTCTCAGATCTCCCAAGGACAGCAGAACTGAAGATCCAAAGTGGAAGATTGTTTCAAGTTTTTTCTTTTAATCTGCAAATCAAATCCAGAAACATTTTTCACCAGCCATCCTCAAGAAATAGTAACATGCTTGGGTCCTCTTTTGGCAATTATTCTCCCTGGTACCATAACAGAAAGCATTGGGCCTTTGGCTGCATACACAGGACATAAGTTGTGGGCTAGTTCTGTGTGCCACAGTGATATTAGCTATCCAAGCTAATTTCAAACCAGTACAGCTGCTTAGTCTAATATAATCCGGTAGTAACAAAGCTATACTGCTTCCAGTACTCTGGTGAATTTTTTTAAATATACCCAGCATTGCTGATGTCTTATTCTGAATAATGAGTACTGCTACCTCATTTTGACAAATAAGTACTCATTCTGATAAATAAGAATGACAGGAAACACTTTTCTCTCTTGGGACTGGAAGCATTTTCATTGCATTTTTCCAGCATTCTGGCTGTAGAAAGCTAGTATTAGCTGCTGGCAAAGATTTCTGAGAAAAACTATGTACAAAATTCTCATCTAATATACTCACAAGCCATGTACAAAAAAAGGAAAGAAAAATAGGGTGAAAGATGATCACGTAGTCTTTTATGGCATCACACACATTCCTAGAAATTCTTCAATGCCTCCCCTGCCTGTGAAACATCATTAAATGATACTTGTGTAAAAGTGTGCAAATTATTTCTTATCTTCTTGTCTGATCCCAAACTATGCATCTGCATAAGTGCTTTTAGGTAAAAGGAAATGGCAAAAACAAGGACAATTTTATTTTCTTTTGATTTGAAGTATTTATTTATTTTGTCTGTTGTACGATAGCCTGAATTTGGATATAAACAGCTATGTGCCACTTACCATACACAGCTGTGTTTATATTAGCAGACAACCCATTCTCTGTTCTCTTACTGAGTTTCTTGCATACAATGTATCTATGGATTTGGCTCCCAGGGGAACTGAGCCACAAATTTCAAAAACTGAAAGCTGCAAGTGAGATGAAAAATGCTAGGAGCAGAAAGGACAGAGAGGGCTAATCCTCTTTGATTGAGTCTGGATTTGCTTTCAGGGAGTGTACTAGTAAATGGCTTTAGAAGCCAGAATATTCACTGAGGTGACTGTCCGTGTAAGAAAATACTGAAAGAAAGAGAATTTTCAGATACTGAAATTATGCCTTGAACACTTGATACTTGCTGAGATGTTCTTCTAAGCCAGGGAACAGAAATGATACTGCTGGATCTGCATGAACAACTGTGGTGAAGCAACATGCCTCAGGTTTCAAAGATAAAGTCCTTTCAGCAAACTCATCTTAAAGAATCCCCAGACCAATAATTAGTGAGAATTGCACCAGATTAATTTTAACTTTAAACTGCTAAAATTAAGCCAGATAAAACCTTTTTATAGGTATCTTCCAAAATAGAAAATGCAGGTACATGCGTCTGTGTTTACTTAAATTATAGCTGTGTGTATATAGATGAGGTAAAAATGTAGGTTGGATACCCATGAAAGAAAACCTGAATTAACAGACATAGCTGACCACATGTTCAGAAATTATTTGTACAGAATGTGTCCCTGGAGAGAGCTGTGATTATCAAACAATGGAGAAGTGCATCATTTTCCATGAGCAAAACATTAGCATTGAAGCATTTTTGAGTGAAGGAAATCCAGAAGTGTTTCCTACACAGAGAGCAAAAATGTTCACTGTTTCCCTCACTGTTTCCCAATTCCCTCCATAGTGAACGGCCCTGAATGGCTCTTAAAACAGGCTATTTAGCCCAAATATCTAGAAGAGATATCTGAGAAGGTAGGATGAATCTCTTTCTTAAGGTACCTTTCTGTCTCCAATAACTACAAGGGAAGCTTGCACAACCAGCTTAGCCTAAGTGTCTGACTCTCAGTTAGTAAATCAATGCCTGTCAAAGTCTCTGAGATTTTGAAGAATCAGTAATTATTAAATCCTTACATTTGCCATCTCACTAAGAGATATGATTGACTTGGTCTACAAATATTTCCCATTGCCATGACCCTGAAGACAAATCCTAAAGCCTTTGTTTAGTATTTACCATATCCTTGTTTCAGCGAGTTCCTTCTAAAATATCATTCAATATACCTGGAAATTGGTAGAAATTTGCTTAGAAATGGAAACCCCCCCAAAAAAAAACCAGTGAAGGAGACATGGATTTTGTTGATGGGTGTCATCCAGGTTTTCCAAGGCTAGGTGAAAAAATTCTGTTAAAACTCAAAATTAAGATCCTTTTTTATTTTTCCTGAAAGGGCAGGCTTTCCCACACATAATATATATTTTTCTTTGGAAAAGTGAGAACTTAAGAGTGAAAGCTTGGAATGAAGACTTGGTCAAGAACCCAGTGTTTCAGGGTACGTGTAACTAGTGTGCCTCAGTGGTGTTGCAGAACAGATGCCCCATGTCCTTATACTTTTCTATTTCCAGAGTATTCAGGTACACTTTACATTTCCTGAAATATGCCTGTGGCCATACAATCCTTCCTGAGTTTCTTGAGCCATTTTCCTCTCCAAAATGTGACACTGTGGGAAATATGACCCAGTGCAAAGAAAAAAATTGAGTGCATTTGGCCAATGAACCACAGCTCACATAAATCATCACTGTAACATTTAACAGTGGATTTTTCTCTCAGTTGAAATATTTGAGACATTCTTTTCTTTGAAAATTCAAGATTTTTCATGTGACACAGAAAGCCATTTTCCCACCACTGGTAACTTTTATCCTGTTCCCCGTACTGCAGTTTTATTCCAACTTAGTTAATAATTTCTAGGTGCCAGCTTTGCTATTTTACTCATGCTACAAATGACTTCTCAGGGACCTGCCTTCTGGAACCACATGAATACCTCAGCATTTTAGCTCCTATGTATGAAAAAGGAAGTTTCTGGATCACATATTATTGGAGCAAAATATGATATCAAGATCTGATTTTGTCCTAACAGCCTGAAAGACAGAAGATAAAGAGGAAATTTCCGCTAGAAAGTGATGGAAGAATGCTGGCTCATTACCTATTTTTGCAGTTTCTTCAGTGGGATTTCTGACCAAGGACAAAATTTCAGTATTAGCCTAAGGTAGCTAAGAATTACTTTTATCAGTGGTAACCAAGAAGTTACTTATATGAGTAATGACCCATTGCTGGAGCTATTGGACAAGAGAAGTCAAATCCTGTGGTAGGTACGTTACTAATGGGTATAACATTCCCTTTTTAAAAGAGACAGTTCTTAGTTTGTTGGGTGATTGATGACATCTGTGAAAAGTGTTTTTCTAATTAGTATCTAAATTTAGACCATGGTGCCTCAGATGCTCTTGCAGCATTCCTGCTGCACAAAAATATCCCTTTAAATGATGGCTTTGTCCCATGCTTATTTGTGCTGTGATTATCAAGTAAGAATAAAACTCTTCTGGCAGGTGTTTTTGTTTCATGACAAAGAGTTGATAGCCTTGTGAATTGAGTATTTTTTTATGGTCCCATAACTCATTCAAACCTACACTGCAGGATGACTTTGTGGTTGCGCGCATACCGAAAAATGCAAATGAATTCTTGCGATGCTCTTGCTTCACCAATTCTGCAATTAAACCACACGCTGTTGAGAAACAGGAACACACTGAAACTAATAGACCCACCTGCAAGGCTCTCAGTGCTGTGCTACGCAGTCAGCACCTCAGACAGTATCAGGGATCTGAAGGGACACACATTAAATATGACATTTGAAAGTAATACAATCCATTACAGCAGACAGTGGTGGCTTTGGAGGGGACTTGACAGACAATGAAGTGATCAAAGGTGCTTTGATATGCCTGATTTTGGCTTACGCAGCTGAGTTCTTCTGTAGCTGACAGAGGTGATGAGAATAGTGGTCTCTTTTGTATCTTCCTAAGGGAGGGATCAACAAATAGCAATAGCTTATGCAAGTGACACACTGATGTAGCATTTCCTTTTTTCTCTGTTTCTAACTCAAATTAAATGAAAGAACAAATAGTTGCAGATTGGGAAATAAATTTAACTGAATGCCCTTTTTTTTATTCTAAACACTGAATTTTTCTAAAAATTGTGAGAGAATTAATATTACCCGACAAATGTTAACCCTTCAGCAGACTACTTGCCAGTATATCTTTCAGTAGACTATACAGTTTTCCTATTTGCTACCGGAGAAATGTGTGCCATTCTGTATTCTCACAGCACAGGTGTGCTTAACTGGGAAGGGAAAGGACTTTTACATCAATAAGAAATAATTTATGAATGTATTATATTTGCAGTGTTTCTGTGAAGCATCATAAGGGAGTTATATTGTCTCTGCCAACTACACAGGGTAGTAATAAATCAAATCTATTATATGTATGTTTCTTACAAAATATGTAATAGAATTATGAGTTAAATTGGACTGAGACACAGATGTGTAAAAGCAACAGTTGAAATTTAAAATCTCAGTGAAAAAACAAGCCATTTTCTACCACACAGAGAATTAATGCCTAATGTTCTACCGATGTTCAATAACTTAAATGTCTATAGCAACTTCCATCACTCAGCACTAGACATTTGCAAATTAAACAGCACATTTGAAACTTTATTACCCACCACGGGAATGATCAGCATAAGGCAATGGGGTATAGCAGCCATATCAGTCCAGACTCCCTAAGAGTGTTTTGGAAAATCTTTGAAATAATTTGACATATTCCAAATGCTAACCAGAACATTTTTTTTTCCATGACTTTTAGTGTGTTCTTCACAATGATACAGGAGATATAACTGATGATGCCATTAATAACTGTTACTGCTCAGATGAATAGTGGCATGAGTGTGCAAGCTTGTTGGTTACCCCTGGATCTATTAACATGACCCTGAAGCCATCCCAGGGACAAGGGCAGGGGCAGAGGGAGAGATAAAACAAGGCAAGACTCAGGGAGCCACATGGAGGGGCTCTTGGCTGCAGCCCACACAGTTCACATCCCAGGCTCTGTGAGCATCCCCTCTGCCAAAATACTTCACTGAGGAAACTGGGGTTGTGAGAGAGTCCTGGAAGGGTGGAAAGCCAGAAATAAAAGTTTTACAGCTGTTTCTTGGCTCTACTCCTGTGTCTTAGCTCCTTGCCTGAGCTAACTTAAGACAAGCCTGCTTTTAGGAGATGAATAGCTGGTTTACTGGGACCTGGGCCTGGTGGAGACCTAGACCTCTGACTGTTAAGTGGCATAGCTCATTCTGTGAAAGTATATTCACCCACCCAGCTGTTTTCCATTATGTTTTTATTTTTTCTCTTTTTTCTTTTTTCGTGAAGAGCCAAAGAGAAAAATTATTTGGCTCATGTAATTTTTGTCTCTTCCTACTCTCTGTATCTTTTCTCTGTGGAAAGACTAAGGATGAGAGAGGATCAGATACTCCCTTTCATGTATTTTTGGTCTTTTTCCTTAAGACATGGCTGAATCAAGGAGTCACTTTCCAGCTGAATGTCTTCTGGAAAAGTTTTCAGTCAGAAACAGTCTTCTGAACAACTATACAACCATCTAACACAATGCTATTCCCCACCTTACTTCAGACCTTCAATGTGCTTTTACTGTTTGACTCTACACTTTCTGTCTCAAACCTCTCTCATGCCTGCAAGTTTGCTAGCACAATCCGCCGTGGGGTCCTCCATGGGCTGCAGGTGGATATCTGCTCCACCATTAATCTCCATGGGCTGGACGGGGACAACCTGCCTCACCGTGGTCTTCACCATGGGCTGCAGGGGAATCTCTGCTCTGGTGCCTGGAGCACCTCCTCCCCCTCCTTCACTGACCCTGGTGTCTGCAGAGTTGTTTCTCTCACATTTTCGCACTACTCCTCCTCAGCTTTTTTTACCTTTTCTTAAATGTGTTATCACAGAGGCACTACCAACATCGCTGATGGGCTCAGCTTTAGCCAGTGGCAGGTCCATCTTAGAGCCAGCTGGAAATGGCTCCATCCAGCACGGGGACAGCTTCTGGCATCTTCTCACAGAAGCCACCCCTGCAGCCTCCCAAAGCCTTGCCACGTAAACCATATACAACAGGACAGCTTTGCTGGGATACTCTCTCACAATACTAATGTGAAGGAATTCCTTCATATTGGTCCTTATACATTACAAGAAGTGGCTGTTCAAAAATGGACACAAAAGCAGCTGAGGAAGAATTGTGAATATGCTGACTACCAGCTTTTTGATGTCTGCCAAAGACAGGAGATGGGGTTGTTCCCGTCCCTATGAAAGCAAAATAACTGGTACCCAAAACGGTCATAGAGACCATAAGTAGGGGAATACAATTCCTAGCCTCTTAACTGCAGACTTCAGGGATGAATGTTAAATCGTCATCAAATCATCTATTGAAAAAGTGGAACTGTGGGAAATTGTTTTGCACCAGGAGCTGCTGATCTGTTATGATCCCAGTAGGAAAGGCACCCAGACTCTGTAAAATACCATTTCAATGCTGTTTATTAGAGCTAACAGTATAAATATGTAATTGCCAGTACGGAGTGGGAGCTGCCTTCGGACTCCTCCGTGACCATCGCCCGGCTGAGTCTGTCCTGCACTGAGGGAGATGTGGGGCACGGCACAGGTCTGAAGGCGATGCTGTACGTGCAGCACAGCACAGCACAGACCTGGGTCTATGCAGGTTCACTGCTGTGTGGATCACTGACTCCTCGATGTACAATGGTCTTCCGGTCAGCATCACTACATTCCCCCTTTGATCCACATACAGTTGAACTGTCTTAAAGATAGTAAAAGTTACTGATTATATTAGTAAGCTGCTTGGCTACTAGAGAGATTCTTATATACAAAGAGATTCTGTGAAGAATAATATTACAAGCATAATGACAAGTAAAACAAATACTACTTGAGAGAGAGACTAAGTGCAGAAAAGCAACAACACTAGGTCTAGGACCACCAAAGATGTCCTGCCATTGGATTCCAGCCCTCATCCCATCTCCCGTAAGACAATGGTGGTGCAAATTTCACCACATAGTCCAGATGCTTGTGCGATGTAGTTGACAAGGAGCTTTGGTGCAGCAGGAGGGCAGGGGCATCCGGAACTTCATATTTGTTGATATAGAGCGAGCGAAAGCAGTAGTGCGGGGCTTCACATAGAGGTTCTGCATGAAATAAAACAAAGGCATTATTTTTAGTTACATCTCAGGAGTCTGGGTCTCCTCTATTATCATTAATACAGCCATTAATTCTGCATACTGACCACTATCTTCCTCCTACCTTGCTTAGCTGGATTAAAGACAGCAACCCTCTACCACCTCTCCCTCTTAATGTATTTGGCTGATCTGTCTGTGAATCAGGCACACTGTCTCTGCTCAGAGGTGAGATGTTCATCTGTTGGGGCTTCCTGAGCCCAGGCAGGGGTTAATGGCTCCAGGTGAGGTTGAGTTGCATTTGATAGTCCTATTTGAGCTATTTTTTCCTGCAAGACACTGATTTTGCAGGGACCTGGCTTTGCCTGCATGGAAATACCACATTCCCATTTTACAGTGTGGGATTGTTGTGCTCTCCATGGACTAATTTTGCAGCCATGCTCTCTCATAGTGTCCACAACACTCCCCCATGCCTGTCCAACATCCTGCTTGGTAGGTGCAGTCACCAGAGTGTCACCAGTGTAATGGGACATCCCACACTTTGGGCACAGGCTGCCCTCCTCCAAGGGCTGTGCCACAGTCCCCTGACAAGGCGTGGGGCTGTGCCTGCCTCCCTGAGGCACCACCGATGGCCCTCCCAGGAGAAGGCAGACTGGCCCTGGGTCTCCCCAGCACTAGGGATGCTGAAGGAGGCACTCGCCAAGTCAGTGACAGCAAGCAAGTGCTCACCCCAGCCTCTGACCACTGTGGCAGGGTGACACTACTGGGAGCAATTGCAGCCCCAGGGGAGGCTGTGTTACAAAGCCAGTAACCCACATTCCCATGCCAGGACCCAGACCTTCTTTATAGGCCAAATAGGACTATTAAAGGCAAATGTCTCCACTGGAGACCCCCTGCTTCTGATAGCTGTTTAATAGTCTGAGAGGAGCAGGGCTAACAGAGGCAGCCAGCAGATGCAGCAGTTTGTGCAGCAGTGTCTGGGCTCTGCTTCTCTGAGACCTTCTTGAGATCTTCTTGAGCTTCTGGGCACTTTGCCTGGGAACTCCTGGGAAGCCACAGAGGAACCTGAGGGTGCCTGCTGCTGCTAGGTGAGGGTAAGGACAAGATAAGGGTGGCTCCAGCAGCTTCTAACAAACTGCCACCAGTCCTTGATGGAAGGGTGCCTCCAGCCTATGTTCTAGCTGACCCCTGACTCGGGATGGTCAAGCCCTCTTTCAGCTGGTGTTAGGCAGGTGCCTATATAAAAGCCAGGCCAAGAGTGCAGCTAACAGAGACAGCAGCATGTGCAAAAGGGTGCAAAGAAGGGGGCCTCATCTGAGTTCAAACCAGCGTAAACAGTCTCAGGTGTGGTGGTGGCACACCACGTGGCACTTTCCCCAGCAGGTGTTGAAGCAGCTGCCCCTGTGAGGACAGAGGCTTCAACGCAGGTGGAGCTTCGGGTGGTGGATGCAGCCCTCCAAGTCCCAGGCTGTGGGGAGTGCCTGGGGCCTCTCCCTGAGGCCGGGAGAGATGGCCCTGTGTCCTTGTGACTGTTCCCTCAACTCCTGCTTAGATTTTGGCTAACCCAGCTCATGCTAAGGCCTGATGTATGCTGGGGGCAACGCCATTAGGTCAAACTGAGAGTACCACATAGGCAGGACAGGTGGCAAGAAAGAGCTAAAGGGCCATTATGCAGCCATTATGACCTGCAAACTGCTGTCTCCCGAAGCCATTATCTTTTATCTGGCAGTTTCCTCAGAATCCACTAACTTATGGAAATTGTATAGACCAAACCTGCAAGCTGGAGAGTATAAAACATCAGCTTACCCCAAAAAGCTTTTGAAGCGGATCCAACAGCAGCTGGACTGCTGAGGCTTTCATGCTTCCTGGTGTGATACAGGAGACGCCGGTACCGTGATGGAGGAGGAAGGATCATAGAATCATAGAATGATAGAATCATAGAATGCTTTGGATTGGAAGGGACCTTTACAGGTCATCTAGTCCAACCCCCCTGCAAGAGCAGGGACATCTTCAACTAGATCAGGTTGCTCAGAGCCCCATCCAACCTGACCTTGAATGTTTCCAGGGATGGGGCCTCCACTACCTCTCTGGGCAACTTGTTCCACTGCCTCACCACCCTCATTGTAAAAAATTTCTTTCTTAAATCCAATCTAAATGGATGAGCACTCTCACCTTCGGCTAGGTAACTAATTCTTTTCTTTTGCTCATATGTGGACAATATTAAGAGTTATGGGTTATAAGTTATGAAACCTTATGACTTGAATGGTGAATAAGTGAATTCATGTGATAGACTAGGCTGGGCAAAAGGGGATTGAGACCCCATTTGTCGTGTCTGTTTACTATAATTATTAATGAACTCATTAAATAAAAGTTGAAATCACAGAGTATGTTTTCCTGTAAATTTGAGAGATACGAACCGTGACAGTCCTGCAGGAGGTGTGCTGCTGTCAAGAAGCTGTGCTGCCAACTGGAGGAATTACAGGAGGAAGTGAGTAGGCTGCACAGCATCAGAGAAGAGGAAGGGGAGATAGACAGGATCTTCTCTGAGACTCAGCAACTTGAAGACCCTCAGACCCCACCTGCAATAGAGAAGCAGGCAGTGTCTACCCCCCACTGTCAAGGTAATCAAAACCTCTGGAGAAGGGAAAGGCTGGAAGCTGGTGACTTCTGGCACCAGGAGGAGGGCTCCTGCCCCACCTGACGGCTTGCATCTACAGAAAAGGTTCACTGCCCTCAAAGCTGAGGAGCCAGAGTTGCTTTCAAGCAAAGTGTATGGGCTGACTGATCCTGAGGCACGCAGGAGCACCAGAAGGAACCGGTGAGTGATCATAGAGGGTGACACCCTCCTGGAGGGGATGGAGGCACCCATCTGCCCATCTGACCTGTCCTCTAGTGAAGTTTGCTGCTTGCCAGGAGCTTGGATCCATGATATTGAGGAGGAACTGCTGAAGCTCAACCAACCCTCTTACTACTGCCCCCAGCTGTTCTTCCATGTGGGCACCAGTGATACTGCCAGGGCAACTCCTTACTGGAATTGAAATGATATCAGGCTTAGGGAAAGCTTTCCCTTGCCGGAGAGTTGATGGTCTTCCCACCTTGGCACGGCTTAATCGATGGTTTGCTGATACTCTATGCCCTCCGCTGTGCAATCTGACAACGGCACTCACTTTAAAAATAAAATTGTCCAAGGATGGTGTGAACACCATGGAGTCACCTGGGTATTTTACCTATCCTATAGACCTCAAAGTAATGGTATGGTTGAGAGGTGGAATGGTCTTTTAAAATAAGCTCGAGGACAAAATTTATATACAGGAAAACGGGGTAAAGTCTTACCTGAGGCCATTTGACACCTAAGTAACTAACAAATACCCACTGGATACACACTGGAATTAGCTCATTTTCCCACTATCCATCCCACAAAACCTCCACAGACCCCACTGTCAACCTGTCATTTTTCTCAGGGTCGCACTGTTCTTATTGACCACCCTTCAGTGGGCAAAATGTCTGTCACTACTGTCTGCCCAAGAAAAAGGCATATGGACAGCCATTTCCAAATGGAGAGTCTCTTCAGCTATCACTGAGCCTTGGATAACCTCCAAGACCGGATAATCTCTTATCTCTTTCAGGTAATGAATTGCATCTGGATGGATCCTTTGGCCTGGACAAAGCTAGAGTGTGCCCAGGAAATCATAACTTTAAGATGACCATGACATCTGTTGTACTATGCCTATTCTTATTTGTAACTTGTTTTTCCTTATCCCAAGAAATGAACAATAATCGTATCATTCAATTTATGAATACAATTTCTCAGTTAGGTAAAGTACTGGATTGTTGGTATTACTGTGGCTGGTTTTGGCTGGGATAGAGTTAATTTTCTTCATAGTAGCGAGTATGGGGCTATGTTTTGGATTTGTGCTGAGGGCAATGTTGATAATACAGAGATGTTTTGGCTGTTGCTGAGCAGTGCTTACACAGAGTCAAGGCGTTTTCTGCTTCTCAGCCCACCCCACCAGTGAGGAGGCTGGGGGTGCACAAGAAGTTGGGAGGGGACACAGCTGGGACAGCTGACCCCAAATGACCAAAGGGATATCCCAGACCATATGATGTCACGCTCAGCATATAAAGCTGGGGGAAGAAGAAGGAAGGAGGGGACATTTGGAGTGATGGCGTTTGTCTTCCCAAGTAACCGTTACGCATGATGGAGCCCTGCTTTCCTGGAGATGGCTGAACACCTGCCTGCCCATGGGAAGTAGGGAATGAATTCCTTGCTTTGCTTTGCTTGTGTGTGCGGCCTTTGCTTTATCTATTAAACTGTCTTTATCTCAACCCACGAGTTTTCTCACTTTTACTCTTCTGATTCTCTCCCCCATCCCACTGTGGGGGGAGTGAGTGAGTGGCTGTGTGGTGCTTAGTTGCCAGCTGGGGTTAAACCATGACAATTGCCTACACCACCCTCAACCTTTAGATGCTGAATTTGGGTGGTTAGCTGAACCTGTTTCTGAAGCATCTTGGTATCAGCCTAACTTGGCATACTTACTCCCCAACATTCCAAATTATCAACACCAACCTTTTAAGGCACATTCTTACGACAGAGCCCCATGGTGCATTAGAATGCCCCAGAGCACAATCAAACCTGGGTGTGAAAAACAAGCAATTGTGATTACACTCTGTATCAAAGCCAAGGATCCCTAAAAAGAACCAGCCTGTCCCTGTGCATCACATAGCATCGAGTGACAGGGCAATAGTCAGGGGCATGGGGGCTGTACTGGATCTTCCATGGGATGCAGTCTGGATGGGATGCAGTTAACTTTCTTCACAGCAGCCCATATGGTGCTGTGCTTCGCATTTGTGGCTAAAACACTGCAGATAACACAGCAATGTTTGGGCTATTGCTGAACAGGGATTGCACAGCATCAAGGCTGTTTCTCCAACTACCCCCCACCCCCAAGGCCAGTAGGCTGGGGGTAGGCAAGATGTTGGGTGGGGATACAGCCAGGACAGCTGACCCAAACTGACCAAATGGATATCCCATATCATATGATGTCATGCTCAGCAATAAAAGCTCACAGAAAGGGAGAGGAAGGGGGAACGTTTGTGGTTACAGCATTTGTCTTCCTAAGTAACCGTTATGCGTGCTGAGGCTCTGCTTTCCTGGCAGTGGCTGGACACCTGCCTGCCGATGGGAAGTAGTAAACTAATTCCTTGTTTTGCTTTGCTTGTGTGCGTGGCTTTTGCTTTCCTTTTTAAACTGTCATTATCTTGATCCATGAGACTCGCTTAGCCTCACTAAGTGGGGCAAAGGCATCTTTGCCAGCAGGATGGCTGACCTAGTAAGGAGGGCTTTAAACTAGGAATGATGGGGAAGGCAGAGAGCAACTGGTAGCAAATCTGAGGGAGTGATGGACAGTGTTGACAAGCAAAGGGCCTGGGTAATGTGAACAAAAGGGAACACAAAAATCAAGAAAACAGGGCTTAAGTAGGGTCATCTTAATTTGCACTCTCACCTAAGCAAGGAATTGCCTACTAGAGCACAGCTAACAGAGGCAGCCAACAGATGCAGCAGTCTCTGGGTTCTGCTTTGGGAGCTTCTGGACCTTCTGGAGACAAGGTCCAGGAGCATCAGGGAATGCCTGGGAACCCTCTGAGAAACTTGAGGGTGCCTGTTGCTGCCAGGTGAGGATGAGGTAAGGGGAGCAAAGAGAGTGCATGCCCAAGGAAACTCTAGCAGCTTGTGTTCAGCTGCCCTTGACCCAGGGAGCCTGGAGCCTTTGTTGCACCTGCCCCCTATTTAGGGAGGGTGCTCAGAAGAGGCCCATATAAGAGCCAAGCCCAGAGCACAGCTCCAAGGGTGCAGCCAACAGATACAGCAGTTTGTGCAGGAGGGTGTGAAGAAGGGGGCCTTGGCTGAATTTATACCACTGTGACAGTCCTAGACATGGTGGTGACATGCCACAGCGCATTTCTCCAGCATGTGTTGGACACAGACTGATCTGCTGATGGCGGATGCAGCCCTCCAAGTCCCAGGCTGCAAGGAGTGTCTGGGGCCTGTCTCTGATGCCAGGAGAGATGTCCCTCTGTCCTGCAGGAGGTATGCTGCTTGAAAAGCAGTACGAAGCACACAGAAGCATCAATAAACTGATAGCAGAACACTGCCATTTAAAAAGGCCAAACAAATAAGTGATAAGTGGAGAGGACTGCTGAAAAGTCTGTTGAGAAAAAAAGAAGATCTGGAATGGAAGAAAAAATTATATGAAGAAGGGGAAGATCATGATGATGTTGGGCCACATAGAGAAGGGGGACTAAAACCCCAATACAGAAGGAACATCTCAGAATGGTTAGCTTCTGGTAAACTTACCATTCTTGAAAGGGCTTATAAGGTGATTGACGGCTGTGAAGATCTAACATTAGGAGTTGCTGATGTCTCTGAGGGCTGCTCTACATGCCTGTTTGCCCAAACCATAATGGCAAAGGTCAGCCAATTGTGAAAGCACCAGGAAAATGCATGTCCTTCTGGTCCACAGACAAAGTGGGTGAAGAACCCATCATTTCAGCGAAGCCACCGAGGCGAAGGGCTCCAGAATGAAGGATCGCGCCGGGGGGTCCTTCCTAAGGTGGCAAAACTGCGAGGGCAGAAGCGCAGGGAGCGAGAGGGTACCCCAGCTGCCCCCAGAGCGGGAAAGAGTGAGCTCCTGATGGACAGCAGCTCTGACTCAGCGTGGGCTGGGACAAGAGCAACAGCAGCAAAACCCCCTCACATACAAGAGCACGAGCAAACAGGGCGTGGTACGTCAGAAGGGTGTGGCACGTCAGTTTGTGTGGCAGTTCGAGCGGGCAGGGCGCAGTCCCCCTCCTGGCTCTAAAGGGCAACTCAACTAGTGGTCATCGCCCACCCAGGAGAGGACCTAGTTATGGTTTCCACTTGCCTGAAAGCCATCACCAGAAGGAATGTGGCGACCCAGATGGAGGTCCCACACAAACATACAGCGGTCCAGGTCTCTGGCTGCAGGGAGTGCCTGAGCCTGTCACGCATACCGGAGGGTAGCAGAGACAACTGTTTCCAGTGTGACCAGGTAGATGGTCTGCTCAGCCTGGTGGCAGAGCTGAAAGAGGAAGTGGAAAGGTTAAGGAGTTCCAGGGCGTGTGAGAGGGAGATAGATTGGTGGAGCCACACCCTGCCATCCCTGAGCGCATGGCAGCAGATGGAGGCTCCACAAGAAGCAGAGGATCCCCTACCCTCTTGCCACCAAGCAGAAGGAGGGGACCTAGGAGATGGGGGGAATGGAAACAGGTCCCTGCTCGGGGCGGCAGGTGGGCTCCCTGGCCTCCTTCACCTTCCCAGTCACCCTTACACAACAGATATGGGGCTCTGGAACTTGAGGGCCAGGCAAATGAGGATGTAGGTGAAGGCCCATCCAGGGGGTAGCCTAGGGTAAGCCAGCCAGCCCCACGTATTATGACTGCCTCTGTTAAGAAAACAAGGAGGGTAATTGTCGTAGGTGATTCCCTTCTGAGGGGAACAGAGGGCCCAATATGCTGACCAGACCCATCCCACAGGGAAGTCTGCTGTCTCCCTGGGGCCCGGGTTAGAGACGTTACTAGGAAACTCCCTGGTCTGGTACGGTCCTCTGATTATTACCCACTATTGGTTATGCAGGTTGGCAATGATGAAGTTGTGGAGACAAGCCCAAAAGTGATAAAAATGGACTTCAGGGCACTGGGGTGATTGGTTGAGGGATCAGGAGCACAGGTAGTGTTTTCCTCAATCCCATCAGTGGCAGGAAAGAATACTGAAAGGAACAAGGAAACTCACCTGCTCAACATGTGGCTCAGAGGCTGGTGCCATCGTTGGAATTTTGGTTTTTTTGATCATGGGGACGTTTACACGGCACCAGGCCTGCTGGCGACGGATGGAGTTCAGCTGTCTCAAAGGGGGAAAAAGATTCTTGCCCATTAGTTGGCAGGGCTCATCGAGAGGGCTTTAAGAAGGGGGAAGGGGATGTAACCAGGCTCCCTAGAGAGGAGCCTGAGGGTGGCATGCCAATGTTGGGAATGAAATCGATAGCCCAGCTCAAGTGCATCTACACCAATGCATGCAGCATGGGCAACAAACAGAAGGAGCTGGAAGCCATTGTGCAGCAGGATAGCTATGACTTAGTCGCCATCACAGAAACGTGGTGGGATGACTCTCATGACTGGAGTGCTGCAGTGGATGGCTATAAGCTCTTCAGAAGGGACAGGCAAGGAAAGAGAGGTGGTGGGGTGGCGCTGTATGTTAGGGAGTGTTTCAATTGCGTAGAACTCAGCGATTATGATGATAAGGTCGAGAGCTTATGGGTGAGGATGAGGGGGAAGGCCAACAAGGCAGATATCCTGGTGGGAGTGTGTTATAGACCACCCAACCAGGATGAAGAGACAGATGAAGCATTCTATAAGCAGCTGGCAGAAGTCTCACAATCACTAGCCCTTGTTCTCATGGGGGACTTCAACTTACCGGACGTCTGCTGGAAATACAACACAGCAGAGAGGAAACAGTCTAGGAGGTTCCTGGAACGTGTGGAAGATAACTTCCTGACACAGCTGGGAAGTGAGCCTACCAGGGGAGATGCCTTGCTTGACCTGCTATTTACAAACAGAGAAGGACTGGTGGGAGATATGGTGGTTGGAGGCCGTCTTGGGCTTAGTGACCATGATATGATAGAGTTCTTGATTCGTGGCAAAGTAAGGAGGGAGGTGAGCAAAACCACTACCATGGACTTCCAGAGGGCAGACTTTGACCTGTTCAGGACACTGGTTGAGAGAGTCCCTTGGGAGACAGTCCTGAAGGGCAAAGGGGTCCAGGAAGGCTGGGCATTCTTCAAGAAGGAAGTCTTAAAGGCGCAGGAGCAGGCTGTCCCCATGTGCCATAAGACGAACTGGCGGGAAAGATGACCGGCCTGGCTGAACAGGGAGCTTTTGCTGGAACTCAGGAAAAAAGGAGAGTTTACCACTTTTGGAAGAAGGGGCAGGCAACTCAAGAAGAGTACAGGGACCTCGTCAAGTCATGCAGGGAGAAAATTAGAAAGGCAAAAGCCCAGCTAGAACTCAATCTGGCCACTGTTGTAAGAGATAATAAAAAATGTTTTTACAAATACATTAACAACAAAAAGAGAGAACAGGAGAATCTCCCTCCTTTACTGGATGCGGGGGGGGAACATTGCCACCAAGGATGAGGAAAAGGCTGAGGTACTTAATGCCATCTTTACCTCAGTCTTTAATAGCAAGACCAGTTATGCCCAGGGAATTCAGCCCCCTGAGCTGGAGGACAGGGACAGAGAGCAGAATAAACCCCCCATAATTGAGGAGGAAGCAGTTAATGACCTGCTACACCATCTGGACACTCACAAGTCTGTGGGGCTGGATGGGATCCACCTGAGAGTACTGAGGGAGCTGGAGGAGGAGCTTGCCAAGCCACTCTCCATCATTTATCAGCAGCCCTGGTTAACAGGGGAGGTCCCAGATGACTGGAGGCTTGCCAATGTGATGCCCATCCACAAGAAGGGCTGGAAGAAGGATCTGGGGAACTACAGGCCTGTCAGCCTGACCTCAGTACTGGGGAAAATTATGGAGTGGTTCATCTTGAGTCTGCTCAAGAGGCATGTGCAGGCCAACCAGGAGATCAGGCCCAGTCAGCATGTGTTCCTGAAAGGCAGGTCCCGCTTGACCAACCTGATCTTCTTCTATGACAAAGTGACCCGCCTAGTGGATGAGGGAAAGGCCGTAGATGTTATCTACCTGGACTTTAGTAAAGCCTTTGATACTGTCTCCCACAGCATTCTCCTAGAGAAGCTGGTGGCTCATGGCTTAGGCAGGTATACTCTTCGTTGGGTAAAGAACTGGCTGGATGACCAAGCCCAGAGAGTTGTGGTGAATGGAGTTAAATCCAGTTGGCAGCCAGTCACAAACGGTGTTCCCCAGGGCTCAGTTTTGGGGCCAGTTCTGTTTCATATCTTTATCAATGATCTGGACAAGGGGATTGAGTGCGCCCTCAGTAAGTTTGCAGATGACACCAAATTGGGTGGAAGTGTTGATCTGCTTGAGGGTAGGAAGGCTCTGCAGAGGGACCTGGATAGGCTGGATTGATGGGCTGAGGTCAATTGTATGGGGTTTAACAAAGCCAAGTGCCAGGTCCTGCACTTGGGTCACAGCAACCCCATGCAACGCTACAGGCTTGGGGAAGAGTGGCTGGAAAGCTGCCAGGCAGAAAAGGACCTGGGGGTGCTGATTGACAGCTGGCTGAACATGAGCTGGCAGTGTGCCCAAGTGGCCAAGAAAACCAACAGCTTCCTGGCCTGTATCAGAAATAGTGTGGCCAGCAGGACTAGGGAAGTGATCGTGCCCCTGTACTCAGCACTGGTGAGGCCACACCTCGAATACTGTGTTCAGTTTTGGGCCCTCCAGTACAAGAAAGACATTGAGGTGCTGGAGCGTGTCCAGAGAAGGGCAACGAAGCTGGTGAAGGGTCTGGAGCAGAAGTCTTATGAGGATTGGCTGAGGGAACTGGGGTCGTTTAGCCTGGAGAAAAGGAGGCTGAGGGGAGACCTTATTGCTCTCTACAACTACGTGAAAGGAGGTTGTAGTGAGGTGGGTGTCAGTCTCTTCTCCCAAGTAACAAGCGATAGGACGAGAGGAAATGGCTTCAAGTTGCATCAGGAGAGGTTTAGATTGGATGTTAGGAAAAATTTCTTTACTGAAAGGGTGGTGAAGCATTGGAATAGGCTGTCCCAAGAGGTGGTGGAGTCACCATCCCTGGAGGAGTTAAAAAAACATGTAGACGTGGCACTTCAGGACATGATTTAGTAGGCGTGGAGGTGTTGGGTTGATGGTTGGACTAGATGATCTTAAAGGTCTTTTCCAACCTTAATGATTCTATGATTCTATGAAGAAGAGAGTGGTGCAACAGGTACAGTGTTTCCAGCGACTGTTACGCGTGGATAGGGGGAAGCTAGCTGGTATCATTCTGGATGATGTTGAGTCCCTGAGGTGTGGTCTCCCCATGGACGTGGTGCACGCAGTCCAGGTGGGAGTCACCTGGTACTTTCAGAGGCCTGGGTGCTTTCAAGACCGTTGGCCTCGCAGACAATTCAGCATTTGACTCCATGATTACAGCAAAGGAAATACCTAAGAACATCAGAACAATGAGCAAGAGGTCAGTGCCAGGCCCTGACCACCTAAATCTGAGGGATTTGATTGAAACAGATCCCCAGCATGTCCAACTAATGGAACTTTTTAACCTGTGGCTGGTGTCCAGTATCATTTCAGATGTGATGAAAGAGTGCTGTACAGTATTAATATCAAAATCATCAATAATTGGCAGCCCATTATGATCAGATTGACTATCCTGAGGCTGTTCTCAAGAAGTCTTGCAGCCTGGCTGAACACCAGCTCCGCAGTATAGTCTTTGTAGACTTGGCTAAGGCGTTCAACTCAGTGAGCCATTCTGGGTATTAATATCAAAATCTGCATTGCCAGAATGACAAAATAACATCAATAACTGGTGGCCATTATGATTGGGTTGCTTATCCTGAGGCTGTTCTCAAGAACCTTTACAGCCCTGTTGATCAAGGTATGCCCAATCAATTTGTGACAGCGGGGCTTTATAAGATCACCTGGGTGTTCCAAAAAGCTAAAACTATTACAACTACTCATTCATTGTGCCAAGAGGGAACACTAGGCCCTCTGTGTAGCCTCTGTGGACTTGGCTAAGGCCTTCAACTCAGTGAGCCACTCTCGTATTCTAATGTCTCTTGGCTTGATGTCTATCAAGCCAAGTAAAGGTTCTTATATGATCATCAACTGTCCAGCATGGACACTCAATGGCACACCCCTCAATATCAATCCTGGCAGTTCAGAGAAATACCTGGTTATATTGGGTCTGGCTGAGATGGAGTTAATTTTCCCCATAACAGCCCTCATAGTGCTGTGCTTTGTATTGGTAGCTACAAAGGTGTTGATAACACAGCAGTGTTTTGGCTACTGCTGAGCAGTGCTCACACAGCATCAAGGCTGTCACTCCAACATTCCCCCCCTCAACAGTAGGCTGGGAGTGGGCAAGATCTTAGGAGGAGACATAGCCAGGACAGCTGACCCAAACTGACCAAAGGGATATTCCACACCATATGACATCCACTCGGCAATAAAAGCTAAGGGAAAGGAGAAGGAAGGGGCAGCATTTGTTATTTACAACATTTGTCTTCCAGAGCAACTGCTACGCGTACTGAAGCCCTGCTTCCCAGGAAGTGGCTGGACATCGCCTGCTGATGGGAAGTAGAGAATAAATCTTTTGTTTTCCTTTTGCTTCTGCACGTGGCCTTTGCTTTTGCCTTTATTAATCTGCCTTTATCCTGACCCACAAGCCTTTCATTGTATTTTCTCTCCCCTGTCCAGCTGAGGAAGAAGAGTGATAGAGTGGCTTTGGTGGGCACCTGACTTCCAGCCAGGGTCAACCCACTATACTGGGCTGTGCTGGTTTTGGCTGGGATAGAGTTAATTTTCTTTATAGTAACTAGTATGGGGCTATGTTTTGGATTTGTGCTGAGGGCAATGTTGATAATACAGAGATGTTTTGGTTGTTGCTAAGTAGTGCTCATACTAAATCAAGGACTTTTCAGCTTCCCATGCTCTGCCAGGTACACAAGAAGTTGGGAGGGGACACAGCTGGGACAGCTGACCCCAACTGACCAAAGGGCTATTCCATACCATATGATGTCATGCTCAGCATATAAAGCTGGGGGAAGAAGAAGGAAGGAGGGGACATTTGGAGTGATGGCGTTTGTCTTCCCAAGTAACTGTTACGTGTGATGGAGCCCTGCTTTCCTGGAGATGGCTGAACTCCCGCCTGCCTATGGGAAGTAGGGAATGAATTCCTTGCTTTGCTTTGCTTGCATGCGCAGCTTTTGCTTTATCTATTAAACTGTCTTTATCTCAACCCACGAGTTTTCTCACTTTTACCCTTCCGATTCTCTCCCCCATCCCACTGTGGGGGGAGTGAGTGAGCGGCTGTGTGGTGCTTAGTTGCCAGCTGGGGTTAAACCATGGCATGGGCCTACATGTAGACCGATGGGTTGGACTATCAAAACTTGAACTGTCAGAGAAACTACAAGAATGGCTGAGGCAGATTGAGTAGGTTTTACTGAAGTCTTTTGAGAAAGTAAGTATCTTGAAAGGATTTACCATGCCACTGTTGATTTATCTGGTAGACCATGCCAACATGAAGGCCTTGTACCTCCAAACCCTTCACTTGGCTATTTGATCTGCTGTCAAGGAGTGGTTACATCTTCCTGCCTGTACCTGCGATGCCATCCTATATTCCAGCATGCAGGATGGCAGTACTATCCAGCATGCGGGATTAATCCCAAGTGTGCAAGCCAGTTGGCTGCATCAGCTCTCCCACTCCCATGATGATGTTATAAAATCAGTAGTTCATCAAGAGGGTATTGAAGGTGGATTCAGAAAGTTATGGATTGCTGTGGAAGGAAGGGAAGAGAAAGTACCATAAATTTGGGATGTTAATGCAGTCATGGTAATCCTAGAAGTTGCAAGCAGTGAGGCCCCAGCCTCTGAAGGGGAGATCCCCTCTCCAGTGGTCAACTTTCTGAGACCTAGTAATTGGAGGAAAGAGGATTTTTTGAACTGGACCAGGCTGCCATGCCAGGGCTGTGGTATTGTCAGCTTTAAGAAGGATAAAATCAGCAACAACTGGATTGAGTGCTATAGGGTCATTCCCAATAAGAAACTTACCATAGCACTACAACTAAGACCAAATGTTAACACCACAAGTGAATTTTTAGCACGGGATAGACAAGAATCTCAAGTTAAAACCTGCTGGCATTGTCAGGCTGAAAGTGAGACTTGCTCACCTATTATTGGGTACTTCCCTACCTTTTAATCCTGACTCCAGGATTAAAAGACATGATCAACTTTGTTCCTGCTGGCAGAGGAAGCTCAAAAAAACCCAGTAACGAGTGGTGTGCCTCAAGGGGGTCCAATACTGTTTAATGTCTTCATCAATGACATAGATAGCAGGATTGAGTGCACCCTCAGCAAGTTTGCAGATGACACCAAGCTGAGTGGTGCCGCTGATTTGCTAGAGGGAAGGGATGCCATCCAGAGGAACCTTGGCAGGCTTGAGGAGTCCTGCACCTGAGTTGGGGCAAACCCCAGTATCAATACAGACTGGGGGATAAATGGATTGAGAGCAGCCCTGTGGAGAAGGACCTGGGAATGCTAGTGGATGAAAAATTGGACAGGAACCGGCAGTGTGTGCTTGCAGCCCAGAAAGCCAACCGTATCCTGGGCTGCCTCAAAAGAAGCATGGCCAGCAGGTCGAGGGAGGTGATTCTGCCCCTCTACTCTGCTCTGGTGAGACCCCACCTGCAGTACTGCATACAGCCCTGGGGTCCACAGCACAGGAAAGACATGGACCTGTTGGAGCGGGTCCAGAGGAGGGCCATGAAAATGATCAAAGGGCTGGAACACCTCTCCTATGAAGAAAGGTTGAGAGAGTTGGGGTTGTTGAGCCTGGAGAAGAGAAGGCTCCGGGGAGACCTTGTTGCTGCCTTAAGAGTCCCTTCCAACCCAAACTGTTCTGTGATTCTATGATTCTTCCACCCCGCCAGCCCCAATGCATTCATATTTGTCCGTTCATTCCTGGGATAATGGGGCGGGTTTCCATGAATTAGGGTTACCCCTGCCCTGCTGCCTGGCAGAGCCATAACCTGTTGCTTATTTTGCCAGCCCCAGTGTATTACGAGTGGTCCCCACCGTGTGCGCCGTGCAGGAAGGGGCCTCCTGGGCCCGGCTGGCAGGCGATGGGGCACTGAGGGAAGGCGCGTTGGCCTGGCGGCGGTGGAGTGCGGGCCCCCTTCGCCCCTTCCCCTCGCCCTGGCAGTCACCGGTGGCCGGACCTCCTACCCCTCCATCCCCTCCTTGTCCGCAGAGCCCCGAGGCCTCCGTCCCACCAGCCCCGCCATGCCAGACGTCCTGTGCCTGCACGGTGCCCTCCCTGCCCCGTCACTCGCTGCCCGCCGGCTGCGGGGCTGTCCGGGGAGGCACAAGCAAGCACAGCGCCCGCTTTTCCCGGCTTTCCCTTTCCCTGCCCCATGATTTCTGAGACACACCAGTGCTTCAGCTGGGGTGAGGCGTCCAGGCACTCCCTCCCCGCTTTCCCAAGCCACTGTGGGAGCCACCGGGGCTACCCGCCTTGCAGGTCCCCGCACCCACAGCCAGGCAGGCACCCGGTCTCCCTCTCCCTCAGTATCCTTCCTCCAGAAAGGCGTTTCTTGCTGGGACCTGCCGACTGCAATAAATGTTTTGCACCAAGAGGTTATGATTCCAGTGAGAAAGGCACCCAGATTCTGTAAAGTATCATTTAAAATACTACTTATTAGAGCTAGCAGTATAAAGAAAGAGAATAGTATAGTAAACTTTACGTCCCTTTAGATGCTGGGAACCCCGAGTTGTGTAGCACAGACGGGCCTCCCATCTACGCGCAGCGTACCGTGCAGACCCCATCGGTGGGAAGGATTAGCCCATTTTGGTCATCCGAGCTCTTACAGGCTTTCTTACAAGAAAACAACTCTATTCATCATTTCTACTGTCAAACAGAGAGGATGTTCACATGAGAACTTGTTGCTGCCCTGTTAGATGAAGGCAAGGCCTCGCAGGTGTGTAATCGCTGGTGCCGGGTGGGAGCTGCCTGCAGGCTCCTCCGTGACCATCGCCCGGCTGAGTCTGTCCTGCACTGAGGGAGATGTGGGGCACGGCACGGGCCTGAAGATGATGCTGTACGTGCAGCACAGCACAGCACAGACCTGGGTCTACGCAGGTTCACTGTTACATGGATCACTGACTCCTCAATGTGCAATGGTCTTCCGGTTAGGATCACTGCAGGAACCCATAAAAGTAGTCTGAGATCTCCATCAGTCTGGATACATTTTGAAAGAGCCTCACATTAAGAGCAGTTGTTCTCTGTAGCGGAGGATTTCGGATATTAGTATGGAGTATGTTGCTCATGCTGCTAAGGTAAAAGTCTGTAAGGAGTCCCTACGCTGACATTTTGACAGTATAGATGGATGGATCAATCAAAGTTTTATTATCTAAGAGAAGGGGATTGTACGGAGACAGGTTAAATGAAAACCAGTCAGCAAGTTTTAATGTTCAAAACGTCAGTTGGAGCTCAGCTGGAACATGATCGATACCTGCCATGAAGGAGTCTTTGGCCTACCAGGCTGCATCCAGCTTCAAAATGAAAGAATCGCTAAGATTTATCTGTCATGCACAGTATCTTCTTCCAGAGGTTCTTAGTTACAAGACATCCTTTGATAACAAGATTGCTATAGTCTGACTACTAATTCCACTAACGTCTATTATAAACTTCAGAATGATGCTGAAGTTTATTGAAATTCTCCACTGGCTACATAATAATTGTCTTCATTTATCAACAACAAAAACGTCTCTGTCTTTTAATTTTCTCGTCCATGGATATTCCTCATCTTAGTGTCCTTGCCATTTCACTAGTTGCTTTGTAAAAGTTAATTTCTCTAATGAATGGAGCTGTAGCAAAGAGTCACTTGTGTAGTGTTTGGGCTAATTTAAAGCTCCACTGAGATGGTCAGGGGTCAACTCACAGGCCTCACTGCAGAGCAGACCTCTCTCAGCACTACCCTTATGTCCCTCACCTCCTCCTGTCCCACAGGACCTTGGGATGCTAGCATTGGCTTACACAAAGCTCTTCTGCAAACATAGCAAGCAAGTTAATGTCTTCAGAAAAGAGGAGAAATAAACAAGGAAAGCCAAGAAAAACTTTTCATGGAAAGTTCATGAATCATGCTTACTCCATATAGCAACATTCAAAGCCATTGCTTTCTGAGGAGAGCAAACATGACCTCTTACTTCATCAGCGCTGTGCTCTAAGAAGGATCTTTTTGACTGTTCTGCTACCCTTGAAGTAAACATGACAGAAATTGTCATTCCCCTTGTCAGTCAGAAGAACCATCTGGCACTACATTAGAACAGTCTTCTATTAAATTCACCAGCATGCTAATTATAGGATGACTAGCGAATGGTTAAACTGCCAGATGCTATGAAGATATATCACTGTCTTTTTACATGGTTAGGCAACATTTAATTAAACCTGCAGCTGCTGTGTCTGCTTTACCTATGAACATATCTAAATTGCATTCACCTGTGGGAAAGATGGAGCTGCTGTTGTCTTTCAAGAAGAAAAGCAGCTTAAACGCAACTTTGCTGAAACATACAGCATGTATACACGTGATTTAATTACACAGGCTGGTAATTTCATCAAAACCAGTTCCAGACTCTTCCACTTCAGTTCTCTGGATTGTGCTCCCTGATCCTTGAATAATCTTTTAGCACTCTTGCAAGCTTTGCAAGCTGAGTTGTTTTAGAGGCTTCAACAAAGCCACATTAGAAATGGCAAGATACAGCCACAGTTAGTAGGATGTCTAACAGATGATCCTGCTACTGCTTCTTATTTTGAAATCCCTGAATATGTGGAAACAGTCTACAGCCTTTTACTTTTCCTCATTCTAAGGAGTCTTTCATTCAGAAGATACCAAAGAGGCTAAGTGACCTTCCAACATGACACAATAACCAATACTGATCCCAGAGTGTTTAGCATTCCCATGAGGCTGCTTCTTTACTGAAATGCTGAAAGGCAGGACCCCACAGTTCTCCTCATTTGGGATGTGGCCTTGGCTGAAGCCTGCAGAGGATGATTTTCAGAGAGAGTGTAATTCCTTTATTTCTGAAAGTGTTTGCACTTGGCTCTACTTGGTATTGTAAGATCTAGAGATTACATCTGGAAAAATGGTATTTAGGGATCTAGCTAAAGTCCAGCCTCCATTCAGTCAGGTTTCGATTACCCTTCCCTTTTTAGTGTTTAGGAACCAGATTTCAGAAGGGTGTTTTGTTCCCATTTAATACTGGGCCCGTTGTCTGCTTGGACTCTTCTTAGAGTCCATCCCAAGGCACAGCCATCGAGGTGACCAAAGATGCAGATGGGCAACAAGCCCAGATTCAGCTGCAGAGCTCGAGACCCCTCCATCAGGAGCTGTGTTGGATGGGCAGCACCCTTGGCTGGACATGGCCTGTTGCTCTGTGTTGATTGCAGAAGGTGCTTCATGCAACTGAAATTTCCTAATGTGCTGAATTTTTGCAGACTCCTTGGCATGGTTTTGGCCTGGGCCCACAAGCACTTTTCCAGACAATTAGTGAGCACGGGAGTTACTAAACTTCAAAGAGCAGTGCCAATAGGCAGACTGGACACGGCCATGTGTTTTGGAGGGTAAAGGATTTGAACAGTATGAGCGTAGGTCATTTTGTGCCAGTTGACCATTTTGCCACAGCACTGTCAAGAGTAGAAAGAAATTGGATACTGGGAGGTTATTTAGGAGGTACCAGGGACATGGGCTTTAGGGGACAAAGCGGGAGTTTAGAGCTTCTACAGAGGAAGTCATAGTTTAAATAATTTCTCTGGTTTTAAAATCTGCTTTATTTGTAGCTTTCTTCTTCCTTTGCTAGCATCCTCTTTAGCCAGTTTTCATCATATGTGTCTCATTAGGCACATATGGCCTTCCTTCTTGGGCACAAACACTGACAATGTCATCTACATGATGGTTACCTCAGGGTTAGATGCTGGTAACACACCTCATGTAGCTAACAGCTGAAATCCGTGCAGAATATTTGGGAGTATAAGATATTGGTGTCTCAGGAGCTGTGTTCAGTGCCTCAGAATCTGCTTGGAGTTTATGGTGTTTGCCTGGGAAAGCAGAGAGACTATATCTGTGGTCTTCCTTTGCAGTTTTACTTATTCTCTGTGTTTGATAATTTGGATTAAGAGTGTCCTGTCCTCTCACATACTCAGTTTTGTGTGCACAGTAAAGTCCTCTGTGGACTGGGCCTGAAACACCAAGAAATGGCCTCTCTTCAGAAGCTCTAGGACCTAGAAACTAGGAAAAGCACAGCACTTGCAAAGTGTTATATTTGATGGCTCTGGGAATTGTTCCTCTTTTCCTTTTGAAGGCAACAAATTTGCTGACTTTCCAGGCACACTGCAAAAGACATTTATGTGAGAGGGTTTTCAGAGGCAGTAGAGACATGCTTTCCAGCTGACAATGGAGGTATATAGCTGGCTGACTGAACAGCTGAGGTTTAACTTAATGGTATTTTTGCATAATTTATTATGGCAGGTCCATAGAGCCTTGGGAACCTATCTTGATTATTTTAATTTTAAATAAATAAATAAATGATGGATCATTGAACAAAGTGGCACTCCATTTCAGGAGATGAACCTGAGGCACATCAAAGGCAGGCTCTCAGTGCCAGAATCAACTGCAGTTTTACAACTATGCTAAGCTATGCAATTATCTTAAACCGCAGCAATCCTGTTGGATTTGCAGGGGGAAATTTAGCATCAATCTCCTTACGCAAAACAAACAAACAAAATCAGCACTGCATTTTCATATTAACACAGCACAAGGCAGTGCCAGAAGTGAATTATCATCTATGTTTAGAAGCGCCACTGCTGTGCTGGTTGCCTCACAGATAAATAAAAATGTATATTTGTTGGTCTGAGGAGTTGGGTCTACGCAGCACAACAATGACCTGTAGAGATTGTGACCAGTAAGGTAACTCGGAAGAAACTTTGTCTAAAGCAGTGCTGGTTAAGTCAGCATTTTACCCTGCTGCGGTATGCAGCCCTCCTGCTTTCATTCGTTGTTGGCCCCAGTTTTCCGTCCATTTACCTACCCCTAAGGAAAAAGGACTGGAAGAGCTAACCCTAAGACAGATAAAGGATGATGAAGGCAGAAAACTGTCCCCAGGGCTAGAAGACAGGAGACAGCAACAACAACAAAAAAAGAGGTGGGTGGCAAAAGCACTGGGAGGAAAAATTAAACCAACCCAAAGTGTAACATTCCTTTTAAACCAATGGGGAGACACAGAAGGCAGCAATGCAACAGAGATTAACGATGGCAAATCAATCAATAAATAAATAATGATATTGCCATTACACATCACTCAACAGCATTGATCATTGTCAGAGAGAGCAGAACTTCTCTGGAGTTTCCTTCTCTCTTAGCTGGGCTGGAATCCAGTGGGAGAACAGAGTTAGAGGCAGCTTTCATTTGAAAGGCATTTTATTTATTAGCCAGGCAGAAAATCCTATTAAAAAGAGAGGAATTTCCATGATTGTACTGCAGTATTCATTTTCAAGTATTCTGCCAAAAAATTAGTGCGTAAGATGAAACTATAGTTTTGGATGGGACCTTGAGCAGGAGGTGGGGCATACGCTGAGTTCCCCGGGAGAAGTCCCAGGAGGCACTTTGACTTGAGAGACATAAGATTCCTTCCTTGCCAGATATATGTATATATATAATATTTTTTTTCTGGATTAAACTAACAGCATCTGATGGGAATGTCTGCTTCCTGGCAGGGAGCGAGTGTGTGCAGTGTTGGATATGATTTGTGTTACTCCCTTTCTGCTCATTTGGTGACACTGTTCTGGCTCAAATAAGGTGCTGACTCCTGGTATGCCAGTACTGCTAAATAAACATGGGGCAGGGAGTGAGCCTGAGCACTGGACTGAATTTTTTGTTTGGTCACAGGCTGGCCTGACCACTCCAATGAGGTTTTTCCAAGACAAAGCCCAGGCATGCTTCTGGGGAGAGTTTTTCCCAGCAACTCCTCCCAGAAGGCACCACAGATGGACTTGACCCTCCAACATTGACGTATGTCCTCATGCCACACACTGGTGTGAATAAAACAACCACTCGCAAGTTCATGGTGTTCAAGAGCTGAAGAGCAAAGTTTGGATTATTTCAGACATTTTAAATGAGCAAAAAGAAAAGAAGGAAAAGACACACACACACCCCACACCCCCCCCAAATCATGATTCTGTCACTGGAGGGGCACCAGCAGGGTCCCAAAGGACATCCAGGGAGAGGATGGGGTGGATGTGCTACAGAAGGGACATGCCCTGGGCAGAGTGGATGTGAGACAGTCTGTGTCACTCAGGGAGAGGGACCAAAACCTCTGTTGGTTTTGTTATTTTTAACAGTGTGGACATAGCCTTTGCCGTCTAGCCTTTCAAGCTGAGATAGTGGAATTCAGACCCTCCTCCAGATGCCCAAAGGAAAAAGCAAATATTGTTTTCCCATGGAGAGCATCAGACAGGTATAAATCAGGGCAGCTGCCAGGAGCTGCACATCCCAGGTCAGCACCGTCTCGCAGGCAGAGGCACGCTGCCCTGCCTGCCCCTAGCCACGTCTGGCAGGAGGGTTTTGCAAGAAAAATAGCTGACAGATCTATTAGACCCTTGCCGGCACAACGTGGTAGATGAGAGATCTCATCTGGAAGCTCTCCCCATGGAGAGGCTTTCTGTGTTGCAACACGCAGCATTCACCTGAGCAGGAGGGCTCAGTTTTGCAATGTAAATGGACCAAACTTTTTCACCTTGAGCACCTTGCAGGGCCACAGCATGGCAGAACCCCTACAAATGTGTACCTCCATGATCTGTTAGCCTCTCCCATTTTGATTTGTACCTTCCTTTGCACCAGACGTGCTGTCAGTTACTGCTTCTCAGCTGCAGGGTGGAAAATTCCAGCCAAAGGGGACATATCTTCTATAAATTGCTTCATTCAATCATAAAGCACTCATATGACCATCTCACAAGATATTTTAACTGGAACAAACCCAGCAAGAATAGTCATGTAGAGATGATGAGGTTTTAACTCTGTAGTGCCATGACCTTTTAGCCAATGGGAAAATGCTCAGAAAGATTTCCTTGGGAATTTATTTTCCTCTTTAATGTTGCTAATAGCAGATGTTGATAATAAAGATTAACCTAGGTATCTCTAAATAAAAATGGCATGCCCCTACTTGCGATTGACTTGCAGGAAAACTGGTCCAAATACCTTTCTAGATCTAAGGACTAAAAGAGAAATACAATATGCAAAATAATTATTATAATCCATCAATTTCACTGAAACAAAGGAGAACAACAAACTATTATGATAGTAAATTGAATCATAAAATGGCAATATGCCAAACTGTATATCAGCTGTGTCTTTTTACTTGTCTGTTGGCAAAATAAAGAGGATTAGGGGAATGACTCATCTGTTGATTGGAAAAATCTACTTTAAAGTTGCAATGAAATTCGAACAACAACATTTAATAAGCAATAACTCACTGTGCAAAAGCTTCTGTTCGCTTACAGCTCCGCTCCCCAGCTTGTAAACTGTGGATGCTCTGGAGCAGCAGAACCAACCCAGTTCTGATGCCAATTGCTCGTCACCAGGTTGTGTCTGCTTGTGTTTGCCACGGTCCTAGTAAGTGGGGTCATATTAGCAACAACAAATAAGTGTGGTGTATTTGCATAGGGGCAAATCCTGTTTCTGCTGTAGCTGTCAGTGACAATTTTATTCCTGGCTGCAGTGCAGTCAGGGTTTTAATCTTTCCTACAAGTGTTTTCTCCCCCTATATGAAGTCTGGATTCCTCCTATACTGAGCTTGGATTCATAACGCATCCGAAGTTGTGGTTTTAAAACTATCCGTGGCCACCAAAGTGATGCCTGAGCTGTAGCAAAGGCGGTGGGAAAGATCGTGCTGTTCAAACTCAGACTTCAAAACCCCTGTTATCGGAGCAGCCAGCAGGTCCCTGCCTCACAGGTGCTGGTGGGGGCTTCCAAACCGTGCAGCAGTTCTGGGCAAAGCCATCAGTGCCAGGGAGCTCCTGGCAAACTGCCCTTCCATCATCTCATCTCTACCCTGGGCTCATTCAGCCCAAGCTGCTGCTTTGTCTTCATCTTGCAAAACCCTGATGTCACCAGACACCTTAGCAAAGCTCAAACTTCACTCTGCTCAGCAGTCTGGTGAGGATCTAGGTAACAGGTTTGTATACGTGCTATGTGGTTCTGCCTCCAGTATGCATAATTGCCCTGTGTTGGTGTTTGGCAAGTGCCATCTGGTTTTCATTTTCTTTCACAGAATAATTCATCACCTCCACCCCCACAGATTTACAGTGCAACTGCCTTTCTGCTTTCAAGACAATTTCAGCTACACTGAGTGTGTTTTGATTTATTTTAACTGAACCCAGCAGACACTACCATCAAATCATTCTCCTTTGAATTAAAAGGAATTTGATTTGCAAATTTTAGCAAGATAGGACTACTCATAAAATCTTAACTGATAAAGTAATAAGAAGCTAAGGAGATGAAAGGACCAACCATAAAATAACTCTGCTCACCAGAATCTAGGAAAATACTCTGGAGAAACATCTTAAGCACAGTAAAACCCATCAAAGCTGTATAAGCAATAAGAATAATAGTGAGTGATTAGAAGAGGTGTAGAGAGGAGAACACCTATTGTAGCTCAGTACAGGAAATTATTTGTTTAATACTTCTTGTTGTGACTCAGATTACTATTTCTGTTTGCAAAAGACTGGAAGCATCTTTCATTAAAAGCTATTTTTTGAATCTGACACTGTGAGGGGACACTGACCCATTCTGTATGTGTATCTGTGTACAGGCAAGGCAAGAAAAAGAAACTTTAAAGCTAAGAAGGAGCAAAAGATAGAGCTGATTACAGGAGTAACAAAACCGAGTAACTGACAAACCAGGAAGAATGTTTTTATTGTAGGTTCTTGAGACTTCCAGTGAACAGTTTTCTCCCCGCCACTTAAGCACATACACTGGAAATACCATCGGACATAGCTATAAGGAAAACTGTAAAGAGAGAATAAGATCCAAAGAAGCAGCCCACCTCTGGTGACACTGATTATTTTCTTTCTCAGTAACACCAAAAGCCCACTCTGCATTGTAATTTTATGTGCTCCTCAGCTCTGTCTTAGGGTTCACTTTGCACAACAGTTATTTTCATTGCGTGATATTGTGTGCCGAGGTATTATGAATTATGAACAGGATTACCAGGTTGAAGGGACATTGTCAAAAAACATTACTTTGCATGCACATACACACATTAAAAACCTTATTAAGTCTACTAACTTAAGCAGGCAAAAACCTAGGAAGTGTCAGAATTAATGCTGTGTTACCCTAAATCTGTCCTTTCCCCACATGCATCATGGCTACAATCTTTAATAACATGATTGCCAATTTATTGTCTCCCCAGGGGCTCCTGTCCTATTCAGTGTCCTCTGCTGGATGCTCCTCCTCCAGCTCCCCATTCCTCGGACATCTGCAGGCTCACTGCACTGCCAAATATCCACATATTTTCCACAGGAACAACAAGTGGAAATTATCTCATGCAGAGGACATGCCCTTTGCTGAATTTAAAGCCATATTTAGTAGGAAGGCATTACAGCTTCTCCATGTTTTACAATTCTTCTAAATAAGTGGAAAACAGTATACTTTCTTAGAAGTCACTGATTCCAGCAGAATATAAAACAAATCCATTGCATGGATGACCTCAGCCTGGATAGTTCAACTTCAGAGGTCGAAAGCAAACAAAAAGAGCATCTAATAAAGGCACATGTTGGAAACTTTCAGCTTGGTGACACGATTGGCTTTACCTGTCACACAGCTCGTATTTTCATAAGCCCACCGTAGTCCCTGGGAGTTTCTTCAGCAGCCTTTTTGAAGAAGAGGAACAGGACACCAGAGGCTAGGGCCTAACACTTGTCCCCAAATAAGACACCTGCATAAAACTGGGAGTAGAAGTTGTCCAGGGTTGGTGCTGTCCCCTTGGGGTAGTCCGTGGGTGAGTGGGGTTGCTGCAAAGCAAAACCACCTGTGTTGAGCACCTGGAGACCTCTCCAACAACTCCAATGTACCTCTTGGCAGGTACAGGAGCAGTGGCCAGCTTCCCATTTTGTTTCATTCCCTTCCTTTGTGGAGTGAGCAGGAAAACAAAAAGTAAAGGACCAACACAAGGCTCCAAGTTTGCTTTCACCCACTTAAAAAACTAAGGCCAGGCACTTAAACCAACTGCAGCAGATAAAATAGTCTTATCCCATAACAAGAATGAAACAACCCAATCCTATTTGTCCCTCAGTTTCTGGGTTGCCAGCGTTGCTTCAATTTTACCCTTCATCCCTCCCCCACTGCCTTTGATTATATATATAAAAGGTTAATAAATTCTCTGCTGAATTTAAAAAAGCGGCAGCATTTGCATTTTGAACACTCAACCGTTCAGGATTCAGCCCATTTAATTATTACGCTTCAGAGGATGTATCCAGTTTTGCCACTTGCCCTCGCCTAGGAGGCACGGGCTGGCGAGGGATGAGCAGTGGGATTACCGGCCACTCAGCCTGCTGGCGTTTATTTAAATATCACCAATTGCCATTCCTGCTTTGGAGCCTAATCTACACTTCAGATTTGAAACCGCTATCCCAGGGATAGCTCTATCCCGGCACTGGCTCTTTAAATATAAGCACTGGTAATCACATTTAATTTGACTAGGCTTGCATAAAGCTTTGTCTAAGAAAAAGGATACGTTTCCAGCCTGTCTCATGGACTCATAATTTCATTAAATGCCACCGTGGTCTACTTAAATTTTCAATGTTTTGTTTACTTGGATTCACCTCTAACCACATTACAGTGAAAAATAAATCCTTCCACAGGCTAACAAGTATGTTTATAATAAAACTTTTTGGAAGGTGCTCAGAATTTCCTATCTCTTAATTTTTCCAGTGTTTCCATTATCTGTAATGTGCTTATGTCAAGCTCTCTTGGCAAAGCACAGGCTTTCATCTCATGTATTGTATAGTGACAAGCATTTTTTTTTCTTTTGAAATAATTATGGGGTTTGAGATTTTTAGATCAAGCTGCAAATGCTTCTTCTCCGATAAAGATTTTGGGTCAAGCAGCTATTATTCCTGTCTTATCCCAGATGAAATTTCCCCCAAGCAAAACAGTGAGAACTGAGGATGTCATAAAATCCATTAAAACTCATACACTGGAATTAATGCGGTGAGTTAGATGGATGCAATAGCATCTCTTGGGACACCTGAGCTGATCTAATGGATCCCTCACACCAAAGTGAACCTCCGTTTGAAAGCGCGGAGGTTTCAGGTTGGCTCATTTGTCTTACCGAATCATGTATTGCTTTTCTTTTACACCAGCCCATTTCATTGGCAATGGCCTCCAGGGCAAGGGCTGTCTTTGTTGCCTGTATGTACAGTGCAAACACCACAGGGAACTACTGCTGATATTGGGTGGCTTAGGCAGTTTCATTGCAGAAGCATTTGTTACCACTCTTCTCTCCCAGCATGCCTGTGACCCAGACTACATCAATAAAAATTAAATAAAAATAATATACACGTATATGAATGTTAGATTATATACATATATTGCATCTGCTACATATACCTCTCCTGATATGTCT
Organism: Ciconia boyciana; assembly: GCF_034638445.1. Lineage (NCBI taxonomy): Eukaryota > Metazoa > Chordata > Aves > Ciconiiformes > Ciconiidae > Ciconia > Ciconia boyciana. The sequence goes on from NC_132934.1 coordinate 191,569,238, forward strand.
ATCTATATACATAAGTGTATGTGTTCGCGTTTAGGAGATGCAATACATACAATCTAGAATTTGTAACAAGACTTCTGTTTCTTGAGCAAGTCGAGATTTGCTGGGGCAGATGATATCCTTTATTATACCTAGTGAGATAGCTGTTAAAAAAAAAAAAAATTACACAAGACTTGCATACCCAAAAGCTCATCTCCCATTTTAAACTGCCACAACTGCGCTAACGAGAGATACTATTTTTTCCTTGCAAATGTTGCCGTGCTTGTGTCTGCAGATCATTATGGGTTTTACAATGGCAACGTGATTGCTTCCTCTGTTGGAGAAGGAAGGTGGTGCTCAGAGAGCAGCCGTCATGACTGAAGGGCCCTCGGGTTCGGGGCAGAACAGGAAGGGCACAGGGAGAAGCAGACGTGATGCACGAGACCTTACACAACTGCTCCACGGGGCTGCACGGGTTTCAAAGCATCTGGCAGCCTTCCTAGGACAGCCTGGTGGCCAGCTCTGCTTTAGAGGTGGCCTCTCCAAGAGTGCCAGCGAGTCCACCTTTTCGGGAAAGCTGCAACTTTCTTTGCAATGGTTGGTTAGGAAAAGAGACTTTTTTAACATGAGTCACTCCAGTGCTGTCAGGGTTTCCTGACTTAAGATCTGTCCTCCTCTCCCATGCACTGCCAAGGAGCTGTGTGCAGGGATGAAGACTTGTGCATTGCTAAAAACTGCATGGGGATGGAGAAACAGTGACCAGAAAGCAGCAGGCCAGAGAGAAGGTACGTACATGCTGGGGGCTGTGTGTGGCAGCCCTCTGCAGCTGGCTGAGCTCCAGAGGTAGATCCACACGGGGTGGCTGGGCACAGGGCTGGCTGGCCATGCTGGCCAAAAGCAGCGGCCATGCAATTTGGCCGCGTCCAGGGAGGCAGCGGCTGCCACGTGCGCACAGAGACCACAGGGTTATGTAGGCACTGCATGAAGCACTGGACCCCCTGAGGGGCTTCCTCCTCACCAGCAGCCAGGGTGACCCTCTGGCTCCTGGGAGAGCTGGGGTGGGCTTCCCAAATGGTGCGCCGGCAGGGCAGCTGCATGCCTGAGCGCTTGGAGCAGGGAGGTGGAGGCACTGTGAAAGAGTTATCTGCTATTAAGAACAGCAGCTTGACTCTATTAATAGCAACAGCTTAATTAATAAAAGGTGTTTAATAAATATTGGCTGTGACCTGTGTTTCCTCCTGACTCAATTGTGCATAAGAAAGAAGGAAATTTACAACAAGGAGATTGGGCAAAATGAAAATCAGGAGCTCCCTGCTGGGCCATGCATCCCCATAAGAACATAGGCCAGCATTTCAAAGGTGCCACCTTAAAAGTTACCCCAAATATTTTTAATTCCTCCACCTTGTTATCTGTCTTGCTTCAGATTCAAACTGTCTTTCTCCTGTTTTTGTCTGGTAGCATCATCCATCAAAAAGCCCTGTTAAGGCACCACCCTGGAGGCATGTCATGGTAACCCTTAGGTATAGTATAATCTCCCACTCTTATAACATTTTTCTATAGTTTTTATTCCTAAAAGCTCTGAAATTAGACTGGGCATGAAGTAAGATGCTGCAAGCCTTAGTAGAGAGCTAGTGTGGAACACACTAGGTAGAACTACTCCCCCCTCTTCCTCCTGACCTCCACGTCTCCTTCTTAATTGATTAAATACACATTTCCCCTATAAGATTGATACACATGTTGAAGCACATGCCCCTAACATGATGATATCTTCCTTCCTTTCTCTTTTACAGCATCCCTGTAGAGATGAATATGGGTATTTGCTTGCAGACCAATCACCCACTGCTATGAACGTTGCAGCTGGGACATATAAGGAGGCCCAATTTGGGAGCTAACAGTCCTCTTCTGCCTGCTGGTTCTAGCTACACCCATGCACATGAGAAAGAACCAGCACAGCCGTCAGCATTGTGTCTTGGCTGGAAGTTAGTAAGATGTTTGAAGGAGCACCTTCATTTTAATTCCAAGATTTTTCAAGTGCTCTGATCTTTGAACAAAAATTAGCCTACACTTGTGCTACCTCACATTTATGTCAGACCATGGGTGATGATGTGTTACAGAAAAATCCAATATTTTTTGCAATTTTGTTACCTGATCCAGCAAGTATAGTGCTTTTCATCTCTGGGACAGTAGAACAGACAGTAGGTCCCACAGGCAGCCAGGGCATATACCTTGGGGAGAACATCAAAGCTGTCCAAACTGAAGCAAGGGCAACTCCGGCCTCCTTTGTCAAAACTTTTGATTTTTGGTAAGACCAATGAACTGACTTTGGGACTGTATGTTCTATTAAAAAGTACCTTCAACACTAAAACCTTAGGATATTTGCAAACTCTTACCTTCCTTTCAAGCTAACTTGTCCTGCATAATGGACACCACACCTTTATTCTCCACCCCACCTTTGCACACCAGCAGATTGTATGTCCTCACCAAGTTCTGAAGCCAAACTAGTTCAGAGCAGCAGTTATAGGGAAAAAGGCACGTTCATGCAGATGCCTTAAATGATGAAATGCTGATGATACCAAAGATGGTAGCTGGATAGAGCCAAGGACATTTAACAGACTCTTCTTCCCCTTCTCTCTACTATTTCTAGTTCCACTGTAGCCTTCCTGAGATTAGAAGGGGGAAGAAGAGCCAGAATTGCCTGCAGTTTTCAAAATGAGCATGCACCAGGAATTCACATAATTACATTGCAATGCTTTCTGTTTGATCATCTGATACTTTCCTAGTACGTCCCATTATTCTTTGTTTTCTGACTGCTGCTGTGAGTTTGGAAGCTGATATTTTCATAGAACCATCTTTTACGAGCCTGGTATCATTTCCTAAAGGGCAATACATATCAAAGCTATCGCATACATAAAATTAGATTTCTTTGTACTAATTGTACCTGATTTTGTATTTATCAATGTTATATTCCATTTGCCATTTTATTGCCCAGTCATTCAATCTCATGATACCCTTCTGCAGCTCTTTGCAGCTTTTGTTTTTACTAGCCTGAGTAGCTCGGTGTTGTCAGTAAATTCTGTCCCTGGCTTCTCAAGTCCCTTTCCCGATCATGTATCAATATATTGAGCAGCACAGAACTAGTTTTTAATATAATTCATTTATAATCTTTTAATTAATAATCCATAATTATCCCTTCTTTCTTATTCCACACAATTTCTTTATGGACACTTGGCAAGAGACGCTGTTGAAAATTTAAGCAAACTTTATTAGTCAGATCATCCTGACATATATGCTCAGAGATTCTTCCAAAGACCTGTAACAGATTTCATGGTTGTGTATCCAATATATATATTTTTTCATTATGTCAATTGACAAGGTACAGCCATCAGTTCTATTGGATCTCTCCAGAATCCTCACACACAGGTGTGGGTTTAGCTTTTTTTCTTTCTTTAAACCATATTTGCCATTTTTTCTTTCCTCTGGTACTGACAAGAGGAAATGGCCTCAAATTGCACCAGGGAAGGTTTAGATTGGGTATTAGGAACAATTTCGCCACCGAAAAGGTTGTCAAGCATTGGAACAGGCTGCCCAGGGAAGTCCTTGAGTCACCATTGCTGGAGGTATTTAAAAGACATGTCGATGTGGTGTTTAGGGACATGGTTTAGTGGTGGACTTGCTAGTGCTAGGTTAACAATTGGACTCAATGATCTTAAAGGTCTTTTCCAACCTAAACAATTCTATGATTCTAAGGCAGGTCTAAGCAAAAGTTAGTATTTCAGAAGTCTTCTGAAAATACTGAATAATCTTAATGAAATGAACACCTGCTAGCAACTTACCAGTTTGGTTTAATAAGCCATTTACTGACCTTTCAATTTCAGCCAGATCTTTTGATTAAGACACTGTCAAAAAATGTTAACAGCATGGAAAGTTTCCTAAGGACTTCAACAGCAAGCACAGATAAAAACCCCAATATCTATTCTGGTCTGTTCTTCCAGGAGGGTTCCTTTACACCTTGGCCACTTAGTCACCCAAATCCTTTGAAAACTGTCACAGTACTGTACTGAGAGGTAGGAGCAGAAACAAATTCAGCCACATCAAGTCATGGGGAGATAGTATTATTCCTGTACAGCACATAGATAGGTTTAGTGCTGGTAGTTCTGATATCCAGACTTCCTGTCACGCGGTGAACATTCTTTTGGATTTGTTTGTTTTTAATAATAAATGCTATGAAAACATTTTGAAATTAAAGCCTTACCAGTTTTCCACTGCAAGGCAAGTTTTCTGATCTCTACGGTTTAGACAAGGAGTGGAGCAAGAGATGACTCAGTCATCATCTGTAAATGACTCCATGGGGGATACGAAAAAAAAATTCCCACATTAGACAGATCTCTAAGCTAGCTGAAAACAGAAAACATGAGGTTGAAGACAAACGAATCCAAACTAAACGTAAAGCCTTCCCTTTATCATTATGTTTATTGACTACTAGGAAGGATTAAAATATATAGAACTTAGTTATTCAGGAGTTAGATTTCTTAAGTCGTAATTTGTTTGTAAGAGATCCCATCATAGCTCAGACAGAATTAATAGGTTCATTCCTGATGTAACTGGGCGAAGTTTTTAACCTCTGTTTTGCAGATCCAATTACACAATCATATTTGGTTTCCTCAGCCTCAAAATGTGATCTTATGATAAAGTATGTCTATTCATATCTCATTTGTATCAGTGTTACTTTGGCTTTAATGCAGTAACAAATCATCCTGTATGCATAAATTAATATGCTCCTACTTTCACATTTCATACAAGCAACATGACTTTGATGCTTTATAAACAAAGACTCAAATATTTTGAATCATTTACCTGAAGAAAAGTCCGTGTTCAAACTTTTTGATGACAACTGCTGGCAAATACAATTTTTGCAGATGCAATCCCCAAAAAAGTAGAATAAAATAATAATATGAAATCAGAGCAAGGTTTTTAGACAAAGGCTGAGAAAGGAGAGGTAGAATAAAACTGGTGAATCAGATTCAGTAAACTTAGATCTAATCTCACTCAGGGTCACCTCTGTAGGAAAATATAATGACATTACTCTTTTGGTATAATTATGCTGCTGCAGTTATACTATTACAGATTATTATGTTTCCAAAGCAACATATCAGGAGTAATTCCATTGAAATCAATGACATAAGGAATAGAAGAATCAATTCACCATACCCAGTTGTCTCTGGACACCGAATTACTGATTTTTTTCCTAGGAAAAACAATGGAAATAAATAAAAGATGGTCATAAATCTAGTAGTAATAAGCCAAAATGACTATAATACAATTATCTGCTTATGTTTAAAGCAATCTATTTTGAAAAGAGAAAGGAAATCCGGAGCATTTAATTATCTTTGTTGACTTACTCCAAATGCGCAGAAATTACCAGCTGTTTACATTTGCTAGTATATAGCCACACTGCGTGTGCCAAGCATCAGCAAGGGTTTGGTGCCCTCTTACGTTTTATACAGGCAACTTCAGTGATTGCAAACACTTCTTGGCGATCGATCACTTGTAAAAGCTTCTCAGGTTACAAATTGTTAAGAAAGTGTCAACTAAGATAACTAACTACTTAATGCTTCAACAAGGTTAATAACCACTTCAAGGTGGTGAACTTACTAACAGTAATGAGCAGACCCACAGACATACCGGTGCACCTTCCCCCTCAGCTTTTATTGAGACAGCTCAGCGTCACTAAACTCATCTTGCATGGCACAAACCTCATTCAGGCTTCTTTGGTTTTGGCCATACAGATATTGTTAATCAATTGCTGACTACGATAACACAAAAAAAAGGCTGGTTAGCATCACAGAAAAATCAAGATGAACTGTATTAACAGACCTGGTCTTACCTCCTGGGAATGTAATCCAGTTAACAATCGAGGTACTTACCCAAAGAAAAGGATCAATTAAAACAAAAACAAAACAAAGAGGTTTGCAAAGTTGGAGACATCAAAACATGGAATATTCCTATTTCCTTTACTTGGATACTCCAGTGATTACTTCTCACACTTTAAAAGTTGACACCTATTAAGTAAAATTAGATTTTTGGGGGGTTCTAGCAATCACCTTACTTTTTCTTTCTTGTCTCGTTAACACTCTTAGTATGTTATTTTTCTTCTTGTGCAAGTGTTTCTAACCCACAGAGAAGTCCCTTCTTGATCTTCTAAAAACTAAACAGATTGCTTGGTAAATCTTTACTGGAAATAAAACCTGATTCTATATCAAGAATTGTTTTGTTAGTTTGTTTTTAATTTCCCTATTAGCATCAAAAGGGTATACAGTTTGGTTTTTTTTTTATACTTGGCACTTATGTAACTCATCATCCCATTTTACTAATTACTCAGAGGAAAACATCTGGGAGAGATTTATGTGCCTTTTTTTATATATAAATTAGAATGCATAAGAGATGGGCCACAGAAATAGTAATGTATAAAGATAACATGAAATTTTAGATTACGTTTGAATGTTGGTATCAGAAATTATTAAATCCTTATTAAAGTGATGAAGACCCCATATTTAGAAAAATAATCCATTGCAACGGAATGCATTGATATTAGTACAGAAATAAAGCACCCAAGTCTTCCATAATGGGAAAGTCTCAATTTATTTTATCAAATTATCCTAGTATGCAATTTTTCAGAAATCAGTTTCAAGATGATACATAAGAAAACCTTCAGAGAATTAGCAAGTTAGTGCACAAATCAATCATCATCTCAGTCTGGTCACAGACGCAGAGGTAAAAAGGAGTCTAAGCATCTCATATTAGTTAATAATGAGCATCCCTTCTTATCACAGATACCCAAATGCCTAGAGGAGGCAAGGCACATTTTGGCACCATGGCCTACTTCAGTAAAGCCAGACAAAACTGGATGAATGCTTCCTATTTCCAGAGGCTGCAAAATCCCATGTAAAAAGAGAGTTGAGAGCAGATCCATGCAGCAAACAGAACCTTGTAGAAATAACTTATTCATCAACATCCAAAAGTGCACTACTCCTTTACTGACCACAGAAGCATGCTCCCAGAGAGCTTCAAGTCCAGTTTCAAATGGATGTGACAAAGGAAAAATAAATAAGGAGAGGATGTGCTGAGGAAGGATGGATATGCCTGGACCCCTTACACCACCAAAATACTACAATATTATTAACTATATTTGAATGTAATATTTTTAAAAAGAAATCCACCTTGTGTAGGTGAGAAATAGCTAAATTGCACACAGAGCAGAGATCCCTGAGCTAGTGGAGACCTAGTTAGAAACACACTGCAAAGCAATGTGGACGTATCCATCTAGGTCTAGAAGAAGTACTGCTACTTTTTCAGCTAATAAATATTGCTTACTAGCTCCATTCAAGACCATGTGAATGATGGATCATATTTACTAGTGTATAACCCTGAAGTTCTGGTTCTAAGGCTTGCATGAGGGCAGCCAGGTTCGATCTGTTGTTATTTGGATGTAGCCAACAACAAAGCATTCATATTTAGTACATTAATCTCACATAGTACTGAAATCAGGCCATCAGGCCCCACAGCTGAGTTACTTTCTACAGAACATATGAATCTGACTTTTCTGGACAGTTTTCCCATCTGCTGACCCAGAAATTTGTGATCCTAGGTTGAAACCTGCCAAATAAAAATGCATTTGCTTTTGATAACAATTACTGAAGTGGATATTTCCCATCAGAATAATTCCATTTCCCATATTCCCTTTCTAAGGAAGTTGAAAAAAAATTGCCTCTCTTAGCTGGTAATTAGCTTTAAAATAGTCCACACAGTAGATTAAGTGTGTGGAAACAGCAAAAATCCTCCCAAATGTTTTGAAGAGCTAGTAGATAAATATGAAATGTGGGTCCACAGCTTTACAGAGGTAATCAGTTATTCACGGTCTCATTTCTGCCATGCCATTTTCCCCATCCTATTTTCCTACACCCATTTCCCTCTGTGCTATGAAGTGAACTAACTTCAAATCTTGTAGCAACATGTAAAGAAAACGGAACCACTCTGGATTAGGAATGGAGAGAGAGAGCATTTTTTAGGACAGAGCTTGGAGACATCTGCTAGATTATAGTGTAAGAAATTTAACTCTAGACATTAATGGAGTTGATGAAGTCTAAGTGCTGGATATAAAACAGTTAAAAATCCCTCAATCAAAACAGATGCACTGCTATTAACTGACAGAGCTTCAACAAAATTGGGAGAAAATAATGTGTCTCCCAGTCCCTAATGCTGATTAAGACTTTCCAATTTGTTTATCTTGAGGAACTTAAATGAGCTGAACTTCAATATGTTCCACTATGAAATCTTATGGAACAGAAAACTCATGCTGATATAAATGAAATCAGGTTAAGAATTGATTTAGTTAAGAATCAGTACTCGGCTGCTGTGCACATACTTTTGATTTAGTCTGAAGTGCCTGATATCAATTTCTCTTAAGCTTATTACAGACTTTACCACTTAAGCACTGAAATCTAAGTTTTCAGCTCTAGCTAATGTCATTAACCACCTAAGGCAGATGCCAGTATCAGCACCGACACCAGTATCCAGCAGCATCTTATTCAACATCATAATGCATCTCTGTATTCAGTGTTGGGCAGCATAAGCACAATGATTCCAAAAAATAAATGAAGAAACATTAAAATAAGGTGCTCGCTTCCCAGGAAATCATTTCTACACTTCTTTCAGACAGTTCTGACCTTCATTTAACAACACACACAGGCTAAGTAGAGGAGTCCCAAGATGACACTAAACATTTAAGAACAGCAGCTGTGTTTGTAAAGTTTTATATAATAAAATTAAGATGTTTATCAAAGTCATTTTACAATTGCCAGCAACAAAAGCAAAAGCCACCATAGCATTACTAAAAAGAGTAAAAGCTCGAGACCGAGTATTTCTCCAGGACTGCAGAACAGCTAGGACAGATTCTTAGCTCTACAGTTCTGCAAGCACTATGTTGTGTGCTTGTCTAAAGAAACACAAGCTACAGAAAACTCAAAGAAATGTGGTCATAGGTCTTGTATGTCACACAGCTTGTGCCATGGCAGTTGTGGGAAACCATCAGCTTAGGGGTATGTATTTTTGTACTTGCTGGGCTCCAATCTCTGCAACATAGACTGCTCCACTCTTCATGTCTACATCCACAAGGTGTGGTTTGGTTTCATCTGCCAGCTGGACTGTGTTGACCATAACACAGTCCCCAATAGAGCCAACCGGTGGTGCCGCCAAGATTGCTAATCGGTTGATATTCAGCTGAGCTACAATCAGGTATTTGTAATTGGCAGTAAATCTGTGAAAGACAGAAACATATCTTTGAATTATGAACTCCATATGACATCTCATTTTAACACAACCATGCACTGTAAAACAAACAAAACCTCCTTAATAGTCAAGGTTTTAAACTAAATGCAGTGAAACATTGAGAATTAACTTGTAAACCTTACTCTACATGTTGCTGCTCCTTGAGATAGATTATGCTACAGAAAACTCATTCAAGACAATCTCTCTTCCTGTAAAAGCTGCAACAGTAAGGTCAACAACACACAACTTGAAAATGAAGTTCCCAATCCTGCACTCAAATCCATGGGGCTTCTTATAAAGCCAAGATTTCCCTGTCAAGATACAACTATGCAAGATCTTTGCACATGCTTAGGGCCCAGCACCCTGTTAGTTAAACTGGTTAACTCCTTGTCATCAGGCGTTAAATATCAACATTTTAATTCACCAGTAAGAGTACACCTTATTTATGTAATTGCATGCTTCTAGAAGAACTGTTCAACAATACCTGACAGAATAGGGTCCATCTTCTGAAAAACAGCTGCTCCAAGACCCAAGCCATTCCCCTGTGACTTTATCAAAAACCTGTATTCTTTTGTTGCCTCTGTCTGCAACCCATACCTGTTAAGAACAAATATCATGGCTGTTCACAAGTAGAACAAATCAAATGCATTAGTTTCTTACATTAGAAAAGTATCCTGTAGTAAAAAAGAAGTACACCTTGGAAGAACGTTGTTGCAGAGGTGCACAAATGTACCTCCACATTCAAAACTAAAGTAGATGAATTCCACATATAAAACAAAACCACCACATAGTTAAGATACACAAATTATATTATACTACTTTAACAGAGAAAGCAGTGCCTTCTCTTCATTTTTGTGGCTATGCTATGGATATATTTAGTAGGATTCTGCCCCCCCCCCGGTGAGGACATATTCCCACCTCTTTAATTCTGAAGATACTGGTCTGTCACCCGCTAACAATTTGTTTTTCAACAGTAGTCTCATTTCATGATCTAGGCCTATGATGACTGCATCTGCAAACACTCTGATATGCCTAATACTACAATAAATATTGAGCAACTTAAACACTAAGAGCATTTTCAGCATGTTTTGTCTAATCAGTTTTGTGGAGCTTATCTCTGTTCCATCCTGTGCTAACTGGGTTCACAAACACTACAAGCCAGCAATACCATTAGACAGTTCCAGTGAAGGCCTCTCTTGTACTACAATCATTGCAATTTTAGCTGTTGACAGCTCGTCAGTCTGATAAGTAAACTTCATGACTTTTCTGGGATATCACCCGAAAGAGAGCAATAAACAAGTTGACCCGAGATCTTTCATCACTATTTTTAAATGAAAGACTACTACAGCAATCTCTTAGATTTCTTAGGAATTGACAATTATTTCTAACCTAGGCTGATGATCAATACCACATTGGCAATAAAATTGTAGCCCATCACAGTTGCTGTCTTTGAAGGTATACATTCATGGTTACCCTTCAACAGAATGTGGCCATGTTCCTCCTCTTCTCCCTCCCACCTTGCCAGTTTTGGCAGAGAAGTGATTTTTATATATGCTTCTTATTCTGGTTCAGACAGCATCAGCAGAATTAGCTCAAACCAGTTATTTAAGATGTTTTAGTCAAGCAATCTTATTTTCCCTGAAACAGATTAAGGAGCGACCACATAATTCCTCTACAAGAGCAGCAGAGCAAAAGCCAGACTATGATTAACACCTGGCAGAAGCAGACTCTTGAATGCCTTGAGCTGCATGTAGAAAAGGACTGATGTCCACAACCTAGCTAGCGCCTTACTGCCATCTTAAGCTTATTTGGAATTTCCAAATGTGAAATTAAAGTCCCCTGAAGAAATGTAAGTGCTTGGGTAGATATTTATTACAGAACATAATTCTCCTGTACTCTCACAATGGCAAACTGTTAGAGACTGCAGGAGGAACAGTTTGCTGTTACATGGACATTGACAATGTAACTGGTCAGAACCCTTGTGTTAACCTTGCAGCCAACTACTTCAGTAGGATGTGCAGTGCGAAACGTCAGCTTATGACTACTATCACACTGAAAACTGTAACCCACATAAAATGACCCAGATCACAACAGTTCAATTAAAAAAGAAATAAATTTTTTTTTGTTCAAATACATGTAAACAAGTATGTCAGAAGATGGGAAAAAAAAAAAATTCTCCCTTTATTTTTTACCCGTCCAAAAGGATCCACTGTTACACTGTGAGGAATCTTGAACTGACCAATGCCGGTCCCATTTGTTCCAGTCATCCATATCTCTTTGTAATCTAAACAGTGAGCACCAGCAAAAATAAAAGTAAAAAAGTCACAGTAAGAAAACAACAAGGAAAATAGCTTTAAGTCATTCCCTTGCAAACTTACTTTGATTAATTTTTAAAAGGTGGAATTTCTAAACCCAGGCTTTTTAAAAACAGTACTCCCGATACATAAACCCAAGAAATACTGGAACTACTACAGGAACTACTGGATTGTTATTAGTGGTTTCAGGATTATGGTTACAGAAATGTAGCCACTAGTACACAAAAGCCATAGTCCAATGCTCTGTTAAGCACTGTGTTAAAAAAAGAAAAAAAAAAAAATATATAGAAGCAGTTGGCTGATTATGATACTCGTTTGTTTACTATATTGATTTTTTGCATTTGTTACCTGGCAGTTTTGAGTCAGTTTTGGGTTTTAACAATTTACCATTTTGCAAACCAGATATTAGCAAACCAACCGTTTTATGATGATAGCGCAAAGGAGAAATAGTAGCTCCTCCACTTTTCCCCAACTGCAGATACGCACAGACTCCTCACTCACAGCTCTAACCAACACTGACCACCTAACTGGGGAATATGAGCAAGCTAATTAGAATCATGGAATAATTTAAGTATAAAAGATCTCCAGACACTATTGGGTCCAACCTGCTTCTCAAAGCAGGACTAGCCTTGATAACAAATCCAGCTCTGAGGTTAGATCAGGTTGTTCATAACTCATCAAGTTTTGAGCATCTCCAAGAGTGGAGACTGCACACCCTCTCTGGGCAAACTAGTTACTGTCTGATCACCCTCACTGTGAATCTTTCCCTCCAAAAACTGAACTGGAATTCCCCCCTCTTGCATCTTTTGATCAATGTTCCTCATTCTTCACCGTGCATCTCCAAGAAATGTGTGGCTCTGTCTTCTCTATACCCTCCCATTACTGACTTGAAGACAGAGATAAGAATCCTCCTTAGCCTTCTCTCCTGAAGACTGAACAAACTCATTCTCTCAGCCTCTTGTCATAAAAAATTTCTTCTGAAGTGACAAGCAGTAAAACAGCACCTGATCTGACAAAGTCTTCAAACTAATGTTAAATGACAGCTCTACCTAGTCCTCGCTTAAAAGTATTCTCAAGTTGTGTTATTTAAAATTCAATTTTCAATGGTCAACTACTGCGGAAGTTCATTTTTCCATACCGTTGGATAGTTTGAGCAATCTGTTATTCATTCCTCCATCTCCATCCACAACATAGATATCTCCGCTTTCCTCTACAAAGATCTCTGCTGGTTGGTCAAATTGTAGGGGAATCAAACTTGAACCAGCATTACCTGGTGTGCCCAAGATCTGCATTAGTTTACCCGAAGGGCTATACTGTTTCACGGTGTGCCCATATTTATCTGAATTAAGAAAAAAAAGTACAAAAATATCTTAAAGCAAAATGTAAGTATTACAACTGATTACAAAGATTAAAAAAGAAAATCTCCTGATACTCACAAGTGATATTAATAAATCAAACAGACAAAATTCTATAGTGAGAATATGACTGCGGGTTAGTAAATCCATAGGCTACAACAATATTCATCCATTGTATTAGGGCCACCAAACCTAGGACAGAACATAAGTCTAGCAAGAAGATTTTTTTTTCCCCCAATACTTCTCCTGGGGAAAAAAACCCGACAAAACAAACCAAAAGAACAAAACAAACAAACCCCCCCTTGCTTACTAAGTTCAGAAGCTATAAGCAGACACACAGCACAAATCATGAGCCTTCAGAGTATTTTGTGCAGCACCTGAGAAGTTTGTTCATGGCAAGAAAAGCACAAATCTATCTCAGAATTGTTTGAGAGACTTAAATAAATGAGTTGTTTAAAGTAGTATCTGCAACATTAGCATTTTCTTCCCCACCTAATACTTCTCATATCACCACCATGCATACCTTTTCCAACATCTGTGATCCATACTGAACTATCTGTTGCGGTGTTCAATACAAAGATACCATGAGGCATTTCAACTGTATTATTCCAGGAGTAAAGAAAATAGCCTTCCTCTGAGAATACAAGTACCTTTGGTACATTATCTCCCCTCTGAAAAGGCAAAAACCAGTCTATTAAGAAAACATGTTAAGCAAGTAATCATATTTTTGAAAATTCCTCTTTGTAAGATTTTTTCAATGTTTCATGAATCATGAGAGTCTCCTAAGACTGTCTGCTAGATCTCATTTTTTCCAGCTAGAACTGAGAGAGAGAAGGGTCTAAGTTTAGCATGCAAAACCTTCCACTCATTCTAGACTTCCAACTTAAATCACAGAGTCCAATTTTCAGAGCAGCCAAGCTCCTGCAGCTATCTTGGTCTTCATTTTCAATCATGTTTTCGTGTTCTTGCTGAAAAATATGCCAAGTGTAACACAGGTATGAAAAACTGTAACTGTATGTATTAGCTGCATGGCACACAAGTACTCATACCGTGCTTTATAATTAAATCCCACCACTTTCCATGGAGAGAATGTCTTAGCCCTGACTTAGGGATACCAATGCATGGAACTGGGTAAAGCAAATAATTGAACTCCAATTACTGTAACTGGCTGAAAGAGCTCCGTGGTTTTTATTTCATGGGACAAAGACTGAAAGAGTGGAAGGGGACTAGTCAGTTGCCCTAGAAGCACAGTTTACCTTACAGTTAGAGAAGAAGCTACTGTAAGTCAGTTAAGTTGGATCATGCATTCATACCACAGAAATTTAATGCTTTTAAAAGTACGGTCCCAGAACTGCTTTAAAAATGAATAGAGCAGAGAGAACTATACTTATATTTTCACTAATTTTGATACAATAATTATTCATATAGATGTACACACACACATATATATCTTAATCTAAACCAGATACTTTAAAGGCAAAAATACACTAGGTTAACAAGGAGAGAAATATATATTCTCACTCACTTGTCCCACATAGACCAAACCATGAAGAGAATCAACAGCAACACAAAATGTTTGACCAGTGAAGTATTCTGGAATTTTAGGCCAGCCTATGTCCAGCTTGTACATCTGTTGCTGTCCCTTCCAAAGAAAGGAGTAATCAAATGCTTTTAAAACCTGAAAATACAAAAATAAATATCCATTAGCAGTTAAATCCCATGATGGTGGGATCAGAAGAACCAGCAGTAGAAAGTAACTTTGTACTGAAGCATCATAAATTGATTTGTTCAATTTAAATTAAGAAGATAGATAAACAGAAATAGGCTTGTAGCTAGGGTTTTGGACTGCAAATAGGAAAATTTCGACAAACTGGAAATGAGCTAATGAAGTCCTTTGGACTGGGGAGCTCTGGAATTAGAAGGCAAAAAACGCACCCTGAAATTTCTTACATCGAAGTTGCTATTACTATCTGTAAATCACACTCCAAAATGAGGAAAATAGTAGAGAAGGTTCCAAATGCAACAGAATCAATAATCACTTCAAGAAGATATGAAAATAAGAAAAATCAGAATAAAGAAAATACAGGTCAAGAAAGAAAACTACATCTTAGAAATGGGGAATTGCAAGATACCAGGAAGAGCAAAACTCAGGTCAACGTATGCAGTTTAACAGATAATGGAAAAAAATAGTCTTCCACCTTTTTGTTCTATTTTTCCAGCAGAAGAATGGAAGCTAAGCACAGCTGAACTGCGGCAAGTACTGGATGGAGACCTAAGCACTGAAACGGAAAGATCAGGCTAGAACTAAGAAGTAACAAGTGGTGACCCTTAAGGACCAGGGCCATTTAACACTTCTGTTAATTGCCTTGCCAGAAGTAGGGGTAAGTTGATAACAGGGAACTACGAACAGCTTAAGAAAGATTAGACTGCCATGAAGGAAAACCGAGAGTAATTAAGCAGGCAGAAAACCCGACAGTAAGAAGTGCAAAGCTATTCACCCACAGATTATGAAGTTTTTCCTCGTCTAAGCAGAGCATACTGCTTGGAACCCCCTGAAAAAGAATCACCCAGCCTACGCGTTTATCTCAGAAGGGCTGTAAAGTCACATAAACAAGCCTCCCCCTAAAACGACGTAAGCCAGAAGAGGCGCGGGAAGGCACCAGGACAAACCGGGGCCCTGCCCGCACCCCTGCGGGTCCCCGCGCAGACCGAGACCGAGACCGGGGCCGGGGCCACGGCCACGGCCCCGGCCCCGTCCCCGCCGCCCCCGGGCGCGCTCCTCCCGGCCGGCCGCCGGACCCCTCCCCCGGTATTTGTCTTCAGGCAAGAAGCCGTAACCGGAGGGCTTGCACGCAGCTCGGCCACCGGGCTGGCCGATACCGCGGCCCGGGCCGGCTCTCACGCTCCGCCCCCTCCCTCAGGCTGCTCGCCCCGGCCGCCGCCCACCTGCGAGCCCCACAGCAGGGCCAGCAGGGCCAGCACAGCACTAGCCATCACTAGCCACGGCCCCGGCGGCCGCTTCCGCCTCATGGAGGCAGGGACGGGGAGGGGCCGCCGCGCCGCGTTGCCATGGCAGCCACGTGACCGACCCGTCTCCCGCCGCCGGCTGGCCCAGGAGAGGCGGGACTCGCTCCCGTCGCTGCTTCTCCCCGCGCCGGGCTGCCCGCAACCGTGCCGGCTCCGAAGCGAGCGGCGGCAGTGGAGAGGCAGGCCGGAGAGGGCGCGGCGGCGCCCCGCGGAAGCGCTCAGCGTTTCGGCGCGACGCCCGGGGGCTGGAAAGGAGAGACTGCGGCTCGGGCTTCCGCCACTTCTGCGCAGGCATCGTTGTTGTCGACAGGCATGGAACGGGGCCTTCGGCCCGCGCTGTGATGTCATAGGAGCGCGACCGGCCGAGAGCCAGGGCCGGCGGAGCGGGGTGCCCTGTCGGTGGCTGCGGGCTCGGTGCCGCGCCCTCGCTTCCCGGGCCGCCTCGGCCCACTGCCCCGCGTTCCTCGGCAGCCGCTCGGGAGCACCTCGGCCTCTGGCCGCCGGCATCAAGGGGTGGCGACGCGGCGAGCTATGGGGCGCGGGGGAGCCCCGCAGGCGGGCGCGGGCCGGCCGGGCCTCGGCGCCGCGTGCTGAGGGGAGCGGCGCTGCGGGGTCCTTGCGCGGCCGCTCCGAGGGGCCGCGGCTGCCGCCCCCTCCTGCTGCTGCCTCGGCCTCCCTGCCCTTCCTCTTCCTTCGCCGGCGAGAGCAGCCTCGAAACGGGCAGTGAGCGGGCGCGGGTCTCCTCCGAGGCGGCGAGCAGCAGCCGGACGTCTGCCTTTGTCTCTTGCGCTGTGTCCAGCATCGCAAAAGGCGTCAGCGCTGAATTCGCAGGGGCGAAGAAGATCCCAGGCTGCCTTTCTTGCCCTGCTGCTTTTTTTTTTTTTTAAATATTTTTTTGTCCTGCATGCTTAAAGACTGTCAGTAAAGTCTTTGGCCTGGATATTTTCTTTTTTTTTTTTGTTTCCATGTTTAAGTAGCTGCATTGAATGAACTAATAAAGATGGATAAGAAATCATTTGAAACCGTGCTGGATGAAATTAGAAAGGTAACTTCTCGTTTTGCATGTTAGCTTAACCATTTCATGGTAGAATATTCCTCTTGGCGAACACACCAGGTTCGGTGTTTGTGTTCTTTAATAATGACTTCAGGATTCAATAAAGGCTAAATTTCGCCTCAGTGTGAAGAGCTATAATGGGGTGTTGCTGGTGTATCCCAGTTTTTGTATGTCAGATATAACAGTGTAAAGCCGCTGTGACATGATTGCTCTTTTTGAGGTATTTTTATTTTCTCAGAAAACTGAGATTGAATGTCCAGACTCCTGCCACTGAGCTAACAACATGTACTTGAAGGGCGTTCATTTGAAATAAGCATTTGAATAAATTTATCACAGCGTTTTCACTGTCAAGGAAGATGAGGAAGAAAAGCCAGAATACCCAAATATCTCTTATTTGAGGGGAGAGGCTGCGTTTTCTTGGCCTGCCAGGGATGAGGACTTACACTGTGAGGTATCCACCCTTTATATGATGGTTTAGGAGATACAGCACACAAATATGACATGAGAGGGCTGATTTCTAAGCTGCACTCTGCTGTCCTTGCTCAAAGCCACCTCTTGCACAGCTCAGCAGTGTGTGCGCACCTTCATCCGGGATGGGAAATCCTGGGTTTTGATGCGTGCTCTGAACTGTGCTTGTGCATCTCTTGTTAAAAACTCACTGAGCAAAATGCCTACTGGTTGTGGGAAACAGAGGTACAAACCTGGGCTTCCCGATGTCTGTCAGGTGTCTCGTTTCTTAGTGCAGAGAGGCCTGTTTTTAACAAGAAGGCTAGAGGTTAGTGGTTGGGGCAGTTCCCCAAATGCTGGAAGTGGAAAAGGAGATGGAAAGAATCAGAACCTCTGAGATTGATGGTTCCTGTCTTGCGTGGGAAGTAGAAACCTGGGATGACATATTTTGCTGTAGTTAAGCAGAGGTGATTTAAGTGTCACAGTAGAACAGTTATGTGTCCTGCTAAAGCTGTCTTGGTGTGAAACTGAAGGGCTTGTTTCGGATAAGATTGCCCTATGGCAGGAAAGGAATCCTTAGCGTTTTTGTAATAGTTGTGTTTGTTACGATGGGTTGTCTAGGAGAGGTCATTTCCTTTATTTGGACTTGGGTGCTACAGAGCTGAGTTTCAGTTCAGCTTCTCTTCAGTGTGAGATGCAGTGATGGCTGCAGTTGTAGTATTATTATTTTGGAACATATTGAGGTATAAACCGCTGTGCACAAAAGCCCCAGTGATGAGTCTTTGTTATCACAACTGCACTTACTAGAATTTTTGCATAAGGTCATGGTCATAAATTCTCATTTATAAAAGAGATATGTTCCATGCTGTGTAACCAGCTAAAAATGTGACAGCCTAAGATATTTCAGGGTGTGGACTTCCCTCCCAACCTAAGAATTTTTATGGAAAATCTGGGGAAAAAATCAAGGAACAATTTGCACATGAATACTTTCTCTGAGAATTGATGGTGGGAGGGAGTAATGTTTCAAATATTACTACTGCAGTGCGGCCCTTCAGAATACGCTCAGTGATTACTAAAGACTTCAAACAAAAGGGGTTTTGACATGTGATTTTAGGCAATTATGTTTCCTGCGTGCTATCTGCCTGTATTCCTGTAAGCCTAACTTACTGTTGATCTAAGGATCAGTGTTCCGCTGTGTTAATAATAGCTGTGCTGTTCCAGTGTAATGTTCATTTTCCAAATGCTTATTTTGTATCTGTGTTGCTAGGTCCTTGTTTAAACTTCATTTCTAGCTCTGTGGTAGAACCTTCTTTATTATGTGATTCACAAGTCAGTTCTGTTGGTCTGTTCCGTTTTCAGTTCTACAGGTAGCAGGAGCAATTATTTAAATGTCTTAATGTGTAGCTTAGTTGTCTTTCCCCATATATATTTATTATTATTAACAAAATAAAGGTGGGGTTTTTTTTCATAAGTATACATAGCAGTGCTTTCTGTTTGTGTTATTATTATGAAGTCATTCAGTTGTTGATTTAAGGAGGAAGAGTGACATTTGTTTTCGTAAAGAAGTTGCTATGTGACATACCAGGCTTTTTTCCAAAATCTGTGAAGGGAAGGAAGGGAGAGAAGAAAAAATGAGCATGAAGAGAGAAGTTCTTTTTCCTCTGTGACTTCAGCGTGTCTGGTAGTGTTGGTCTCTTCATGAGGTACAGAAAGGAAGGGGGTTGCGTTGAACAGTATGCGAGTGGGTTTCTGTGCACCTGTGGTACTCACAGTCAGGTTGCAGTGATAGAGAACTTCATGACTGTCTCTGTGGAGGGACAAGGACAAAAAAAGAAGGAATAGGGGTAGGTTTTAGGGCTGTTAGGAAGAAGATAGAAATGGGTGTGTGGGTGAAGCTGGAGGTGATTTGAGAATAAGCATGAGAGCTAACAATAGATGGGGGCCTTGGAAACTGGGGAAGAAAGGTGTGTGCACCAGTTTGGGGCAGGAATTCAGCTGTTACCTGTCTTCTTTACATCTTGTACCCTGTATCAGTGAGCTGGGTATAAGGAGGGGGAGAAGCCCTGGCTATTAGTTAGCCCACGTGGTTATCAACAAAAATGTCTTGCCACTTAAGTAAAAAATGGTGGCCAGTAGTGTGTTAAACTACTCTGCTTCCTTTGTTTTGTATGATTGCATATCAATGTTTGGCCTATGGGAAGGTAATGCTAAGACAACATCACCTCTGGAGCAGTCTTTCTTGTAAATTCACTGAAGTAAGATGCTTTGCTAATTATTTTACATGCAACATATGAAGAGATTATATGAATAATGAAGTGTATCATCTTGTTTAACATAAAGTTGATGTAAACCTTAGAGGCAAAAGGAAGAGAGATGATGATGTTCTCTCACTACAGTTTCAAACAGCAAAAAAAAAAGGCAAAATGAAATAAATAAACAAGTAAGTAATTTTTTTTAACAGAAGAATTAAATTACATCTCTGCTTTTCATTGTTCTCTCAATTATCTAAGGAGTATTCTGTTTCTTAGAAATATTGCAGTGTAATTGATGCAAATGTCACTTGGTAAGGTCAGGTTTTTTTAGATTAATAGATTATTCTAGCAGATGATTGTGCTATAATTATAATTTTTGAGGGACTAATTATGCGTCTTTTTTTCTGTATCTTCTAGGCTGTATTGACTGAGTACAAATTAAAAGCTATTGAATATGTTCATGGATACTTTTCTAGTGAACAGGTAAAAGTCAACACTGTCATGGGTTTAATGGGAGCTATTGGTTTTGTGTATTTAGTAATACAGAAAGACAGTGTCTCCAGTCATACTGAAGCTGATCATATTAGCGTTTTTATTTATTAACTGAGGAGATTTAATTTCTCATTATTATATCAAAATTAATCTGTTAAAAATAGTTCCAAGTTATTTTGTTATCAAAATAATTACATTTTTGTTCCTGTTGTGTGGGGAAAATTGGAGAAATTGATCGTCATGGAATTCAGGGTTATTTTGCATGTATTTTCTAAACTGGCATGTAGTAATGAGTATCCAACTTATTTTGGTATTACGTAGATTTCTTTTCTTGTTTCTTTTTCTTCTGTTTTTTTTTTGTGTTTGGTGAATATGCTGTTTGCAATACTGAAGGTTTATAAGCTTTTTCAGAAAGACTTAATTTTTTTATTCTAATATTGTGGCAATTGTGCTATATGCAAATATATAGAGAGGAGTAAGTATCTATTTTAAATATTTCCATAGAAAAACTTAATCTTATAGAATTTTTAGGTGCCTACTTAGAAATAAAAAGAACATTACATGCTGGTAGATACTGATGTAATCAAACATCACAGACACACGCATGTTTTTTAGCAGTGTACCACTATACTCCAAAAATGGAAAGATCATATTGATGCTGTTAGCAAAATTTTTTAATATATATAAAAGATTAATTGAAGGCCTTTCTGTTGCAGGTTGTTGAGTTACTGAGATACTTTTCCTGGGCTGAACCACAGCTCAAGGCAATAAAGGCTTTACAACATGTAAGTTCTTGTGGCATAATCTTGTAGAGTAAGTTTGCCCTCTTAATCTTCTTTTCATTTTGTGATGTGTACTTTTGCAACTGATGGATTGGTCTACCCTTTAATCTTCAAAGTTACCTCTTCATCTCTTTCTTTTTCAATGGTATCAAAATACAAAATGTCATACTTTTAACCAGGGTATCTTTTACCTTCCTGTGTATCACAAGAATAGATGTAGCCGTTTTTAACTGTTAACTTTCCTAATTTCTCTGCATTTGGCAAGTGCTTTTTGCAGTTCCTTGTTCAGCATTTAGCGCATAGAGTCTCCTTCCCAGTGGGAGGGAGAGAATATTAAACGTTTACTGAAATACGTGATATGAAGCTGTAACTGAGTAGCATTCTGGGTTTAAAATAATTGTAGTGTCTTATTTTATATACACTTTTTTCTTTCTTGCTTACTTGTCAGAAAATAGTGGCAGTTCCAGCATCAAAAATGGTTAATATTCTCAACTGCTTCACGTTCAGCAAAGATAAACTTATTGCCCTTGAAATCTTAGCTTCGTAAGTATCTCTTGTGTTGTATTTCCTTAAGCTGTATTGTTTTTACTAATGTTGCAGTATATAAAACTTAAGATAATTGTAGAAGGAAACGCTGTGGCCAGTTAAGGTAAAGCACAAATCCATTATTGATAGGGCTGTAAAAAGAAGAATTGTAAGTAGACATTGTGCAAAATTCTGTAGTTCGTCTGAGTCTTGAGCATGCTGCTATGTGGGCTTCTGCCTGTTGGAAAACTGCCACTTTGCCAATATTTTCACAGTGGTCTTCAGATCTTGTAGAGAATGAAGAGGGCCTTAAGCTTATTTCTGCTCACTGAAATGTAAAAGACTTGAGACCAGAGTGTTCTGGGAATTGACCCTTTTGCATTTGAAAAGCCCTCTGAATATTACATATGTAAAGATGAGTTAAGTAAATACATCTCTTAAATTGACACATTTGATTTACAGATCTAATGTCTATAAAAGATATATAGATATTCTAAATGTATGTTTACACGGAAAGTTGCCTTTTTTTACTGAACGCAGCTGCTTCAAAGGATCTACCTTTTACCTATGTTTATATTGGAACTCTTCTGCCTGGTTTAGGGGATTTATTGTATGAAGTGTTGTTCTGTTTTGGGTTGGGGGTTTTTTTGCATTAAGTGTGTCTGCCTTACATATGAATGCTATGTATTACAGCTAGCTTGAACATTTTGGGGTATATAAATTCATTATATAAATATCCATAAAACAAATAAGACTGGGGATATAGACATGATCCTGCTTTCAGAGTTGAGCATTAAGAAGCTGTATGGATGCTCCTAGTCTCTTTCAGACCAAAACAAAATGGTAGCCTAAAGGAATTTCAGTGGCACATTAAACTAACTTGTTTTGCTTCTTCAAATCAGATTGGAACTCCTAGACTCTTTAGTTGCTACACTTCAACTGATGTGGGGGGAAAGCGTGGTAACTTCTTTAGCTGTTGAATTTCTGCAGTACAAGAGCATAATAAGAGAGTCATGATATAGAAAACCTAACCCAAATCTATGTACTATTTACTTCGCTAACCAAAACTAGAGAACAAAGCTGAAAGTTCATTCACATTTTGATACCATTCTTTGTGGTGTTTTTCATGTCTTTGTTCAACATTCTGCTGGTTCCATTTCTTCTAATATGCTCCTTTGAGAAATCCTCCTTTTTGGGGCTGTGTTGTATTTCCAGTAGTTTGGATGGAGCAGGTAGTGTTTGACAGCAGTAAAGGTGCTGTGATCAGGGTTTTGAAAAAGGCAGGCAGAATCAGGCATTAGGTTCCTTGTACTTGCACATTTTGTTTTTGGTGTGTCCAGTGTTATTTTTGGGAGAGGAGCAAGGAGAAAGGAAGTGTACTTTCTGGAACTGTGTGAGGGGTTTCACTAGCTCTGCAGAACATGAGAGAATTGCCAGGAGTTTGATCTTTTTCACTCTGGAGTAAATAAGATGATAATTTGTTTCTCTACCAGTCTAGCAAGAAACAGCAGCGAACTGAGTAGCTGCTGATTTTCTGCTGTGCTGGGAACTATGTACTAGTAGCAATTAAAGCTTTCTAATAAACTGTTGTGATGCAAAATTCATTTTGTCAACATAGTTATTTTTGCCATAAAGTTTAGCCATTGTTGTCCATTGTTCCATATTTATCTTTAATTATAATATTCCGTATTTATATTTAATTCTAATACCATGTTTCACTTACAGGTATGAAGTCCATATTTAAGCCTGGGGTTTTAACTTTAATATTAATAGTAATATTATCATCTGAACTAATTATGGTTTTTTAATGTACTGTTGGGTACTGGCTGAATAAGTGTTGATCACTTTTCAGTAGTGCATTATTTCTGATAAGCATATGGAATGGCAGTAATCGTCTGTCGATGCCTTTATTTATAGCAACATTGTTGATGCTCAGAATTATCGCCTTATTGAAGATCTGTTCAGGATTAATATGTCAGAGAAGAAAAGATGCAGAAGAATTCTTGAACAGGTAGTCAAGATACTCTAGTATCCTTGATTCTGTCAAATACAGTATTGTTTCCATCCTTATGATCATTGTGGGGTCAGGACTTACCATGAAGACTGCTGGGAACTACTGGTGGAAGACAAGCTGAAAGAAGCAGCTGCAAAAAGATAAGAGCTATGTAATACATGTGCAAAAAAAGGGGAAGTTTCTGTCAGACATTAGGATCATATGGAAGAAGGGGCAGAATTGCAACCAATGCTGAAGGAAACAGTCTGCATTTGTTTTAGAGAACATCAAGTGCTTAACCCCAAGTTCTGTAGAGGCAGAGGTGATTTGAGTACAGTTATTCAAAACAAACGGGACTTTGGCAGAACCTCACACTATTTGGGCTATTTAGGAAGAAGATTTGAGACAAAGCTTTGAATCGTTCCATGTAGGTTGAGTCATGCAGTCTAAATGTCATGAAATAGTAATTAATTTCTTTAAAGCATTGAATTTGATAGCAAATAATGTCCTTTCTTGATTATCTTGCAGGCTTCAAAAACGGGTTGTAAGGCTCCTCATGCTATGATATCATCCTGTGGCATGATTCCTGGCAACCCTTATCCCAAGGGCAAACCAAGCCGCATAAATGGAATTTTCCCAGTAAGCATGATTCTATGCTCTTTTTTTTCACAGCATCCTTGATTTAGGATTCATTATAGTATAACCAAAACCAGTATTCATGTACATGGAAGGAGTGGAATCAAAAGAAATGTGGGCTTTTTTTGTATTACCCCATTACACATTTATAGGGAACTTGCATTATTTTTATTTGCCCATTCTTTCTATGCTGCTTCAGGTAACGATTACTGCATAAATAAGACATTGTTCATAGAAGGGAAACACTGTAATCTCCAGCAATATTTGGCAGAATTGGGAGAGGTGTAAAGAGCCTTACTTGTAGGTTGATAACATGACCTGATATGGTCACTATAGTACTACTGCTAATCTTAGTGTAGTTCTTGAACAACCATGTTAAGTATTTCCTGTGAACACTTAAGGGACTGCAAAATATAAGTTATCGTGTCCACAAATCAAAATGCTGAATTCTAATTACATCAGAAACATGGACTATTTAATATGCGTCTCTTTACAAAAGCTCAGTGTTATAAACCAAGCTATTGGAATGCTCTTACTTATCATTTTACAAGCCTAGAACGCAGTTTCTTTTTCCTAACAAACATGGCTAAGTATCACTTTTGGAATATTCAAAAACTCAAATGTAGTTTAGAAAATCAAATATGGCAGAAATTCTATAGCAAGATTTACTTCTAAATTAATACTGAATAGTTTAATTTTCTTTTGTTTCAGGGAACCCCTATCAAAAAGGACACAGAAGAATGTACTAATGAAGGAAAGGGAATAGCAGCCCGTATACTTGGACCATCCAAACCAGTACGTCTAATAAATGAGTAAATAAATTAAACTTTAAGAAAAACAAAATCCAACCGCCAGCCAATTCAATGAGGCTTTTGTATAAAATGCTGTTATGTTGCAGGAAGGCTGTAGAGCAGCAATTTAAACAAAGCTAAACTTCTATAATAAAGATAATATGACCTAGTATTTTTTTTTATTTAACGTGAAAAGAAGCTCTGGTTTATATCTGTGGGGGATAAGATTCTCTAGCAGATACAATGTATGTGCATTTCAAGGTAGAATTTAAATTACAGTAGCAGAAGACAAACCTAAAAGCATTTTTAGTAGTTCATCATGAGCTAGTGGAAGTTTTAGATACAAATATATGCATTTTTTTATTACAATCTCTGAGGGTTTCCCGCATGAACATAAAAATGCCTGCATCTTGGAAACTTGAATTACAGCAGTACCTTAGAAGTAGGTTCCTGTTTCTTAACAACACAGCTGATCTGTATTTCAAAATTTTTACACATGTGGGACAAACTTTCAGTGAACCTGGTACTATTTTGAAGTATTGTCCAAATGTTTTATTTTTACTTTTATTATGAGATGTTTCCCACTAAGCTGTATTATTTTAAAGGGACAGGTAACTGCATAAGTATTTGTTAGTTTTAAATGTGCTAAATCTTTAAAATGAGAAGTCAGTCCAAGACTGCAGAGTATGAAACCTACAAGGCAGGAAGGAGTTCCCTTACCCACCTCTGTTCAGTGTTATTTTAAAATCTAAAGGTATACTAGTGATGTTTGTTTCATTCTTTTCAGAAAGAGTGAAATATTTGCAGTCACTATGGATATTATGAAGAAATTTGCTATCAGATATTTTTCCAGTGAAGAACAGCTGTCTGTAGTAGTATCTGAATGTTAGCTATTTGTCTGAGAAACATTAGGTAATGCTTTCACTATTGCTTTTTCCGTTTGTTTTTTGTTTATGTAGGCTCCATCAACCTACAATCCACACAAACCAGTTCCATACCCCATCCCACCATGTCGGCCACATGCAACTATTGCACCAAGTAAGGCTTCTATGTGTTTTAGCTTGATGCTATTGTTTCATCCATTTACCTTTTAAGTAATGTGTCAAGTGTCAGTTTCTCTGACCACGATCATATCTGAAATTGGCTTGTGCTCCCTAAGCATGCTCTGGGTACTGGTTTCTACCTCTTCCTGTCATGACTGCAGAGTTGACAGAAAGAGGAATATATTGACTTCTTTTTCCAACATCCACATCATAAGGAAAATTCACAGTCCTGTTCTGATGACAAAATATTTCATTTATGAGAGGCATTGTGCATGTTAGACAAGACTAGGGCTGTGTCTGTTGTAATGTTTGACCAAGGTTTGGGCTTTGGCTTGACAAGTCTGTTGACTTGTTGCTGTTGTACCAAATTTAGGATATGGTCAGGCACAGCCCTGAATTGGGTGGAAAGATAATCTGTTTTTCAGTTGAAGGGGTAATCTGTTTCTCAGTTGCCTTCAGCTTTACTTTCTCTCCATCACAATGGGGAGAAAATGGTTTCCTAAAAGAAAAGTTTAGGCATGTAGATTTCAGTCTCAGAAGGGACATAGTGCTTGCCTTTTCCTGTGTTTGGTCTGACTATTCCTAGCCTTGTGCCTCAGGTAAGACTGAGTCTTTCTTCATAAGCTCCTCTCTCTTTGCTGCATTAGTTGTTTGATTCCAGACATTTTTGGAAGGGAGCAAGGCAATTGCCATTTCTTCGGAAGGAGAGCTTGGAGTACTTATGTAGTCAGACTCTGGTCTTTTTGAGCAGCAGCTGAAACCTTTTCCTAATCTTGCCATTCTGTACTGCAAAACAAGGAATGCTCTGGCTAGGAAGCTGGCTTTTCACTGATGTTAGGGATTTCAGGGAGTTTTTAAGGTATTTGATAAGAAAGTGTGGTAGAGCTCTTAGCATGCATGTTGAAGGGTGAGTCATCTAACCAACTTGATGTCTGCAAGTCTCTTTATAGTCAGTTTGAAAAAATGGGCACTACTAGTAGCTAAAGTAAGTCTGATGGTTTGTGCCCTAGAAGTGATTTGCTCCCCAGAAAGCATACAGGAAACTTGCAGACTAGCTCAAATTTATATTAAATAAATCCCATCCAAAGTAAGTTAGGGCACAAAATTTGGGCTGTGACTGGATGTAAGTGTTGGTACATTTTAGGATATGAAACAGCTTTTGAGGTTGTGGGGCCTTATTAGGCTGCAACGTGGTTTTTAAAAAAAACTCTTGTGACAATGGAACTCATAACTGATGCTATATTTATAGATATTAAAAATGTGTTTAACGAGATTGCAGATGCTGACCTGAAACTACTGAATGTGACTGTTTTCAAGCAATAGGCAGAATGGTCAGAATGATGTTTTGTTTTCTGCCTCTCATATATATTGGTTTAACGTTTCCTTCCTGAGTGATGCAATGATTGTTAGTTACTTTTCTGATTTTCAGCCAAGAGTTGTCATGCAAGAAATCTTAACGTTAGGTAGAACTATTATGAAAGTGTGAAATCAGAAAGGATTGTGTATGACAAATTACTGCACTTTGAGTATTGTTCAAGTGCTACCTTTTCCCATGAAGCATAAGTTCTTATGCTTTTATGAGCCTAAAATATTAATTCAGGACCACTGTGAAGTGTATTTATAGTCCTGTGATTTAAATTCTGATGTTCTTCATCAGAACTGTATACCACAACTATGTAACAGTTTGAGTTGCTCCAAAGAATAAGAGAGGAAAAAAGGTGGTTTTTTTATATGTTAAGTACAGTAAGCATTTTATATTAAAATAATTTTCTAACCCACTTGAATGTCTTAACATTTAAAGAAATATTGAAGAATGATAGATTAAGTATTTGAGAAGGGACATTTTTCTCTGAATTTTCTGACTAGTGTTGGAGGGCTGGTCATGGTCACTGGTGTATGTTTGGCTCTTTTGTTTGTCAAGGCTTTAATGTTAAAGGAAGAGTTGCAACAGCCTTTAAGTTAGGAATAGAAAAAGGACAAATGATGCTGCAGACACTCTGAATCACTCCTGCCCTTTGAGTTTTTCAGGCAAAATGGAACTGAAAGGAATTGAAACCTGACTTTTTCAGGCTCTTTCAAGAGAACTGCCCTTACTAAAATTTGGATCACAATGCATGGCACTCAGGCAGACATTGGCAAAAGCCAGCATCCAGCCTGGATGATTAACTGGTCTGGCTTTTTGGTGAAAGAATGTCTTACAATCTTGAAAATGTTCTTTTAAAGGAAAAAACACTTACTGGTTCATTTAGATATGGGTTCTTCTGACAACTGAGATGTGTATTGCATTTGTTTTTGTAGGTGCTTACAACAATGCTGGCTTAGTTCCAATGGCTAATGTCATAGCTCCAGGCTTAGCAGCTCCTCCGCCATACACTGCTAATCAAGTGGTATCAGGTAAAGCATGCATACCTTTAAAAATGTTGATGGTATTTTTTCTAATTCATTGTCGTAAATGGATCATTCACTGCTGGAGTTTCATTTGCTTTTAAATAACAAGCTGTTCTCTGTTTAGAAAATGAGGACCTTTCCAGCCAGGCAAAACCTTCCCAAAATCAAGGTAAATTGCAAATCCACAGGGGGATTTTTGTGTTGATTGTATCTTTGTTATTTGTTCAGAAAATGTAAACAACTTACTTGTTTAGTGGGGTTTTCATAAGCTTCTAAGTATTTAACTACTGTTGGAATAGGATCCCTTGAGAGTTGAGAAAAAAAATCATCTCAGGCCTTTGGTATTTCGAAGCATTGAAACATTAAAATTCAGTCTTTTGTTTTAGCTCATTAAAGTTTTATATTCTTCAGCATATAAGTATGTGAGAAATCATGTAGAAAACTAAATCAAAATATTCTTTGGAATGTAGTGCACTTCATTAATATCTTTGCAGTTGTAAAACTTGGGACATCTATTTGAAAACTCATTCACATTTTAATTTCATATATTAGTTGCAATGGGAAGCTAGGAATACAAGAGAGGCAGATTCTTTGTTTATAGTTTGTTGAAATCCATGTGTAGAATGTCTTATCCTAGACTGATACATCCAACTATGTCTACCTGCACTTTTGTCTTATCCTTTAAATTCCAATTGTTTTTGCAGAAGAGAGAGTTGGGCTTTTTTTTTTTTTTTTTTTTTGTCTCTATTTGTGTGGTACTTTGTACACTTTTGATAATACTTTGTTAGGTTTGACAAATAGAAACTGAGAATCTACTGACTATTGAGTCAGGCATATTAACAAATACCTGAAATAGATAAGAGGGCCATGATAAATTTAGCTCCTGTAAATATTTCTAGAAAAAAAAAGTTATGTTTTTTCTTTTCTCCTCTATGGCCAGGGATGGTTCCACAGAAATGTTTCAAAGAATCACTTTATTCATGTATACCCCTTTAAGTGTGCATGTATTTACAAGGTAGTTTGTACAGCTAAATTAATACAGTGTGAGGAATAAAATCTTCTCTTAGGAGGAGAAATTCAGTAACAGCTCTGGCTTCTATTGCAGCAGTATTTCTCTGGTGATTATCTTGGCTGTCAGGATTAACAACTGTGATCTTTAGGAGAGTCTTCAGCTTGGAAACAGGATAAGGAAAGGACAGAATCCAGAGCCGAGCAATCTGGGTCTAGGATTTTGGAAAAGAATAACGTAAAAGGAAATAGTTTGTTTGCAAACTTGCTAGTTTTAGAGTTTCAAGATACATAAAACAGGAGTTTGTCATATCAACTTAGGTCCAAGATTTTAAAGATTCCGTTTTTGGGTTTGTGTGTGTATATGTAGAATTCGGGCAAGAGAGAAATCTAAGCTGTTACAGAGTTATGGGTGATGAGTTTGACTGGTTGGATCAGTAATTTGCTTACAGTTGAACAGATTATTTTAAAAGTAAAATAAAGTATGAGGGTTGTTTGAGAGGAGTTATTAATTAACACATTCACATTCCACAAGTAACTAGACAGAGTCATATCAAGGCTCTTGACATGCCAGCGTTCATAAATGCAGCTTCTTTCCATTAAACCTCACATCACCATTTGCAATGTGCCTGCCTGTTTTCCTCCAGCTTGACTCATATCTCTTTGACTTACTTTGTAGGGTTGATATAAGCTGATATTCCTAGTGGCAGGGGCTTGCTTCAATTATAGACACCTGACTTCAGACTTACAGAAATATTTGTTGATAAGGTCAAGTGCCAATGTTAGTTTAATACTGTAGTGTGATACATGAATTTAAGTGTACCTTCTTAGAATCAAAATCTGAAGGAAACACAGTGAAGAGAATGACCTGATTTTGAAGGAAAGAAAAATACCAGCACCTGAAATCAGCTTTCTTCAGTTGTTGACTAAACTTCTCTGAAATCATGATACATTGAATTAACTGGTTCTGAAGGAAATTCTGACCTTCAGTGAGAGTGGATGCAGAGGAGCCCAGGTGATTTGATGCCAAGGGAATATTAGATCTGGTTTGGGTACTGCCAGATGTTAGGGACCAGAGGGAGGGTGTTTACCTGTATCACTTAGACATTCTTATGGAGTGTATTTGAGTGTCTAACTGTCTTGCATGAGATCATGAAGAGGTAGCAGATATCATTTTAAAGAGGAGTGGTAGCCTACATGATGTACAGCTTGTGATGTGTTTGTACGTACCTTTTTGTTTTGTTTTCATAGGCTCCAGTGTTAATTGTTTATATACAGACATTGTATGTTAGCTATTGCCTGTGTATCATATTTTGAAATGCTGTATAAAATGTGTTTGTGTTGATTTCAAACATTTCTGACAGTTTCAAGTATTCTTACCAGTTTTGTTTCTTTGCAGCTTTTTCTGCACAAGCGAATCAGCTCTTTACTCCTCATGGTTCTAATCCTTCAACACCTGCTGCTACTCCAGTCCCTACCCCATCACCTGTCAAGGCAATAAGCCATCCATTAGCACCTGCAACTCCACTCATATCTGGGATGAACATGTCTACCCCTGTCCTTCCTGTTTTCCCAGGACAGGTCTCCTCTTCCATCCATACATCTCAGCCATCCACCCCAACCCCTACTGTCATCAAATCCCTTTCATTGCCTGGTGTTCCTGTCACATCTGTTCACAGTGCAACCTCTACCCCTATCCCTGCAGTTTTTTCTGGGCTGGCTTCTATACCCACTGCTACGCCAGCTCCGCAAGGTTCTTCCACGCCATGTGCCACACCTGCACCTAGTGAAGCTTTCGCATCTGCTACTGCACCATTTGCTGGCCTCCCGTTCTCTGCAACCTCTTCAATTGCTTCCGCTAATAATCCCACTCCATTGTCATCAGTTTTCGCTGGCCTCCCTTTGTCCTTGCCTCCCAACGCCCAAGGGATTTCTAGTCCTGTTCCATCTACAATTGCTAATTCTCCTGCCACTACCATTCCTGGTTCGCTTAGCTTACCTAACCCAATTTTGTCTGTCTTAAAGGGATTTCTGACATCAAATGACACTTCATTAATCAATTCATCTGCTTTACCTTCTGCTATGACAAGTGAGCTTGCTTCTTTATCTGCTCTTGCTAATCAAAGCTCTGACCCTCCCACTTCCTCTGTCAACAAATGTTATACTTCATCATCCACCCCCACCCCACAGCGTTCCTCCACACCTGGGCTGGCCATTTTTCCAGGTCTTCCATCCCCATCTGTGGCCAATTCTAGTTCCACTCCTCCAACATTGCCTGCACAGTCACCTTTAACCACTTCACCATCAATTATGCCAGTCAACTGTGGCTCATCAGCCTCCCTCTTGCATGGCACAAGCCCTACTAATCCTGATCAGCAGCTCTCATCAGCCCCAGCTGCCACAAGTATCCCAGTTCTGGTCAAAACAGAACCCATGAGTCCTACCCTCTCGGCCTTCAAAGGTCCTTCTCATTCAGCTGGCCCTTCTCATGGCACTATAGGACTGTCGGCGCTTGGGCGTGCATACACCTCAGCAGCTTCAGTGCCAGTCAGTTTACCCAGTTCCCTGAATCCAGCGCTATCAGGTCTCTCCTCTTTGAGTGCTCCTCTAAACAATTCCAGTTCTCTGGCCTCCATTTCCCTCGCCCCACATGGCTCCTCTGCTTCCATTGCCCCTGTGTTCAATGGACTTCCTCCTTTTACATCTCTAACCAGTAACTTTGCTTTTACTGGTAATCCAGCACTTACGCCACCTGTCACTCTCCCAGGGTCTTTGTTAGCTACTCCGTCTACAACCGCTTCAGCCGTGTCTGCCCCTCATGTGAGTTCCACCGCCGCCGTACTCTCAGGACTCGCCGCCTCAGCAACAGTCTCTGCTCCACCCTTCTCGCTTAACTTGTCCAGTGCTGTCCCTTCCCTTTTTTCTGTTGCCCAGGGACCTCTGGGATCATCAAACCCATCCTTCCCTGGTTTTCCTGTCTCTAACACACCCTCTGTCACTCCTGCTCTCCCTTCTTTCCCTGGCCTCCAGGCATCTTCTGCAGTAGCAGCAGTTGCACCGTTGCCGGCAGCTGCCACAGCCCCATCTCCGGCTCCGGTCCTGCCAGGGTTTGCCTCGGCCTTTAGCTCAAACTTCAACTCTGCACTTGTTGCACAGGCTGGGTATGTTTCTGTTTCTGAAGGAGGTCACAACCATTTCTTTTTCTCTTGAGTAAAACACTGATTTTACTTTAGACGTAGAGATTATTTTCACTCATAGTTAGTAATTACAGTTAATTTTTAAAGTTAGTTCACCAGTAGATTTCCACCTGTCTTTAGAAACTGATAGAGTAGTTACTAAATAGGTTGTCCTCGGTAGTCCCCATTATGACAGTCTAATCCAGTGAGGTGCTGAGTGATCTTATTTCCCAGATGAGGATACTTGGCACCTCCTAGGCTTGTACAAGAATGGATTCCACGTGGGCATCCATTGACACATCCAGGTAATAGCAGACAGTACCTTAGAAGTTCCTATGTTTTAAGGAAGTACTGAGCATTAACTTCAGTCCATAAAGTTTTTTTGTGTGCAAACTGTAGGCACAGCCGAGGTACAAAAATTTCTGAGTTCCCCTCTTAGGTGTGCTCCAGACAGTCTTGGTTTGTGTGTGCATGAATAATTTGTAGGTGGGTAGAGACTGGGCTTCTGTTTGGAAATTCTGGCCTTTATGAGGTTTAGAAAAAGAGGTGCTTTTCTAATTTATATAGACATAAGCTTAGAGAGAGAGAGAAACATAGGATATAACACGATGTAGATGTTCCTAATAATAGCCGCATCTTGACATTCTTTCAGCTTGACTTCTGGACTACAGACACCGGGAAATGCAGTTTTTCCTGGTCTTTTATCTCTCCCTGGTATCCCTGGCTTTCCCCAAAGTGCCACACAGTCTTCCTTACAGGAATTGCAGCATAGTGCGGCTGCACAGTCAGCACTACTACAGGTAACGTGCCTATTTGTTAATACTGTTTTGCTTCCAGTAATCGTTTGAGCGTGTACTTGCGTGTTAACTTCTTGGGATTAGTTTAAGTCAGTAAATTATTAAAACCCCTAACCTGTTTGAGAACTGATTACAAGGATGATGATAAAGAACAACTCATATTAACTTCTTACTCAAGGCCAATGTACAATGCTTCTGGATGTTATGAATGTGATTAAACCCTTTTTGAAAACTCTTTGTAAAATGGGGAGGAGTGAAAGAAAAAAGACATTATAGTGAAATTTTTGCTAGGTTTGTGTTAAATCTAATGAGCTGGCCATGTAGTTGCAAAATTTGTGCTCAGTTCCAGTCATTTTAATATGTAAAGATTTCTGTGGAAAACCACTTTGTTGTGAGTTATGTGCCTCTCTACACAGACAATCATGTTGTCCTGAATTTGTGTCTGCTGTGGTTGTGCCTTTCTCTTGATAGGTCCCACAAATACAATTGTTGTAATAGAAGCGTGAGGTGGCTTTAGGTAATGTGTAGTTTCATTGTCTCTCTTGTCCATGAAACAACTTGTTTCAGTCATCAACCTACATAAGTTAACTAAAATTATCATCAGAGTTTGTATTCAGAAGTTTAGTTTGCCTGTTGTTAAAAACGGCCTCTGTAGATTAAGGATTCTGGTAAGAAATTTGTCCTTCTCTACAGAACACTAGAAGAGGCAGTTGAGTGTCTTGAATTAATGTTTTCTCTCTTCTGTGACACATCAGTTTTTGAAATGCAGCATGTGTCTAAGTACTGTTCCATATGCAGAATGTTGTCAGATATCTTTTGAGTATCAGGGGAAATAGATTGGAAGAAGCGAATTACTTAATCTAGGCCATGCTGCTTTTGCAGCTCAGGAATTTATTTATTCTGTAGAAATCTATATACGCAGATTGCATTGAGGAAACATCAGTTTTATTGTTTACAAGTTCCAGTCACTAAAATTAACACTTAGCTCCTCGAGCAATGAAGATAAAGAAAGTTCAAAGTCAGTAAAATACTACAGCTCCTGATTAAGCTATGCCTTCCAAATCAGCTGTGGCTTACTCCACTGGAAAGTAAATGCCATTAACGCGTCTTCATTTTTCCTCTTAATCCAACTGCTTTCCTCATTCTCTGGTATTTCAGAGCAGTAGTTGCACTACAGTTTAACATCTGCGTATAGGTGCATTGCTTGTCTCTGTTCTTTGCACACTTCAGATTATACTTTGGTTTTTTTGGCTTGAGTAGGACTGGTACTGTGCCTGAAATTTTGCTTGATTTAGATTTTGTTTGTTTCTTTGTTTTTATCAGTGCTGTTTCCTAACTTCTTCTCTTCCTTGAAGGCACATTCTGCTTCTGCTCTGGAGAACTATACAGCTCAGCCTGAAGGTTTTGCTAACTATCCGTCAACACCAGGAACACCATTTTCATTGCAGACAAGTCTGCCCCAGAGTGGATGGCAATAAATACCAGACATTTTTAAAGACTGCAGTGGTTGCTTGACAGAGCCTGATCCTTTTCACTTTGAAGGCTGTCTCCACATTAGTGGGAGTGTGGTCTGAATTGGGGAAGGAGGAGGAAAACATGAGGGTAAAATGATTCCAGGAGGCTGTGTCAGATGTCAAACCTAATTTGTGATTGCGTTTAATTGATTCAGGGTCTGAGCCTGTAAATTGCTGAGCATCCTTGACTCTCCTTTTAGCTTATGAGTTGAATGTTTGGTGTCTTTCAGGATCAGGAACATTCAAACAGATGCTTATGTAAATAGAGCAATTGGCTGTCAAAATGAATGGGGAGAACAAGTATACTTAATAGTGTGTATAAACACCTATCCTTCTGTTATGTTTTGTATGGTATATGTGGTTAATATAGAATGAGATCTAGACTGAAACTAGATGCTTAAAGCTGTAGATGATCTTTCATCTAGACGCACACTTCCTGTGTGTGTGTAGATCAAGGTCAGTTTATGGTTCTTTGGATCTTTTCTTCATATGTGTGAGGATCTCCTGTTAGCATCAGCAGTATGTTAAGGGGAGGCTAGATCAGAGGGGTGTGGGGGGTTTCTTATGCTTTGAAATACTGTCATGGGCTTGCTGCTGAATTGAGTACTCCTTTGTCTGAATCTGAACAGGAGAGCTAGGAAATGATGCTGTACTGTATTTGGGTAGAAGTGGACTATGTTTTACTGGAGTATGGTTTAGCTAGCTGAGAATATGTCTTTCCAGAGTACAGAAAAGCATTTTAATTTGCCTCTAAAATAATGTTCCATAACATTCTCCCTGCCCCCACACCTCTCTGTGAATGAAATAATTGTACTGCGGATAGGCTGCCTATCCGGCACTTTTGACTGCAGACTTTTGTGAATGTTTACAGACATGGGTCAAGTTCTTCTCTCCCTTATATTCATAAACTCACTGGTTCTCTATACGCTTTTCAGCTATAAACCACAACTTGATGGTGCTTATGTTATGAATGTAAGTGGGAGCAGAATTTGGACCATGGATTTTTTAGTATTTTTCCTTGGAAAATGTACATGATTTTAAAGGCATATAGCTAAATTAACTGTATTGGTTAGGAAGGGTTATGATGCAGCATATAGAAAGGTCTTGCTTTGTTAGTGAAATTCAGTTGTGCACTCTTATAATAACATTAGTACCTGTGGCAATGTGTAACACATTATTGAATACCATCTATTTAAGATAAACTCTTGATCATGTTCTAGAGACAATAGAGATGAATGATATTCAATCCTGTGATTGAATTAAAACGTAGAGGATACTATACTACTACTATACTGTAGAAAAGCTCTGCACCTAGAGTTCTACTTTTTTAAAGATGAATTCTGCTGGGAGATGTTGCTAATGTATTTTCTTTCAAGATGTGAACAAACTTTTTTAGAACATTAATGGAAATTCCTGTATTGGTTTTTAACACAGTTTTTTTAAATAAAAAGTTTACAGTCATGGCAAAAAGTCTTTGCTGACTATTTACATATTTGCCTAAAATACAGATGAATAAACTTGTTTTTACTAAGACACTTCCTAATGTTTGATCTTGCTTATGCTGTTTCTTTATCATGCAGAATTATATACTGAATTATATAATTGGTTTCCTAAAGAGTGGCAATAGAAATATCCTATGAAGTGCTTAGATAAAGAATTTAAATAGTATCCTCGATACTTTGTCAGCAGTTGGGTAGTCTTGCATTTTAATAATCAAATTTACATATTACTTTAAAGATCAAGCATAGTGCACTTTTACATTTTTAAATTTTGTGAAATCTGTTGAATTCTAATGATTCTCCACTCTGAACGGCTTTTAAAATCAGTGCCTTGTATCTTGACTCAAGAAATCTGTGGAAAAAATCTCTGCCATCTTTCATGATACTTTCCTTCTCATTATTTTCATGACTTGTTCTTTGTAGATTTGTAGAGCAATTGGAGAAGGAGAAAATAAAAATATAGGTATCTTCTCGAGCAAATTGGCTTTTGTCCCAGAGATATGAATATAAAACAGTTGAAAGTCAGTACGCATTTTGTAACCTTACTGAGGTGCTGAGTTTGATCTCTGATTTGAGTCCTAGTTTCCCCATCAAGCAATCAAAGTTTAAACTAATCCACATTGCCTTGTAGTCAAAAACAAGTACCAGATATCAGCTGTTACGCAGTGTTTCATCAAAAAGTAAGCAGTTCGTACCTCTGTTTCTGAAAACATCTATTGAATGGTCATGGGGTGTAGGTTGTTTTTTTCTGTCTGAACATTAGACAACTCAAAGATACGTAAGAGACTGTGAAGCCCTGTTTCTCCAAATGAAAATAGGTGAGAAGTAGTGAATATCCACTGTATTAAATGCTATTCTCCTGAAACAAGGTACTTGCTAAGTGGTGTCTAGCCACTTTACCTTTACCCAGAAAAGAGTATTTCATGCACAGATAGTGTAGTTTTACATAGAAGCTCATCATCAGTGTTAGACAAGTGAACAAATAGGCTAAGAAGCGTTAAACTGTCAAGTTTTTTTGTTTAGAATGGGCTCTCTGGTTCTTAGCGAATCATATTG
The DNA here is from genome assembly GCF_034638445.1 of Ciconia boyciana. Classification (NCBI taxonomy): domain Eukaryota; kingdom Metazoa; phylum Chordata; class Aves; order Ciconiiformes; family Ciconiidae; genus Ciconia; species Ciconia boyciana. The sequence goes on from NC_132934.1 coordinate 191,606,688, forward strand.
AACAGGATTTTGTAAATTGAACTTTCCAGTGGTTAGGATTAAGGTGAGTTTCAATTTCTTAACTATTTCTCCTGATGTAAAACTGTTTTTTATTAATTTTTTTCTCTTCAGGAATAAAGTCTGTGTTCTGCATTGCAGCAAACTCCTGTGACCCAGCCTTGGAATTTCTGAAGGGGGTGACTTGTCCTGAGCTCTTCAATGCTTACTTGAGCACCATTTTTAAAAAGCCAAGGAGAAGTCTGCTCCTGAGGCAAACCATGCTGGATCTTACACTGAGCCTGTGCTGGGAAAGGGCTGTTGCTGTATGACTTAATTCTGGACTAACTATGATTTTTTCATTGATCAAGTTGCCTGTTACTGCTATATTTCAGCTATGTTGACAGACTGCAAAGATAAGGTACAGTGAAATGTTCTTTGAAATAAAATTTTATTTGGAACAACTAAGAACATATTGGGATTGTGTTTGCAAATACAAGTTTCAATATTTCTTTCAAGTGCTTTAATTGCAGCTGTACTGAATATGAGAGAGCAATTTTCTGTCCTCTTCTTCCTCTGATTTGCAAGTGAGTGTTGTGAGCTTGGCTGGGCCTGGAAGGCAACTTGCCATGGTATGAATGTTCTTACTTCTTGCAAATTGCCTTCTTTTCGGGATTGAGATGGGAGTGATCCTGTTTGATTGACTGTCTGCCTGATGACTGTCTCTAATATTTACTCATGCTCTAGTGAAGTGTAACCAAAGGGGTGCCTCCTGTCATCTCCCCACCTTCAGCTATTGAAAGCTGATGCCATCTTCGCGAGGAGGAGGAGCAGTATGGGGATGCTCCTACAAGCAATAGGATGGTACTGTTAATCTTCTCTGTGTCCTGTCCCTTCTAAATTTAGATCTGGGGGAGAGGAATGACGAGCCTGAAGCAAATAGGCTAGTGTCTATTCTGGGGGCAGAATTCAGGGGCAGGAAAGGACTAGACTGAGAAATCTTTAGGGAGTGGCCAAAGCCCAGTGTATGGGAAGGAAAATAGTATGGGCCTAAAAAGGTCAGAAAAAGACAAACTGAAACCTACAACTTTGTTATATGCAAATCTCATGTGAGGACTGCCTGATGACTTCTTTGATACCTTTGGGACTGGTATTGTTTAGAAATGTCTGTGTGTAAGAATTCCATTTCTGGTTTTAACAAACATTGAAGTGGGTGCTGGGTCTGCAGGATTAAGTCTCTGCAATTGGATACTTTAGGGAAATTGTAAAGAACTGGTGCCATTTGCAGATGTAGCAGTGGGTGCAGAGAACTGTCGGAGAATGGACTCCTTACAGGTAAGCACCTAATCATCATGCCTGACCTGAGCCTTTGTGCTGCTTTTGGAACAGAAGTTGAAGGCTTTAGCTACATCAGCACACTGTGGAAATAGCTGAACTGCCACCGACCCGAACCACGTTCATCTAATGTTGCTTCTGCGTCAATAAGGCCTGCTAATGTGGCTTTGGACTCTAACTGGTTTTCTTTGTGGTACTGCCCCATGGCACAGGGCTGTGCCAGGCTGTTCAGCACCAGTGAACTTGCAGCTTGTAAACTGCTTTGCTCCAGAGCCCTCATGTATTTTCTTCTCTGAGTGTTTTGTAGCACTTCAGGACACCAGTTATCCACATGCCCCAGTATAGCCCCAAGGAGAAAGGATTAAGATTGCCCTGCCTTTGACTTCAAAATTTGAAATGGGGAATAAAAGTGCAGCTGAAGTTAACATGGAGAAACTAATACAGTGATGTTCCTGAACATAAAAGAAAAACACCATCTGCTTTAGTCACCTTTCAAGGGATATATTTACAAGCACCTCAGGGAATTATCAATAAACAGCAGGGAGCAATTATTTCTCTTAGATTTTAATATGTTTTGCTCATCTATCTGATGGTATAAGCAGCTGTGTAGATTGTGGCATTCAAATGGCTTGGAATAAAGTTTTCAATAAAACTGAGTTGCTCTAAAATTAAAAAAAAAGATGTTGGGGTAGTGTTACATGTTATGTTTTTGCTTCTGAAATAATTAAAGCACATTTTTCTAACTGCTCACCTTTGCGACCCTACTAGTAGGCATCTGTCCTGAACGGGTTTGATCTTACAGTTCAGTGTGAGAAGCCAAATAATTAGGAAAATGCTACAAATGACTTCAAATGGATATTGTCACATATTTGGGAGGGTATTGCAATAAGCATGTCAATCCCAGTTTTGCAAGCTGTTCGTGCTTATGGTTTTCACTGTGATTTAAAACAGCCATTCAACGGTGTAGTTTCCTCTCTCTGAAGCTGAAAGAGGGTTCTCTGGGAAGCAGTCAGCTTTGAATGACCCGTCTGGGGCCAATGTGATTACTGGCAGGGATGAAGACTTAAGTGAATTGAAGCTGGAGCCAGATCTTCAGCGATAGTCTAGATGATGGATGCCCACAGAAAACAGCCATATAATTAATGCAGCTATGTGTCAACCCCAAATTACATACGAAAAGCCACCTCTCATGTTTTCTCAAATAACAAGCAACAGATTTGTGTCCTTTGAGAAGGCTGCTCTCCGCTGCTGCAGCCTTCAGAAATGGCTTAGGCTGAAATGCTATGCTTGGTTTGATTGTCAATATTGAAAAGTGTTTTGTGAAAAATATTCTTGTTGGGGAAAATTTTAAGACTTTGGAGCTGAAATGCTTCTGCTGTGGTTTTTAGGTTATCTAGCATAACAGTGTTCAACCTATTGTGATGTACAGTATCAAGAAGTGTGTAATGAGCTATTCTACACAGCACAGGGACCTCACTTGGAAAATTATTTATGTTTCTAGTGTTTGAGATCTGAACAGTAGCTGAGCCCCATAATATTAAGAGGTGTACAGCAGAGGAGCAGTCCTCAATCTGTACCCCCTGGTTTTATAGAATCATTTAGGTTGGAAAAGACCCTTAAGATCATCGAGTCCAACCCTAAACCTAACACTGCCAAGTCCACCACTAAACCATGTCCCTAAGTGCCATGTCTACATGGCTATGTCTTTTAAATATCCCCAGGGATGGTGACTCAAGGACTTGCCTGGGCAGCCTGTTCCAATGCTTGACACCCTTTTGGTGAAGAAATTGTTCCTAATATCCAGTCTAAACCTCTCCTGACGCAACTGGAGGCCATTTCCTCTCGTCCTATCGCTTGTTACTTGGGAGAACAGACCGACCCCCACCTCACTACAGCCTCCTTTCAGGTAGCTGTAGAGAGCGATAAGGTCTCCCCTCAGCCTCCTTTTCTCCAGGCTAAACAACCCCAGTTCCCTCAGCCGCTCCTCACAAGACTTGTTTTCTCTTCTCTTTCTGTCTTGTCTTGTTCTTGTTTTTTCTCTCTGGTGACAGATATTACTGATTCATAGAAATAATTTCCAGCTTGGATTTTGTGGGGTGTAAAACCAGCTGGGCCCTTGCCCTTGCATCCCCAGCCAGAAGGCAGCCACAGAAGACCATGGAGTTACATCAGAGACAACCGTGATCCACAAGTCTTTGTTTTTGTAAACATCCCCTCCTCACCAGGGTTACTGACTCCCCGAGGGCTCTCGTGCAAGTGGGGATTTCTCCTCTCGCCCTGCCTCTCTCTTCAGCGCCTCGCATGAGCGCTGTGCTGTTTCAAGGTATGCTGCTGTCTCGTCTGTGAGGGTATCGGAGCTTCCCTCGAATGGGATGGGTCCCCAGAGAGAGACGCCCAAGAAAAACAACACAGAGCATCTAATTGGTAAGCCTTGCTTTGTGTGTGTGTGTTTTTCTCAATAAAAAGGAGCAAAACTAACCGAACAAAAAAAGTACATTTGAATCCAGGCATTCATCATGTCTCCCACATGGGCTGGAGATGAAAATTCAGCATCTGCCACTGTGAGTGACAGAGCAAATTACCTCATACTGCCCTGCCAGCACGCCCCAGCATCTACCTTCCGGCAAAAGCACCCCACGGGCTAAAATGGCTGATTCAGCTGTTGATACACTCCTGTATGTAGGAGTGGGGTGGAAAGGGAAAAATACGAGTTAGCTAGGGAAGACAGAAGAATTTTTCAGCCCCAAAAGTGCACTTGGTGTGCTTGGACTTGTGTGATGAGCACCCAGTGTTCTCTGCAAGCAAGGGAACTGCTGCCAAACCAAAGTTGTTACTGGCGATGTGTGCTGTTTTCACCATTGTGTCTGGCCGTTAGCGTGGATAGTACAGTGGGACAAGCATGAGTCTCGGCAGGATTGATTTGGGGTGCTTGTAGAAAGCAGGAGGGTACACAGTGGTTACAAAAGGCTGAGGCTGCTCCATCTCTCTTTGTTGCTGCAGGAGACCTGGGAGATTTTGCCCACCGTTCTTTATATTCTTCACAAGACAGCTTGAACATGAGCTTTTCATTTGCTTTTCAAGTTTGACAACCACGTCATGGTTTTGTGTATCAAGTGTGCTCATGATCATAGAATTGTAGAATCATTTAGGTTGGAAAAGACCTTTAAGATCATTGAGTCCAACCGCAAATGAGTGTGTCAAGAAAAAAAGAAGTGAATCTTACGAGTGTCCTGGAGCTTTTCCACAACTGCTGATTGATGAGCTCACATTTAGCAGTGCATTGCAGCTCTTGGTTTGCTCTAGACTGTAGACCCAAGTGAGGTTTTTGGTGGTTGTGACTACTGTAATCCGTATACAGGCATGGCAAAACCAGGTCACTGATATGTTGGGTTGTGACTGATCCTCGTTCTTCACTATTGTGTTTTTCTGAAGTCTTCCATTTGTCTTGTGGTTAAATGGTTTGAAACTTTGGGGTAATCTGAAAATATTTGTGGTGGTTTTTTGAGGTCTAGGTCTGGATTCACTATTAAAAAGGCATACTGTCATATCCTGCTTTTCTCATTGGAATCTACATTGGCAACAGGATCTGTAGGGCAGTTCTCATGGAGAAGGATTCAGTTGTACTTTGTCAAGTTTTGGATGTGTGCTTCTTGTCCACAGTGGTGATAAGGGATATCTTAACCTATCTCTTCTGAGCTGCTTGAATATCAGTCTGAAGGGTGCAGGCATTTGTTCCCAGCCATTCCCTACCATCTGTGGATTGTGTCATTCCTACCGGGTATCTTCACAGTGGTCTCGGGTGAATGATGGCAGGTGAAGTTACAATCCAAAATTGCTTTTGAAGAGGTTCTTCATGACCAAGTTTGGCACTGGAGAAAAATATCTTCAACTATTTTTATGTAAGCTAATAATTTAGGTGAAATAAAGAGAGAGGAGAACATTGAGTTCTGCTGAACAGAACATCCCTTCGTGATTAATTTCCCCAGGCTTCAGATAAGGAATTCTGAATGATGCCCATTCCACAAGTTTCCTTGATCTCTTTCCACTGAAAAGCCACCTGACTGCTGGTACTTCATGTACCTGTTGTAGCCTGACACACCACTAGTGTAACGTGAAGAACACTGTGTGGCAAACAAGCAGCAGTGAAAGCGTTAAAGGTTTTCACATTAAATCTTAGAAGTCCTGTCTTCAAACACATGGCCTTAAGGTTTGCATGGTAATTTACTCAGGGGAGCTCCTCAAATCTTTCCTACCGCTGATTGCAGCATGGTGATGATACCTCATTAAACAACCAGGGATTTAAAATTACTGTTTGTTGGAAAGGGTCAGGAAGAAAGCCAGGCTCCTGGTGCAGCAATTCTGTGCCCAGCTCTCGGGGCAAACAGTCAAAGGGAGTCCTGAAAGTTGGCCCCCTCTTGGACACAAACGATTGTATGTGTGAGTGATGAAATCTGCAGCGGGGACCTCAGAAGCAGGAAGGGAAAAACTGCAAGCAGCAAAGGGCTTGGTTGTAACATCCAGGTTTGCAGTTAACCTGGCTTCGTTGCCAGGATGTGTAGTGCAGCTATGCACCCAAGAGAAGAAAGAGCTGCAGGAGGGCTGTGTTGTGTCTCCTACGCCCGGGTGGCTGCGGGTTTTCTGACAAACCTGTCAGTCCCGCTCTGCTGGTCTGTTGGCTTGTGCCTTACAGATCAGGTAGCCTTACGCCGTTTTGCTGTGGTGACAAGTGTTTTCTCACAATGTATGAAATGAATTGTTTTATTTTCTATTTATCAGTTTCTATCTGCCTATGAATTTTATTTGATGTCAGAAATTCCCAGTGCTGCCCTGTACCTTTGAGGTAACATATCCAAAACACGCTGCATCAGCATGGGGGAGGTTCTCTGAGGAGACCTCTGAGCCTTCGTCCCTGTCTTCTGCCTCTTCCCCTTGCAATGGGAAACGTAGGCTGTGGCAGTCAGCTTTACATCTGCTGATTGATGCTCATGCCTGCAAAAATCCCCTTCTGGTCCAAACCTAGCAGCCAGGCAGCCCTTAGGACTAGCCCACCCTGATGCTTCTGCTTTTCTTGTGACTCTCCTGATCCAAGGCATTTCTGCATTTAGCAAAATTCAGTCAACCTTGCGGTGCTCTGTCCTGGTGGCAGGACTGGCCTGTTTCACTCCTCGCCCTCTTCCATGCCTCTTCTGTGAGGACCTCAGCAGTTCCAGCTGCTCTTCAAAGAGCAACAGCCCCTTGATCACCTTTCCCTTACAAAGATCCTCCCAAACTTTTAGTCCTTGAACATCTCACCACTGCTTTCCCTTCAGGCTGTACAATAACGAAATTATTTTGATATATTTTGATTTCATTATAATGAAATAATGAAATTTCATTATAATGAAATTTTTGGATGAGAAGAGCTGAAAACAGTGAGAGAACTGCTCAAAATGCACGGGCGTGCATGTTGACAAACACTGATTTTGAAGCTTGTGGTCCAGAGGATGAACTGGTCCATCAATATTCCTCAAAACTTTCATCTAAAGACAGTAGGAGTTCCCCTCATTTTCCTTATCACCTGTTTCATACAAACTAAATCTTTTGCCCCAGCTGTGGCATGCTGGCAGAGATTCATATCCATGGATACTCCACCCAATGATGTATTTGTCCTTCACAGCTGCTAGCTTTGGCAACGTTTTTCATTTTCCTTCTTTCTTTCCTGTTGCAAAATGTACTTTCTGAACCTTTTAACCTTTGGGGCAGAAGGGACATAAGGTTGGATGTTTGATCAGGTGTTTTACAGCTTTCAGTGAGCGATGGGAAGGAGGTAAGAGGGAACGAGTCTCTGTGGACTTTGCAGTCCCTCATGATTGCACTGGGCTAGATCTGTATCCCTCAGAGAACTGTCTTCAAAATTTGCATTCACTGCTTTTCTTCCTTATTTTTTTTCTTATAGCTGACAGGCGGGAAGGAATTGGTGTGTGTGGCTGGATCCTGATTTCTCTTTCTTTCCTCCTGGTGCTTATTACATTTCCTATTTCCATCTGGGCATGTATCAAGGTAAGCTAGTGAGATTTGGGGGACATAAAGAATGCTCTATGATCATTGTTGTTACTTATGTTTATTGATTTGTTGATTTTGTTAAAACAAGGCACTTTACATTCACTTTTTGGAAATCGTAAGGGCTTGTAGCAAAGATGTGGTCTGGGACCAAGAGATGCATGTTCTTCCACTGACTTTCTGTATCACCACAACTTACTCATTTAATTTCTTCCCATCTCAACTTCCATCATCAGTTAAACTTCCCTGCTTTACAACAACACTAGGAGAATAAATATACAAACTTTTCTGAAGAACTGATGAAAAACAGAGTAAGTCCCTGCGTTGAGGGACTATACAACCTAAACCCACAGTCCCTTCAAGGTATGAGCATCATATGATTAATTTAAAGCACGTTTTAGGAGTTACCAGAGTGATTGCCCTGAACACCAGGCCTTGAGTAGGCCTAATACACTAACCAAAGTAGTTAGGTAGATTATCTGAGGTGAGACATACTTTGCCCACAGTTCCTCTGAGTGTAGCACTGATGTTGAGAGTTGTGGGTAGCCTCATTAGATCAGTGGCAACTTTCATATTTGGTCTGCCTTGTAAAATATTTTCAGGGCCAGAGTCTGAGTTTTTCCAGGAAACTATGAGGTCAGGAGAAGGCATAAAATGCCTAGTGACTTGCAGCTTTGTTGGTTCCTATATTATTTGTACTTTTTTCACATTTAATACAGATGCTAAAGATTAAAAAAATCAGTTCAGAGAGCAGGAATAGAGTTAGTTGTAAAACTCTAAATTTAAAATATTTTCCTAGGTTATCAGAGAATATGAACGTGCTGTTGTATTTCGGCTGGGACGTATACTGTCTAAGAAAGCAAAGGGACCAGGTGAATGCATGCAGTTTTATTCTGTTAAAATGCACTGTTTTTATTTTATTACAATGCACTCTGACCACACAGAGAATTGCAGAGGTCCATTAAATCCTTCTCCATAGCATAGGGGGGGATGAGATGGTCCTCTCTGCTGCAGTCCATTTATCTGCAGGCTGTTTGTTTTTCTGAAGAGAAGATAAAGCCATCCCCGTGTCATAGCACAACACTGAAGGTGAGGACCTTGATGCCAGGCATGGCTTTGCTGTTAAGTAGGTTGGACAACGGAAGGTTGAGTTCATGCTGCAGGTGCTGGTGGGGGACCAGGGAGGTTTAAGTGCAGTCTTCAGCTCTACTGCAGACTTTTTTGGGTGACTGTGACCACTCTCCCTGTACCTCACTTCCAACACTGCTCATTGCTGCCAGCTCTTTAGCTGTCTTCTGCTCTGAAAATTGTAAATGTGTCAGGGCAGGGACACTCTGCATCTATACAGAGTTTGTTACAGGCACCTAGGATCAGGTTACAAAATCACAAATACAAACCAAACCCAACAACATCAGGTATTTGCATTGGTGCAGTTACCAGTTCTGTGCAATGAAACTGGGCAAACTGGAAGTTGAAATAAGAGGAAAAATCCTTTCCAGATACTGTCTTTCCTCTTGCCATGTGGCAATAATAGCCATGTGGTCCAAAGAGCAGCTAGGGCAGGTGCAGAGCTCTTCTGCATGGCTCTGGGCACCTAAGCAAGGTGCTGAGATTAGAAAAATGGTTTTATCAAGTCCCCCTCTCTAGCGATGGGAGAGTGGGGACTCCGTCACAGGACAGGTCAGATCTTAGAACAACGTTCCTAATGTGGGGGTCCACAGGTGGTGCAGGAATCTGGGCCTGGGAGATGTCTTTCCTGGGGGCACACATACTGTACCATAAATGGCTTCTGATCTAAAGAGGGGAAACTAAATAAAGGCATAAAAGGAGTTTTTGTCAGAAGTCTCATGGCAGATTTGAGACTAGAACTGTAATCTGGCCATTCCCAGACCAGAGCCCTAGGCTGTTAAGCTCCAATAAATTCATGTTATTTGCAGATATCTGCATTTCCCTCTGTTATTTGAAAATGCAAAACCTTACTGTTGTCACCTTCCTCAGCAGAAAGGACAGCTGTAGTAATAAGGTGGGCTCATTCCCCACCCTGTGGATATTTCCATGTGTTTACTTTGCACAGGATACCTGGCTCTAGACTTAGCTTTCAGAAACAAGTGTTTCACCTAGTTATTTTTATTTTTCAGGTTTGATCCTCATACTTCCATGTACAGATACATTTATCAAGGTTGATCTTAGAACTGTTACCTGTAACATTCCTCCACAAGAGGTAACTATTCTCTAGCAGCCATCTAAAACAGAAATAAAATATAGAGCTGATTTGTGTCACAATCAAAATGGTGTTTTATAGTCTTGTAGCTGTGAGCTACTGTACAGAATTTAGCTTATTTGCTGTATCTTCTGACTGCCAAACTGCTTACAAAACTTCTACTTATGAAAACCTGCACATGCATCGTTGCAAACCAAGCAAACTCCTCTTGCTGATGTTCAGAACTGTGAGATAAAAGATAAGGGAAGGGGGGGTAGAACTGCAAATGGGAGTCAGAGAGGACAAGAGAGGAGAGGCTAAAAAATTCCCAATTGTATTGTTATTCTACACATGGAAATGAAGCAGTAGACTAGCATAAGATATCCAGAATAGAATGTCCTAATAAAATTGGATCTGACATGCAGCTCGCCATTCACAAAAGCCTTCAGTGATGTTGTGGCTGCTGCTCGAAGGTAGGCACACCCTGCACGTTTCTTGAAAGGCAGGTTATGTATGGATAACAAATCTCTTTAAATTAAAAGGGATTAGCAGACAATCATCCACAAAACTCAGATCCAAGCAGGAATGGGGAGTCGTATCTTTAGGCATTTTATTGAAAAACATTGACTGAAGAATTTAGTCTGAAGAATCAGTTGCTGAGCAATTTCTGTCCTTCTGGAAAAGTTTTGGTTCCGTGTGGTACAATTCTTCTCCACCATGGTACAATGCTTCTGCTGGTGGAGTTGGCACTGCTGTCTCCTTCCTTACGTGGAGAGAAGTGCAGGGTGGGGCGGGATGGCCCCAGGACCCCTTTGGCCCCTGGAATTGCCCATTGTGTTCCCCAGGAGCTGTTTCTTGGACCGTTATCTTTCTGTAATCACAAAGAGCCTTTTCTCAGAGTGCAGGTTGCAGGGGTGCACGTGATGGAGTGAAAAACGGCTCCCCCAAAATGGAAGGCTGGAAGGAAGATGGTTGCAGTACTTGTGCTGTACAAGGCTTAGCAGCTTTTGGCAAGGCTTCTGCAGCTGTTGGCAGGGCTTCCATGAAGCATTTACTTGCAGGCAAAAGATGCTGAGGAGGGAAGAGGCAGCGGAGCATCATCAGTGCTCTGCTGAGGCCAACTGCCTGCTGAGGCACAGGGGGCTTGTCTGGCAAAAGATGACACAACTCCTCTATGAATACTTAAATATTTTTCAGAGTTTCTTCTCACAATTTCTTGTGCTTTGCTTTTCACTTTTGTTTTAATTTGCTGGTGTTTCTTACAAATACATTGTTTGGGGGAAGTAACACAGATCTTTCAATCTGCATGCAATGTATAAAACCAGTAATGGCCCTTTCTACCAGAAAGGAAGAGGATAACCATCATTTAGTATTGCAGAAGAAATTCATGCAGGCTATGAGATTCACTTACTGTTGAAACAGTTGTCTTAAAGGCTATGTACAACATTTTGCCCTGGTTTAAACTATTGGTGATGCAGAATAACTTCCTTGAAGTTATTTCTCAGAGGAATAACAAAGAAAACAAATTAAATTCTTAATTTCCTTGAATTATCAGGGCCTTTTCCTCACTAAGGGGAAAAAAAAATTCCCCTTCCTTGGCAAGGGGTGTGTTATTGGATCCTTCTCTAATTCTGCACATTTATCCAATTTCTCCGATGCAGATTCTCACAAAAGATGCCGTTACTACCCAAGTTGATGGGGTGGTGTATTACAGGATCCACAGCGCTGTCAGCGCTGTTGCTAACATCACTGATGTCCATTCGGCTACCTTCCTCTTGGCACAGACAACCCTGAGAAATGTTCTGGGTACACAGAGCTTGGCTCAGCTCCTGGCAGGTCGTGAGGAGATCGCGCACAGTATTCAGGTAAATCTGGCTCTCAAAATTCACTGACAAGCATGGAGATTTGTTCTGGGAAGTAGCAGATTCGAAATAATCTCTTTCTTTCTTCAACAATGATAGCAAAATTTTCCTCTATGTTTTTTTTCAATTATAGATCTCATTGCTTGGAGTCAGAAAGAGTTATTCTAAAGGTATTTCCCCAGGTTCTTGTAGAAGAGTTATTTCCTATCAAAAAGCAATGAAGATTCTGAAATTACCCATTGAGTTGAATAAATCTGTTTAGTCTTTGTACAGAGGCTGCTGCAAGCGGTGAGAAAGAAGTCTACTGCTTGTCGGAAGCTCTATCTTGAACAGACCCTTGATTAAGGTTTAATCAAGGCAGGGCTTGTATGTCCTGTCATAACAACTAAGAGTACAGGACCGAGTTGTTTTATGCTTTAAAATGCCATCTGTTTTTTTAATTTGGCAGCCAAGGAGAGAGCAGAGAAGAAAGCCAAAACCCGATTTACTCTTTTCAGTCAGAGAAGAGACAAAGCCAAATAAAAGAGAAAGTGTACCCCTTTCCAGCCAGGACAGCAGCCATGGGCAGAGCCGGGGCACAGAGGAGCGTGCCAATGCTGCAGGGCTGTGCTGTGTCATTCACCCGTAGTGTGCTTTCACATGCTTTTACAGCATCGTGCCGCTTTAGGAAGTTGCAGTAGCATTACATCGTAAAAGGGAGAAGTTTGGTAAGTGCCCACCTAAAGAAAGGATGGGGAATCATAGTTTAGGAGACAGTAGAGAAGCCACACAGGAGACACCCTGTCTCAGACACTGGTGTTGATCAGCAAGAGTTTCATAAGGTTGCGGTACCCGCCGTACGCACACCACGTTGGATGTTAGTGCCCCTGGAAGGCTCCGTCTTTCTGTTGTGCAGGTTTACATGCTGCCTTTCCTTCTGTCCAAGCGGCAGGGTACATCGTGTGGTTTTCTCTCTGCCATCACTGTGCTCTTTGTGGTGGGTTGTGTGTTTGTCCCTAAGGCTATCCTTGAGAGTGCCACGGAGCAGTGGGGAATCAAAGTGGCCCGAGTGGAGATCAAAGATGTGAGGATTCCTGTGGCCATGCAGAGGGCAATGGCAGCCAAAGCAGAGGCTGCTCGAGAAGCAAGAGCTAAGGTGAGACCCACAGCAATGTCTACCTCCAAGCTCCCATATCCTCATCCCAGGCATCCAAGTGCCTGTTTGTTTTCTCCTCATTGTAAAGGGGGATTTTCCTCACTATGGGCAGCATCCAATGTGGTTTCCATTTCTCTTTCTTTGCAGATTGTGGCAGCAGAGGGAGAAATGAATGCTTCTAAAGCCCTCAAGCAGGCCTCCATGGTGCTGGCTGAGTCTCCGGCAGGTCTTCAGCTGCGCTACCTGCAAACGTTAACAACCTTGGCAGCAGAGAATAATTCCACCATTGTCTTCCCTCTCCCTATAAATATGCTTGAGAGTTTCGGGCAGAAAAATAGAGGGGGATAGAGACTGTTCTACACTAGCTCCTTGGGCAGAGAGATTTAAAGGGTTTCCCAGGAAGCAAGGCATTCCAGATGATTACCAGAATTAAAGTAGAAGCATACTTTGGTCCTCTGTACCAAAAATAAGAGTAAAAATAGTTTAACAACTACATATAGCTCCCACATTAGGAGACTGCATTTGCAAAGTTCAGGCACTAAGCAGTTTCAGCTTAGACTCATCTCCAAGTGAAATGGAAGAAAATATGTAAAATGCAATAAAATATGTAAAATGCATGTTAGACCTAATGAAATTTTAATGATGCTTTCACCACATTTTACAGAGTCTTGAGTGTAGCAATTATTTAGTGATTTGTCTGCTAAGCAAGAACCTCTGAGCTCTTGATGTACTCCACACAGCAAAAGGGTCAGATACTGGTATTTAACTCAAGTCCTGTGGAGTGGAAAAAAGGATTTGGCCTATAACCTTAGAGGTATTCTTTCATAACTATTAACAGAATTACTGGATAATTGGTATGTCAGTAGAACAACCTATTCTTTATCTTACATGAGTAAAAATTAGCACTTTCTTTACTGACCTTGGCTGGATTTTGCCATATCACTGACATTTCTATAAGCTCTGTAATAAAAGGAAGAGAATGTATGCCCATGCATTAGTCACATTTCCTAAATCTGAAAGCTGGGTGTGGTGGGTTGACCTTGGCTGGATGCCAGGTGCCCACCAAGCCTCTCTATCACTCCCCTCCTCAGCTGGACAGAGGGAGAAAAAATATGATGAAAGGCTCGTGGGTCGAGCTAAGGACAGGGAGATCACTCACCAATTACCGTTGTGGGCAAAACAGACTCAACTTGGGGAAATTTAGTTTAATTTATTACCAATCAGAAGTCAGAGCAGGATGATGAGAAATAAAACCAAATCCTAAATGACCTTTCCCCCACCCCTCCCTTCTTCCCAGGCTCAACTTCACTACTGATTTCTCTACCTCCTCTCCCTGAGTGGCACAGGGGAATGGGGAATGGGGGCTACAGTCAGTTCATCACACGTTGTCTCTGCTGCTTGTTCCTCCCCACACTCTTCCCCTGCTCCGGCGTGGGGTCCCTCCTACGGGAGACAGTCCTCCACAAAATTCTCCCACGTGGGTCCTTCCCATGGGCTGCAGTCCTTCACAAACTGCTCCAGTGTGGGTCCTTTCCACATGTGCTTTCCACAGGGTGCAGTCCTTCAGGAACAGAGTGCTCCAGCATGGGTCCCCCACAGGGTCACAAGTCCTGCCAGCAAACCTGCTCCAGCGTGGGCTGCTCTCTCCATGGGGCCACAGGTCCTGCCAGGAGCCTGCTCCAGCGTGGGCTCTCCACAGGATCACAGCCTCCTTTGCAAGCATCCACCTGCTCCAGCATGGGGTCCTCCACGGGCTGCAGGTGGATATCTGCTCCACCGTGGACCTCCATGGGCTGCAGGGGGACAGCCTGCCTCACCATGGTCTTCACCAGGGACTGCAGGCGAATCTCTGCTCTGGTGCCTGGAGCACCTCGTCCCCCTCCTTCTTCACTGACCTTGGTGTCTGCAGAGTTGTTTCTCTCACATTTTCTCACTCCTATCTTCCTCTGCAGTTGTGCAGTAGTTTTTTTTCTCCCTTCTTAAATATGTTATCCCAGAGGCGCTACCACCATTGCTGACTGTCTTGGCCTTGGCCAGCAGCGGGTCCATCTTGGAGCCGGCTGGCATTGGCTCTATTGGACATAGGGGAAGCTTCTCGCACCTTCTCACAGCAGCCACCCCTATAGCCCCTCCACTACCAAAACCTTGCCATGTGAACCCAATATACTGGGGCAAACCTTGAGGAAAACAAATTTTCCTATGTTAATTTAAGTATCTGTCTTTCACCCTTAGGAGGTTTCTTATCTTCCTTTGCAGATGTCATGAAAACAGTGGTGCAGGTTTTCATAAAATAAGCCTTCCCCACCCTCCAACCATGCAATGCTTGGCAGCTGAGTGGGGCACATCATTGCAGATATCTGAGTTCAGCTACCATTATACCTGAGTTTACAGCCTTCAAAAACAGCCGGGTGGTTCACAGTGCTGGCACACAGTGATGGGCTGTCTGCTATGAATCTGAAGGTTCTTATGGAGCAGCTGTTCTGGCAGGTGCTGCTGCCGTGTAGTGTCTCCTCCACACAAGGCTCACTGCTGCCCCTCCTATCCCGTAGAGTCATTTGACTCCAAATTAACCAGATCAACATGGACCTATTAATTATCATATTGTTGATACAGGCCCTTCTTATTTTTACTGCAGTGTAACACAAGCAGTCCAGGTTGCAAATTTTTGCACTCAGTAACTGCTGGCATGAAGACAGTGTATGAGCATCTGAGGATGGTGACCTGTTCAGCAAACACAGCTTTTCATTGCAGCTCTTCTCTGCCTCAGACACGACTGCCAAATGGCATTTTGCTGGCAAACTAAAGAAGTAAAACCTGTATTTGCAAGTCATCTACTTATCAGTGTTATCAAAACATTTTCTACAGACTTTCTTATCCTAAGAAAAGGGATGTTTTGAGTATTTTTCATCGTCAACTTAGTTTGCCATTTGTAGAAACCTTTATAACTGTGACAGCAAACCTCCCACCTATTGCATCTCCACTACAGAGCTGTTTGCATAGCCACAGAAGCAGCAATACTTCAGAAAAATGCAACCACAGATTGGGTCAGGTTTTTTTTTTTTAAGTAATGGAAATTAATTAAACTCTAAAAAAAAGAAAAGTTTGAAAGATGTGTGACGACAGAGTGCAATTAAAAAGCACTTCAGTGCCCTCAGTGAGCTACCAGCACTAACTAGCCTGTGCAGGACTCCTGGGTCAGGCACAGTCCAGTTGCCCATCCCTGATGCTGGGCCAGTTCCAGTTCCAGCTTCGCAAGTGTGTATGGGAATCCTGCTGTGGTACAAATGGGGTCATTCATTCCCCTCCATGAAGACTCACCATTAAAAACAGAAATTAACTGATGTGCTGAAGCATGAGTGCTAGTATCTCTTTCAGGAGCAGTGTAACACAGGCTGTACTTGGTAAGGCCGTGAATGCCCAGTCTTCTTTCTGACCCATGCAAATTTCTTGGCCTCTAATGTCCAGTGACAATGACTGCGGGAATTAATCAGCTCTGCAAACACAATGATTTTTCGTTTGATCCCCTGCAGGATAATTGCATATAATGGATCAGGGAGACAGAAAATCCTGCTCTCTCTTCACCAGTGGCAGGGACAATAAAAACAATAACTAGTAGAATAACTGCAATTTTTGTTGTATTACCCCCACACACATACATCTACAAGAAGATACCCCATTCAGCACAACAGATAGCAACAGAAGCAGCTCTGCAATGTTTCAGGTGCCACTGTGATGTACAGGCTTTGCAAGAAAAATTTAGGAAGGAGATGAGTGTCAGTCGCATAGATAGGATATGGGGAGAAGAGCAATTGTTCAGAAGAGGCACAAGCCTTCAGGCGTGTTCATGAAGTCCTGCAGGTGAACACAGGCTTGCCGGTGCAGGGTGGTGTGGCACTCGCTGTCATCTGGAATTTTCTCTATCCAGGCTTGTGCATCAAGGAAGTACTGCATCCTGAGTGGAAGTGGGACAAGTAAAGGAGGTGAGTCACTACTGCTGGCATGGAGCAACAGGAAAGTGTAAACCCTGTGAGGTTGCATCCCTCCACTGAGGCATCTCTGAGATCAGGAGGAGTTACGCTAGCCAAGAAACTTGCCTGAAACCTAGTTCCACCAGCAAGTTAACTGAGCTTTGAATAAAGTTTAGGAAAAGTCAGTGCCAAGATGGGACAAATCTAGCTGTACTTGTATTTTGAGTGATGCCAGGTAAGCTTGGGCTAAGTTTCTGTTAGACTTCTGTGGACTGGCACAAAAAGCCCCAGTGAACACCAATGGGACAGAGTGAAGGGGCGTTTAGTTTCAACAGAGTATCCCAAAATGTTTCCTAATTCTCTGTGGTGACAGCCTGTGTAGCTTCTGGCATTTTATGACTGGACTGGAGAAGACTTCAGAGGTTATGCCTCTGCTGGGATACTTCAGTCTTTAGCAGGCATCTGTTGAAGCAGGCCCCTGACTTAAGCACGCCCATTGGTGTCATATAGAGATGGAGAGAGGGGGCCTTCTAAGGTTTTAGGAAGTGGCACTTACAATTTGATGGAGATGGTCTCCCTCCTAGAAGCTTTCAAAAGCACCACCTTTCTCCAGGTAAGCACAGGCAAATTAAACATTTAAGATGTCTTCCTCACTGAATACTTAGAGTCAGACTAAATTCCTCCTCAGATAAATTCCCTTTTTTTCATTAAAGTGTGACAATGAGAAATGAGAATAATGAGCTATTTGCACGTATGATATAAAAGAAGCTTTGAGAGCTGCTCTTAGACACAGTCCCACCCATTTCTTTTGCAAAGACAGGAGCTGTGTAAGGCATCTGCAGTAGATGGAACCATGTAGCATTTCCCATTTTTCTTTTCTAGCTATGAGTTTTTAACTCAGTGGAGTAAGGGCCAGATTTTAATTCTGAGAAGTGTGGGAACCAGGCTGTGCACAGATAGATGAGCTGATAGATTTGGGTGGCTCAGCTGTTCCCCACAGCTTGCCTTTTGCCTGTGGAGTGGTAGTCTTTCCATTTTAGTAAAGCCAGCAGAATCAGTCCCTAGGAAAGTTGGCCCTCCCTTTGCTTTCTGGAGGTATTCTAATAGTTTGAGTATCCTCTGGATTCGTGGTCCACAATAGCAGCTGCTGCTGCTCAGAAATCATTGCACTTACTTGTTGTTGCAATCAACCGTTTGGCCATCTTTCCCCATGAGGAGGTACCGTTTGCCAGTGACCATGTTTAAATTGCACGTGGAGCGCGTTAGGAACTGTCGATGGGCACCCACTTGGATGCTTTCATCAGTAGCTGTGGCATGAGAAGAGAAAACCCCATGAACTTTTCTAATACAGAGTAGAACTGTAGCCCACAGGGCACAACCCCTTCTGATCATTTACTCCACTGCTAAGCCAAGGTAATATTTCACTTGAGGGTTGTGGCTTGACATTGGAGTAAATGGCCAAGCTGTGGTTGGGTATTTCCTTTAACGTTACCTGACAAAAAGTAAGCCATTTCTGTCTTAGCTGGTTTTCTTGGCCTCCTCAGTAGTTATTGAAGGACCTGTTTTGCTATAGAGACCTTTCAGGCCTTAAGGAGTCTGTTCAAATCTCGGAGATTGAAGGAAAAGCCAAAGGAAAACCAAAATATGCTATCTTATGTTTCAGATTGCTCAGGCTTGTAGCGGTCTTAAAAGCTGGCAAACTAAAGTAAAATGACTTGAGGCTCAACAATGCAGCAGGCAGTATTAAAAACTCACTCTCCTTAGCGCACCTGATCTGAAAGTCACCGATTTAGCCTTTATGCTATCCTCTCCGAAACTGATGTGTAGGACATGCCCTTGGTGATCTCCACATTAAAATAAGTTAGAAGATTCTGGCCTGGATTTTGTCCCAGAAGATTATTCATTCAAGAGCTGCACTGCCCATTACAGAAGTGGGCATCCAAGGCAGAAGAGAAGGGTACTCAGGTACTGCAGTGACATGAGAGCTGGAAAGATGCTTATTCATGAGTCTAACCACAGGTCATGAGGATACTGTGTTGTTTGGCTAGAACAACAGTTTTCAAAGTCCATTTGAAAACAAAATGCAAATAACAACAATGTTCTAATTTCTTACTCTCTTTCTAACTATAATGTGAAATGTCATGCAAAACTGTGGTGACAAATTCAACATTAAACCACCTTAAATTGCAGGGAAGACACCACAGTCTTCCTATCTGTTAGCAGAAGCTTGTGCAGCTTCTGCTCTCTAAATATTGTATTATAAGTATGGAAAGTCTAGTATTCAAAATAAAATCCTAAGAGTAGAATAAAAACCTGAAGTAGAATATTTCAACACTAATAAGATTTCAGAGAATTTGATGTAGAGTGCTAATCTGTACTAAGTAATAAGTACTTAGAAACCTAGTACTAAGACCTTTATCTATTTGCTAGTTAAAACTTGCATTAATTTTACATATGGTACTTATAGGCCAGAGAAAAGTAAGTCTTCAGTATTGTATGCTGTTTTACATCTGCATTTTTCCAAAGAATAATACAGTACTGTAGGTTTTCTTATATAACCCAAGACCTTTCTATTGTTCCTATGCTATATGGTGTACTGAATTTTAATTTTGTTCAAGGAATGCAAAAATGGATCAGAACTACTTGAGAAAATGATGATGTTATGCGTCAAGTTAATTGTGCTTAAATTACCATGGTGTTTCTCGGTTCACATGCTTCACAAATGGCCTAACACAGTCCAGACTCTGGCGTTCATTAGCATTTGAGTTATTACTTTAACAGGTTATTATGTAATTTCCAATTCTAAGTCTCCAATTAAAAAAAAAATATATATAATATTCTAAACTATTGAAGCAGAATTTAAGGGAAAAAATTACTTCAAGTTTTAGAATCTATAATGGGGGGGAAAAAAATATTCTGTGCTATTTCGCATGGGCCATACTGTTCCCCTAAAGGACTCATAGGACAGCATAAACGTTAACACATGCACTAATTCTATTAAAAATCAAAGTAATCTGAGGAGTGCACATCTGCAAAATTCTCTTTTCCTGACTCCCAAACACAAATAAATGTTTCCGTCTGTCTTCTGAATGAACCCTTTATTTGCAAGGATTGAGACTGAAATAATGCCAGGGGTCCAGAGAATGAGAATTCACCCTACTAATTCTCACCTACTCTTGGTGATGGCAACAGAGACCAACCTCACTCAAAACAGCCACAGAAAATACAAAAGATAACAACTCTGGTTCAGTCATGAGCTGATTTGGATGCAACGCCTTGCTTTTTCTTCATCATCATGGCTTCATGCCTCTTCCCAGCCTTTCCCAAGCCTGCTGAAAGCCTACTGATGCTTATAAACTGCATCAGACAGCACAAACCAAAGGGGATTTTAAAGGGATCAAAAAGAAGGAGGTGGGAATGGGAGAAGTCATCTCTTCCCTTCAGCTTCAGGTTCAAAGGATATTTCTCTCAGCTGCCAAGAAACAAAGAGTTTCCAGTGCTTGCCTACGAGTTGTGAGTACCAATGTGTTGGGGCCCAGAGCTCTAAATCCTTTTAGAACCTGTAGGTTTTCTGGAGGGATTAATGAAACTTTCCATCATGGTACTGTAATTTCCAATAGCTGGTGTTTTGATCACTAGGCAAATTAACATTCCCTTGCATATGGAAAGCCCTGGGTATGACCGATGCTGTCTCTGGACTCAAAAAGTGTGGACCTGATTTTCCGGCAGGAACTGGACATTGGGCACAGATCATAAGTTGTGTGTGATGAAGTACTGGGTGACATTGCCAGTCCCCTGGGCAAAGATCAAAGGAGTGAGATAATTATTCTGTTCCAGACAGGGAAGATTTTGAAATCTTTGAAGTTGCTTTTTACAGGCAATCTCTGGCTGCCAAACTCGAAACTGACAACCACATGATACCACAGTGGTTGAAGGCTGAGATGTCAGCTGACAGCCTCTCCAGAAATTGCTTTGAAGAATATCAGTGTTCACTGATGCTGCTGATAAAGTAAAGTTCACATGGGGACAACTGGGATGGCAGACCTGCAAAAGGACATTGTCTGAGCAGTGCAAATCTTTACACTGCACCTAAAGAAACAGAGAGAAAGGTCCTCTTTGTTGTTATCACAATTATTAAATCAAAGTTCTAGAAGTTTTCCTGTGTTCACTGACTTCAGGCAAGTCATTGTGGACAACTCTTAGCCTGTTCTGCAAGGGTTGCAAGTGCTTAATAATGAATTAAAAAGCCCTTCAAATCTTCATCTAGTATCAGAACAGAGGTCAGTGGATATGTCCACAATAGAAAAAAATGTGGCTCAGTAACAACAATCTATAAAGTGAAATAGTTGACGCAGAAGACCTAATATCCACACTATGCATGTTTTTGGAGGGTTTGTCTTAGACTAGCTCCAGTTTGGAGCCATGGACTGAATGCAGCTGGAATGTGTCTTCTGATTTAGTTTCATCTGAAAGGATTGAAGCTTATGTTCTGTGATTG
Organism: Ciconia boyciana; assembly: GCF_034638445.1. Lineage (NCBI taxonomy): Eukaryota > Metazoa > Chordata > Aves > Ciconiiformes > Ciconiidae > Ciconia > Ciconia boyciana. The sequence goes on from NC_132934.1 coordinate 191,627,701, forward strand.
CTGCACAATGTGAACCAAAACAACGTACCTCTGAGCTGAACTGAACAGTGAGGTAGCTGCACCAAATGAGCCTTGCAAGAAATAAGTCTTCTTGCAAGCCTAGTATAGAAGTATATCTGACCCTACTTTCTATAGCAAGAGAAGGCATCTGCGTGGCTCATACTGGCTAACATTTAATCAACCTAGTTTTCCTACAGGTGAATAGAAGGAGCCAAACATTTTACTTACTGGCTTTAAGGATTCTGTGGATTTTGGCCTCATAGTAATCAAAAACATTCTTCTGTGTACTATTGAGGAGCTCCACCTCGTACGCTGCAACAGACAACAACGGTGTGAGGCCAGATGGAAACATGAAATTGCATCCAAAAACTGAAAAATAGGTATGCTTTTACCAGATGTCTATACAGAGGCCAGTGTACCATCTATTCGCAAACCATGGGGGTATGAAAGACAAGAGGATACTAATCCTGTATACCTAATATGCTTTTAGAAAGTCAGGTATTAATCAACAACCTCTAGATTTGTATTCCTTTTGTGTATTTTTTTAAAAGAACCTCCTATATGATTAGGTTTTCACTTTTTTTCCTGTCCTTCTGTTAGCATCTAACTTACCGAAGCTGCTGAAACAGTTTTCCTTCAGTAGCTCTTCCAACTTTCCATCCAAAGAAGAGGCCAGAAAGGCAAATTAACGAAGGAGAAAATATTCGTCTAGCTCCTCAAAAGGAAGAGCATGCCATGCAAAGCCTACCCTTTATCTCCAACCTGTAACATTAGGGATGTAGGGGATGGTGGTGCTCACACCATGGGTCTTTTCTAAACCATGTAACATAATGTTCATGCTTCCTTCCCCCAGCATCCCACTGCATCTGTCTGAGGCCTTTACTTTTCCCTTTCACCCCCCTGACGACTGCAATAGCACATGGCTTCATTTCATCTCCTTAGCCTCTAGGCCAGATACAGAAACCCTACTCATTTCAGGAGAGGTCTGGGCATATAAAATTACAAATTTATCCTTATTAAAAAGAACTATGTTTAAACTAAATCAACAGTTGTCTTTCATGCCTTACCATAATCCGCAATAGGGTGGTAGCAGACAAATCTAAAGCGCGTGGTTTGTTTTACGGCTTTACTGAAAGTTGATCTTTGTCTTGGGCAGGGACCTAGAGTGAAGAAAATAAATTATACATCTGCCTCTGTAGGCACTGGTATTTAGATAGATATAGTTTACACATGCTCATTCACTCAACATTATAACAGAATAAAATAAAACGGCAGAACAACTTTCCTAGAGATGCGATGGAGGGTTTTTACATACGTATGCACTGTATCTTTACAATGTATACATACGTATACATTGCATTCAACTATCAAATCAGTCCTGGATATCTTAAAAATTTTTTTTTCAATTTACTACTGAACATACTAGAGGATGCTTTGTGTCCTGTATTATGCATTCGGATAATTTTAATGGTCCTTTCTGGGCCTAACAATTCTCATGTTAATGGTTCATAGAAGTAACTATCTTCTTTTAGACTGGTCTATTTAATCATTCCTTACCTTCTGCACACTGGCAAACATTGGCGTGGCACACCTTTGAAAGCATGGCGCTGTGCTTGGGAGCACTGTAGAATATGCTGCACTTTCTGTCTATGGAGAAGAAACAAAATGGCTTGTCTCAGAGAGCTCAGGTGGGAAACCCTATGCAGTAGAAACTACATTTGCAGCCCAACTTTTCCCTGGTGCAGAGAAGCCAGAGCACTAAGGGGTTAGATGCACATCAGCAGTCCACAAAGACCTATAGCCTACGCACCTAGAGTACAGGGATCACCCTGCCTTTCAGCTGGGCAACAACCTGGGTTGTTGCTTCTGGCTTTTTGTTGTTGTTGTTCAGTTTGTTGTGGGGTTTTTTTTGTTTGGGTGGTTTTTTTTAAAGTTATACTCTTCCCTTTTTTGTTTCCTTTGAAAAGCATCCATTTTAAAAACATCTTTAGACCATAGAGCTACAGTGAGCACTGCACTGTTTCAGAAGAAGGAGATAGGATCACCAATAGTTAGTGGTTTAAACCTAGTGTAAACTGTCTTGGATCCCTCAGCTTCAGGCAAAGTAGAGATTTGACCTAATTTTCAAATATTGTTTACATAACTCTGGCAAATGGGGATGATTTGCATTTAACCTTCTTTGAATGGGAAACGAGACTGGTTCCCCCAGCAAGCACAGTACATAAGCTAAACCTCTAAGGCTGCCTATCTTAAATGCATAGAAAGACAGCCTGACCAAAAAGTGTGAGTGGAACATGCTTAAAAGCGTCATGAGAAACTGGAGCTGAGGAAACCTGATTTTAAAATCCATGAGTGTAAAAGTTTGTCTTTTCAGTCCATTTGCAATAACAGACTCTTCCTGAGAGGATCTCTAGTTAGATGATCTTAAGCCATGGTAATAGAAGACAGTATTCGAGGCAGGTTACTTTAACACTTGACAAAATCATATGGTTTCACACACTACATCAAAACCACATTTCTATAGACTGGAGTTTGTTCTTGAGGGTCTCTCTTTCAATCAGTTACGTATCATTTTTCTGTGCCCTTACCAGGGTTGTAAAAATCATAAAGGACAGCATTTGCTGGCTGAACCAAGCCCATGGGATTGATTTGCTTTGCCCCAAATGATATGCAATCTGGGTCCGGTCCGCTTGTGAGCTGGAGGAGAAAGGAACAATAATTATGACGCGTAAACTAACTCTCCCCAGCCAGTTCCTTATTCATTTGTGCCTGTACTAGCTGTTGAATGCTTGTTTCTCCTGGCATAGGTGAGTTATTCCTGATAGCTGTAGCCTCAACTTGAAGAAGGCATTTCCTTCCGTGATTTTATTGGGAGATTTTGTGGATGAGCTAAGCCTGGTAAACGTAGTTTTGTGAGATGTGTGGAGGTCTTCTCTGCCTGAAACTGTCTGGTCCGGACTCACATCATCACTAATTTGGGGTTTACTTTTCAGCTTTTGCCTAAAGCCACCTTGCACAGGAGTAATGGGTGTACTATATGTTCACAGCCTATCCTGTACCCGGTGGCCACCAGTTTATACACTTTGCTTAGTAAAACGCTAAGGTCAGGGACAGCTCTTGACCTATGTTAAATGCACAAATTATCTAGGACAGTCATAGCAACAATAACATTTACATTTTTTCATTTGTCTATTGTCCTATATTTAAAAAAAATCATTGCCCTGTGTGTGCTTTCTACAGGGACCCCCCTGCTTTGGCTGTGGGGGTGAGGCAACCCAAGTGGGTGCAGGGTGGAGTCATTATCCAAAATATGGGGAAATATACACAGAAAGTAGGGGGTTTGATGTTTACTTTTGTTTGTCACTATATGGATTTTGATCCAGAAATACTGAACTTCACATGCAAGGTGTCCATGTGGAATTTACAGGACCACCAGTTAACACTTTGTTAATCTTGGATGAAAAGCATCTCTTCTGGCTAGACAGGATTTCTCTTGTTTTTTGGGGGGTTTTGTTTGTTTGTTTGTTTGTTTGTTTGTTTGTTGGGCCAAAGCCCAAATGTTAAACATGGGCTGCATCTCCTGGAACATAGAAAGCCAGAGGGTGAAGGTGCATGTTTCCCTTCTTCCCCTCTTCCGCCCTCTTTCAACCGAGCTGTTCAATAATAACATATGACAAAAATCACAGGAAGGTAATGCAGTGTGAAAAACAATAATGATTAGGTTTAAAAGAAGTCTATATATGCTATCTGAAATTGCAGAGATTGGAAAATCATTGGGTTTGCTTACCTCACCAAAGTAGAGCAAAACTTTTCCTTCCTTGTACTCATAGTGCTGAATGTACTGGTCTGAAGACATCACCAACTGCAGGAAAACAAACAAACAAATCAAAACAAAAACCTAGCATAACAGGAACACCTTTGCTACCACCCTCTATTTTCTGGTTTGCTTTGTTCAGCTGTTTGCTTTACTCTGCCCTCTTTCTTCCTCCCTAAAGGACACAGTCCCTGAGAGCATGAACCTGGCCAAACCTCCCTTGACCAAGCAGGCTCCAGAACCCAAAACTCTGTAGCCACCTTTGCAGAACGCTGTGCCCCATCTCCCTGTCACTATGCCCTGCCAGCAACCACCTGTAAAAGATGTTCTTGCCTTCCCCCCTGCAAGCACAGGACACACTGTCCTGGACACACTGTCCAGTGGGGACAGCAATATGTGTTGGGGACAGCAATATGTGTTGGGGACAGCAATATGTGTTGGGGACAGCAATTATGTGTTGGGGACAGGCATGTATTTATGTGCCCTGCTGAGCCTTGCCCTAATTTCTGTTACAAGGGACTAAGAAGACTGAACTCTGTTTACCACAAGCTTTTGATTTCTTGTATACATTCAGTGAATATTTTATCAGAACAAGAATAATGAAAATATATCTATCCAAAATCTGCTTTCCCTTCTTTATTCTGTGGACTTTGGAAAGATTTTGACAGACAAATTTTCTATAGAAAAGGCTATAAAAGATTGCACAGAAAAGTGTGTTTCTAACCTGTTCGAGATCCTTTGTGTCAGGCTCCAAGCCACTCAGCAGAGAGAGATCAACCAGGGACATCTTTGGTGCATTGGAACCTGTGGACCTTTATAAGGGAGACCACCAGCAGTGAACATCTGCACTGAACAGTCAGATTGCTTCGAAGAGTTTGGCTCTTCAGGCTTGCTAATGGTGAAACAAAACATTCTGCTCCATTTAGCTTTCCTAAGTGGATTTTAATTTGAAAATTAGCTGCCTACCTCATTAAGAGTCATGAGGCAAAATTAGTAATCTGAACTAGTCAAATGATCATCCAAAACCCAGGTATCTTGCCTGAGCTTGTCATCTAGGCTTTCTTTATAGCTGATAGGCAGAAACAATCACTGTCAAAGGACAGTTTATCCCACCATAAGAGAACTGTTGAAGATAGGGAAGGTAAACAGCACTGACAAAGTGTCTGTTCTCTACTACCTAGAGACTGGAGATAGGAAACGAGTTTATCCAAATTCTTCATGGACAAAGTCAAATTTACATCACCTTTGCTGTCCAGGGCAAAAATCCTCATCGCTTTAACTATCCATTAGGTATATATATTGGACTTCCAATCTTTTCTACTTCCACCTTCTCAAAAATCAGGTAGTTGTGTCATTGCTGGAAAATGAAGTTGTTCTGTGCTCACATAGGGTGCCTTATCATAAGATATTCTGCATACACTTAGCGGTACTTCAGAAACTTTTGTTTTAGCACTCTCCTTTCCCCATAAGGGATGTACCACAGTGCAGGGAAGAAGTATGGTGATGCAGTCAGTGCCTTCAGTTTTTCTCCTGTGTCTTAACTACACCAAAGGGAGCTTCACATTATTGTTTAACCCTAACATTCAGCCTAACATTCAGCTTCACCCTAACATTCAGCAATGTCCTGCAGAACAGTGGATCTGATAGTTGATAAAAGTTACATAGCAATTAATGGGGAAAATGATACTTCAGCCAGCACACAATTCACTGAATACGTTTAACTAGGGAGAATGAAACCTGGGAATTAGGGTAACTCCAGTCCTCCCCTGCCATTGTTCATGCTGCTGTCTGGGAGGGGGAATAAAAACCACTGCGTCCAAGGCTTTGTCAAAAGTCAGTGGAAAAGCTAAATTCTACTGGGAGCAAAACCTGCTTCTGCCACCCTACACCTCTCTAGAAGGGGAACTCAGGACAGCCACCACTTTGTGCTTCTGTGACCCTTGCCAGACTGTGAAAGGGAGCAAAAGCAGATGTTTCAGTGTTATTCTGCATGGGGTGATTTCTTTCTCACTAGCTCTGCCCTTGCCTACTTCTTGATTGCCACAACAGGATATCACTTCTGCCTCCTCTCCTCCCCCAAATAGTAGTAGATATATTTTATTTTTTATGAGGCCAGAGTGTGACCACAAAGGAAGTAACAGCAACTCTCCAGAAAACAATGAAACTCTGTGTGTTATTACTGTATTCCAATTGTATCTACTTTATTTAATAAAAGACTTCTTTCAAATGATTAGCCAGCCAGGCGCTTTAGAGTCTCCCCAGAGTTTGATGGGGCAGAATCTGCAATGGACATTTGAGGTCTATGTAAACCATCTAAACCTAATACATTGTGTGGAAACTTTTTCTCCTGCCATGGGAGAGAGGACGCAGACTCACCATGTATGCATACTCACAGAAGACCACCAGGTTGGATGCCGAGCTTGAGGATATGAAGAAGGTGACCAAGAAGAATTACAAACAAAAATGAATGCATTTTCTAATGAAGAGCTGATCTTGCAGACCTACCTGACACAGACTTTGTACTGCAGCGATTCTGCTTTACTGGGAGAGATCACATCCCTTTTCCTTCTGCTGTGGATATCAAACCACTCTATTTCAGACAGTGGCTCTAACGCTTTCCTTTCTGCAGCAATCAAGTCCTCATAATCATCGTTTTCATCAAAGTATTCCGCTTCTGGAGATGACAGACATGGTCAACCATGCACAAATTTGACTGAGGACCTGGTAATTTGGCTCCTTTTTCTATAATGATAAATACCAGTGGGCAGTCATGCCATCTCTATGGGTTTTATAAAAGTTTGCTGTACACCATCTCATCTAATTAATTCAGAATTAAAATTTTAGGGATAATTATAGTAAGAATAACCAACAGATCTAGCTAAGAATGGGGTTTAGGCTATGTGTAAATATGTAAAGGACAATCCCTGCCTCCAAAAGTTAACTATTCAAACAGGAAAAAAAATGCAGACATAGGCAGAGAGGATGATGAATACACACTTCAGGGGATGGGAAACACAGTCTTGCTCATATGAAAAACCTATGACAGGTCTGCCCCAAAGAATTTTTAAGGCCACATGGTAGGTCCCTTATTAGCCAGGGAACTGAGCTGGGTTTTCCCCTCATGGCAGCCAGGAACACCGCAAAGGGAGTTTGCCTCGCTCTCCTCCCACTAACAAAGGAGTGTTACTAATAGTACCTGTGTATCTGTTAGGTACCCTCTGCACCTACAGTCACTCATTTATTAAACTATTTAAAAATATTAATAAGCTGAATGAAACAATAGCTAGGCAGAGTTCATAGACCTCTCTCTTTCCTTGTTTCATTCATTTATTCCCATTTTCCAAGGCTGGAAAGCCATTAAGTATCATTAGCAGCTGGCCAAATGCATCACCTTTGAGACCCAACCACTTCCTTTTTCACTCACCAGAGTACTTAATGCTCCCTTCCATTTCCACCGTCAAAATCAAATCATTACATGTGTTGTTCTTCAGCTCAGAAGACCAATACACTTTTAATATCTAAGATGAACACACAAACAGCAAACCACTATAAAGATCATTTAAATGACAAGGGATTTACTCATCCAGGACTTCAGCAAATGTTGATGGGACATGGGAGTGTGGAGAGAAACACCAGTCTCCCAGAGGCACAGACTAGTCGCAGAGGACTGTCATGGGTATAAGCAGGAGATGTGTAAATCACAAATGGTGTGGGACCTTTGAGATAACTCTCTATTCCCAACCACAAAGGGGTCTTTCAAACTCCATCTGCCTCTATCATCATTGGCATTTCATGAACTTAAAGTTAAAAACAGGAGAAATTGACTGCCCATCAAGGCAGGCTGTAGGCCCTGAATTTTAGAAATTTGAAGGTAGGAACACAAAGGATGAAGCCATGGCAAGTAATTTCTCACTATGTTTTCAAAAAGGTATTAAAAGAAGTCCAGTTCAACTCTGAATTTCTGATTTACAGCTTACACTCATTGTTCCATTTCCTCTGCCGTGTACAGACACTTCAAGTTTTCTCCCAAGTTCAAACTGCAAACCAAGGAAAAAAAAAAAAAAAAAGATTTAATCTGTGCTCAGCATTTGTTCTATTATTTTCCTGCGATCTTGATGGTCTTCTACGCTTTCACCCCTCAGAACTGGGGTAGGGAAAACCTTTAGCTATGGAAGGAGTTATGAAACCTCAAGTCTCACAAGATTTTTTAATGTCCTGGGCTGGTGCACCTTACTCTGCCATTCTGGGGCCCAGAAGACATATTTTCCAAACTTCACTCTCCCCTCTGTAGCCTGGATTTGACGTTTTCACAGGTCCCAGCACACTGTATCAGACTATTCCCCTTCTTCCTCGTTCCCTAGCAAGACTTGGGATCCTGGTTGCTCTTCACTATTGAGGGAGATTCACATCACCAAAGTCCTTGAAGAGCCAGGAAGGGGCCTCTAAAGTGTGCTGCTAAGCATCTGTTGATTTTTTTTCTTTAAAAAGATTCTGTTGTTTTACAGATTAAATTATTAAAAAAATATTATAAGCCAGCTACAACATGATTGTTTAACATGAGAAAACCTAGGCCAGCTGATCCAATGTTTCTCCTGTTTGAGGAAAAAAAGTTTGAAACAATGGATGGTTGTGTACCTCTAGCTGCTTCTGAATAGTTTCATCAGTATCAGTCAGAGTAATACTGTAGTCTTTTTGTCTTCCAGGTGTTGCCAGTTTTACAGTCAGGTTGGTGGACTCAGTGTTCAATGACTGTATGCTGTATGCTGACAGAGCTTCTAGGGCCACCACTGTGTCCTAGGTGAGAAAGAAATGCAAAAAACCTAACAATTATGCCAGGTTATTTCAACAATATTTAAGATGACATGATCAGTCAGCTGACGCTATTCTTCAGTTTTATGTTTCTTGCTGCTTTGAAGTTCTCCTGTATCTGTCTGTTCCTGCCTGCACAGACTATTTGTTTCATTTCCCAGCTTCTTCTTTTAGCATTAAAATCCTAAAACCACTGGAGTTCTGACCTTTGATTATCATAAGTCTTCATAAAGACAAAGAATCTTTGCTGGCTTATAACCATTTTATTTTATCCCATTTTTTATTAATGAGCCAAAATCTTTAGTGCTTCATGCACCAGAGAAGTTCAGGATTAACTGTTACGATGCTTTCAAATCTAAATGAAAAAGTCTTTATGGGGCTTCTGTTTTCCTCCCTCCCCCTGAAACTCCACTCAGACTGGTGGTCAGGCACCTGTGTAGAGCAGTATCCTCCACCGTAGTTCCTTCTTTCCGTCAGCCACGTAGCAATAGGCCTTGCATACTCCATGTCTTTCAAGAGCAATGTTTGAAGCAATGCATAGGCAGTGGTTTCCACTGAGACTGCATCGTTGCCATTTCCCCAGTAGCGCTGCTGCTTTGCTGCAAGAATAACTCAATCTAGAATCCCCTTGGTAAAGGCGTTTGCCCAAAATTACTATTGTTCTACACAGTAGATATTTCATGTCATAGCGCTGAGGAGCCACAAGACACTGATGCTGTCATGAGAGCAACAAATCAGTTGGGAAGCAGAGATAATGGAAAAGGAAAACCACAATTTTCAATTTTGACTTATCCAGCCGTCACAGTCTAATGATCCCATTGTACAGTGATGTCCATCTGATGGAGTGATAGCATTGTGTCTGGTGGTCCCCAAGATAATAGTATTAATTACACCCATAAGTCCAGTCTTGATTAAGGAGAAGCATATTCCCTATGCTTAAACTATGGCTATTAAACCATAATGTATTTACCAAAAGAATTGGGAGAAATTAGTAGCATGGCAGTGCAGCCACACAACCAACTGGGGCAGCATTGACCACAGCCACACACCGAGGGGGAAGAGGTGGCATCCATGTGGAGCTGGAACAAAGCACTCAGAACTGGCGGGGGCTTTTCCAGCTCGCCTACTTTCAAAGACACCTTCCTTCTTGATCACAAATCCAGTTTGAACTACTCCCGTATGTAGCTGTTCATTCCTATTTACCTATCAAAAGTTTATTCTTTCTCAGCTGGCTTGGACTTTTCTTTTTTTAATGCACTTTAAGTGTGTGGAAACTTTGGTAGGCAGCAAGGGAAGCAAAAAAGTAAATGACTATTTACCATGGTTTTGTTCCAATTCCAGTATCAGATAAGATCACAATCCAAACTTCACAATGCTAAGTTGTTACTTTATAATGATATTAATTATACAAATTACATATTACAATTTCAACATTGAAATATTTAATTATGTAATTTAAATAATTAAGTATATTTACACGTATACATACATGCTTCTATAAAATTAAATGGTCTTCATTTATTTGAATTTGTTTTGTTCATATAAGAGTGCTCAAAGTGCTTTAATTAGGAAAAGCGCTTTCTAACTGAATTTTTAAGAATGGTTATCAGTACCTGCATCAAAAACAGAACAGCTCCTTAATTTCTCTTTTGCAAACTGGGCTTCTTCAGTATCAGACTGCACAAGTGTCAGAGCATAAGCAGTGATGGCTGTAGAATAGCAGTTAGTATTTTTTGAAAGTTGATTTTTCATGTAAGCCACTGCTCCTCTAATCACCTGTACCTGTGAAAAGAGAATGGATCCATTTGAAAAGGTCATTCAGACTTACTAACAGTTACTGCTGGTGAGAGTACCAGGAAATTAGAATAGTTCACTGTAGTAATTTCTGAGACAATTTTAGTAATTTTTGCTTAGTGATTAAAGCCATTGATGATGGACTGCGTAGCTTGAAATACTTTGTTGTACATTAGGCCACGGTATCTTTTCTTATCCACCACAGATATAAACAGACTTTTACCTCCTTACTTGCAGTACTTTAAGATAGTAGGGTGGACATGCCATTGTGCAATAGCCTTCAGACTTAAAGATAAACAGTCAGGCTTCCTACCACATCAGATGACTCATAGACCTGTAGAGTCTGTTGCAATGCTATAGTTACAAAGGCTGTCAAAGCCAAATCCTCTTCTGCTGACCCAATGCCACCCTGAAAGATGAACCATGAAAAGGAAAAGTTAAATATACATGTATATGCTTATGATTAAATTTAGAAAATCACTTTTCATGAAGTCAAGGACCTTCTTGTCAAACCATCTGACCACAAACCTTGTCGTTTTACCTTTTAATTTTGCTCAAATAACTTGTGTCTGCCTAAAGTATATCCTCTACAATGGCAGCCAGTTTGCATTAAACAATGTTGAGAGATTAGGAACCCACTATGTCCTTCAGCTGGTAATCAAATATTTAATTGTTTAACTTATAGTGAAAAATCTACAGTTTCTCATTGGAATATTCATGGCTTCAATTTCCAAGAACTAGTGGTTTGGGTTTTTTTTCCATGTCTCTGCTACTCTAACACACAGAACTTTTCTCCTGTAAAGGTATTTCTGCACTATTACTAGATCATTTCTTATTCCTCTTCTTGATAAACTAAATACAGTGCCCTCATTAGCTCTTTTCCCTGAAGATCTACATTTTCATTCCTATTCTTTGTGATTCTTTTGCTCATGCTCTCGTTTGACAACAACCTTAGGATCTTCAACAACCTTTGACAACAACCTTCTTCACTTAGCCCCAAATGTTTATCCTTAGGAGCATAGGCTGTTTGCTTGCAAAGACTTAAGCGTCTATACAAAATTATCATGCACAGCTCCTGAAGCAGGTGTAAAATAGAAAAAAGTACCTCAGCATGAACACAAGTCAAAAAAACCTTTGGCCAGTTCTTGAGCTGTTTTTTTTCCCCAACAGTTTACATTAACTGTGGAACTGGCTGTGATGGTTAAAGCTTCACTAGTGATTTCACAAAGATCATTAATAAAATCAATACATTTTTTCCATATAAGATCACTACAAAGGTGTCTGCATTTTCAATGAACTTTGGAAGATGTACATTATTTTCATATCCTAGATGCATGGACAGTGTAATAATTTTGTGTTTCTGGACACTTATAGGGGATGTTTACCCTAACATATGCAATTGGAAATTCTGATTAGGTATTGAGATTTTTTTTTTTTCCCCACCATGGCAGTGGTTATATACGGAAACAGGTTACCCAGAGAGACTGTGGGATCCCCATCCTTGGAGGTACTCAGCTGGACGTGGCCCTGTGCAATCTGATCTAACTAGACCTGTTCTGAGCAGGGGTTGGACTAGATTATCTCTGGAGGTCCCTTCAAAACTAAATTAAGATTCTATGGCTCTATTGCCTTTGGCAGTAAAAGGCATAATTTTTTACCAAGCACAAAGATCTCAGAATTAATTTTCTAAGTGTTCTAGAGGCATAGGTCAGCTGCAAAATTATCTAAGACTGGATCAAAAGATAAAGGTGGTGAAGTGCTAGCTATGCGTCTCTAACCTAACAGGCGTTTTAACAAATTCATTTTACATTACAGATTTTGTACTTCTTACATTACAGATTTCTCTTCTTTAGATACATTTCTTGTTACTTAACAACTCACAATATTCCTTTCAATCCCTAGCAGCCCTAAATGTGCAACAGATTCTTCTAGATATGGATGACTTACCTGCATAGTCCTGTCCAATACTGGGTGGTGGTCATGGAATGAATCATCTGCCTGCTGTTGATTAATCAAGTAGGAAATCGAGTTGCGTATGTGACTGTCTTGGACACTAATGTATTCTCTGCACCTTGTGAGTACTTTAACAATGAATGCAGTTAACCTGCACAAAAGAAAATGTTCCAAACTTGTGCTGGCATATATTTATAGAAGAGTATATTGACAGGAAAAGAAACATACTAATTTTGTACATAGACTCATATTCAATACAGTGCACTCACTGGAACCTAGTGAGTTATCATTCAACATCAGCATGAACATTTCTACTCTGTGGCAAATGCAAAATAAAATAGTATAAATCAGTATAAATCTCCTTCATCAAGGACTAAACATGCTCAGAGACTTACATGGCTGACTATCTGTGACAAAAGTATGCAGGCAACACCATGCCCACCAGATTTTGAAAATCCATCCCCCCAGAAAAGCTTTTGATGCATCAAATGATAATATTTTGGAAAAAAACCCCAACCCTGAAAAATACGCTTACTTACCATACACTACTGGGGGTTGTTTTAAATGCTCCATAGGAGCCATCCACCTTCTGAAACTCAAGCAGTCTAGTATAACCTGCATGAACAGGACAGCACATAACTGTTCAGAGAATACACATATTTCTTGGGCATTTTCATACATCACTTGAATTAACATGGACATGTTCAGTATTGACTAGTGGAAGAGTACATGGAGGTGTTCACTGGTACATTAAGGAGGAAATGACTGGGTCAGCAGGCCTTTGACACAGAAAAAGCACTAGGCTTAGAAGGTGCTCTGTCTTGTTTGACTTAACTAGGCCATGAGAATAACCTGAAAACTGCAAGTATCTATAGTTAGAAAGCATTTTCTGTGTAGTGAATCTTGGGAAACTTATTTCCCATTACTGACAACTTTTCAAGCTGTTGACTTTATGGTGCATGGTATCAAAAAATATACAAAACATCATCTCTTGGATCAGGCATAGGCTTAGAAATCATGAGTTGTGTGGTCTCTGATCTTGACTGGTATTATCTTGACAAAATCTGTATCATAGCCACATAAGTCATTTTCTACCCCAATGAACTTCAATAAGAATCGATAAAAGCATGATATAGGGACTAAATGCTGCTGATAATACCAAATACTCATCAGCAGGATCTCATGTCGCTTTAGGCAATCTTAGATAAATAGGCAAAGACCTCAATTCAGCAACTGTTAGCATGTTTTTAATCTCTATTTATACCCTTATTTTTCACTGATGAAATGTGTCATGTTATCTGAAGATCATGGAGACAGGTGCATTATATTGCTTTATGCCATGTGCACACCATTACAGTTAGAAAGATCAGCTGTACCTGCTACATTACTGATAACTCTTGGGCTCTGTGCTAGTGCCTGTGAGCTTGAACACCTCCACTTCCACATGCTGTGGTCCTGGCTTTGCTGTACATTTCACACCAGCTTTGGATCATGTCTTGGAGTGGGCTCTTCAAGAAGCAGCCTTGCAGCTGTCCTCTCCCTAAGGAGACTCCCTCCCTGGGTTGGTCCAAGACTGTTGGAGTCATTCTAGCTCATGTAATGAATACGGAAGTGTGGAAGAGAAAGTCTCAATATCATGATTACCATTGGGAGTTTCCTTAGAGATACTCCTCTTGCCAACTACAGACATCTCCAGCAGAGATGCCTACATCCCAGCCGGCCATCCTAAGCACTGTCTATAATCCATGGGGAGAAATAAGAATTTTTAGGACATGATTCATCGTGATCTATTTTGCACATCTACATTAGGAGGAAATGATCAACTGGCCTTTGCTGTCCATTTACTCTGAGAAGAGTTGACATCGATCAGCTCAGATTTTACTTTCTTCTTCTAAATGAGGCAAGAGAGGGGGTGGACTGTGAATGTCAATACTGTACAATGTCAGATGTAGGCAATTAGTCACCTAAATCCCCCTCACCAGTTCTGTTTCTCATGTCTGTCTGCAGATTGTCAGAGGCATTTCTGCGTCGCTGTGTTAAGACGAAGCTCACTCCTCTGGCAAGTAGCCATGGCTAGTGTGCAATGCAAAAGGATAACAAAGACTGTCAGTTGGTCTCTGTTGTTTTTTTTCTGTTTTTTTTTTTTTTTTTTTCTGCATACCTTTTTCAATCATGTTAATGGCTTCCTCCTTCCGTTCAGGACTAAAGTTCACCCACTGCTCACTGGCATCCAAGTACTCAATAGCGTAGACTGCAGGGGCCATTTTCACCATTGTTTGCTCTGCACAGCCTGTGGGCACTTGAATAAGTTTCTCAACTCCCGTGAGACTAAGACAATTTTCAACAGGCTCGTCCATAATATTCCCTGTTGTAAAAACCACAAGCCATAGTACATATTGTATTTAAAGCTGGTTGGTGTAACATGAAAAAAGGTGATACTAACTATAGGTTGACACTCCAGCATGGCCTGATACTTCTCATTATTAAACACTATTTTCAGCTTCTTAAGACTTTGTAAAGCTGGACAAGAGCAAGGATGAGGTACCAGGCCCTGGGAAAGCTGGAGAAAGGGGCTGGGGCACTGAAGGAGGATGGAGGAGAAAGAGTCCTGAGGCTACTGGAGACAGGGAAGCAAGGAAAGGGGGAAAGACAGGTGCTTCAGGTTTAGGCTGGAAAAGTCTTGTCAAACCAGACCTGATCCTCCCACAGAGGGCAAAAAGATTGTGCCTTAATCATGCCAAACATTTTGTGCAGAGGTTTTTGTTTGGTTTTTTTTTTTTTCTCTCTGCAATTTTCTCATTTGATGAATTCAAGCATCCCTATACTTTAAAACAGGGATTTGAAATGGAAGCCTTTGTGTCAAGAATGCATTATTTTACATTTTCTAGGAAAAAATGTTTTTATCATTAATAAGAGTACTTGCTAGTAGATGTTTTTAAAATACATATGCATGAGTATATATATGTATACGATTATTTGATTAAATGAATATATGATTGTACCTATCTTCTCTTTAGAAAAACAGAACTCTCCAGAACTTATACATCAGAGTCTGGTGTCCTTAGTTCTGAAGACTAAAGTGGATTTCTACAGACCTACATGCAATGTGGAGTTATTAGAGAAGGTGAACTATTCCCTTCTCCTCTGGCCTTCCCATAAAGTTAGCCTGGGCACAGTGAGGCAGGACGGACTGCATAAAGCTATTATATCCAATACAAGTGAGAAGGAGTAATTAAAAAGAGGAAAGGTACTGGATCAGCCTTGGGGCTGTTTTGTTTTGTGACCTGGGCATGTAGCACAGAACATTTGAGTCATAGCAGAAAAACTAGGAGGGAATGGAGACTCAACGTTCAGGAATGAGCGGCACAAAGGGGCATGTCTCTTGTCACCTATGGAGAAATTATCAACAAAAAAATTACATTTACCTTTCAGGCTAACAAACACGTGACTATCAGAACCCGGTACCATATCAGATGGTCTGTTCAGGTCCAGTGTATGGGACTTTACTGCAAATAAATAGTAAATAGAGATCTACATCCAGACTCTTTAAACAAAAAACATACAATGTAATTTTAAAACATGCTTTTCATTAAACATCTCACGGTTGATGGCAATTATGACAGAAATGTTATCAGAAATGTTAAATGTAAATTTATGAAAAGAAATATACTTATCTTTCTTAAATTGATTTAATTTTCAATCATTAGCAATATTTTTTGGCTTGAAATGAGGCTTGTTTTTAATACCTTTTAAGACCCATCAGTAAATGGAACAGATGCCTACTTAATATTTAAAGAATGCTACCTTGAAACACAGAAGTAATACAAATAAATTCTAAACATTTAGAATTAAATTATTTTTCTGTCCTGAGTCTTTTGCTATGTATTGGATGAAGAGATCTGTGACAAGTTCTGGTCAACCAAAGCAACGTTTGTACGTCAAGAAGTATTTCACTACACCCATCAGATATTCACATCAGGCTTTACACCCCCTGTCCCTACCCCAAACCTTATCTGTATCTAATTCTTTTGTGTAACTTACAGCCACTGCTAATGCAAATGGTCTCTTCTTCTCTCTGTAAAATACCTTCAGCCTGTACAATTGAGGAAAGAAAAGTCAAAACTTTTGCAAGCACTCACACTTGAAATTAAGCTGCATGAAAGCCGCAATCTCCACCCTTGCACTAGACCAGCAGGTGGCAGAAATAAGTTATTTTGGAGGAAGACTTCTCTCCAGGTAAAACTGAAGCTTCAAATCAGAATTTCAGTCTCCCAATTGAGATGCTAATAAACTCTCCTGACTTTTTTTGTTATTATTGACATATTTCCCTGAATGAAATTCCTTTAACCAAAACTAACCCAGAAAAATAAAACGTCAAAGTTTATTCTCAACTTTGTGAGCTGTGCAAGTCAAGTTCACAGGTGGACTCACTTTTATAAACCTCTTATCTATGAAATCCACCAAGTTCTGAGTTCATCTTGTTGGTAAAACTTAAACTTTTTTTCCTTCTGATTTCCACACATCCCTCTTCCTACAGTTTCTATTTTAATAAAGCTATTTTTACAGACACTTTTAGTGTTTTGGTGTAGCATTGAAGTCTGAGACCATGTCTACCTCTAGAAAAGTTATGGCCTGTAACAAAAGCAGGTTCCTGGCATCCCATGCCTTATCTTTACCTACATGGCTATCCCCTGACATTAATGGTGCAAGGACTCATATTTGCACTTTTTGTGTGGATTGAAAATACCCCTCAGTGGGCTACTTGGGTGCTGTAATGAGTCTGTGCTGGTCAGTGTTGAGTCTTGAAAAGTCATCTTTTCTAAAAGGCTCCTCCTTTGCAACATTTTGAAAGAGAATTAAGGTATTAAATAATCAACACAATATCTTTGTTTGCCTGTATGTGTTTTATGCAATTGTTAAAGAGTGAAGATCCATTAGCTAGAAGGAATAAAATAAGGTTTAACTTTATGACTAGCAGAGCGTATTTCCTTCTCAAAATATTACTAGATGGACATCTTCAGTCTTGGCTTCATAAGGGAAAAAGGAAGCAGGTGGAAGTTAAAGATTACAAGATGGGCACTGACTGCATGAAGGAAGCTGTTGCTAGCTCATGGGTAGAAGGATGTCTTTTTGCCTTAGAGAACAATTCTTTCCGTATACACTACACACAAGCCCAACACAGGGTTAAATTTCTTCCCCATGCTATAGCTCAATCCTTGCTGAGAAACAGGTTTCCTGAGATTGCTTCCAGCCTTATCTTTCTACGATTTCAATCCCTCCACAAGAGCTCCACACTTAGTGAATGTTATATTTGACAAGAAACACGTATTTGTGAAGTGCCTGCCCTCAACTAGTTATACCTACCAAAACTTTGAGGTTCTTCCTAATGCTGTCACTGAGCCTAGAAACGGTGTCAAAAGCAGTAATAGTAATTGGAATTTCTCCCACAATCAGAGGGACAACCGAGAAGTAGGCTGGTGTTGCAGAGTTCCCCTTAGCCACCAGTGTCAGCTGCACAGCCTTCTCCGTCGCCTCTGCGGTGCACAGCCCCTTCACTGCATCCATCGTCACGGTAACCTGCAGGAACAAGGCAATGCCTGTGATCAGGCTTAGTGCATCACCGCACAGGAAAAATACGCCAGCTCCACCATGTCTGGATAAGAATGGGAAATGAGAAAAAGGTATAACAGGAGACTAGCTTTTGCTTAAAAAAGAAATAGCAATGCAGACATTTTGCAAGACAGAAAGTGTTTTTCACTTTGCTTCCCTGAATCTACTATTCTCCATTTATAAAATGGGAAAACTTTTTCACCAAGAAGTGATCAAGTGCTGGCACAACTTTTCCGAAGAGTTTGTGGACTCTCCCTCCTTGGAGATATTCAATATCTGACAGGACAAGGCCCTGAACAACCTGCTCTAACTGGATCTCTAAGCAGCAGATTGGACTAGAGACCTCTGGAGGTCCCTTCTGGCCTGAATTGTTCTATAACCCCATGGTCTGTTAACATTCACCTACGTTGACTAGGCCTGTGAAGGTAAATTGGCTAGTATTTCTTCATTACACTGAATTTGCAATATAGTTTTGGCCTATCCTTGAACCACAGGGAAGTAAAAAGGAGAGTACATTTTATACAGCCCAGCTCTACACCATTCAACATAGTTCAGAAGATGCTGGTCAAGCAGAGCTGGCTGAGGGATGGGAAGAGATGCAAAAAAGAGCATCAGCCTGAGGATGATGGAGGCCCTAAGCCCAGTGACAACTGTGGCCATATGCAGAGCTGGGTAGGTGTCACATGCAGACAAAAAGTGGCCTTGCATTGTATGCACAAAAAATTTTGTGGCTAACATATTGGATTGTGTGATCACAATTTACTTCTGTATCTTGTGTACCTGCTTTATCAGCGGCTGGGTGTTGCCCAGATTGGCAGGCAGCAAAAAAGTAGCTGGTTGCTTCAATGAAGGGGGAGAAGATGTACCCAAAGACAAGGAATTTGGCTGTGTAATACAGTAAACAAAATCTGTTTTATACAGTAAGTTTGATTAGTAAGTACAACTGGATCCTGTCCTTGGGGAGACTTTCAAAATGGGAGCATCGTGTCTGGGCCATAGGAGGGCATTGAAAGGTGGCTGGGTCATTTACATTAAATTATTATATAGCTACACATCTAGCTAGCTAAATGTGTATAGCACAGCAGTTGGTGGTAATACTACCTGGAGATCGTTGGGCAGATAGTTGTAAACCACTGCTTTTATTTCTAGTTGTTCATGTCGTCTGACTGAGTATGGTAATCTCAGGGATACAAAAAAGTCTTTGAAAACTGCAAAGGTGTGGGGGTCAGCTATGCAAAATCCTGGGATGAGAAAAAAAACAGAGTTGAGAATTACACACTTAACATCAGCTGATAAAAAGTTAAATGTCCAATCAAAACTCATTGCCTGGGCTCCCCCAAGGTCAAGAGCAGGAGAGGTAGACAGGCATATCCAGAAAGCATTTCAATTCACCTGTGCTAGCGACCTATCTCAAGGGTAGGTGATTTGCCCTCTGGAGTCACTGCCATGGTTTTCGATAGGTAAAATTTGGCAGGAGTGTTTGTAGCTTTTGTGAGTGAAATGTGGCCCAGCTTTCCTGCAAAGGCCATGTTTAAAACACAATGACCTTTCCTTGCTTTCTGTAAACACACTCCATGCCCATCACTGCACCCCTGCATGAGCATCCCTTTCCAAAGGGGAGCGGGCAGTACCAGGTCGACCCTTTGTCCCCCCTGGTCCTGGTCAATCCCCAGGAGCTCCCAGAGAGCAGCACCTGGTAACCTGGGCTCTCTGGTGCCCAGCCCTTGCTGATCCTCTGCTAGTCTCCTGGCACTCTTCTCTTCTCTGGCTTTCCAGAGACCACAAACTTTCATGCTTCTCTGAGATGGCCAGAACTCACTCCCAGAAATATTAAAACAAAAGCAGTGTTATTACTGCTGCCTTTCTTGTGGCTTTCTGGCCATGTGGAAGCTAAAATTAGATGGTTTATCTTTTTGATAGAATAGGAGACAGTTTTGATTGTATAATCCATCCTCCTTCAGAGCCCATTTCATGTTGTTTTTATAAATATATATCTATCCCTTAAATTCTAGCTGTGCTTTAATATGGCATAAAAGAGAGGAGAAATGTCATGATCAAAACACTTTGTGTTTTTCAGTACAGACTGTCTCATTCTGTCAACATAACATTCTGTCTCTGTTTTAAAAAATATACGTTCTCTATTCATCCATACAAAAAAATAAAATAAAATACCCAATACTTATACCTTTTTGGGGAGATACGCTTATTGCCTGAACTTCCCAGGTAGTTATAGAGTCAGGAGCAAAGTTTGCTACACTAAGAAACACAAAATAAAATGTATTAGGAAGGATGTATAAAATGTAAACATTGTCATTTGCTGAAGTTTGAGTATTGTAAGGGAAGAAATATCCCTCAGTTGTGGAGGCAAAGTACTTGCAAATATTCTGAAGTCCTCTGTATTGGATAACATATAAAGCTGATATTTATATGCATTTTACTGTACATATTTAGACATATTCACCTAGTCAGGTAACCCAGTACCTATGGTTTCCAGGGTTTTTCACTTCTTCAAAATTCCACCACCAGCTCTCAGGAAAATAACTGCGCAAGTTGACAGAGATTTCATCAAACACTTCTTCATGGTCATCATAGTCTGTAAAAAAAGAGTGGGGTTTCTATTCTGAAGTCTTTGGCTGCTGACCTTACACTGTCTTGCAGGGAGTCAGTTTGTCAGAGAGAAAGCAGCATGAAAAATACTCTGAATGAAAGGACTTCACCTGGGTTTCATCTTGTGCATTAAAAACAAAATGCTGAAAAAAGAGAAGCAATGACCAAAGATAGTAATTGAACAAAAGGGTAATTTTTCTGTCCAAGTTCAATAACTATATGCTGCCAAACAAGAAAATTGTTCCCCTTTAGTAACGTGTAACAAAGATGTTCCCACAGTCCCACTTTTGTGACAGAGCATGAAAGGGGAGCTCTGAGAAAAGTGGTAGCAGAAATTACACTTTGAATATGGTCATTTTCAACTTTTTTTTTTTTTTTTTGATGTGTGTGTGACATGAGCTCTTGTGTGATCAGAGATAGGCTTCGGGGAGAAGAAAGGAAGAAAGAGACAAAATTGTCCCTGGCTGAAGTGGCCCCTTCTCATCAGGTAGTGTTTTGGAGGTACTTGGGAGGTACTGTAACGATAGTACCACTAATAAAATAGTCATGAATCCGAGATCACTCAGAGCCCTGAACACAGACAACCACCCCCTTCTCCGCTCTGCTGTTTGCAGCCTCCCGGGCTGCAGGCAGGGTCCGACAGCTCCTCTGTAAGGCTGTCCTGGGGCCAAAGGTGGCTAAAGCGATTTCTTTTCTCACCCCAAGAAGTTGTCCCGTCCCACTCCCACCTTCACAGTGTACAGTCATGAAGATGCAACGGTGTGTGGGTGCTGCACTATACCAGGCTCACTGAAATGGTGATGTGAAAACTTCCCCCCTGGCCCCACAGCATTAAATGCCCCTTAACCCTCCCTTGTCACCATATGAAGGGTATTTTTCTTTAGGCAGTTGCATGCCACCATTCTTTACATCGTGCCAAGCCCACTCTGATCCTCCGCTTCGCCTCCTTCCTGAGGGCTGTGGCTTTCTCACAGCAGTCCTGGAAGGCGTTTCTGCATTCGAGGGAGCCAGCCACCTTTGTTAGCCTTTTAGCACAAGAAAACTTCATGGGATTTAATTTCATTCCATCTTCACAGCATTTTTGTAGATCAGTGTTTAGATATTTGCTGACTGCAATATAATTAAAGACCAGCATTAGTGCAGTGGAAGTAGCAATAAGCGTAAAGGTGTTCATCATGCTCATTTCTGTCATTCTTTGCAGTTAATGTCAGTTGCTGTTGCAACAGTCTACCTTCACCCAGGGACCTGTTCTCTATCCTAAAAACAGTCCACAAACACAGGAGGAAAGCATGGGCCCTATGGCATCCTAGATATTCTATTCTAAGCTTTCTCTTCAAATTCACACAGTGAATTAAAAATGCCTCCTTGGCACACTGGAATTAGATATCTTGATAGAAATAACCATGGCAGTGTTCTCATTCTTGAATAAAGAGACCAATTTCAAAGGAAGATCCCAGCTTCAAGCCTTCATGCCTTCTGGAAAGGCAGTATCAATTTGTGTAAACTTTTTTATTTTTTAATTTAGACCAAATATTATACTAGCTGTTCTCTTAATTGGAGCACAAAGTACCAGAGCTGGCACAACTTCAAAACAGAATGTTAAGGAAAAAAAAATAGGCCCTATAAAACAATCTCTGGCCACACAAATAATTTTGCAAAACTTTAAAGCCATGACTGATTCCATGACATGATATCTAGTAGAAGTACTTCATATTTGGGATTATAAAATGGTGAATTAGTTTCCATTTGCAGCTGGGCCACTCTTTGTTTTTGGTTTTTGAGTTGTTTTGATAGATGATGCACCAGGTCACACAGCATGGTATACACACTTGTCCTACGTTATGTCACAACGCAAGAACTGGGACTATGTATATCTTGGTATCCTTTACTATCCCATCACTTCTTGCCCCTAGATCCCAGCCAGTTCCCTTTGCCTCCCCCTGCTAAGCCTTTCAGGCCACCCAGATGAGCAGACATACCAATTCCTGATATTTGCTTCTGAAAATCCAAAGATCTCTTCTGCCTTCTGCTAACCTGGAGGCATTTATAGCCTGGGAAAGCAGAACAGAAGAGCTTGGTCATGATACTACGGCAGTAACAACCTGATCATTCAGGTCATTCATGAAAGACCCATTTTAGGACCCATCTCATTCACAGGAGATCCACAGTTTGCCGAGTTACCTTACAGCCCTAGCCACCTGCTGCCCGCCCCAGCTGAGCTGGACACCAAAGGACCAGCAGCCAAGATCTGGGCTGTCTGAGCTGCCAGCACCCAGTGGAAGAACAGAAGAAGAAAAATCCACAGGCAAGGGAGATCTTACAACATCATGATAAAATGATTCTGATTTTTAAGCAGTCAGCCTCCCCAGATCTATAGTGGTCTTGTACAAACATCTAAAGTAAAGGACAGATTGCACTTACCTTCCCGAATATTGGATTTAATTGTATCTGATAAAAAGGCCAGACCAACATCAGTAAAAACTTGAACACTATCTGCACCACCACCTGCAGAACATCCAAGATCATACGAATTCATAGCAGTAAACACCTGCCAAATAAAATAGCATAGGTGGACTGTACACCCTTGCAAAATGTTTTGTTTTTTTTTTTTTTAATATATATATATATATATAATTATTGTAGCCTTTGACTCGCGGAAGCAAGACAAACTGGTGGTACAAGCTGCATTTGGAAACTGAGATTAAAGCTGAGGGATGTTTTAGTTGGGGAATGCTTTCAAGTAATGCTTTTTTCATTTCCAAACTTGTCTGCTGTAGCATGGAAATCCCCAAATTAAACATATAATTCATCTTAAATAGATCCTAAATTGCAAAAGCAAAAACATTTTCAAATTTAGCAAAGCTGTGATTAAACAATTAATAGCCATTAATTACATTTTGATCCTCTCATTAGTCATGGAAAATTTTGCTTGGCTAGTAGATATGATATTTTCTTCTTACAGGTATCTTACTTTTTTGGCTGTAAGCTTATTTTTCTTGTTCAGAATAAAAACTGCTTTATCAACCACAGCTAAGGCAACTGTTCCTGCATGGTCTGTTTCAATCAGCAAATTGACGTTGTCTGTTGGTTTGTATATCTCTTGTTCTGTTCTCACTTTAATCTAAATAGAAAATATTGAAACAAAAATGTCACATTTGTTAATAAAAAGTAAAGACTCTTGGGGCAGGGAATACTGTTAGCTGTGACTGTCAGCAGTTAGAGGCTGGGGGATGGTCCTGTTTTGCGGTGTTTCTGCCTGGCATCCTGCCTTTTGGAAGATGTAGATGTAGATATCTCCCACTGGAGGACAACGCGGGTGCTTAAAAAATGTGTCTGTGGAGGATATTGAATGCTGCCTTTCAATGCCACTTAGGCACCAATGGGAATTAAAAGTATGTGTAAGGGCTTTGCTGAACTAGGGTCTTCAACATCATTTTCCAGTGGAAACAAAATCACCATGAAATACAGCAAAAGACTAATTAACATACAAAATTAACTGACTTACACCAGTCTGTAATAGTACTACATCCTTTCTATCTCATACATGAATTTTTCACCATGACTGAGTTCAGATCTGGTGCATATCTGATGTGGACGCTTCAGTGGAGGAAGTAGCCATGCTGATTATGATATTAATAGGGAATTATTAACAGAAATGCGAACTTGAATGTTCCTGAGTTTTGTCATCTTATGAACGAAGAATTGGCTTGTGTGTTAGAGATGGATAATTTTTCCTGCAAACTTTTTTCCCAATGGGCTATCAACTTATTTTTCCAAAACAAACATTTTCAGGGGTGAAAAAATCATTTAAGATGGCTGATACTTTTCAGCAGTTGTATTGCATGTTATTGGAAAAAAAAGTTCTTATTTTTTCCTTTTTACTTTATGGTACCAAAAAAGGAGGAGGAGGAAGGTGAAAGAAAGGCTTAGTGGGACTCCTGTTTTGTCCACACTTCATTTTCTAAATGTAAACTTTTTTTTTTTTAAGTGCTTTTAAAGTGCTAAAAAATCTCAGAAAATTACTTTTAACAGGAATGAAAAGCTTGAAAATTACTTCAAATTCCTTTTTTTAAAATTTTCCAGTAAATTGCTTCACTTTCTTTCATTTGCTGAACCACACTACAAAAACACAAATTTATAAAGAGACTCTGTCCCTCAACAATTCTGATGGTGTCTCCCTGTGGTCTTCCAATATATAGACACTTGCAGAGGAGGATTTATCTGTATGAAACTATATTTTTCATCTCTTTGAGGCACAACCTGTCCTGTGGAAGAAGGCTATCTCTGCCATCACTCCTGGGAGCCTTTCCCAGTTATACCTTTTAGCAAGAATCCTGACAACTCCCTTTTTCAATAAAAGTGAAAAATTACGTCATGTCTTTCACTTTTTAACCCTAGGCCTGCACTTGCTCTGCTGATAATCCATGTTTTTGTTTTTACTTCAGCATACAATAACAGAAGCTAATTGCTTTGAAAGTACCTTTCCTTCGCAGACATCCATAACATCCACCCATACAGAATCGGCAACAATCTCTTGACGGCCCTCATTCGCAATGAAGTAGTAAGCTAAAAAGCGAAAGGCAGGCACCATCTTCTCGGTGATTTTAAGGTTTATTATTTTGTTTGAGGAGGAGACCCTTCCCAAAAGCTCAGCTTGTCCCTTTGCCACAACCTGCAAGGCAGAAAAACAGAAATCAAGTATTTTGAATACACATTATACTGGGCATTATATTGTATTTATATATACATATATAGAATTTTCTGAGGCCATTTCTGTTTAAAATTTATTGTCTTCTAATGACACCTGATAGTTTTAATTCCCAACCTGCGCACCAGTAGCCTGGAGAAGACAAGCACACAGTGCCTCTAGCACAGAAGCATGGTGGTAAGCCTCGGCTGTGCTGTTCCTGTGGCCCAGGTTTAAACACAAATCTACTTCCCTCCACCCACTCTTACAGCTTGAAAAGGAGGTCCCAGATGGCAGTCTTATTTTTGTCTTCTACAGTAACAGGTCATCACCTCCAGGAGGGTATCAGCTTTATTTAATCTGTCGTCAGAACTGAATCTCTCAGATGGTGTGGAGGGGTTGGAGCAGGAGGTTTCACTCAAAAAGTATTATTCAGTGTAAAGTATCATAGCCTGGCCCTTACCTGATTTCAGCCTATCTTGCACTATTTATTTCCTTTCTTCCCATGTTATGCTAATTATATTCATGTTTGTCAGAGGAGTGGAAAACAGACACAGTGGCAGGACTGATATTGCTCTTCCCTGAACAAAATACATGCAGTTTTCCTAAATGCACAATCAATGGGCTTCAGGAAGAAAAAAAGCCATGGTCTGAAACAAAGCCTGGTCTGAAATCCTCACTGCATCCATTTAGGTGACCAAGTTTGGGAGAGAGCCTCACCGCTGAGCTCCAGCAGTGTCTCCCACCACCCCTCCCACTCACCCTGCCTGCCCAGCACCGCGGCTTCCTGGACCCCAGCAGTGGCAATTCCAACCCTATGCTAAGTCATCCAATTAAAATAAAACCCCAAACCTAAATTTAACTCCTAGGTATACAATTATTCCAATATATCAGAGTCCTATTAAAAATAAATGGGAACTGGTGCCCATAGTGCTTATCAACCTGGGAAATTTAAGCTGACAAGGGAAATTATGACAAAGAAAGGGAGAAGGGGATTTAGACACATTTGACATTCAACAGATTCACTCCTGGAATGTATCCATGAACACATTTGTCTCCTTCAGCAAAATAAATACTTTGCATTCCTGGTCCTAGGCTGAGCAGGATTGTTTCCTGGCTTTTCCATCTATAGAACTGCTTTTCAGGCCCAATTTCAGGATGCTATTTAGGGCCATAACAGCCAATGCCTTCAGTGATCCTTCATGACATTATTTGCTGGAAATAACAGTGACCTACCTGTTAGCTAATATCAGGTGCAGGTAATATAGAGCCATGGTAATATAAGAATCATGCGTTATTCATGAAATAAGCAATAGTTAACTACAGAAGGCATTTTCTGCGATATTTGAGGTGCCCTAGAATACAACTAGGTTTTCTAGTTGCAGGGACAGAATCTTATGTATATGTACGATCTGCCCACAAAAAGGTGGGCAGTTCTGTAATAGCTGAAAAAAAGGTCTTTATAGGAATCAGACCAATAAAAATAATATTTAATATTGGCTTATTATGAGGAAAGAGTACAGATTAGAAGGAATGGGAAAGAACGAGATCTGGATTAAGAGAAATCAAATTGTCAAAGATATCATAGAAGTTATCTGTCTAGGATTTCAGCTTCCAAGGCTGTTAGTTTAGTATTTTTCAAAAATACCCACATAATTATGCAGACGAACATTACCCCATATGGACTTATTTGCTCTAGACTGTATTAGAAACTACAGACTAAAATTTGTACTTAGTCAAATTTTAGTCTGTAGTTTTCTAAAAAAGAAAAAATTATTTTGTCTTTCTACAAAAGAAAAATTTACAAAGATTTATATATTACATGTCCCAAAACATACACAAATATATAAAAACAACAGAACCATAGAATTAGTTTCTGGAAAGGGACCTATGGAGATCTCTAGTCCAACTGTCTGCTCAAAGATGAGCCATCACCAGCGTAAGATTAGGTCAGATGAGGTTTTCTCTAGTTGAGCGTTTAATATTTCTGAGAATGGCAATTCCCTAAACTCTCTGGGGAACCTCTTCCAGTATTGCATTCATCACTAGTGAAAACATTTTTCCAAAATGAACCTTCCAGGCCATAATTTGTGGCCTTTGACCCTTGTAATATTGCATGGCACCACCTAAGATAGTTTGTCTCCATTATGTCTGTATTTCCTCTTTAAGTAATTTTGGGTTGCTATTAACTCAGTCTTAGCCTCTTCACCAAACTGAACAAGCCCAGTTCCCTCAACCTCTCTTGGTAGGTCAGGTGTACTAGGACACTGATCATCTCGGTTGCCCTTTGTTGGATGCCTTCCAGTTTCCCATGTATTAGTAACTAGATAGACATTCTGGGTTGTATAATTTCTAAAAGAAATTACTGATATGCTACTATTCTGTTTACCATATAATAGAAATAGTCAATCTTTCCACTGCCAGACTGATGAATATCATTCAAGGTGATGCGCAAGGTATCTCCAGGTGACACGACAGTATGTGGGATGCTGATGCTGAGGTAGTTTCGGGAAGCAGACTGATATCTTTCAGCTCTGATACTGGTTTCAGGTGATTCTAATTTTTCTTTTCCCTCTTCAGCCTTTACCTGTCAGGGAAGAAAAGGACAGAGTGAGTAAAGTGTCCCTCAGGAGACAATATAGAGTGTCGCCCTTAATTCATATCTTGCCAGGTTATTCAGAAAATGCTGGGAAGTGAGATGAGTCACTGCTTAGACCTCATTAGCAGAACCTGGCATCAAAAAATAGGATTTTCATTACTTTACCCTCTCACCCTCTTTTGTCTCCTGCTGTATTTGCATTTGATATTTTTCAGGCTTGGCTCTTTCTGAATCAGAATCAATGGCTCAAAATCACAAAGTGATTTTGTACTTTGACAGCCTTTTTCCCTTTTTATATTGCGCACATAATTGAACTCTCTGAGCGTCCAGATGCAACCTACTGTCTGTATTGCTCAGGACTTTTTCCTTCACTGTCTTCTCATCATTTTCTGTTACTTCTCATGGTGATATTCCTTACAGTCCCATTCCCATCCTTCATGCCAGGAAAACGCACATTTGAACCACAAAAAAAGCACCACTACCACCAATGTATGTCCTCCCACAGCTCCAATGTACGAGAGTATCCTTCACTTCAGTGAGACATCCCTCAGGCCCCTGGTCTCTCTAACGTATCTTACACAAGCTGGACAAAGCTGTGCAGATGGTGTAAGAAACCATGTTCCACCCTCTGTGCTAATTTAAGGAAAACTGATCATCTTCACAGTCATTTGTAATTGTCTTATGAGCTGTTCTCAGAGGTATATTTTAAAACATGGATGTTTCAGTTTTCTTTACCTTTATTTGAAGCATCTGAGCATCTCCAGGGATGTCGAATGTAAAGGGGATTAGACCCTCTTTATTAGAAAGTGCAGTCTTCTTCATTGGGGGTTTTCCAGGCAAGGTAACAGTAGCAGTGACAGGTAGAGAGCCAGCAGGAGAGCCATCAATCAAAGTGACAGATGCCTATTGGAAAAAAATGTTTTTCTGCTACTTCAAGGAAATACCTGGGTTTAAAAAATGCCCACAAACAAGAAGCAATTATTTTTATAAACTGAGAAGAAATACAAAACTGTACATATTAGTGTTTGAAAATTTGAGCTTTGAGAGAAGAGGATAGTCTCAGAGGATTGACTCAGTCTGGACTCCAGTTAAGGTAAAAATCTGTGAACACAGTTTAATAGCTGCCCCAGATTATCACTTAGCACCTATTAGATCTCACCTGATCCCAGAGATATTTGTCTTTAACTGTTACAAGGTACGTTTCTAACTTTAACTCTTCATAGAAAACTTTGTAGAAAAACTTGAAGGTATGAAATTTAAAAAACTCAAAGACTTAGATGCATTTTTTAAAAAAAGACAATACCCTGTTTTAGTTTTCAGAATTTAAATTTGATATGGGATTAATTTGATACAACATTATTATTTTAATCTTTTGATATGGAAGTGAGGAAGAGACTGGTACATGTTTTACAAAACCTTGTAGTGCAACAGTGCACAGATGACTTCCAGAACAGAAACAGCATTTTCTAGCTTGTTTCCCTGCTCAGGCTCTGTGTGTACAGAAACGAGACGAACCAGACACACAAACAGCAGCTCTGTGTTGGACCTATCCCTGAAGGTCTCTGTCCTGCAGAGCTCCCACTGGATCGGATAAGGATTTTATAAACAGGGCGGATACAAATCCCTTGCTATGGAGGCACACGGACACAGTCAACTAAATACTACATACCACAACAGAGAAGGAGGCTCCAGGCACAAAATACTTTTTGGTGTTAGACAGATCAACAACATAAGGAGATTTCACAAACTTCACATTGCTGAGTTCCTCTTCCCTCATCTCACCACCTGTTAATATCAAAGAGTACGTGTTGCTATGGGAGCAATAACTATGTACTTGCATATTACCATAGCATCCATCATTTCTGTTTTCAAGATTAATTGCATTTTTAGCAGCGTATATAAAGAAAACTGAAGTGTGATCCCTCCCCAAAGAGCTTTAGTACTGAGAAGAGGAAGAGATGGGTGCAGGTGGATGGGGAATACAACCAGAGACAGGCCAGTGCAAGGGCAGTGCGATGTGTGCAGTGCTCCAGCAAGCTGGGGCACTGGCAGGTGTGTGCTCTCGACGGCTCACACATGGAGACCTGTGAAGTGGTTTGTTACTCACAACATAAAAATTCCCCTCTAACACATCAATCAGAACAATGTGCATGCAAACACAGAGCACACTGGTACCACAGGAGCCACTGCAGCCATGCACCTCCCTTTCCAAGCTGTGGGGGCTTCGTTCCTGGGGGAAGGCTACATCAAAGTCCAACATAAAAGTCACTTGGAATCAGTAGGGAGATTTGGACCTTAGATCTCTAATTTTCTGAAAAAGTTGTTTTTTTTTTTCATTTTTGACTACTGTTAAGAGTTAATATTACCTAATATCATCTTCTGCAACTTTACACCTACAAGACAGCTTGAGCATCTGCTTCCCATCTAAGATTCTTCTAGTTAAACCACTCATTCTTCTAGCTAACTTCTAGTTAAACCACTACACATAACTACTTCTAAAAAAACCAGTTACATGACTTGCTTCAAACTAAGTGTGTTTAGAGACATACTTTCAATGTCCTTATTCTCCACTTTAACACTCCAAGGTTGAGAAGTGTCAGTAAAGCCTTGTCCTGTCATACATATAATTAATAGCAAACCCAGCAAGTACACAAGTGTGGAGGCAGCCTGCCTGCGGGGGAAAGAGGAAGCGTGCACAGCGTGGTAGAGACCACGCCACACTGTGAGATCTTATGTCCATCATGCTGGTGTGGTAGCAGAAGGTCTTTCAGCCCCTTTTGTTCTTGCAATAAATGTTGCAGAAATAGTGTATGTGAGTACCTATAATAGATTATACTAAAGAACTGCACATCTGCAATGCATTGGACTTAATTTTAGGATTCTAAGGAATCCTAACTAATGTTTAGGATTTTTAGGAATTTTTAGGATCCTAGTAATTCTAAACTAAGTAACTAGACTCCTTCCACAGCCAATGGGAACAGACACCTCTAGAGTGCAGTTCATCCCATCCATTCTCTATACTGACAATACAAAGTGCCTGAGCACCAAGCTCTGACTAGATACTTTACTTTCAGGTATGTAAAGTAAAAGGGATCAATCTCCCTATAAACAACAGGAAAAATCTTGCCCATGTTGGAAACATCAGCTTTGTTGCAGATTCAACTTCAGAAGTCAGCACTGAAGTTGCACCTCTTACGTTAGCCTCGTATGACTAACAATAACACTTGCTACAACTCAGATAACCCATCGACCACTGCATCCAATTCAACTCAGTGCTCACTTGCAGGTAACTCTAAAATATCTGGGGGCCTACTCAATGTGCTTAGCACTGGTGTGAACGAATATCTACACAAATCCCTTGTAATGATCTGTAGAAATATTTATCTGTCCTCTAGGAAAACAAAGAAAAACAGCCACTGAAAAACTTCTGGATAGGCATGCTCGAGGTTCATGTCCCAAATGAACAGCAAGACCAAGCTATTTGGACTATATTGTACTTGTGCGTATGCCAAGTGTCAGAGCCTGATAAAACTGCGGGGAGGCATAAGAGGACAAGCAGGACTTAAAAGGGCTAGATCTTCCTCTGCACCTCACCGTGGCTGTAGTACATATGCCTCACCTTTAGATTGACAGCTTAGTCAGGTGAGGAACAACGCAAGCTAAGATACCAAGCTCAACTAATAACTTTGGATGTATGGAAGCAGTAGACATGGCTGAGGCAAGTGCTCAAACAAGATCTCAGGGGGAGCAATTTATTTGCATTCATACGCGTGTCTGGTGCCACTTTGGATGGACTAGGTTATCTTAGATATCCTCACACAGCCATTTAATATAGGACAGACCCTATAGGAGAGTACTTACAGGAGACGTGAGCACTGCTGGAGCAGCAGTGGAAGACCACACAGAGCTACATAGGACATTTAAAGTGGTACTGGACATTTGTGTTCAGATAAGTGAATCCCACCCCAGATAAGTTTGTGCACAGAAGGGGGTCAGATGAGACTGTCATACACTACAGCACAAATAAGCTTTGCAGATTGGTCCAGTGGGACAAGGTTTCCCACACAAGGATCCCACTAGAGAAAGATCAATGTAAATATTACAGACTGTATCAGCTAGGGCATAGTGTACTCACTTGCAGTTTCTACAGTAGTAACAGCAACATATAAATGAAACCCTTCCAGAGTGGAAATACTCTTTTTAAATTTCTCTTCCAGAAGTGATGTATTTAAAGTAACTCTTCCTTTTCCATTTTGAATCTAAAACAAAAGTAGAAAAAGTGACAGCCCTTGCTGGTTTATTGCCATTAAAATTAAAAATTTGTTGCTTATAGTATGACTACAGTATTACAGGGATCTATATTTCAGTGATTTCTGACAATATTCAGCTCACCTGGGTTAAATCAGAATAGTTCCACTGAACTCCAGTACTTACTGATAGCTGTTGTTCGAGGCCTGGAAGAAAGACTTTTTTCTCATTTTCATCAATTATGCCAAATCGCACATATGCAGCGCCTTGAATCCCTTTCCCATAAGAGTGTCTTTGGAAGCAAGAAAAGTGAGGACGTGAATCATTACATTAAATCATCGCATTAATCATCGCATTTCCAGTGCAACTAACTGAGAGGCAGTTCTTATGAAAATTGCTTAAAATTCCAGAACTAATAACTGCGGGAAACAACAGTCAATATACCAAATAACTGTTCATTACATGCATGGCCAGTTCTGAGAAATAAGTTCAATTATGAGGAATTCCATATGTTGATTTTGATGAAAATCAGGCAGGCCTGTGTAGCACCACTAGGACCTTTTCCAATAGACAAAAGAACGGTATCCAGTCATTCAACCCCATTTTTCCTCTTAAATAATTATGATGTTAATGAGTAGTGAGGTATATATGAAGGAGTTGCACAGCCCATAAACTCAAAATTGAGGGCTGCAATAACATAAAAGAGAAAATTTTAGAAAGGATTAAAATATTAAAGCCAGTTATCTGATATCACTTCATATCACAATATCAAGTAATCATGATTAAAGCTAATAATTATTCAATAGAACCAAATAAAGAAGTGAATATGAGCAAGAGGAGATTAGAAGAGTTGAGTTTGTTCATCCAAGCAAAAGGGGGTGGATACAGGGTTCTGCGTGCTCTCTCAAGGGGCGCTGGGGAAAGGAGGGATCAGCACCGTCAAGGCGAAGAGCTCAAGGAGAGTGGGCAGAAGACCAATAGGGTATAAGCTGGCCAGGGATGAATTTAGACCAGAAATAAAACCCACTGGAACTGGGTGGGGGCAGTGTGTGGAAGATCAGTCTTCCACTTGGATACAGTGCCAGGGTCCATGCAGCAAATCTAGCGACTGCACCCTGTTTGGACCAGGTTAATTAAATTAAATTAGAGCGCAGTGCTGGCTTGGAGGATACAGCTGGCTGGCACAGCCCAGCCCAGCCCATGCCCACCCTACTAAATCCCCTGTCTTCCACAGCAGGGTGGCCACATGCAGACCTGAGGTGGACCTTGGTCCGTGCTTCCTCCCAAAGAGTTTCCAGGAATTGTTTGGGGAGTGCTGTACGGCTGAGGCCAAGCCCGTGCCATGCACCGGCTGAGCCATCAGCAGCCAGTCTCTGGGGCTCAGGAACCTTTCCTGGAACTGTTTAATTTACTACCCAGGTGGCTCAAATATCTTTTCTGGTGTCATGTTCAAATGCAGACAAAGGTCATACTGTATGATAATAATTCCTCATATAAAGAAAGCATCTAAGAAATAATATCTCAAAAGATATTAAATAATGTTTGAGTATAACAATAATTTGTTTGCTGCTCTCAGTTTGGAGGGCTTTCCAGAGTCAAACACAAGATGAAACACAAATGGTCATGGTAGTGATGATACTTTAGTCACATGCACTCACGTAGTTCAATGCTAATATTTAATGCCTATTTCACTAAAGGCTACTGTAAGCCAAATTACTTACAAGGTTAGTTACTGTCAGTGCTTAACAAAGTCACAAACTTTGGTTGTATAGACCAGGCTTTTTTTTTTCTTATCTGTATATTATATTAGCAATTTCTATACCTAGATCTTTCCTCCCTTCTGTATTGACTGTCTTCTCTCTGCCATCCCCATCAGCTACTGAGATAGACACAAACTATCCAATGGTGACTTATCACTAAGATATTCTTATACCATTCAATTATGTGTGTGTTTGTAAAAGGCAACACTCAAAGGGGCTTTGCCTAGAAAACTTAATGAAATACCTTGATAAAATTAAACAAGTTATTCTGTAGAATCAGTAACTTATTAGAATCTAAATTCACTGCTAAAACATCTCCCAAAAATGTTACATGTGTATATTTTTGTATTATTCAAAAATAATTCCAACCACTAATAGTCAAAATATTAGAAGTGAATGGATACAATAAGCTTTACAGGCTTCAAAAATAAATACTGATTATTTAATAAAATATACGCAGTTCACTTTCCACTAACTTGGGTATCATTACTGTACAGAAAATTTGCCCACTGTTTAACACTAAATACATTGAACCATACTAGCTACAATAACTCTGTGTGATCCTATTTGTGGTTTTGCATTAAAGAATCTTAAGGAACATGGTGAATCAACCTCAAAAGCCATGAGGTGCTGACTTATTTTTTAAGGAGCTGTTCTTAGTGAACGTCTGACATTACTTGCTGATACTGTGTGTTCAACTCTCTGCTGACACATCAAAATTGCCCTGAAATAAATCTGAGCTTTTGTCTAGATAGGGAGAAATAAAGAAAATAACTATTTCAGTGTTTAGATAATGCAGAGTACCTTATTTCAGGAGATACATTTCTTCCATATCAACTATCCAGTATGTTTGGCAGTATCCTAAAAACCTACTCAATTTGATAGTATTTGCTAATATTATTTTCTGATCTTTAAAGATATAAACAATTAGGAATCCACAGAAACAAAGAAAATAAAACATGAGCAAAAAGGTGATCAGTCTCCTCACTCCTTTGAAACTGAAAAGATTTCTCCCAACTATGAGAGAAGGCCAAGCTGCCTTATCAAGTTCTAATTTAGTCACCATAGGGACACTAATCCAGATGTCTAAATTTTCATGCAGAGGTTCTTTGACTTCAGAGGACATAAATTTCTATTCAAGTGCAGTATTAAGTTTGTTTTTGCCAATTTCTAGTATATTGTTTTTCATGAAGGAATGTCACATACTCTTTCATCAATATGATACCATTTTCATACCATGATTTTTTTTTTTTTTTTGCACCAAGTCATCTTTAAAACAGATTTAAAATCTAACTGTAAATCAAATATCTGAACTAATGCCACACTGAACCACTTCACTTAAATGACTGGCATGTAGATCCTGGACTTACAAGTCTCATATAAATATATCCTGCCAAAGTCATCAACTCTAGTTGCATGAGTGGTGACTTCAGTGAAAAAGAGATACATCGCTGAGTCTCCAGAGAACTTTTTGATTTCTCTCTCCATCTTCCCAATGTGCAAGGTGGCCAAGATATTTCTAGTAATTTTGGATTCCAGCTGAGTGGTAAATAGAAGAAGAACATTCTCCTAACAGGCAGTTGTTTAGAGAAGTTTCAAGTAAGAAACTTGAAAATTCAACAGCCGAGAAGGCTTGATATATGTTGATGAGCCACTATTAGATCATAGAGCAAATTTAGATCTGTCAGTGTGGGATCAAAAATACCAGAGCCACACAGCACAAAATACTTATTCAATCTAGGTTCAGTCTGATTCTTCCAAAATATTTTGATGGGTTAAATTTTCATTGCCTGACTTTCTAAGTTACTCTTTGTTTGATGCCATTCTAATTTGATATGGGATCAGGTGTAGTTTATTCTCCATAGAGCTCTGCCTTGTGGTTTGGCCAGTCTGACAGCTTTGTAGCCATGTCTCATCCAGATCAGTGTTGTACTACTGTGCAGTAATGCACATGTCTGTAGTGATGGTCATGGAAACTCCTCTGATTACCTGTATTTATTCACCTGGAAGCATTTCTGCATAAAATCATTACTCTCAAATAAGCACTTCACAGGGCCTTCAGAAAATGTCATACCCAAACTTAAATCCATCTCTACTTGAATTACATTAAACAGCAATATCTGAGGCTTTAGAATGTTTCTAAATGTTTAAACCAAAAAGTATAAAGAAAAACAAGTTATCACTTTGCCTGGAACCTTACCTAGCAACACAGGAGAACCCTAAATAGTCACCTTTTTACTAGCAAACTAAAATATTCAGAAAATCTTGTTCCATTTTGATCACTACCACGTGGACCTAGGTAGCATTTTACACTGATGTCTCAAGTTAGTAGTGGAAACAGAGAGTATATAAAACTAAAGTCAGATTCAGGTAAAGCCAGAAGCTGGTTAACTGTTAATGACAGAAAAAGGAAGAAGCTGCAAAGGTCATTATCTACTTATCTGCCTCCTAAAACAGCCTCGCTGTGAGCACACCTACTTTGCCTCAATATCAAACACAAAGTTTTCATTCCAGATGTGGTAGTATGGCTGAAGTGGGATGAGTTTGACTTCAAAAGATGGAAGTTCTGCATGAAAAAAAGAAGACAAAAGGTCATGACATGCAAGTTTCAAACATACCTTAAACTCCTGGCATGTGGCAACACCCACTGAGAGGATGCAGCTGGACTCAGAGGATGTTTTACTTTGAATCAGCAGTGCACTTCTGAACCAAATCTCCTGATCATCTTCCCTATTCTTCTTTGCTTCACATAGTGCAGCAATCTTCGAGCACACAAAATTGATTTATTTACAATGAAAAGAAGCCAGAAGATAAGCTCTAACTGCTAATGGGCATTAAGTGCCTTGGACTAGAAGCAGTCTGAAGTAAACCCACCCTGCAATGGGTTGATTGTGGACATGAGGTCCTCGGCATCAGCTGTGTCACTCTGCAATTTGCTCCTATAAAGCCAAACTATTTGCTACTGTAGATCTAGCCAGAGTAATTTGCTCCTGGATGTAGGTGTTTGCAGAGGATGCAGTAATCTCTACTATTCTGTTACATCTACTAGCTAAGGTAAAACCAGTTTTGTTAAACTGAGATTTTCATATAATCCTGAGGTTTTCTTTTGGCCTTAAAAAAAACCCAAAGCACCCCACACTAAATTTTACAAGAAAGCATAATTTCAGCACAAATAAATCAAGCCGTTTCTTACCCCAAATTGTTAAATTTCTACATTTTTCCTTTTTCTGCAGCGCCCTTACTTTTCTTTAAAAAAGCTTCTCTGATTATAGGAATGACTCTAATCAACTTCCAGACTGAATTCTACTGAGACAAAATAGGTAGCTTTTTTTTTTTTTCATTCTAGTCTTCACTGAAAATTTTAGCCATAATTGCAATGATTTTAAAATGGAGCTCATCTCCATTTTTTCTGCAGTAGGAGAGCCTTTCCAAAAAAGGATGTTTTGTGAAAAATGTTAAAGTTACTAAATCTGTATAAAAATAAAGGTTTGCTTTTTTTTTTTCCAAATATAAGTGGACGGCACACCAGAGTTCTCCTTCTGAGCATCAGAGATAGCAATGAGGTACTGAAACACTATGAATCTTGTCCTTAGTACCTAACTACAACCAGGTTTAATCACTGCAGTACATCTTTTAACACATAGAGATGACTTCATATATTTATAATGCAAATTAAATATTCTCTTACCATAATTTTTAACTTCAAATTCAGCAGAAACATTAGACATGTCATGTTGACGAAACCAGGCTTTGATTTTCCAAATTCCAGGCCTAAAGTTCAGATTCAGCAGAAAATAGCTAATTAGGATTCCACAGATATTTTATGATGCTAATATAGTTGAATTATCACTAAGTGCTAATATTTTCCTTACTTTGATTTCATCCCAAACTAATTTATTAATGGATTTCTCTTTGCTGGGAGGAGCCAGCAACATATTTCCAAATGTCCTAGGAAACACTCAAAAAGACTTTATGAGGAAGTGCAAGATAACATATTTGCAAACCACATGTAACATGCACTGCCTTTGAAAAGCCCTCAGAAATAGAGAACTCATCATATATTTCTTCACTGTGATGTCAAAATCAATCTAGCATGCAAGAACACACTGAATGTTAAGTAAAAGCTTGACTGTTTGAAATCAGAGGTAATTAATTACATTTTGCAAACTGAGCCCTTACAGAAGTGCTCTCCTGAATGTAGTCATATGGTTGAGCAGATATTTAAGCAGTTTGCTAAATTGTTCCTTACCAGGATAAATGTTGCTAATTGCAGCTTATTAACATTAAATTCTGGACTCATCTCTCCAAGATGAGGTGCTTAAAGGTAAAAAGATATTAACCATAGGCTCAATCTCTGCTTCATGGCGAGAGAAAGACAATTTTGAAAGCTAATTCAAGCAATTCAGCAGTTAAAAATCTTAAGTACTTCAACAGGTTAGGGGGATGAATCTGGATGGTTTGATCCTGCTAATAGGAGGTGGGGTTAGTCCTTCTCACTTTAGACATTATACAGTGGGGTCTTCCGTCTGCATAGGTCCCCTCGGACTCCTCTACAGGCAATGGAGAGAAATAGACAGCGCTGAGACATGGTACCTCTCATCCTGACATAGGCATCTGAAATAGGTCAGATGAATCACAGCCTAAATATGTGACTTTCTCTCCAGTGTCAGAGAAGGGAGTGTGGGGTGACCAGCTCAGGTGTAGACCCCTGCACGGCAGGAGGTTCCAGGGCTGGCTCCAGAGCAACCATGCACGGTTCCCTGCTGTCACTCGCTGACAGTGTGCTGTGGTGCTTCCCGGGTGTCATCAGAACAAAACTGTCTGCTTTATTGCATCTCCTCTTCTAGAGAAATGGTAAAGCAGACAATACACAATAAGAAAAAAAGAGAAGAGAGGAAAACAAGGGAGCAGCGCAGAAAGAAGGGAAGGGACAGACAAGACTCTTGTTTTAGCTTGAAGATAGTTCTGCTGCCAGAGACATTTTGACATGTGAACTGTTTTAATGCACAAGGCACAGCAGTAACGTACTCGGCAACATCAGGTATTTCAAAGGTTTCACCAAACACTGCTTTTATTTTCCGGTCTGACTTTTTAACCACCATTCCTTTTGAATTCTGTTGAGAGAGAGAAAACAAACATAAAATTATAGTCCAGGTGTCAAACTTTTACATCCAAAAGCTCAAGTTCATATACTAGTCCAAAGGAAGAGAAAATGCTCTGCTTACTTTCCTACTTTAATATTCATATGTTACATTTCCCTCCATGCTCCTGATATTGGCCAAAAATGACGAGACATATCTCACAATGTGTAAATACTGATTTCTGGAGGGGAGTCATAGCTATAGTTTTACTCTTGGATCTTTTGTGGAAGTTTTTCATAGTTTCTGTGCTGAAGAAGCACTCATTAACAGTGTTTCTTGTATACTTACTAGTACAGCAATTGTAACTGTGTCGTCTGTTGGCCTCATAGCATTGTCCAGAATGAAGATCCTGTATTTTACTGTTTAACAGAAGAAGAAATGTGTTCACATATTTATTTCTGGCCTTTCTAGATAGTAGTTGTTACATGCTCTAAACTGAGTTACTGAATTTAGGATAAAACACTTTCTTTTAAGGAAAAGAAGTCTGAGAAATTTCAAAAAGGAATTGCATTCTTCCATAGGCTTTGCATGTTACATGACCGAACAGATACCTTTTTGAAGCAAATTCCGAAAAACACTCAGGGAGCTTCACTCACTTGACACTTTCCGCAGTCAAGGCCTGCAACCAAACTCAAGAACTTTTTTGACTTCCCTCTCTTGTTACTTAATTAAGTTGTTAAGTAACAAAACAGTTGTGGCCTTAAAGTGCAAAGGGTACTTATTGCTGGTGTTGCAAGCAGAAGCAGTAGGAGGTTTTTTGCAAGTTTCTCACAATTTTGTTTTCCAAAGGAAAGTCATTATTAAGCTTTTTGAACAAAAAGGAGCAGATTTTGTCTGGCTCCTGTTAGAAGAGAGAACGACTTTTAGACTCCAGTGGCATTTCTACATGGGTTGCTGCAATGTGCAGTGCAGACCCTGCAGAAGCTCTGGCTGCAGAAGGTGAGTTTAAAATCTGGACTGGCTGGTAAGCACAAAGATAGCTGGGGTTAAAGAGAAAGATTTACACTAGGAAGGATCAAGTAATTATTCCTTTTTCTAATCATGCCCTTGTAACACCTATATTCAATATCTGAAGTGCAGCATTTCTATTTTCACCTTTGGAACTTGGTGTGTATATAGGCTTATCTGTCTGAATAAAAATGTAGCCTTTCTTGGAAGACAGGAGGATGGGAATGCTTTGAATGGTCTCCTTATAAAGCTCCCTGCTTTCGGTGACTAGCAGAACATGTGGCTGATTACTCTTCTTGAACAGATCCTGTTGCAGAGTCCTTGGCTTGACCTGAAGAGGACAAAAGGAAAAACCGCACAGAGTCAGATATGAACCTGGTAACTTTGCAGCCACAGAGCTGAGGACCAAAAACAACTGAAGTGCTTAAATAATTTCATTAGCACCATTCAACAGAAGATACTCAATTATGTCTTTCTTACTGGGTGTTACATCTTTCTTACTGGGTGAATATTTCTTTTTAAGTAGAAATACTATCTAATCCCCCGTTTTCCACCATACAAACACACATTCTTCTGTCCAGTGGCAATAACTCAAGCCCAGTGACTTTTCTTCCATCTACATGCATGTTAGATTCCAGTTACCATGTCATCTGGTAGCTGTAGCAGCATCCTGTAATCCTTCACTTGCTAAAATCTTTGCTATGAGATTAGAGCTTTACCTCATGCAGGTTAATACGATGTTTCTAAACATCACGCTCAAGAGGAACCCGATTTGAAAGCTCAGCTTTTAGCTTTGGGAGTAATCAATCAGAGCTAAACGGAGTTTTGCTGTGGGCTGTTTTGCAACCAAATAGTCCAAACTAGTACTCCTGAACTGAATGCTGCCAGACTTCAAAGAATTATGTCAGAAGCAAATGATGTGAAGTGGGATTTAAAGAGGAATTAATCAATTTACAGGTTTGCAGAAACATCACAGGCTTTGATCTGAGAGACTGCACATTTTTAAGGGTTTCTCCTGTTTTCTAAAAATGGCCACTATGCCAAAGGCATGAATGCCATCTTAGTTTAAGAGATGCAGCACAACCAACAGTGATAAAACCATTAAATGTTTTTAAATTTAATTTCATCACTGATCTACAGTGATGAAAAGATCTTTCATCACCATGTGATGAAATCTTGAGCTTGCTTTTTGGGCACAAAAGAGCACTCGCAATCAGCCCTGTAATTATATTAGGCATTGTTTTATTAGCTGGTTGGGTGAATAGGGTGGTGCTGTCGCTGGAATTGGTGTTCTGTCATCTGTCTCTAGGGATCAGTGTTGTTTCTGTTCCAACATATTCCTAGTACAGATTATGAGTTTTTTATCACCAGATTAAAACATTTACGTCACTATGATGGTAGACTCACCATTACTTTTTTCATCTCTTGGTAGTTGTTGTTTTGGTTAAGGTTAAAGATGATCCTCTCTGATAGGAGCTGATTTTTTGTCTCCTCTTTGAAGTATGCAGTAACTTGCACAGGGTGCTGTGCTCCATGGACTTGAACTGTTATTGTCTCATGTGTGCCCAAATGCACCACATTTGGGGCAGTAATAAGAAATCTAAATCAACATAGAAACAGATTGTCCAGCATGTAGGCTGATTTTTGCATAATACAAGAATGTCCAACCAATAAGAATTTTAAAGAAAAAAACAGATTCTCACAGAACAGTTGAGCTTGGGACCTGTGGAGATCACTAGTCCATCCCCCTTGTTAGTCAGAGTAGAGGTTAAAAGAAAACAGTTTCTCTCTGACTGATCCCCAAATTCTGAACCATCATATTTAAGTCCTACAAAAGATCAGTACCTATAGATAGGAGAGAAAAAAACCTGCAGTATGTCCCAGGGACTGCCAATGCCATTTATAGCCTGGTTTAACTCAGAGAAAATTCTATAAACTCAACTTTCTGGAAGCAAAACCAGGCCATGCATTAAGAGACAATGAACAACTATTCATAAATACATATTTGATACTACGAAGTCATGTATCTTCATGTACTAGCACCTACGTTATGCCAGCTTATGCTCTAATATGTCAGGAGGTATCAGTTTCCTATATAACCATATGTATGGGGTTTCAAGTAGCTGATCTTCATTCAGATGTCACTGCTTGTGAAATGCTGCTAATGAGAGACCACAGCCCTGGGAAGGGCTGAGTTGGAGGCTAAAATGGTTGGCATTTAGTTTTTTCTCTTTATTACTTTCTTTTATTCTTAACTCTGCTCTGGTGCTTCTTGGTAATTAATTTCATGACCTTTAAAATGTAGATCATCATTCTTGTCCTCTTCTTTTCAAGTATCTTTTACACAAAAAAGTCAGAGAACTATGTGAAGAACTATGTCTTAATGATATAATGGCACATACACAAAGAACAGTTCTGAGCTCAAGAAAGCTACTTTTGGAAAATGATTATTCTGCAGAAGACTTCTAAAATGAAAGGTAAATGATTTTACCATTATTAGAACGGGTTGGCTGAACTGTCTCTTTTTTACTTTTTTTTTGTGTGTGTTTCTTCCTTCTTAAATTTATAAAATGAAAATTGGGATATAGAAGTATGGGAATAAAACTGGTATTTTTTTCAAATGAAACTCAAATTTACTTCCTTTTTTTCTGATAATAATCATGGTGCAATGTGAAAACAGAATAAAAATAATCTCTTTCCTTCCATATGATTAGTTAAATGCATCATAGGTGGTCTGAGTCTTCACACAAACATAGGGATCTTGGGAAAGAAAAACAGAACAGCTTTCAATAAACATTAAAAAGTTTTATAATTTTTACCTATACATTTGTGAAAATACTTTCTAACGTTTCTAGTTAACAATGAATGATGAAACTTGTCTTTCAGTTACATCTGCCTTCATGCAATGCTTGATCCTGATCTTTATTGTTTTCATGTGTCCAATTATCTTCTCTAATTCATTAGTCAGGCAGGTTTGGCATCCATATACATTCAAACACTTGAATGTTGAGAAGAAAGTTTTCATTTTAAGTTGTATTCATTGTATTTTCTCACTGGCATTGAAGGGGTTTTACTCTAAAAGTGTCACTGCATCACCCACTCAGGATCTGTTGGCTCTAGCAAAAGGTGGCACAAGACCTGTCTTCACATATGGAAAAGAGAGTGCAATGCTTGCTCTCTGCCATAGCCTACGGAAATTTAGGGTCCTTTTTTTTGCAGTGGTATAGTTAGTTGTTTAAAAGTTTACCTACGCAATAGCTTGGACAGACATGGTCACTAGCCTACTCTGCCCATAATCTCAGCTAGCC
The DNA here is from genome assembly GCF_034638445.1 of Ciconia boyciana. NCBI lineage: Eukaryota > Metazoa > Chordata > Aves > Ciconiiformes > Ciconiidae > Ciconia > Ciconia boyciana. The sequence goes on from NC_132934.1 coordinate 191,670,979, forward strand.
AGACACAAGCCAGATCTGGTCTCGAAGCATCACGATGATATTTTCCTGACATAATGTTCAGTTTCATATACCTAATACATTCAGCACTTTGTGTTTCCCACATCCAATTACCTCAGAAAAAAACTATCTCAGTCCACATTTCCACTAAGATTTTATCACAGGTGACAAAGCCTGTGGTTTACTGAAGATGAAGTGTGCCTCAAGATACAACATAGGCACCCCAATATCAAGTTTCTATGGGGCTGTAGTTTTCATGCTGATGTGGACACTGGAGGTCAAGACCAGACTGCAGGCAGGAGCCTGCACCTGGCTAAAACCTCATAAGAAGAGAAATAAGTATTTGGGGCTGGAGAGAACCTCAAAGGTGGGCTGACATGGGAGGGGAGGAGAGTTTGATCTGACTGCCCAAATATCTCATCAAAGCTCTCTGGCTATGGCAAGTACACTTGATCCTGGTGGGAACAAAGCAAGAGTCTCTTCTCCTGTACCTCTGCTCTACGGATAAAGGTCAATTTGAAGGACCTTTAACATGCTCCATAGGTTTTCTCAAAGAGCTACATCTATTTCCCAAACCCAGGAATTTGTCCAACTAGAAGAACCAGTATCAACATCTGTAAATCTCCACTAAAATAGAGGATAAGTACAGAAAAATCCTGAAGCTCTCCCAAATGTGAAACCTTTGCTTTCTGCAATGTGTAAATCAATTACAGAAAGGAGAGTTATTCTTTCCCAAAATTTTCCAATCAGGTAAATGTCATAAACTAAAGATGAACAAGCAGCAATAACAGCATGAACATCATGCTTTAGTAGGACATTTTTAATTATTTGTTACTGAGTGGAGATCTCTCCCCTTAAAAGTGCCTTAAAAGGGCAGTTTTAAGCTTTTTACTTTTTACCTATTTAAGGTTACACAAGTTTTCAGTGGTCCAAGAAATGGGCTTTGTTGAGTCTCTATCCAGACCATTAGCATTTCCTACTTTCTCTTTCAAGGGATTTGTTAGGAGTGAAGAATTAATAATAAAATGTACTTACGATGGTGCTTGCTGTGTATTGGACAACAGCGAACAAAAGCTCATCAAAAATACCAGCCTTTCCATTGGAAAACTCTACAACATCTGCAAAACAGAAATACCAAACAGCCACTGTCAATCTACCCTTGAGGTGCAGGTTGTAAGAAATGGGCTGATGGCACATTGCAGCAAAGAATATTACCCATCCTGGTTATTTATTAATAACCTGCAAAACCGTGCAACCAATAATGATGGACATGCTAGTGATGCACAAATTAATAGCCTGAAGCTACCTACAAATTAATAGCAAATTAATAGCCTGAAGCTATTAATTAATAGCACAAATTAATAGCCTGAAGCTATTAATTTGTGGGGCTATTAACATTCTGGACTAAGCCACAATTTTACATTTGATTATTCATTCATTCTCTTCCCAGCTTCAATATTTTCACATGATAGCAACTAAAACTCACGTGCAGAGAGAAGTTTTCACAAATACTGAAAAGGCAATCCCAAAATCAAACAAGACACCATGGCTAAAAGAGTGGCTGTAAAGCACTTCTAAATGGGGACAAATGCAAGTGACAGGTCCCTTCTCTATGCCATTACTTAACTCCAGGCATCTCTGCGGTCCAGCAAAGGTGAGAGAAAGCTCCTTCGGATTTAGATAGCACCAAAGGAACTGTGCTGGAAATCTTGCTGTACAGCTCAGTCGCAATCTTGTGCTTAAAGGCATTCATCTGCTTTAACTTAAGTGGAAATAAAATTAATGTCTCTGTCTGAGTTACTCAGCCCAATTTTCTTTTATGGTCAAGACAGAGGGCTTTTCCAGAGGGTAATTAGTCTCATCTTGGCATAAGCACATAAGATGACTCGTCAGCTGAAGGCATTCCAGACTGCAGGAAAGACACACAATTTCTTAAAAGGCAGGATACTCAAAAACAGGGGAAAAAAATTATATCTGAGGAATAATTGTTTGTGCAGGAACCAGTTTTGATTACAGGCAAATGAAAGAACAAACCGAAACTCTAATCGGGTCTCATTTTTGCAAGCCTTTACTGGATTGTTGTCTCCCAAACATAATTTTGTTGACTTATGAGAATGGAAAAATGCCCATCTGATTTACAGGCAGGTTAAATCCCAGGAGTGATCACATGGCTGCCCACAAGTTCTGGGGATAAACTGTCCTTTAATACAGCACATTTAATTCTGTGTCTTTAATTATTAGCAATGGATGCCTTAAATGAGCACTCCATTATTTTTAAGGTGAATTCATGCTCACAGCAAGGGCTCACTGCCCACAGCCATGTTGCACTGTGAGGGTGAAGGGACCTCCACCTCACCCCACCCCTTGCCTAAGAGACATCCCTTGCCCTGCTTTTCAGATGTAAGCAGCTCCAGCAAGAGCTGCTTCAAGACAAGGAGGTAGGGGAAGAGAAGAAGGTGTAAGGTGTCAAGACACCAGTTCACTATTTTATACTGAGTGTGTCACAGTGTGGTAGCTCCCTCTGAGGCAAAAACAGAGGGATGGCAAGTACTTTCTGTCCATTGGTGGTCACAGAAAGTATCAGCAGCAACAGGAATGTTTCTGGCTTCAATCTCATCAGCAAAAGCTAAGTTTTGCCTGCTCTAGGCATAGTTTTTTTCCAAGAGACAGGCAGTTGCCTTCACCCTTCCTCTTCTGGCTCCCACTCTCACTTCAGCTGTCAGTCAGGAGGGAGAAGGTGAGGAAAGGTACCTGTGGATCTTCAGGAAATGTTTGGGAAATGTTTTTGGATCGTTGGGAAATGTTTACAGGAGATTAGAAATGGGAACTGTTAAGACCAAAGTTATTTTCACTCTGCCCTGCCTCCCCACCCTCTCATTCCCTCTGCAGTTAAGCACTGACAAAAGTGATTTATTTCTATGCCAAAATCACATAATTTTCCTCAAGGCCTCTGGCCTCCCAAACCCAAGCTAGGTGGTGAGGAAGACTAGAGATTTCCACCATGAAGCTGGTCTGTGCTCAGGACAAAGAGAAAGGTTTTGTGGAAGAAGAAGTTCTCTTGGGAACAGGCCTCATGCTCTCCCTGGGGAGCAGAAGAGGCTTGTTAAACTTGCAGCTGGTAAAATAAGGACTTCTCACTCTTGCATGAACAAAGAGAAGATAATGGGGGAAGTTAATTAAGAGCAGCAGTAGCTGTGGAGCATGCTAAGGCTCCTGTCATTTTCAGAGACAGTTCCACTGCTAGGTCTTACACGGTTGCAGTCCAAGGTCGGCTCTGATGCAATCACTGAGCAATCTCAGTCACTAAACCAGAACAAGAAACGAGTATGAACGGGTCCTTTATTGTTGCTCCAGATAAATAAAAAATTATAATTAAAAAAATCAACATCCGCAAGGTCAATGCCCTTTCCTTGAGAAACACATACGGAGTTCTCCCAGCTGAAAAGTCAACAATTTGCAGAAGACTGTGCCACAACCAGCACAGATTTCCTACTCCTGAAGTCACAGGAAAAGCAACTTTGCACTGTGGGGTCACACCAAAATCTTGCTGTTGTGCCAGTCTTTATCAGAGGGGAGGAGAGGGGCTTTCCGTTGTACGGGCTGGCTTGTTTGCCAGGGGACCGAGGTCTGTTTGTACAGCTATACAAATAGCCCTGTATGAACTCACAGTAAGACAGTTTCACAGATTGCTTTTTAAAGGGGACCTTCCAAAAGCCATTTTTTGCTTTCACTTGTCTTTAATTGGATTTGCACATTTTTGCTTTCTTGTGAAGTATGAAAATATATATGTGTGTGTACATAATGGCTATCCATAGCAATATGTTGCATAACCATTTTATACTTGAATTTAAGGAGGTGTTCTGACTCTTAATAAGGCATTTTTTCTCCAAAATATAAACCAGTAAGTGCAATTAAATAGGTATTTTTCTCACTGTCTCTCACAAACACAAAAGAGCAAGTGTATACATAACCATTCATATAACTAGACTTAAAATTCCTTATGCTTTATTTGTCTGTCTCTGGGTTTGTATAAAATAATCATTGTATCAGTTCTCTAGTATCACAGGTTCTTCATATTGGCTGGGATTTTCATTTCTAGTATAATGCAAAATATTCCAGTCCAAAGCCACATTAAAATATAACAAAATAAAATAATGAAATGAAATAACGAAACGAAATGAAACAAAATGAAATGAAATGAAATGAAATGAAATAAAATAAAATAAAATTCTCTCAGTTGAAGGTCTCCAGCACATACATGAAAGAGAGAACACAGAAAACTCACCCTAAAACAACTTATGTGCCTGTTCTCTTTCTAAAGACAAAGTCCTTTCCTATTTACTCATCAGCCACTTTTCACCAGGTACGCTATTGATCCTTCAGTTGACCTACAGTCCAGTACAGCACGTGGAAAGCACCATCTGGGATTGATGTATGTGTAAGGAGGAACTAGTGAACCCTGAACTCAGGGAGACAAACTTGCTTTATTTTGAATATATGTTATCTCTCCTTTCAGTAGCTTCATTTGAACTTTGTAGGCTTTCACAGTGTTTTGAGCACCAGCAGTAGTTTTTGTTCTTTGGCTTGAAGTGCTTCCAAAAGGCTTTTTCCCCTTAATCTGCCTAAATACTAACAAGACCAAACTCTTTCACTTTCCTCCTGCACTCTTTCACCTCTGCCTGGCAGAAGGGTACAAAGGACAGCTTCACAAAGCACATTTTACAAATAAGCACCGTGGTGATATCCTCTTTGCAGGGTTACAGGGAATTGTGACAAACACAAAAGGCAATATTCCACTTCTGACGTTTCAGAAAATTAGATTTTGAAATCCTTTTTCAATAGCAGACCATGAAGTGTGGGTCTAATTTGAAAAGTTCCTCTTAACAGCAGGATAACTGCTCTTTAGCATCAATTTAAATTGAAAATGCAAATTTAAACTATACTTTTTTCTTTACCATAATCTAGATCATGAATTAAAAAGTTAATCTAGGTTCTAGTTGCTTTTGCCATGAAAAATTGTCCTTTTTGTCTCTATTTTCTTTAAATGTTCTGCATTTAGTGCTCCTAAGTGTATCTATTGGAAAAAAAAACTGTTTAAAACAGGAAAACCAATATACCTATGGGTTTTTCTGCTCTCACTGAGGAGCCTGGATTTTGGGGGGATTAAGAAAGCAGCCTTAGTTTTTTCTTATGGATTCCTCCCTCATTTTCCCAATGGGTAGGCTCAATTCTGTGATTTTCTTAACATAATGTCAAAAAAAAAGAGAAAAAAAATATTTAAGATTTGTGAAAAATGTACAAAACCAGCACTGCTTCTGGGAATTTAATATGTTGCAAAAGTGACCTATATAAGACAGTATGTTTTTTTTAGGTCAAGCAATAATTGCATTGTACTACTGACATAATATTTTACCCTACTGTAATAATGCTTCCTGGTTTTTTTGATCAACTACCTTTTTCAGAATCTCAGAGCTTTTGGCACCTTTAAGAAATGTAGGTCAAATTTAATAATTTGATAATAATTTGATTCAATTTAATAAATTGAATTTAATAATTTAATAATTGTAGGTCATGGCCAGGAGAGGAAGAGATGTCTGAGCACGCAGGTGGCTTGCTCACCCCAGATGAAAGCAAAGAACTGCTGGAAATGAGGAAGAAAACAACTTGGCCTAAATCATACAAGGTATTTGGGGTACTGCCATTGTACCCAAACATCCTGACTTTCTGTTTAGAGTCTTATTCTCAAATCCATCATTAGTGGTGTGGTTTTTTTTTTCTTTCAATTTCATTATAAAAACCAAAGACAACCCAATTTTTCCTCACTACCAACTGTAAGAAATACACATTAGCTACAAAACTTAACATATTTAAAATGTTTTGATCTTTCCCAACTTCTCCATTCTCCTGGACGGTAATGAACACAATTGTCTTTTTAGGGCATTCTTTTCTTCTCCTTTTCATGGGAGCAAAAGATAAGAATAAGTTAAAAAAGCAAAAGGCATCTTAAACATAGCAGTAGTAAAAGCTAAAATTTCAACTAGCTGAGAAGAATAAGAATAGAGGTTACACATCCAGTTCTGTGGATTTGGGAGCATATCATAAAATCAAGGAAAACCAGCCTTTTATGCAGGCAAAATTTAGAGAAGTAATTTATAACTATTACTGACCCTCATTCCTTGCATTTCTTGACTTGTTAAATGGAGATACTCTAATGTTTCAGATGATTGCACAATTATACTAAAAAATGTTTCACAAAGAAAAGGAGAAAAAAAAATCACCTACCACGTACAACCACAGCTAGCCATGTGCCTATCTGCCACTGGCAGCTTTCCTTTCTCTGATCTGCAAATTAAATCTAAAACATTCACTTCACCCAGTAACTCAGAGAAACAGGAGACACAAGGAACCTTCTCCTCTCCCAAGCCTGGGAGAAGGTTCTGCTCCTACCTCCATTGCACGCAAGCAAGCTTAGGTCAGCTCCACTGGCAGATCAGAAGTTGTCCTACTTTTTTTGATGCCTTGGTTTTAATGTTCAAGGATGAAATTCAAAGAGAAAGGGGGAAAGGAGACAGGATATGAATGTCAGGAGGGTTTTGTTTTTGTTGTAAAGGAGAAGCTGCTCAGTTACACCACGTTTCAATGTCAGGAGCTGCAGTACCTCCCCAGGCAGCAGGCAGAGCATCTGCTGTCCTGTTATAGAAGAGTAAAATCTGGATGACTTTTGTAGCAGTTCAGTGGGACAGTTATTCAAGTAATGTACGCTGATCTCTTCTTTCTACAGAAATTTAGCCGTGGAGCTCTGACTCTTTGCAGCCATCAGCTTTTTAGGCATCTGTTTGGATGAACAATGTGCCTCTTTTTACTGTCAGGGACAGGTACCGTACCCAGCCTTGACACGGTGGAATAGCAGGAATCTTCCCTCTTGCTAACCCAATTTTGCAGAAAACTACCTCCAGCAAAATGATACAAGAGAAGACAACTCAGCTGCCCTCTCAGTGGCTTAGGTGCAGAGGGGAATATTGACTCCTTCAGAAGGGGACTGGCTGGATGTCCCCAAAGCCCTACTGATGGTACTTGCTTCAGACACACCCTGCCCAGATTATATGGTTTACACATTGTACCTACAGAAAAAAGGTGAAACGATAACAAAATGCAAACACAAAGGATGTTTGCATTTATTTAGCCAACACATCTTGGAAGGAGCATGGATCTGCCCTTGCTAATATGTGAGCACATGTCCTGCTATGTATTTTTATGATGTGGGTCACATTTCCAGGCCATTCATGCTCGATTTTGACTTGACTTCTGAATGAGGAAGATGAATTTTCAGTCATATCGGGATGTGGTTTAAAAACACCTCTGCACTGTTCTGGTTCAGCCTGCGGTCCCTGCAGTCATCCTGCTGCCACCTCTGAGAGCAGCCCAGCCTGCAACCCTGCTGTGAAAACCAAGGCTGGGCTGTACCTCTGCTCTCCCCGCTTCGGGGTGGTGGGGCAGAGAGCTTTGGCAGCCAGTGCCATCCATGTCTGGGCATCTCTCTTAGCTTTCCTTCTTCTACATGCACCAGACATGTCTGTTGTGTCTGTCTCTGGCTTGGTGAGGTAGAAGAAATAAATAGCAGGTTTGAAAGAGCCGGTGCCCATGGCACTCTCAGCCTCAGACAGAAGCCCAGGTCTGAGACCTAATTCTCCACCTGCTCATGCTGTTCCTGGGCTTGGACACCATCTAGTCCTGCACCTGGAGCCCACTGGCCTCTGCCATCCAAACGGTGAGGCAGGCTGCTCCTCAAGGTTATACACAGCACGGGGGTGCCAAGGCTGGCCCCTACCAAGCATCTCAGTCTTGGGCTGCTGTGCTCTGCCTTACAGGCGTTTTCTCATTCCTTGCTGCCACCAGCAGCAGTTTCTTAAGTAAGTTTGGGGTTGGCTCCCATTTCACAGGCTTTTACCTTTCTGCCTGAGCAGTGACAAATAAATAAACAGTCATCAGAGATCATTAAGAATTACAACATAATGTCATGGAAGGCTAAATTTCCAAACTCCTCCCCTTTCTTTGGTGACTTCAGTAAAACTTGTTGGCTGTAGTAAGTACACTGCAGGTGTACATTTAGGCAGCAAGACCAGCTTCAGTTTCTGTGGAGAAGAGTATTAACAGCATTTACTTGTACATTATTCTATAAATATCTGCCATAGGTTTTCTGCATGCACTCTCCACTGAGATGCCAAAAAGTGTTGACACCCTGTGGCAGCATCAGTGCCTCTGACATGGGTCACATGTTGGATGTTAATATACTCTAAGACACAGAATCTTGCAGCTAGAATCTGCTAAACCTCCAGTATCCATATACTGCTGTTGCTGTAGCTTGAAGCAGCATCAAGGAAGCTTTGGAACAACACAGTTTGAAAAAAAAAGTAAATGTTTTTCCCTCTATCCTATGGTTAGAAAAGGTGCATTCCACATCTGTGATTATCTTCTATGCGATTATTCAGAAAGAGCAGCCCATACGGAAAGGAACACAAAGTACCCTGCAGAATATTCCTGTCTTGGTAACACGCCCCTGCATGTGCATAAAAGATCACATGCCCCTTTGGAAATACTACCCGTGACAGCATTCTGTGTCTTCAGTGGCAGCTTTCACATCTGTAATTTCTACCTATCTTTTTGCTACCAGGGTCTTGCATTGTCTCTTTGCGAAGCACCACTTTGCCTAGAGATGGGACAGGGTCCGGGATGTTGAAGGGAAGCGCGCACGGCTCCAGCAGCGCTGTCTGTGCAGAGCCCTGGTGCCAGCCACCGGGAGCTGTGCTCTCCACCGCCGAAGCAAGCTTTCATGAAGAACTGTGAAATTGCCAGTCCTGCTTTCTGAGACCCCCTTCTACCTCCCAGACAGGTACTAGGTGTAATGGGGAGTCAGCTCCAGATTCACACACACACGGGTGGTTCTCCACAGCGCAGGCTGCTCATACGTGAGCTGCGTATCCGAGCTCCGTGACAGTCAATACAGCTAGTGGGTTTTAGAAAGTGATTTGGGTTATCCTAGTGGAGGGACCTATCCCGGTCTGCTCTAAGGAGTGCTTAAACTCTTGTGTGTAAAAAAAAGAAGGGAAAAAAAGAATAATACCCCCCAAAACATGTCCCAGGTGACCCAGTGGCAATTCAGAATCAAACACGTGTTATCTTCTGAGAAACGTCTAGTGGGATTCGCTTTGGGATACTGAGAGCTGTTCACCTCTTGACATCACAGCCTTTACTCAACTGTCTCCAAAACCAACTTGTCTGGATACAAGTCCAGGTTTCTATCCAGCTTTTTAACCTAGTCTATAATTTTGCGAGCAAATGCACCAGCAAAAGCAGTGCTGTTCAAGCCATATTTTAAGGGTAAGCTTTTATAAAGTCAGTGCGTTCTCATGAACTAGTCATGATACACCTTGCTCTACCCACCTACATCAGCCTCATGGCATTAGGCCCTGGAAGGCAAGATGAAATGTTTTGGGCTGACCACCACAGTTTATTGCCAAGAACAAGGCTTATCTCATTTGCATCCTTTCTGAAGTGATTATTGCAGTCAGAAGCCTGACCCCGCTCCACGCCTTATGGACTTTCTGATTTACTGCAACACACTCTTCTCTTCCCACTCCCTGCGAGTCAAGAGCTTATCTGGGAAAACAGATGCCTTGAAAACATGGGGCCCCTATTCACTGTTCCAGCTAAATTCCACTTATGACTAGAAGGGAGGGGGAAAGATTATTTTAAATCATCTTTAAGCTCCCCATATTTCACAGTAGGCAGAGGGCTAGCTTCACTTCTAATAGGAATTAAAGCACCTTAAGGTATTGTGATATAAGGCCAGCTATTTAGGAATGCTAACACCTTTCTGGCACACAGGAATAGGCAGAGAGGATCTTTGACTTCTCTGTCATAACATGTATCTCTGAGGTTAAAAGAACACAGAGAAAAAATTACACCTTCTAAGGATATTTATTTTACTCATTACTTATTCCTCTTTACAGTCTGCAGATAGCCCTTCTGCCACGGGGGTTATAGTAGAAATAAAAGCTGGCTTAATTGTATTTACAGTGCTCTTAAGGAATAAATAACCCTATCTGCAACTCAGATATCTGAAAGTGCCCTCTCTAAGGAGTCAGACAGGCAGGATGCCCTACACAGAGCAGTCCAAGACCATATAAAAGCAAGATAATGTGTATAAGGTACAGAAGAATGCAGCTATGAGCTTAGGAAAACTCTCCTCATGCAAATGCAGATAAAGAAAAAGACATTCTTTCCTTTTCTGCAGCCCTGAGAGATGTGCCCTGACCGCCTCCCTATCTGCCTGCAAAGGTGACCCACAAACACCATTTCTGTGGCTGTGTCCAACCCCCTACCCTCACTCATGGGTGCTACCCTTCACCTCTATCACCTAACACAGAACTATCTCCTGCCTACGTGGTCTGCCACTGCAAAGTCTTCAGTGAAAAGAAGCTAAGACCCCTGAACACAGCCCTAGCTTCTTAGAAACAAGCAAGCTACTTGTTAGCGGTTAGAGAAAAGAAAATAAAGCACTTCTCATACCTTGGAATTTGGAGAGCCAGACAGCCCTTGCCAAAGTCCAAGTTTATCTATAGTTATGGAGACTCTTTAAATGGTAACAGAGGAAATAAGGGTAGGAAAATCTATGCAGAGGAATCTGCTCATACTCATAACGTTGTGCTTTTTTTGGGATAACAGGAGACTAAGAAGATACTGGCATAAACTTGCGGAGTGGTAGTGATGTAAGAAATGCCCCTTGTGTTTTTTTGGGGAAAAGGAATCATCAGCAATATAAAAACTCAGGTTAAAAGTCATGAACACAAAAGCAAAACTTTGGGGCTGGAACTGTGTTTTGATCTCCCCATCCCACTGTATTTTGTGGTGGTGTGCAAGTGGGGATGCCCAGGGTGCCCTGGCAGAAGCTCTTCAGCATCCCTGCATCAGTGAAAGGAGAGGAGGGAGATTTTCCCAGAGCAGCTCTGAATGGAAGTGCATATATGTGGGTGTACACGTGGAGGTGAAGGAGCTGAGGATAAGAAGGAAAAAAAGCAGGTACAGATCTTCATCCAGTGCAGTCATTAGAGAGACTGGATGAAGTATCACCTTCCTCTCCCCGCCTTTACTTTCTAGTGACAGTGGTCGGAATTGGCCTAATTTCTGGATTCCTTGGAAACCCTTTAGTAAGCATGTTTATTGTAACATCTGGAGTGCAAATAGTGTAACTAAAGAAAAGCCTATGAATAGATGTTGATGGTTCAGAGGGATTTAAGAGAAGTGTGCATATGCAGGTTTACATGCATGTGCGTGTGCCTGCGTGTATCTCTGCACTCACTTTACAGAGATTTCCAGAGGTTACAAGTTTTCGTGGGACTGTGCAATAGCTGAAAAGAACAGAAGGTGGCACGTTTTCAACGTTTTCATGCAGCAAAAAAGTACGGTAAAGGAAATGCAGGAAGCAGCTACAGTAAAAGGAAGACAAGAAGGTAATAAAGTAAAAGGATACAGAAGGACAAAGACAACAGCTAAGCCCAGACCATATCCAATTTGATATACCTCTGCTGTAAATGATTGTATTAACACTGAAGGTTTGGGGTTTTTTTTCTCCATTTATGCAGTGTAATTCACTGATGCCGTAAGGGCTGATTTTACTAGACTCTGAAAAACGCCTGGTCAGTTGTGATGCATTTCATTTTCAGTACTTTAACATTTTAGGAAAATTGTAAAACGCAGGTGTGCATTTTTTCTGTTTTTTGTTGTTGTTGTGGTGGTTTTTTTCCTTAATGATAAAATCCACACAGTGTGACTAGTTTATCAAGATCTATATCAGGAAGATAAACATGGCCCTGACATTTTCCCTTTAAAATCCCTTTAAAATTTTCCCTTTAAAATGGGAGATAGCACCAGGCAAAAAGGAGAATGAATTTACATTTGCCACAAAATTATGAAGCAAAAACCCAAAATAAATAAATTAGAGAAGATGATAGAACTATTTGTTCTCAAATCATTAAATTAAGATCTTGTGAATATTCAGCCTGGCTTTGTGAAACTGTTACCACAAACAGATGCCTTCTAATCTGCAGGCACCCTCTTGGCCTGCTTACTTTTCTTTAAAGCACACTTTTATCTCTTTTTTCCAACCCACCGATCTATTTTAAGCAACAGGTTCACCTCACACTGTGTGACAGCGGCACGAAAAAGACCCATTGCAGCCAATGTTGGTGACTCACCAGGTAGGATGCTCCTTGCGTCTTGAGCTCTCCTTTTCACTTTATTCTATGACTAATTGCCACAGCTCCTTTAATGAGAAGCAGACTGAAAGTTAGGTCTGAGTGCTCCAGAGGGATGGCGAGGGCTGGTCTGAGCTGGACCAGAGCCACCTCTCCTGCCCTGGCTGGGGGTGCCAGGAGCCACCGAGGAGTTAAGGCCGACGTCCACGGGCACTCACGTGGGACTAAAGCGGCACCTTCATTGCCCCTTTGAGAAATCTTGGACCGTATCCGACAGCAGACAGCTCTTCTTTGTTTAGTGGCCAAAATTCCCTCATTCCCTGGGCAGCTGGTTAGCTTTTCACTTCATACCTTCACCAAATGAAAAAGACTCTCTCAAAATGTCTGGGGAGCCGGGAGCGAGGCCTCACATGGCCCAGGCGCTGGCAGCATCCCCTGTCACCAGCCCTTGGAGGCACATGCTCACTGACTAAGCCTGCTGCCTTCCCCCTCTTTGGGGACATTTCCAGGCCACTCTGCTTATGAATGACCAAAACCAGCTCACAGCAGTCGCAGAAGGGGAGCCGAGAGACCAGCAGCCAAGAGATGGGTGCAAGGAGAAGCTGCTGTCATGGTTATCATTTTCCAGCCCCCAGGCTGCAGGCGTTCAGGAGGGGGAAATCCTGCTACTGCAGAATCTGGACATCAAATAAATAGAAGAGGCACGGAAACATGGACTTTTGGAGAACTTCTGTCATTTAACTTCTCTTTTTCTCAATGCATTTACTTGCTGCTCTCCAAACACAAGGTATTTTGGAGGAATGGCTGTGCTGCTCCCTAGCATCCTGCAGCAGACCAGGACTGAAAAGCTCAAGCTGCAAGATTCCAGCTGCTGGTCCCAGGAGCTGCGACCACTGAAGTCACCATCTGGGAGACAGTCCTGAATGCCACCAGTTTGCTTATCTTAGACTCCAGCAGAGTGTATCATAGAATCATAGAATGCTTTGGGTTGGAAGGGACCTTTAAAGGTCATCTAGTGCAACCCCCCTGCAAGAGCAGGGACATCTTCAACTAGATCAGGTTGCTCAGAGCCTCATCCAACCTGACCTTGAATGTTTCCAGGGATGGGGCCTCCACTGCCTCTCTGGGCAACCTGTTCCAGTATCTGGGCATCCTGTTCCAGTATCAAATCCGTCTTCCTGACCTCAAGTGCTAGGAGGTGCATTCTCAGCTTTTGGCTGTGGGTCTGGCTGCTGTGATTCCTTCCAGGCAAATACACCTTGAATTCTGCTTCCCAGCTTGTAACACTTTATCCTTGTGATCTTATCTGATGAATTACATATAAATAAAAAATTGTATTATATAATAGAAAAATATAAGCACACACATAAAATTTGTACTATTTACGTATATTGATATCTATTACATACTATATAAAATGCACAGACATATTATATATAACTATATGTAAAGTTTAAAATATCTATTGCATAATAAAATCTATATAAAATTTATATAATACTAAAAAACATATTCTCTCTGTGTGTGTGTGTGTTTGTGTGCACACACGTGCACATGTTGCGGTCATGCTTTCAAACCAATCATTTTGTTGGAGAATAAAACTTCTCAGCCACTTCATTTAGGATAACCAAGGGATCAAGCCCAGCCAGCATGGGTTTAGGAAAGGCAGGTCCTGCTTGACCAACCTGATCTCCTTCTATGACAAGGTGACTCACCTAGTGGATGAGGGAAAGGCTGTGGATGTTGTCTATCTAGGCTTCAGTAAAGCATTTGACACCGTTTCCCACAGCATTCTCCTGGAAAAACTGGCTGCTCATGGCTTGGACGGGTGTCCTCTTCGCTGGGTAAAGAACTGGCTGGATGGCCGGGCCCAAAGAGTGGTGGTGAATGGAGTTTACTCCAGTTGGCGGCCGGTCACAAGTGGTGTCCCCCAGGGCTCTGTGTTGGGGCCAGTTCTGTTTAATATCTTTATCAATGATCTGGTTGAAGGGATCGAGTGCACCCTCAGTAAGTTTGCAGATGACACCAAGTTGTGTGGGAGTGTTGATCTGCTTGAGGGTAGGAAGGCTCTGCAGAGGGACCTGGACAGGCTGGATCGATGGGCTGAGGCAAGTTGTATGGGGTTCAACAAGGCAAGTGCAAGGTCCTGCACTTGGGTCACAACAACCCCATGCAACGCTACAGGCTTGGGGAAGAGTGGCTGGAAAGCTGCCAGGCAGAAAAGGACCTGGGAGTGTTGGTTGATAGCCAGCTGAATATGAGCCAGCAGTGTGCCCAGGTGGCCAAGAAGGCCAATGGCATCCTGGCTTGTATCAGAAATAGTGTGGCCAGCAGGACTAGGGAAGTGATCGTGCCCCTGTACTCAGCACTGGTGAGGCCGCACCTCGAATCCTGTGTTCAGTTTTGGGCCCCTCACTACAAGAGAGACATTGAGGTGCTGCAGCGTGTCCAGCACCTCAGAGAAGGGCAAGGAAGCTGGTGAAGGGTCTAGAGCACAAGTCTGATGAGGAGTGGCTGAGGGAGCTGGGGTTGTTTAGTCTGGAGAAAAGGAGGCTGAGGGGAGACCTTATCGCTGTCTACAACTACCTGAAAGGAGGTTGTAGAGAGGTGGGGGTCGGTCTCTTCTCCCAGGTAACAAGTGATAAGAAGAGAGGAAATGGCCTCAAGTTGCACCAGGGGAGGTTTAGACTGGATATTAGGAAATTTTTCTTCACTGAAAGGGTTATCAAGCATTGGAACAGGCTGCCCAGTGAAGTGGCTGAGTCACCATCCCTGGAAGTATTTAAAAGACATTTGGATGAGGTGCTTAGGGATATGGTATAGTGGTGGTCTTGGTAGTGTTAGGTTTACGGTTGGACTCGATGATCTTAAAGGTCTTTTCCAACCTATACGATGCTGTGATTCTGTGAGGAGACTGGGATAACACATATTACTACAGCTGACACTTCCAGATGGGAACTACAGGCAATGCCTAAATGCTGCAAGAATTTTGAATTGTTGGCATCATGCTTACTATTCATAATGATGTTACGGATGTCAAATGCAGAGTTCCTGAGGAAACTGAAATTTCCTGGGAGAGAAATATGTCCCCAGCACCTTCATTTTGAGAGTCAAATTGGAAAGGAAAATCCAAGCTGCAATGCACCAAGCCAAAAGAGCTCAGATGGAGCTGTTATTGGCGGTCCTGTTGTGAATGCAGTGTTGCAGGGTCGGAAAATCACCACAGCTGAGGAAATAATAATAAATGGGTGCAGCAACTGTTGCAGGAGGTGTGAACACAAACCTCTTCAGGCTAATGTCTGATAACAGAATCTGAATTTCCTGGACAAGCTGTCTAAATATACAACTAGTTCAGAAAAAGTCTGTCAGCAAGATAAAGCAGTTATTGAATTGCTCACATTTAGCCCAGCTACATAAAAGCAAGAAGTGGGTTCTGCCTCTGAAACTCATGGTTTTTGAGATGCCAGTCTGGTTAAAAACTTTTAAGTCAGCAATGAAACAGTTGCAGCCACGCACCACCCTGGGTACTTCCTGCAGGCGGCCTTAGGTCCCAGCACACGGCCTGCTGTGTTGAGAATAACTGCCGATGAACCAAGCTTTTCCCGTAACCGTACACAGCATGTAGACCCTCGATCAGCAGTGAGAATTGCACTCCTCTGTTGCACTTCTGTTCAGCAACATTTAGGTGTCTGTGTCCATCATGATGCAGTGCATAAATGGGGTTCTTTTGGACCTTGTTACTAAAGTTCACTGAAGTTAGGATCTGAGTGGAGTTTAGGTGAAGTGAACGTGGTCTGCTGAGACTTTTGTCTCTGAAGTCTTGGAAGACATGACATAAATGAGCACATCCCCTGTGCAGCATGGCGAGTTAGTGGTTGACACTACAACCTGAGATGGAAGAAGTCTCCTGGGGTGCAGAGGAGACCTGAGAGTGCCTATGCTGTACTGCACGCTCTGATGCATTAGGGTTGCTTGGGATATTGAGGGCATCATGTAGCACCTCTGCTAAGTCCTGGGCACTTGAAAGTTGCTGTATGTGTGGTGCATGGGCAGCTGCTGATGCCCATAAAGACATTATGAATCTCTCTCCAGCTGATGCTCTTTGAGGGTGGGTACAAATCTTTCCCTTCCTCCTACTGGGAGAAAGGGTTTCAAGATCCTGACAATGGGAGGCCAGGAATCTTGTCTCCAGGAGACTGTGTAAGGCACACTGTTGATGAGGTGGTCTGTGGCACTGTTGTGTGATGCTGCTATGAGATGTGGGCATAGGAGGACACCTCCTGTGAAGCCAACCTCCTGATATATCAACATCATTTTGTCCCTGAAGACAGAGGCTTTTGTTGTTCTGAACGATTAGCCAGATCCTACTCCAGCCTCTGTTTCACAGACTTGACTATACTGGGGACCAGTCCCTGTGGGGCACAGTGCAGCTTGCTGTATTGAAATCCAAGTCTCTTGCCAAGAAATGGAAGAGAAGCCCAGCCACATCCCCATGAGCTACTGCTTTTAAAGAATTCGGTATTTATGTTTCTTTCTTGCCAGGATCATTTTGGTGCCATTAGAAACAGAAGAAAAAAATACATCAGTGAAAGAGATGCCCCAATAAATATTCTTTTAACCTTTTGTTACAAAGAGTAGAGAATAAATGGAGCACGTTTATAAGGTAAATAAAATCATCAACAGTATCTTTTACCTCTGCCCCCACTTTCCTCTCTCCAGATGCTTTACCTCATTCTCTCCAGATCATATGCCTTCACAGGATATGGGCCAGGAAAAGGCTATTGACTCATGCTACCATTTCAAGCAGTCCTCAGCAGGAGGTCTAGGCAGATGTGAGGTGCAGGTAAGCCAGCTGTCAGAGACTTAGGGCGCTGACAAATGGAAACCTTCATTCCCTCTTATGCCAAGAAAAAAAAACATGTTATGTTTTTTATACTTTATATTATCAATTCCAAGCCTGGGACTGGCGGCTCTTTGTACAACTGTTAGGGCATGACAGTGGCTCTTCTGGGTTGTGTGATCTGCCTCTGACAGTGCCCAGTAGTGGAGTTGTAGGGAAGATAAAGGAAAGAGAAGATGAACAGCTTGATCCTTCTCCTGAATCCTCCCAGCTTTTTCTAGTCCATGCTTTCTGAACTAGCTGTTGAAACAAACAGCTGATTGTAATAGACTTTTCTTCCACGAATTTCACTTCTTTTTTAGTTTGGCATAGACATCATCCTTCAGTAATGAGTGTTGCAATTTTAATTTTAGGTCAGATGATTAGGTATTGCCTACTTTGTTTCATCCTTGTAGCCACCAAATTTTGTTGGGTGGAACCTCTCTAAAATATTACAAGAAACAGTGAATCATTGTTCCCCACTCACCGTCTCTGTAACATTCAGGATTTAATGCACCTCTATAATACTCTCCCTTGGGTCTTTCTTTCTGAGGCTGAAGAGTGGAAGAGAGTCTTATCTATTTAATCCCTCTTTATGGGGAAGACATTCCTTACCTTTTGTCATGCTTTTTGTCATTTGCTGTCTCATTTAGTTCCATTATATGCTTTTTTGGAAGGGAATGCAAGAGGGAGAAAAGCAGAAATTAATATATTATTAAAGAGGTGGGTATATCATGCACTTATCCAGAATGCCTCCTCTCGTCTTCCATGGTAACTGAGTTAGAGCTTTTGCTACAAAAATGGTCAAAAAGATGCTAGAGATGACAATTGTTACACCTGTTCTTCCAGTTGCACTAGTTTAAGTGGAGCACTTCAACTTGTGCAGCTACAGGTTCATGCTTTACATGTAAACTTACACTCAGAAAAACTTGTATCATGAAAATACAGGTAACAGGAGATAGCAGGAATCCAGCACATGCTTGAGCATTGGCCATGAAATGAAACAAGATGCATCATTTAAGAATCTTTCAGCTGTTCCCTTCATTTTTACTGGAAGTCAATGGTTACCAAAGCAACAGTAGTGCAAGAGAAATTCTGAATGGATTGTCTCTTGAGATAAATAATAAGAAAACCAAAACTCAAACAGCCAATCACTTGAGAGTAATTTACTGAACAGCTTTCAAAGCTAGAGCATTCAGTGGCAGGAGCTGAATTCTTTCAGGGTAGGAGGTGAGTCATTCTTTCAAAAGACAGTGAGGATACATTAAAAAACCCTGACTCCTATAAATGCTGAAATGTAACCATGCTTGGGCTGTGAAGAGAAAGTAATCCTGGACCTCCTGGAACATGCTTGGACACCTTAGTAGTAGTATCAGAGTTCCACTAAGTGCCAAAACGAACGTGGGCATGACTTGATCCCTGTGGATGATCTTGGAGTGGGAAATTAATGCCCTTTGATTTATTGATAGTGTTATAGTCCTGTGACCAGATTCTTTATTCACTTACATCATATTCTGTCCTGCATATTGGAGCAGGACAGAAACACTTCCAATCATCTGATTTGCCCTGGCAGAAAATCACAACACAACTCACAGATATGACACCAGATGGCTCAGCTCAGTCTAAGTAACTGCTAAGAGTATAATCCACATGAGCAAGTTTAGGTAGTAGAAGGGAACAGACATAGCAAAGCAGGAATCATTGCCTGCCAGTTTATCCTTCCTTATAGCAGCTGGTAAATAGACTGTGTCACTTCTGTAACTAGCCAGGAAGTATAGCCTTGCTGACAGTGAAGGAGGCAGGTGCTTGTTTAAGTTCACACAGAAATCAGAGGTCAGTGCTGGCCAGTTTACAAAGGGTGGGGTGAGAGGGGTTCAGAGTTGCTTTTTCTTTCTGCATGATAGTATGTGTGTGTGTGTGTATATATATATATATATATATATATGTAACCATTTCACCATAAGTATCTACATCTCATACATTTCTAACCTGATACATTTGCCTCTGGGAAAAAAAATCTAATGAGCTGGCACAAAAAACAACTGACAGCAACATCAGTGCTGCAGGAACAAGAGAATGGCTTCCTGCAGACTCACCTTCACTTGTCAATGAATCTAGCACAATAAACCCTGCCAGCACACAAGGAACGTGGCAATCCAACCTACAAAGTACTTGCAGATATCTAGAGATTTCTGATGTTCTGGAATTGAAAGAAAAATCCCTCTTTGAGCCATGAGTGCAAGCACAATGATTAAAAAACAACCCCTGTGCTGAACACATCATGACCAGAAAACAATCAGTTCGGGAACGAAGCAGCAAGATTTATTGCAAACACAGTAGTAAGTTTATGTTCTTCCATCAATGTGACAAATTAGTTTTTCTTAACACTGCATTACTGACCCCTCTCCACAGTGTGATATTCATATACAAATTTTAGATGAGTAACCAAAAGAGAAGTATTTTTATTTTTGTCCTGATACAAATGCCAAATATCACAGCTATAGACATAAGCAAAAAATTGTTCCAAATAAATATGCATGGAAAGATTTTTGACAGCTTGATAACAAATTTAAACACAGGAATTATTGCATAAATGGTTTAACAAATGGTATTACTGCTAGCAGAATAAGCATCTCCAGGGAAAAGAGGATTGAATACAAAATCTGGAAATAGATTAAATATATATATAAAATATACTCAGTTTATTGCATGGATAGATAAATATTAACATATTTGTGCACATAACTGGGAATGAGGCACTTATTCAGGTTAGTATAAACAAGGCCACTTGTTAAGTAGAAGGGAAAATGTTAATAAGCCTCCAAAAATCTAAAACCTTGAAGCCATAATAAAAAAGGCATGCTGTTACAGATGTATTTATAGTTCACTGAATTGTAAGAAATCCAATTTCTTAAGAATGGGACAAATCCGGCAGGCCTTACTGAAAACATTGGGATTTTTTTCCCAGGCAGAGGACTTTGATATCTGACTCATGAATCTTACTCATGCTTGTCCAGCTTTTCAGTGTTTGCTTTGTGTTTTTCTTTGCTATCACCAGATTGCACTATTATTTTATATATTGTTAGAAAAACATTAGTCTGATAATCCCCATCAACCTCAACATTTTACAGAGTTGTAATCAGGTGCTATTGAAAGCAGTGATCAATTTGTTTACCGGGCTAAATATTTGGCTTGTAGTACACATGGGTTTTGATGTGATTTTATATAAAAAAATAATAATTAAAAAAAGATTTTGCCTGCAAGCAACTCTAATGATATTTCAGTCTGTTAAAATTCAAAAGCAGAAAAATAGCTCTACTGATAAACACCTAATTTCTGTATTTTATATATATATTTTTAAAAAGATCTTCTCTGCTTATACAAAATGGGCATTTGATAAATATTAAAATGTTCTATTATTTACATGTGCCCCATTTTACTGTAGAATCATTGACTGCTATTATCCAAACATGCAGGTTCTAGGAGACAAATTCTGCATTTCTCATTACCATAGCGATTTCATGTATAGGCACAAAGGCAAATCTGATCTTAGGTTACATTCACAACTTAGCTGTGAACTTAAACTAAATATAAAAAGTATCTGTGGGTTAAGTCTTTGATCAATCTTGCACACATAATACATGGATCACAAAACCAGGAACTTCATTAAAAGACTAAATTAATGTCAGGTGACTAGGGAAAAGGTCCAATGCACTGGGCACATCTTGCGGATAATTGTTTCAGGCTAGAACTCGGATTAATTAAAATAAAAGATGACTGCATGATTTTAGTAATGGAGTTTGACCCTTAGGTTGCTGCAAACATCCTTCAATTAAGCAGTCTGAATCACAGTCTTCAGAAAACCTAGAAAAGGTAGGACAGATTCTGACTTGATTCATTTGGTGAAAAACTGATGCAATCTTATTAAATGAGTGAAGTCATAACAATATAAATCCAGAGCAAGACACATCAGCATGAGTCCCTCCGTGGGCATATTCACACTGTACCATGAATCATAGCACAGACGTTTCTAGGCTAGTAGACCTCAATGTTTCTGAGTCTTTATGGCTCAGAGGACAATTTTGCAGAATTACTAGGTTAGGTCTACCTGTGTTGACAGAGCACCACAGCCAGGCCAGGAAGCCTTTTGGATGGATTTTTTTAGTTCAGAGGCAGCATTGTGTGCTTGCAGCCAGGCTGCTTTCAAGTTGGATCCTGCTCAGCTAACTCAGATCTCTGCAGCATGGTCCCCAGAATACCAAATGCCAAGTGTATTGTAGCTGAAGGTAGTTTGGGGGCTGCCTGCACCCACCACCACAAGATGGTGGAAGGGAACAGGTATTTTAGCAACAGTCTCAACAGCCTGATTCAGATTTTATATAGTTTATATACTTTAACTCCATTGACTTGAAAGGACTTACTTGTATATAAAACTAGTGTGACAAATGGGACAATCTGTCCTGAACGTTGCATAGCTTTCATAGCCAAGCATTTGGCAGGGTATCTTTGGGACAAAACAGGTCCTGTCTGAATAAGAACTGACATGGGACACTGCTGATCCAAACTTCTGTGGAACATTATGCTGCCATGTTACCTAAATCAAGAACGCTGAGAGAAAACTAGAATTACTCTTGCAAAAGTACTCACTTGTTAAAAAATGCCCAACCATGACCCAGCACGTTTGTCAAGACGTGCTATGACTATACCGTAATAAATACTACTTGATTCAATCAAATGCTAATTTTTTCTTCACTTTGTTGCCATTTAATATAGCAACTGACAATCACAAGCTGGATTCAGTATCATGATTCCTAGGCTCAGTTCAGGCAGAACCTTGTCCTCTGCATTTTGAATCTAACTCTATCATCTTCTCTAGGTACTGAAATACTAATGCTTGCATTTCCCAGCAGTGGATATGCACTAACAAATACAATTTACCTTACGACACTTCCGTGATCCATTATAAACTTAAGAGGACATAAGCGTCCAGTTTCTGTGAAAACCAAATTCTTTCTGGATTTGTTGCATTCTTTGGCTTTGTATAAACATAAATAAGGAATAAAATTCTCAGATTAAATAGCTGAATAAGAATTTGCAGAAAAGAGTATATATTGCATCCTGTGACATGCAACTGTTTATAATGTTGTGCTGTCTAATCTAGCTGTCTTTTGAAAAAGTTCAGTTACACATAAGTAAAAAAAAAAATAAAAAATAACTGGTAAAGTTTAAGTGAAGTCAAAAGCTTATAGGAGGGAGGATTCATGCCTAAGGCATTTCATCACCTCTCAGACTAATTGCAGACATTGAGTTCTTTGTGAGAAACAGTACAAAATTTAACTGAAGAATGTAAGGATTCCTCCTCTCAAGTATTCTGTGTTTCCAAAGAAACAGATTTCCTCTCTTATTGCAGACAGGATATATAGCACCTTTGGATAGTTTCTTCTACTTTTTTGAAATGTCAGAAAATACAAAAACAAAACAAAAATCTCTCCCTTACAATGCAGTTCCTTGAATTGCTGCTTAAGATTAGTGCATGATATAGGGACTTCAGGATTACCTTTCGTGCAAAGTGGGAGATTCAGTATGAATTCTTCTATTGTTGATAATGGCAGCAAGAGTTTAGGATAAAAAATTTCAAGTACACCTAGAAGTACATGAACTCTTTACTCCTCACGAGTGACCATGATCTGCTGCTAACGAAGTGCAGTTCAAGTTTTTTTTGAGGCACTCTGGAGACTCTGGCTTGAATCCTGCAGTCTTGGAATCAAACCTCTGAGCTGTCGCTGGTGTAATTATATGGTAGCATCATGGGTTCATTGCTGCCCGACTCTTTTGTGGCTTCCTTCTTCTCAGAATTTTGTTTCCATTTTAGCAGCACAATGATGATTGCAATTAAGCAGATGGCAAGGAAGATGGCAGCAGCTCCGCCAATGATTGTGACTATGCTGACCCCTGCACTTTGGTTACTCAGTTCCCTGGGGAGAACGCCATTGACTGCAACCTCCCTTTGAGAAACCTGTTTCTTGCTGGTGCGATCTAGTGCTATGTGCTGTATGTTTGTTCCTCGGTTGTTTTCTACTCCAATGTCTTTTGCAAGTTCTGGGTCCTGCTCAACTCCCCTCTTCTGACGTCTCTGTGTGGATGCTCCTGGGCTCCCACCACTAAAGAGTGAGTGATACTGGTGCTCCACACTTCTTTTGCCGATTCCGCGGTTAGCATTCTCTTTTGAACGTACAGTGTAAATCGTATGGACATACCACTCCCTACCCAAAGACACCTAGAAAGACACAATTTTTTGTATTTAAACACACACATACACAATCTGGACAGCACTATACACAGAGGAAATCAATCACTGTTCTGAACTGATTGCCTGGACAAGTACTTTCAAAATCATGCACAGATAACCTCCCACTATGTGTCAATGTGCGCCACAGGAGTCATGTTTTCTGCCAAAATTTTAAGAGGGGGTAGTCTCCATTCGTCTCCATGGCCAGACTCTATGGCTATCAGGTGTGGATGAAGAAGCATAGCCTTGGCATTTTTTTGGTATTGTTAGTATAAATGGCCATACAAAGAGCCTCAGCTGTAGACAGGCCACAGAAGAGGATGTTCCAGGCCCAACCTGCCAGCTGACTAGGCCCTGGCTGTGGCTCTATTTCCATCTTAACATAAGAAAACAATTTTTTACTGTGAGGATGGTTGAACGTTAGAACAGGGAGGCTGTGGAGTCTCCATCCTTGGAGATATTCAAAATCCAACTGGACACAGTTCTGGGCAACTTGCTCTAGGCAACCCTGCGTTGAGCAGGGGGTTGGAACAGACAATTTCCAGAGGTCCCTGACAACCTCATCCGTTCTGTGATTGCGTGATTCCCTGCAGTCTGCGTGAGATTATGCTATCTTCCTTGAATTTGTCTTGTCTTTTCTGGATACATAATAAATTTGGCCTCCACAAGGTCCAGTAGGATTGTCTGAATACTGTCTTAAAGCTACTGGCTGATAATTTCAGTGGCTGCAGCCAAGTTCTGTTATTGTGAAAAATAACACATTTTCTATTTTACTCTTGTTTTTCCAAGTCTTTCTCAGGATATACTGTTGTTTCTTTGTATTCTCATTCTTTTGACAGAATGAGGACCAAAAATCTGTATTATTGGAAATGGATTCTTCATATAAAAAATGAGATTTCATTTTCATGGGGGCAGATTATGAAACCCTTTTTATACTGGTAAGTAGGCTGTTCTCTTAAATATTCCATTGCTTACAATGGGATCTTTAATACTGCAGTAGCCAGGAGTAGGATTAAAGTCTCCTCAATATTTTTTCTACTGATTTATACACTTGAGTTTTGCATGTAGTTTTGCAAATACTAAAGAGACAAATAATGAAGAGACAACTCCCGGCTGGGTTATATAGATCAAAGGGATGAATGTACAGAGCTGAAGGATTCTATTTAATTAAGAAGTACTTGCACCCTTTAGTTGTCAATTTCTAGGCTTTCCAGTGCTTAGATGTTTCACAATGTGCAAGTTTGAGAGGAAAGAATTGCACAGAAAATGCTGGGTATCAACTAGATTTTGATTAAGTTCACTATAAATGCTTATGATTCTTTTATTTTTTTGTCTTGAGAAATGCATAAGAATAATTTGTATGATTTCTGGTTAGACTGTGGAATTAAGCAAGAGAAAAGCATAGTATCCCCACAGAAATCTTTTAATAAGTACTCTGTATTTTATATCTAGAAAATTGTAAGCATTTATAATCCTGTTTGACTATCACTGGAATCAGAATAAATCTTTCTATTGGCTTCAATATGACTTGCAGTTAACAACACTTCTTGTGCAAGCGTTTCTTTCTTGGTTCAATACTCTTGCTAATAAGCCCTAGAAATCATACCTGAAATAGAGGAGTTGAGTCTACTTTAAATCCATCAGACCCTGGCTGTTTAACTAACGGAATTGCTTCAGGATCATCTACTGCAAGTTTTGCATTAAAAAGCACATTTCCAAAGCTTGTGGCTTGCGTCTCCGGCTGAGCTTTGTCCTACATGGTCATGGAGGGGAAAAAAAAGTTTATAAAACACAGATTCATTTCTTCTAGGAAAAACAGTTCTAATATTTATACGCAATGTATCAATTGTGTAATTTACACATGCTGTTTTATGCAATCCAGTGTGATATCAAGAGAAAAGACACGAGAAGCAGTTGTGGTTACATCTGACTTGTACTAACTTCTATTTAATCTCTTGCCTGAAGACTTTTTTGTTGAAAGACAAGGGGGAAACACTAGAGAACAACCATAGCTACATTTCTAAAGTAAAAGAGATACACAAATGTGGTCTGAAATAAAAGTAAGAAGTCTATTTCCCAGTTTAAAGAAGCTACCTTTCATTTCTATTAACAGATGTTCATATAAGTTAGTTTAGATAATTAGATACTCATCTTACTTAAAGTTAACACTCTAAAAGTTGGGCATCAGGTCTGTAGTCATCTAGGCTTACACTGTAATTATTTTGAGATATTATCTCAGATATTCTAAGCCAGCTTTAGAGGCACCTCTCTTTCCCTGTTGACTACAGAGGCAACCTGGATGACTAACTTTACATTATACACTAAATTTTGGATGGCTAAAGATGAAGCAAATTCCAATCCTTGACTTGCATGTCTCCTAAGACTCCTTCTATGGTCAATGGATACAGACAATGCAGAGAAAAAGGCCATCTTGGGATTCTAACTTAGGTCAAACTCTAAATGATGAGAGTCCCCTGAAAGATTAAGAATAGAACCAGGAGGCAAAAGGGTAAGATACTGCCTTCATGTTAGCCTGGAGCTCAAGTCAAAAATTTGGTGCCATCAAGAACATTTTAAAGAACAGTTGGTTTTGGATAAAAAAGTTAGAAAAAAAATTACAAGTATATATGTGCATCCTCCCAGAATTAGAACGCTTACCACAATCTTAAACCTATACAGAAGGGATGGAGAATCAGCAAGGCACCCATATTCAGTGTTGGATGGATTATATTTGGGTACATATCCATCAGCTCCTGTGCACAGGAAAACCTTCTCGATGCTACAGTAGAAGGAATCACCCAAATTCTGCACTGGATCCACCATCACCCGACCATATATGATATCACCTGTAAACAGTGCACATAGTTCACATCCTATTACACTGGAACATTTAGCACAGTACTGAGGCTAAGTTAATAAGCCTAGTCAAGAAGCTTAGTGCAGTGTAATGTGACTATATCCAAAGACACCTTGCTACCCACCTTCTGTAGGGGGTTGTCAAAGGCCGTGATCAGAGTGCACACTCTTCCGTGCACTCTGGGACACACAATAGCAGTAGGAGGCCATTTGCCATTGGTATAATCTGAACCAGTTCCGGGGCTGCTTTAATTCTGGGCTATACTGGGCTCTTCATTCAAAAACTGACCTAAAGAAACATTATGCACTCCTCTGCACCAGACCAGGGTGTAGGTTTTGGCCTCCTGACAATGCACTTTGTTGAAGAGATGTTCTTTTTTATGTCAATAGAATCCTGTTCAGGCCGCATAAGAGCTTACTTATACTTGGTCAGACTGGCATACCGTACAAGTGAAATGAACATTATGAAAAGTCACAGAGACATTTTCTGAGACTTGGCTCCCTACTGTGTAATTGCATTGCAGTTGTCTGATAATGTTTAAGATAAGACATGCTTGCCAGGCCTGTACAAATAACCTGAGCCATTGCTACGCAGGCAAGAAAAGTATACTGTGTGCAGTGGTCAGGTACAGATGACAGAAAGTGATTAGGAAGGTTGAGAATCTGGAGGAGGAAAGGAGAAATGTTGCGTTGCTTTTACAACAATTTGGAGTAACTGTAGACTTGGAGAGAGAGAGACCAGATACCTGCTGTTCAAAAGACTGTGCAAATACATCACAAAAGACAGTCATGTATTCAAGGTGCTGGCACTCTACTAAATAGGCAAAAGAGGCACATGAGGAAAGCAGAGGAATGAAGTGACTGCTTAGGTCCACTGACACATGTATCAATTGACTCCATCTTCCCACTCCCAGCCTACTCAGTGGAGGACAGGTAGAAGGGAGAAAGGCTTGATGCTGTGCAAGCAGTGTTCAGTAGTAGCCAAAACGTTGGCTTGTTATCAACTGTTGTAGCCACAGATGCAAAGCACGGCACCATAGTGGCTGCTATTAAGAAAGTTAACTCCATCCCAGCCAGACCCAGTACACTCACCCACAACAAAAAGACTGTGTAATAGTCACTTATCAACTAGGAACATTCTTAATATCAGCCAATGTTTATAAAGTGCTCAGCTTATGAGAAATGGCACCAGTACTGTAACCCTCAGACATAATAGTTTCAGTGCAGATTGGCCAACAGCTCTAATGTAAACTGCCAGGTAGGAAAAGCAAATGCAAAAGAACACAAGCAGACAGCCCAAACCCTTACTCATATCTTGTTTTGACTGAAACAGGATCCTGATAGTGTGGAACACATATTAAATGTGCATGATCTGTGCACAATTATACCTTCTGAGAAAGCAACGTCACTTTCTTGCCCAAAGCCCATTGAACCATCAGATAGCCACAGTGTCTTTTTGGAGAGGAGAAACATCTGGGTGTTCAAGCTGAACTCAGCAGCCACTGGGTCACTGACCTAAAACACAACAGCATAAGGCTCTTCAACAAGTATTCTTTAATGACTCTTAAAACACAGCATGATCTTCTCCCAATGTACATTATTTATCAGCTCCGCACATCTACGTGCAATAACACAGTTTAACCAAAAAGATTTCTTTGTACTAGACATATATTGCTATATATTTTACATGCGTACAACCTTTGGATTATCTGCCTCTGTGATATTTGGTAGGATTCAAGGTTAGTTTCTTCCCACCACATTTTTCCAAATCCCAGCCAAGGAGGTGCCTAAGGCAACTTATGTGGGGGGTAACATGAGGAAAATATTTCCCTCAATAACTTGTCTCTGACTCATCACAGCCTGTTTTCTCTATCCCACTTTCATTCTTACACCCAAGTCCAACCTCTGCTTCTGATCCTGTGCCAAGTATTTGAAAGTACACATTGCTGAGGATTTATTTGCAACTATCAGTTCTCCTGATGTGCTGCAGGATATCAGATCATGCATGTGAAAATGCACCAAACCATCTGAACATCTTTTTATGCTAGTATTTATCTTTATATATTTGACACAGTTATCTATGGTTCTTCCTTGACTACATTAGAAGAATAAAATAAATCCATACTATCAGCATTAGGTTCTCATTGGGACATATAACATAAGTTAGAAGGCAAACTATACAGGGACATGGCATAACAAAAGGGAAAGAATATAGTGAACAGAAGAACTGGGGAGAGCCCAAAGTTCAAAAAGATGCAGTGTACCTGAGGAAACAATGTGGAAGATGAACACATTAAAAAAAACAAAACAAAAAAACACCCCCAAAACCAAGAGGCCACTAAACAAATTAAAAAATGCTAACATATATATGTATATTTATGAATATATATGTATATGTGTGTGGAAAGGAAGGAAGGAAAACAGAAAAGAAAACATTCTTGCTGGCTCACGGACAAGGGGCTGATGGAATGAGATATAGCAATATCAACAGGAACTACTGCTGCAAGTTATACAGCTAACACATTTATTCTTCTTCAAATACCTTTTTCACAATAGAGTCCCAAAACTATCAAAGCAACAGGATTTGGCAAGAAGAATGTATAGCTGAAATATTTTTATAAACTCACTGCTACTCTTCAGAAAGAGGAACCCTAGCCCCATAGCCTTTTCACAGAAATAAGAATTAAAAAAATAATTTCCTTTCTCTTGGAATGCTTCCTTCTAAATGCCTGGGATTCAGGCTATTGGATTGCAGTCCCACAGCTTCAAATACCTGACTAGCACAACTGGTTTCCAGCTGTGGTTCTGAAAGAGAATCAAGCATGGCCTCATCAATCTCTTCCTGGGCAGAGTAAATGTCCACTGAATGGGAAACAAGAAGTGTGTATTCAGCTAAAGGCACTGGACTTCAGCCACAGGGTTTACAACAATGGTAAGAGCAATGGCCTGGGTAATTACTATGCATATAGCTATGAATACATCTCTTAGGCATCCTATTTTAAGTTACTATTTTATTTCAGTTTTATGTGTAAGTCTCAGTGCTGCCAGTGGCTGACACATAGCTGTTATTGATGACAGTAGTTTAAATGTAATTATTTTCATGTGCATTTGAGGCATTTTAAACAAGAGTTCTTAAAAAATAATCTCTTCTCACTCTGAGTGAGAAGAGTACTGCCAGTTTATTATGCCTATTTGCCATGCCCAACAACTCTGCATATGGATGATTTGGGGACAATACAGATCATTCATGGTAGACATCCCCACCTCCATGGGACCAAAGCCCATGAGATACTTGGTACCTCAAGAAGCAGAAAGCTCTTGAGATTGGTCCATCCCAGGGCAGCAAGTATCCTGATTATGGAAGTGCTTCTGTCAGGAAATAGTATGCACATTTAAGGAAAGGAGATGCTGAAAGGACTGGGATAAAGCAGAGCTTGGAGGCTGAATGCTGTTCATATTCAGGAAATCCCAGAGTGAGACAGTGGTAATACAATCCTCACTAGTGTTCCAGGCTACCTGCTTCCCTCTCCAGGGGCCACAGAGAGAGGAAAAAGGAGATGGGCAGATACATGTTAAAGAAGGAAATGTTGAATCAAAATCTCCAGAGGGGATACACCAAATATGTTGTCTTCTTGATGTTTGATTCTTAAAATGCTCCCTCACTTGTGAACAGTGGAAACAATTGTGAAGGAAATTAGAACAAAACGTTTCCAGGAAAATGAAAAGCCTCATATTAAAAAGCCCAAGAAGATCATTCAGTACAGCAGCTGGAGCACTAGACTAAGAATTGGGAGAAACAACTCTCTGCCCCATCATTTCATCCTTAGATTTTACAGTCAAAGCCATTTTGGTCCAGTTGTGACACCTGCATTCACTGACTTCATAGAATCATAGAATGGTTTGGATTGGAAGGGACCTTTAAAGATCATCTAGCCCATCACCCCTGTCATGGGCAGGGATGTCTTCCACTAGATCAGGCTGCTCAAAGCCCCATCCAGCCTAACCTTGAACACTTCCAGGGAGGGGGCATCCACAACTTCTCTGGGCAACTTGTTCAAGTGTCTCACCACCCTCATTGTAAAAAATGTCTTCCTTATGTCCAATCTAAATCTACCCTCTTTCAGTTGCCCCTTGTCCTGTCACTACAGCCCTGGGTAAAAGGTCTCTCTCTGTCCTTCTTATAAGCCCCTGTTATATATTGGGAGGCTGCAATAAGGTCTCCTTGGCTCATTCTCTTCTCCAGACTGAACAACCCCAACTCTCTCAGCCTTCCTTCACAGGAGAGGTGTTCCAGCCCTCTGACCATTTTGTGGGCCTCCTCTGGATCCACTCTAACAGGTCCATGTCTTTCTTGCACTGGGGACCCCAGCACTGGATGCAGTGGGCCTGTGCAAGGTATCAGGTGTTTCCTAGTCTAAGGACCAGTGTCACAGTCTGACCTTTCATGCTCACTTCTCTGTCTTTTGTTTCTTATTTCTGAAACAATGGATACCAATGCTTATTCAGTTTTGCAGAATGACTAGAAAATCTTAGAGGTAAAGTGCTAGATACTGCTTACTGAATTTGTGTTACCGTACTGCTGCTAATTGCTGCTTTTTTGGGACCTGCTTTAAGTCCACATAGTCTTTCAGTCTATGATCAAAGGGAACAATATCATGGGCCACAGAATTTCTTGAATTCCTTTTACTGAGTATCTCAAGAAAAAGAGCTGGTCTTGGTTGGAAAATTGCTGGTGATGGAGGACTAACTGGCCACAGTCCTGTGGCAGGACACTGTTGCAATTTTGCACCTTATCCCTGTTTTGAATTGATGTACCTGAAACTTCCATATATTGTATTATTAAAGCTTTATCTGATCTAATGTCTCCTATAGTATCCATTTATTTATTCCAAGGCAGTTCTTCATCTTAGTCATAGTTCTTAGTTCTTAGTCATAGGCTTATTCCAGGTAAGAGTTAGGTCTCTCCCTAGGCTACTTTGCCCATTTTGAATGATTTTTGCAACTCTTTTGAATTTTCTTTGAATTATCAGCATCTTCTTGTTTATACTAGGACCAGACACAAGCTGTGGTTTAGTATTGCTGTGAATTGCTTTAGAGTTCCTAGAAGCAGATTAGAAATGCCAGACAAAAGCTGAAGTGCTGAACTAGTATAAATTCTCCTCACCCCCTCCATTCAAACTTTTTCAAAATGTTTTGCTGGTTAACTCTGAGAAGGCAGGTTTCATGTCAGATCATGTATCATCTGTCTGCTTCGCCAGGACTTAATGCCATATCAGGAATCATCTGTTCTCCCATAGCTGGTATAATGCCAAATGAAAGCATAAAGACTGCATACATTCACTTGTGTACCTTGTCTAATTCAACAGAAAAGTGATTGTGTATCCCTGACTGATCCGGATCGGATTTATACTGTAAGACGATTTAATAGCATACATCTATACTATTAATGAGCATGAAACCACAGTCACACTGTTCCAGTATTAGCTGTATTGGCTCCAAATAACAGAAATGATATAACTTCCTCCTTACACATCCCAAGGTCATGCTAGCCCTCTTGATAACACTGTAAACTGGCAGTTTATGTTGTGTTAACCATCCACCATGACCCCCAGATGTTTTTCAGCCAATGCTTTCTACAGCAGAGTCCATTTCTCCATATTTTGTTCCCAGCTACAGAGCTTTACAGCTGGGCTTTGTGAAAGGTATGCTGTTTGCCTGTTCCCGTGTTACCATATGATCCATGTTGCTATGGGTGGGATTTGTCTCACTCACTTTCATGAGTCTTAAAGCTAAGCATCCAGTGTTGGCTATCTACACTTCCTCTATAGTCAGTGAAGGAAGTCCTACCTTAGGACTGAATGAATCTTTCTCTGGAGGTCCCACTTTTAATACCAGAGACCTAGCTCTGATCTTTGTGTCAGATGAAAACCTTCTGACAATAGTTTTTATATTTTTTATATCGGGTAAAACTATTTCACACAAAAGCCAACAGACAAGTAAAGAATTCCCAAAGGTTAGTTCATACCACAGTAACTATCCCCCAAACCAATGCCAATGAGCTTCCTATTGGCTATCAAAGATTGGCCATGCATTGAGGACAAAAAACCATTTGTGCTCCTACATTAGCCTTTCCCAGTTGGGTAAAACTGGTTAAATAACAGGAGAGGAGTATGTGCTGTCCCACCAATTTAGGAATTGGTTTGTTTATAAGCAAGTAAATTCAGTTTCTAGCAGTATCATTACAAGACCAACAAAGGCAATTTGGGAATCAAACTAAAAAGGAAACATGATGAAGGTATCATTGGAGTGGTACCTGCTGGAATCGGATATCCAGATCAAATGTGATCGGCTCTCTAGGATTGCAGATCACTGGTAGGCTGTACTCCTGATGTGGAGCAGTGGTACAAGCTATCAGCTTCACGGTGTACGTTCCAGAATAGTCTCTAACCTGAAGAGAGAGCAAGAGAGAGCTGTTCCACCAACATCCTAACTAACAGGCTAGAGCAACAGAAGACACAGTAAGGCTGAGGTTTTACCGCAAAATCTGAAACAAAGCTCCACTGCTGTACTGGCTGGTTGTATGTTGGCTCACTTCGGATGAGGCTGAGGCTAAATGTCAGGCCCGGGTGATCAGCTGACATAACCATGGAAGTTAGAGATGAAGCTAGAAACATGCCAAGAGACAGATTTGTCACCTTTAGTGTTTCACTGCAAACTCGCAGAGCCTGAAAAACATTCCCAGTAATTCATAGACCATAATGCCATAGTTGATGCTAATAGTTTTACAGGGCACTGGGTTTTATTAACTGAAAATCAAACAAAATCAATTACAGTCAAGACAGCTGGGCCCCCTTGATTCTTGTTCAAGTGTCTATTAAACCGTTGCTTTTGGGCTATACTACCAGAACTGTATGAAGATTAAATTTAACAGACAGGCAAAACAGTGAGAGTGGAATGGCAAAGATCTATAATCCCTCCTGTTGTAAACTTGGAATGTCAGCCCAGGGAACACAAAATAATTTCTCTTAGCAATGTAACTCTTTCGGCTCTGCCTGATAGGCAAAACCTAACATGCTAGAGGACAGCTGATAAAAAGTAGCAGCACTATGAAGGAGTTTTATAGGTTAATAAAACTGAGTTAAACTAAAAGATATTTCTTAAAATGATTTTTTCCCTTCTCATTATTGTTCAGCAGATTTAATTTAGTAAGATAATCTTTTCCATGGCCAGCATTCATGCTCAGATTTATGTCTGTAGACAGAGTCTTACACCTGTGATTATTCTGAATAAAGGCAGTGGGGTTTAAACAGATTAAATTGCAGGATCAGGTCCTCAGCAATGACTAATGAGAATGTTTTATTAACAGAGTGATACAATGCTCATACAAGACCTTTTCTTAATCTCTGAAAAAGGTCTAAATAACCTAGAAAGGCTTCAAGTTAGAAAAGACATTTTAATGCTGTCTACGTTCCTATGGCAACATAAGTAAATAGCTAATCATAGCTTTTGGATTAAAAACCATATATTTATAGATCCCTAGTGGACAGAATGGCCTAGAACTTCATCTTTCATAAATCAGGCTCTTGGTCAAGTGAAACTATCTGCTTTCCATCAGATTCATGCATATTTCATTAAGTTTGACAATCTGAATACAGTCATCAATGACAAGTGAGAAATCCCAAGTAGAGGAAAAATTGTTATCTGAAGAGCGCAGTACATAAAAAATTCAGATATCAGTAGCAGAAGTAAGAAAAATTAATAGTATAAAATTTGGGAGGGGTGTCTTTGTTTTTATAGTACTGCTAAAGTGTAGATTAAGCTTACCAGGATGGGACATCACAAACAGACCATGAAACCGGGCTTCAGTCTTGAAGTTGACAACCAAGCGCCCCTCTTCACTAATACGCATGCTGGTTGGGTACAGGGAACCTGGCAGCAGAAGCCAATTCACAAGGTTTATTCCACTTGCAGATGACAAATAAATCACACTCCTATGATACACCAGCCCTACTCTTTCATTTCCCCTTGTCATGTCAGTTGTTTGGGAGGGGGGCCTGCTTGTACCTTTTGGGTTGACTCAAGATTCTTCTCAAACAAGAATTTACACAGTGGGGCCTGGAGTTTTCACAGTGCTTCAGCTTTCCAAAGCACATACAGAACTTCCCTGCAACATCATGATTTTACATGTTATCATGGACACACACAGCCGCTCTAGTAGGCTGAGGAAAGTCCACAGCACAATCTGTGCTTGTGTTCAGGCAACAGCATGGTCATCTGCCACGGGGTTCTACAGAAGGAAGAATACTTTTGTTTTCACCAGGTATTCAAGCTGACTCCTACCAATGAAAGCTGCTTCAGAGAAACTCTTTATCAGCGCCTCCCTATCTGTTGTCCCAAGGCAGCACCCACCAGCATTTAGTTGTAGCAGTTATTTGTGGCTTCCATGGCAATCTGCTTGAGGGAGCTTGAATCTGTGAAACTCATTCTGACAGGCTTTGCATTGCTGGTGATTTCTGGTATGAATCTGGCCCAAAACATAGGCCTAATGTTTCCTAATTTCAGATTACAAGGTCTTGTTTATATGTCAGAAATGGTTTATTGCTGTAGCTTGCAGCCAAGCCCCTTTTTCTCTAGAGATCTGCAAAGCTTCAGAGTTCAGGCATTTCCTCCAGTGCTCCCTTACAAAGAGCCACTGATGTGCCACCATTCTGCTTTCTAGGAGCAAGAAGGAAACAGGAATGTTCCTC